>NW_026562399.1:2636000-3304000 GCF_027474105.1 Poeciliopsis prolifica | reverse complement strand
AAAATTGTCCTTCCAAAAGAAAAGGACTAGATAACACCACAACTTTTGTCATCCGGTTTCTGGTAGAATAAGATAATAAATAAATCATGCAAATAGAATTTATGGAGCTCGTTTTAATTGATCACAAGGTTAATTGATTTATTTCTTATTGCTACAGGCATAGGCGTTGGTACTGTTGAAGTGAACTCTGGTGCAGTTTGGTTTGACACAGTGCAGTGTGAAAGACAACCTTATCAGTGAAAATGAAATGTAGCAGTTTGGTCCCCAATCAAATTGAATCTGTCAGACTATCGGGTGTGAAACCACCATCAGTCTCCTTCTTTCTTCTTTTTCTGCCCTCATTGTCTTTTAAACCTGATCTAGAAGTAGTTGAAACAGCTCGTTCTGACTGAGAATGACATCTGTGTGGGGGTGCCAGCATAAAACTCACCAGCTCACGTTAACTCGCGGTGACTGATTGCTAAGATAAGTGTCAGGTAAGTGTTTGTTTGCTATTGTCTCGTGTGTTTACACAGCAACTAAGATTGTTGCTACGCTGGGAGTAAAAGGTCAACTTCTTCTTCTTGATGCTGGCAACCTAGTCTGAAAATCCAGGAAGAAGCACAACAAGGCCTGGTTTTTTCAGAGGCAGCCTCCTCTGCTAAAGATGGGAACAAAAGCCCTAAAATAACCTATTTTGATGATTTGATAACCACCGGGTGAGATTTTGTTTTTGCTTCTTTTACCGTCCTGCTGTGTTCTCTCTTCTTTTCCATTTTGAAGAGTGATTAAGAGAAACTGATCATGCTATACCTATGAACTAAACAAACATAAGATTTCTTATTAAAGCTGAAATATACATTGCTTAGCCTTAATGGAAAAGATTTGTGTAACCATTGTTTTATTTTGTTATATTTTATATTCTTTTGCACACTAAATAAATATACTAAAATTAAAATGTTGCATAAGTAATATATTTTCAAGATTATCAGTTTGATTCATTTTAAGATTTCTTTTACACTCATTTCACATGTGAGGAAGTAAAATAACTATGGAAAATGTTCTGCAAAACACTAAACAATAAAGTTAATATATAAATATTTAATTTACATTCAAATTCTAATAAGATCGGAAATTCAAAAATATCAATCATTTATTTTGATATGTACCAGAATTTTGTAAATTTGTATTTATCAGATGTGATAACATACATATGAATATTGCAGTATTTCTTTCATTTAATTATATCCCACTGCAGTTGACATCTGCAGACCAATCATGTTGCATCTGATGCAACCAATCAGATGTTAGCATCTATTTGCCAAACCACAATATTTTAAATTAATACATAATGGCCTCCAGATAAGATAAATAAAAAAAAATAAACAATAAAACAATTTTATGAGCTTTTAGCACTTACTCAATTCCATTTTTAATACATTTTATATCTTATATTTACTTTATATATATATATATGTATGTATGTATACATATATATATTATTTTTATTTATTTATTTACCTATGTTAACATAGGTAAATAAATAAATAAAAATTCTAAATATTTTCCTAATAGTGGCACTTTTGCACTTCGATAAATAAACATTGGGGATAAATATTGTCAGTCCACCTCATGCAAAGATGTAAACAGAGTGAAAACATTCCATCAGATTCCAGGATTGGATCAACAGTTGCTGCTGTTTTCCCCCGGCGGGGCAAATTTTCTGCCCCTCTTGTTGCTCCCGAGGGACAATTAAACCAAGAGATTGTTCCTCTGGGGAATCTTCCAAACAAATGCCTTGCAACCTCTAACTGAACAGCAGAAAAGACAGAAACAATTAGTCTGGATCTTTAATTGGCTTAAGGGCAGAGCTCCACATCAACCATAAAATGTGAGTTGCTACCATTTATCGCTGAGCTGCAGTCAGAAACAATGTTCCTACAATATGCATAACATTAAACAAACTTTGTTTTCCACAGTGTGCCATATTGAAATAGACTAATGTGCAAATTTCATGCTTTAAATTCTCCAGAAATCCGTGAAATTCTCCAATAAGCTGGTTGGTTTGAAGCAGCCAATTTTGCGTGGTTTAGAAAGTGCCAGCTGCACGCTAGGCTCAAGAGCATGGCACAGCCCATTAGCAGGAGACAAACACCATGACGGAGGGTCTGGTGAGCCCCAGGGTTGTCATGAATATTCATGTACACATGCACACACCCAACATGTCGCTTCACCATCAAAGTCAGCCTGCATTCATACACATTTCATTTCAACTTAACAGATGTGGCTGCATGCAAGTCTATGTTTCAGGCAGCTGGAGCTGCGCCAGAATGGAGGGGCGTTTTATCCCTAGGGAAGGAAAGACAAAAACTAAATGTTGACTAATAACTTGAAATTAAAGCAAAAACTTAGTTTTCTCTGTTTTGTTTTCAGGGTTTTACTTTCGAAAGCATGACATTTGGCCAGTCTAACTTCACCTGTCATTATCCAAAGCAGCAGTGTCCAAAGCAAGGTCAGCAGAGTGAACTGAAACTAATGAAATAATGAAAACTGAAATTGGAAAAACATTTTTATAAACTGAAATAATTAAAAATGGTAATTATTGGGGAGAAACTACAATTAACCAAAACTGTATCATTCATTTCTAAAGCTAACTAAAACATACTGAAATTATTCATATAATACCCATTGCCTTTGTATCTATGAATTTATTTATTGGCCTTTTGAACTGATGTGAAATTAATTTAGATTTTTTCCCCACTCAAGCAGTTTACGTCAACTGTCAGCACATTACGGTACTTCGTTCTCCTGGCGTCAGTCCGCACGATGGCGACAGCAAAAGCTGGGATAAAATGTTAGTAACTGTTTTCAACAGTAATAGAATTATTTTTTTGAAAATAGTATTTTCTGCTGAATAATTACTTCCCAGTCAGATGAAAGATCACAATACAATACTATGACTTTTTTGAATTCTGCAACTCAACATTAGCCAAAACTAAATTGACTATTTCACTATGACTAATAAAAACTAAACTGAAACTAAGCAATATTGAACCAATAATAACTACTAAAAACTAGAAAACACTCCCAAAAACTAATTCAAACTAAATGATTTAGACAAGCAAAAATGAACTAAAGTGAAAAACTATTATAACGTTGGTCCAAACTGCTGCTGGGAAATTTTTAAAAAATATTGGAGCCAAATTTCTGCTGAAAAAGATCAATGTTCTTGGAAAATATTAAGAATAGCACAAAATATTTATCTTTTTAGCTCCTTACCTTGAGGGGAAACGGGACAGCATAAATCAGGAAACTTGTAGTCAGAAGCAGACTTTACTGCACCTATTCATTACGTTTGAAGGTAGAAATTTTAGTTGATTTTCCTGGGACTGAAAATAGGGTAACATTTTTCTAGACAAAAAAAAATCGGAAAAAAAAAATTATTAAGAATAAATACAGAAGTTGTATAATTTTGGTCTGCAACTAATAATTATTTGATGTTCAATGTTAAATGTTTCGGGAATAATCCTTTTTATGCAAAAAAAAAAAAAAACCTACTGTATTGCAATTGAATAATGAGTGTTTAAGTCATTGTTTAGCAAGTGTTTTTGTGTTTTAAAATTTGTATAAACCATAACTTTTTGCAGCCTGTGATTAGTATGAATGAAATGAAATTGTTCAGGCATTACCTGTAATCTGAGTGTTTTCTGAATTTGTCTCATATTTTGTGAAAGCAGTCTCTGCACTCTTTGACCCATTAACATCAGGAAGACACGAAGAATACCTGCCATGTTTGGTATTTTTATAAATCCATCACATGTGGTCACGATATCACTTTCCAACTCAACCGCAGTGATGGACGACATGCAGCACAAAATATATTTTTTGCAAGCTCTTGAGGCATTTCTGACTGAGAGACAGTGGCACACATGATTTGGCAGTTTGACACAAAACCCAGCAACAAAAGTAATCAGAGAACGTGGCATTCCTCTGAACAATGACAAGGCCTGAGGGGACGCCTCATGCAATTACTGGAGAAGCTCTGTGGCATGTGTATTGTTCACAGAGGAAATTTATCTTGCATACATTACCACAGAACATGCTTGAAGATACTGGTGTAAGCTCTTAGCAGTGACATAGTGCTGTAGTCACATTTCAAACAGGCCTGAAGGAAGAAAAGAGGTCTCTGGGGTTTCCACTCTGCTGCTAACAGAGTTCAACAAGAGGCTTTTTTACAGCTTAACCGATTAATGAGTAACTTTAACAGAGTGATGCAACGCTCCAGGTGACGTAATCAGACCCAGTATTGTTGGGAATCTGTAGGATTTTTCTAGATGTCCAGGCCACTATACAAGTGTAGCATTTTAATGTCTACAACAAGAAATTTTACATGTACGTTGTGCGTACACGTAAAAAAAGGGCAAAGAACACATTACAGTTTCATGTTTTCAGGCTCGATGTTTATTTTGCGATTATCAATAAGTGATCGCCTGAACACAGCAGTGGTTCAGTAGCTAATTTAAACACCTGCTCTACTAATAATCTGGCAGAGAGGTGGTTTGTGGTTTATTTTTCTGCAGCAGGTCTATGTGTGAAGGTTGTCAAAGTCAAGCTAGCATTGCTGACCTATTGACTCTCCCTCGTTATTTTTTTAGATGAAAACATTTCACTGTCCCTTCAACCTTATCATCTAGTTGTGTATCTAGGTAATGACTTATCTAATTTTGATCAAGTTTATTGCCAGTAGACTTGAAATAACTATCCTTGCTGAACAGTTACTTGTAAGTTAGTTTTGTCTTATTTTAAGTTTACTGAGATATTTGCACAAGAAACTAGAAACTAAACTAAAATACTTGGCAAGATTTTGTATTTTTGCAGAGCAAGGCATGGCACATCTAAAAATATGATTTGACTCTTTTTGAAAACGAGTTTAAAAATTAAAACGGAGGTTCTGTTGCAGCTACATGTGCACTCCTGCTGTTCCTGAAAGAACTGTTGACTACAAGGAAGAGTAAATATTCCCAGGCTCCGTCCACAACACTCAGAAAAAAAAACTACACACAACAAAGACGTGGGGCATGAGAGAGGTGCCTCAGGAGACACGATGTGGTGGTGAGGGGGCGGGGGGACTAAGACTTGGAAAAGGCGGGAGGCAGGCAAAGTCCTTTTGTATAATTTCTTTGTAACGTGAATCCGGTTTTGCCCCCCCACCCTGGAGAATGTGGTCTGTCCGAGGTTTTGTGCGTCAGGTGTGAGCAGCTGCTGTTTAGGCTATGCAGACCAAAAAAAAGTGGGGAAAAGAGGAAGGAACAGCTTCTCACTGGAGGGTGTTTTTCCTCTGCCCCATTGGCTCCGGCGGGGCCGCTGCCAACACTTGGACCCTGGCCCAGGAGAGTGCCATGTGTCATTACAGATGGGCCTTCTAAATATGAAGGGACATCATGTGCAGATGGCCAATTTTGCCTGGGCATAGTTCAGAAACAAATTGCCAGATCTGCTGAGGACTGAAGCACGGCTAATGAACATCTTGTTTTAAAACAAAGAAAGAGACTCCGCTTTCTCATTAACTTGAACACATCCCTGATTTAATCTACTTTTTCACAAATATTATTCTTCATATGCAAGATGTTTCACATATAATTCACAAAAAAATTCAAATTCTACTTGCTTCTTAATTATCTCTATCAGGAAGTTCTTTTATAGCAGTGATTCATTTCAAATGGTTAGACTTCTTTACTTTTTTTTCACCTATGACACAGATGACTGAGGTTTAATATATGCCGATTCCAGTCAGATTCAGAAAAACACCAGAAGTGACTTTAAGTGTTTTTTTTTTTTTCTGAAGACAGACATAAATGTACTGAATTAAAAATGTGTTTGATAACTCTTGACCGGTACAGCTGACTTAAATATACCAACAACTTCACAAATTTCATCCAACATGGAAAACTTTCATGTGTTCAGTCAGGGCAATTAGGAGCATAACATTCAACGTGAATTAAAAAAATAAGCTGAAACTGACAAAATCAATAGGTTGACTAGCTTGGTCAAACATGTAAAAACAAATTTAAACAGACCTTTCAAATGGTTCAGAAAGTGCAAATAAGAATTCTAAGTATAATACAAAATAAATAAAAAAGCATAACATCACTCATCACAAAGCATAGAATTAGACTGAATATATCCGCGTTACAGATCAGGGCACATTGTCACGATACCCAATATTGAGACCGATACGTATTAATATCGGGTTAGTGCATCTCTCGTCATCAAAACTCTAGACTTTTGATGACTCCGGGTTACAGTTATTTAAGTGACTAAATTACATAAAACCAATAAAAAACAGGTGTCGTTGGTATCTTGCTAACTGTAACTGTTTCTAACATAAACTGTGCAGGGCTGGATTTACAAGAAGTGGGCCCCTGGCTGGAAACCGTTTCCACTAAATAACAGTCCAAGTTACATTACATTAATAAGTAGTACAACACATACCTGGTCATGAACTGATGATACCAGCAGATAAAGGTAGATTTAATATATCTGTTGGCCATTAGCTCCGTGTTGTCCCAAAATAAATTACAATAACTTTATCATTTTCGCATATTTCAGTATTGTTTATTTTAATAAAAATCCCAAAATATTATTACAACTCAGCTGATATGCGCCTATGATACGTATATAAAGCATAATGTCTGCAAAATAAGCATTCATTAGAAATACATATATAAATATATATATTAAAAAATCAAGCTAGTGGGAGGATCAAGGCCAGTAAAAACTTGCCTCTGCATACTTCAAAATCCTTTCAAACTGCTGCACAGAAATAATCAATCTCGTATATGCAGGGTGGCCAAATTCAATGCCAGTGATTCAGATGCACAGGCCTCTGAGCACTGCTCAGCAAAACAGAAAAAAACAATATATTTTCTGTTATAGGAGTCACTGAGCACATTTCTGAAACCAGAACGCTTTCTCATTAGCTTTTTGTGTTTTTTCTTGTGTGTTTAAATAACAGTCTCCAGTCTCGTAAAGTCTTAAGAAATGCTCTGAGGATAGCGAGTCAAGGATGTTTCAAGTAGCGTTTCAGCACCTGAAAGATAGTCGATAGAGAAGAAATTCCCTCCCAGAAGGGTTTGGATCAAACTACAGAAGCAGCTGCTGGGTATAAAAACCCCAGTCAGACTTCAAACCTACACATGCAAGACAAGCTGCCTTCAACGCAGGCAGGAGGGTGGCTGTCAGTTCTGCTCCTGCCAGCAAAAACTGTTTCTTTGATTTTCCTAAAACATGATTCAAAACATCTGATGATCCGCTTAAAACACACAGTGAAAAACAAATGGCAAGGCGTGTTAAAATTAGCAGTCTCCATTCTCCTCCTCCATGGTCCAGTGGAACTTTAAAAATGGTAAAATTACACATTTACACACCATCAGTTCTCTTAGCCCAACTCCATCTGAAAATAAAATAAAGTGATTTTAAAATAGACATGTATATTTTTTTATTAGAAGTATAAAACATTCTAAACGTAGTTTAGTAAATTAAGTTGAAAGTTAAAAGCTAGCAAAGTAAGCAGTTTCTTGAACTACGTTAAAATGACAACTTTTTTAATTTTACTACAAGACAACTGTAATTTCATTATGATAAATGTGATGAGTACCCATGCTATATAATTACTGTGCTATTCTAAAGAAATTACTGTAACAATAATCAAATTACAGTAATAAAAATTACAGTAAAACTGTAAAAAAATTACAGTAAGGTTACTGTACTGTAATTTCTTTACCGTAAAGATTCCATTAACTGGCTGGCAGCCTGCTGCTTATAAGTTACTGTAAATTCTACAGTGATGTATTTTACAGTGTACCAAATAAAATGAATCCTTTCAAATTTGATTTCAAAGGAATTAAACACATTTCATTTAGTGTGAACCACAAATGGAATATGGAAAATAAGTTTAACATCAGCAAAGTTTCCATCTTATTTTATGCATATGAGTAAGAAACAGTTGATGGTTAACAGTAAAATTTGAAACAACTGTCAATTTTGCGAAAAAGAAATTTTATACACGATTAGTTTTTGTATTTTCTGAAAGAGTTCAAATGTTAAAGAAGAGTTGCAAACACACTTGCCAAATAAATTGTGGCATAGCAAACATTCCCATTCACTGGTGAATCTCTGCCTTACCAGAGGGACAAAACTTGAAAAAGAAAAACTTCAGTTCAGACCTTGAGAACAAAGGGGAGGCTTCTCTCTGTTTGTCTGAGGCATTTGGTCCATGCTAGTTAGGAGCCTCTGCTTCCTATTTGTTATAGCCAGACGTAACAACAATATTAGACAAAATTACATTTTGCATAGCTGAGATAAGTCATTCCAAACCAGTAGATCTGGCTAATTCAGATTTTTTTTTTTTAACTGTTTGAGTGTGTGGGACTCGTTTTCACTTTTTATAATAGCAAAACGAATAAAAGTTATAATTTTTTTAACCTGAGACTCATTGGCCTTGGGTCATTTCCTGTGAAAAATGTAATTTAAAAAAATAAAATTGATGACCATACACCTGACACACCCCCTACACATTTACAATGATGGTTGTGTCCACCAGATCAGACCAATATCATAAAGCCTTGCAGGTCAATTTGAAGATAAATATAAATGTTTACTTACATTGAACAGAACTTTTAGATGAACATCTAACAAAGTTTAAAAGTTTTCTCAAAACGTTTGGAAGTTGGGCAGAAACATTAACGGAGGAGATATCAAACATACGTTTAATTTTTAGTCAGAACTGGGAAATTCTGACTTCTAAGTCAGAGAATCAATCAGAACCTCTGGGGCACCACACCAAGTCGGACTTTCCACTCGGAAAGTCAGAGAATTTCTCAAAAGCCAACTTTGACATCCAATTTGGTATCTCCTCGCATCAACAATGGTAAAGTGTGGTGGAGACATGTTAGTTTTACAAGACACACTTGTAAAAGTGTGCATAAATTCAATGTTACATGTAAGGTCATTTGGTTAATCCACAAAAAAATCAACAAAACTACCCAAAGTTTCTTGAGCTTCATTAGACATTTTCCAGCTCAAACCTAAACAAACAGGATAAGGGTTATAACAGGGAACCTTTATTTACACCTTTAGTCTTCTGTGTGCGATAACAGACAGTACTCAATCTAGACAAAAGCTCAGTTAAAGTAAGCAGATTAAATATCTTTAAGGTGGGAATTGATGGCTCCACACACTGACCTGCGCGCCGGCTGAATTAGCTGACATATGCCTGAAAGTTACAGGGCAGCAGCATTATAATTCTACCGGGATCAAACAGCGCACTCTCTTTAATGAAAACAATGAGCCAATACATTAGATTATATGGCTGTCATGGCTGGCTATCACTCAGGCAAACGCACTAATCCCACATGGACAACTGGAGCCAACAGCTGCACACCTCCTCCTGCATGCAGACAAGCCCGTCGGAGGCATTCCCAGGCACCCAGACACGGATAAAGAAAGACCAGCCTGTGTTTACGTTGACTGATAGGCCCAACCACCATAAAGTTTCCAAAACTAGATATTCTTATCAACAGCACAACCTGCGTTGTCATAGAAAAGTCATTTTATCTGCTAAAAAACAAGACAAGAAAACAAAACAGCTTTTTATTTTTCTGGATCATCTTTTTAAATATTTAAATAGAAAACGCAACACATTTTATACACTTCAGACGTGTATTGCATCACAAATAAGAAAATGTTTTCTGGTTTGAATTCAAGGAGAAAAACAACTTTTTTTGGATACTGAATCGATTTCCATTTGACCATGCAACAAGTGCTTGTTTTCCTTAACTTTCACAACTGAAAGTTATTTTCTTCTTCTCAAAGCCAATTAAAATATAGAATAGTAGCCCTAAAGCTAAGAAAAGTATGAGCTAAATCATTTTTGCTCTCTTTTTTCACTGAATTTTGTAGCTAATTCAATCCCAACAGTTTCGAACTTATCTTTAGATTGGCTGTTTTCTATCTCCATTTATGCAATAAAATACTCAAAACAAAAAAGTAAAATCTTTATACATAAGGATGTGGAATTGGAACTGTGATTAAAAAAATATCACAGTACCAATGAATTTTGCCAGCAATAAAATTTTAGTAAAAACTGTTCATCCGTCATGTTGTCTTTAACTCCACTGGCAATAAATCCTCACAGGCCAACTAAAATGACTTCAGTCGCACTCAAATAGTAGTTAATCTGTCACAGAGGCTGGTTTTTAGTCTCAGTTAACACCACAAATAAAATCTTCAGATCAATCGAACTTTGTATTTGCTCCAATGGTAAAAAAACAAAACAAAACAAAACAAAAGCAACAGAACAGAAATTTAGAAAAACAGAAATTCATCTACAGATGTCCACACCAAAATATTTTTAAAGAATTGACAGTACAACCATGAATACATGTAGCTTTTAGATGGAAGAAAACCAAAGATATTTCAGAGGGTTTGTCTTTAGTAGTGATGCCAGACAAGAATAAAAGTGAGCACTGCCCAGTCAAAGAGTTGCAGCTGAAGAATGGCAGCCGTCCCACAGTCATCCCACGCTCTGATTGGCTATTGGAGCGAATGAAACCTCTCTAAAAAATTACAGGACAGATTTTCAAGAAACCCCGGGAGAAAACTGAGAAACTGGTTTAATGTCACAATTCATCTAAAACAGCTCTAATTGGAGGAGACTGAATCAAAGCTGTGCACTTGGCCAAGACATTCCAGAAAGGAAACGTATTTAAAGACAAGAGATCATTAAAAAACAAGGCTAAGGAACTACTGAGTATCTGAAGTATATCTTTGTCTTTGGTTAAAACAAGCTTGTTCTTCTTTCAGGTAAGTTACTTGTACTTTCACTGGTAGAGTATCCTGATATCCTGACATATCTGCCTCACGTAGACAGATATGTGGGAAAACTAAAACATTTCTATGCATTTTAGTCTTTCATCCACACTAAAACTCAGTTTTATACAACTAAAATGTATTATTTTTTAACTCCAACCAAAGTGAAGATTTCATAAAACTTAATAAAGATTTAATAAAAGTGTATCTATCTGTTTGTGTGGCTACATGGGAAACAGTCTATGACCAATAATATGTTAATATATTTATGTACTTGGCAGGGAGCAAAAGAAGAATTTGAGTGGTTTTAAGTCATTCTTCAATTTTTTTCTGCATAATTTTCTCCTTTGTTGTGGCACACTGCAATAAATTAATAACACCTATATCTCAAAGTCTCATTTTGTTTGATTGGCAGGTAAAAGGATACTTCTAGGCATATTTTTTCCCCAAAAAAGTTACTCACGTAAGTGTATCTAGTTACTACCCACCTCTGGTAGGAACATATTTACTGTCTAATTTGTGATCACTGTAAGAAGCTCTTCTTTCCCAGCATAAAAAACTGCCTGTCCATGTTCTGATTGCAAAAGCTACTTTGCACAGAAAGAAAGCGACTTTATCGATCCCACCCTGCCTTTAAATGCAGCAAAGGATAAGACGTGTTTAGTTAGAAATATTTCATTACAGCATGGATTAAAAAGCCCATCCTTTCCTGTCTGTGTATGTCAACATAAAAGCTCTGCCAATGCAGAGATTTACTGCACGACAGCACGGCTCACTCACCCATTATTACAGGAGAACATGACCATCATGCTGATGAACACTGGACTTTGAAATCAATGTGTGTACATGTGTGTGTGTGTGTGCTGTATCTACTGAGCTAAATGACTAAATGTTCTCCTCACACACCGGTTGGGTTCATTTCCACACAAGAGAAACGCTTTTAGCCTCAAACTGTTTTGGATAAGTGTCCTTCAGGGTTCATTAGGGAGCAGGGCGGTTGAGACGGTGCCTGATTTAAAAGTTATTTGGAAGAACCGCGGTCTCTGGGAGTGGCCCCCCGACCTAATCCAGAAACAGACAGCAGCTTACTCCTTCTCCAGAGGAGGGAGAGGGGAGATGAGGATGTAATGGAGGTAACCCAATTAAGACGAGGCTCATGGGGTAAAAACAGGGGATCAGGGCGGGACTGAGAGTGCTGTCCTGTTGTGAGGCAAAGAGAAAGAGGGAGGCTTCCACTTGGGGAGGAAAAGTTTAGCTAGGAGGTTTAATACTTTCTCATTTAAATAAGGGACTATTTAAAGACCAGTTAACCCAACTGGTTCTGTTATAGGATATTAACACTGTCAATCACTCTCCTGGTGGCGCTGCTCATCCCTAGCCCTTGATCTCTGATACACTGCAGCTAGCAGAGCTTATTTTGAATGCTAATGCTAGTTAGCATGGCCACCAATGAGTAAGTTCTTTCTCTGTAATCAGCACAGTAAAGACATGAGGATGATTGACAGCGCTAAGATCCTCCTCCTAGTTCTGATTGGTTGGTTTTAGTCAGGAGAAGTGCATTTCTTCAGATGGCAATAGGAAGAGATTGATCTTTTCAAAGATTATCTGTTTCATATCATACTGTCATGGCATGTGACAATTTAATGAATACATTAAAAAAAAATTCATAAAAGTTACATCCTCCTATTATTTAATTTCCCTTTGGGATCTATCAAGTATTTTTTGATTTTGGACTGAATTGAATTTTGAAAATATATAGGTTAAATGCACATTTGCAAAGATAACATTACATTTCACACTGGAGAAAGGGGACCAAAAACTGGAATCACATTCTTTGACATCTTCAAAACACTCCTTTAAAATACCTGCTTAATACTTTACTATACAGGGTTGCCAGTAAAAGCTAATATTTTATTGAAGTTTTTTTTTAGTTCAGAAATGACATTTCTTTCAGACAAGATGTGACTCACTTTAAACAAAACGAACCAGAAAATGGGCAAAGTAATTTTGAAAATGAATAATGATACTGGTGATCGGTGAAGGACAGTAAGATTCTACCAATAAAGTAAAGAAAAAAATGTGGTAACATAACTTACAACATTATGCCTAAAACAAAATCCCTGTATCCACTACCACCTTCTTCCCTCTGTGACATTCCCAGACGTTCCCTGGCCAGCTAGGAGAAATAATCCCGACAGGGAGTCCTGGATCAAACCCAGATCCCAGCTGACCATGCCAATTAACCCTCTAAAGGAAAGGGAGACAAAAACATTGGAAACTATTATCTCAAGTTTTTTTGTTTTGTTTTTTAACTAGATTGACCAGAGCAAATATTCCTTCCAAAAAACAAAGAAAAGACAACCATAATTTCCATCTACATGATTTAAGTGTAGCTGAAGAGTGAAAGGAAAAAATGCATTCAAACCTCACCAGGGTTCACTTCAACCAAATAGGAACCGAGGTCTGTAGGTGCACCAGAGTTCAATTGCACATTCACACCTCCACATACCAACCAGACTTTCTATGTAAATGAACTGGAGTTTGATTAAATATGACTGAACAGAGTTGATGAGAACACATCCTAACTCTACTTAGCGTAACAGTTACGCTCTGCATCAGTTACTAACCTGTTACTCTGTCAACAAATCCTCATGAGCTAAATTTGGAGCTGAAATGTTTGGACTTCTCTGTTTAAAAAGTCACTAACCAAATGCCTCGCATACCTCAAGTGTATTCCAGACAAAGCAACACATCTGCATGCAGGACCTTGAGCTGCACAGAGTTGGGCAGATTATACGTCTATTCAAAGTATCTGTGAATTAATAAGGCGTAAAATGTTCTACAGAATGATCCAATAAAGATACAGAGAGCTGCAGCCTAATCCAAGGGAGTTTAGGCAAAAATGCACAACCGGAGCAATCAGAGGAAATGAGGCATGAGTTTGTAAAAGAAAAAAACATTAACAAAGAGAGATTCTGACTGGTTTCACAGAACCAGGAGGAGTACAAGCATGCACATGGACACATATTATCACAACTGGACTTTCACATCAAGCTGCTGGTTCTTCACTGGTGAAAACACAAAAACTGACCATTTAACATCAGCTCAGATCGAGACCAACACTACTTATATCGCCATTTTTACACAGAAGTAGAATCATACTTAGCCTTTACACTTTACACTTGTACACTGCATTGCACTGTATAAATGGCATGCAGTTACCTTAAAATGTAGTAATAAATAGTTTATTTTTCCACAATATTTATCATTGTCAAAATAGTACCACATAATATCATGACAGCATTCTAAGTCCATATTACCCACACTCGCATAGAAACGTTTGACAAATCAGGATCCCAATTTGGGAAACCTAAATTTTCAAACTGACCCCAACATTAAAATCCAATATGGCTACCTTGCATGTGTAACAGTGGTCAATGAAGAAAGTTATCTACACTTCTGAGAATCTCTATCTTGCAAAGTATTTCACATATGTTACACTGAACCACCTCCTTAAGTGAAAACATTGCTTCAGTGCTTTTTGGAGATGTTGCAGCTTAGTCTGGGAATAACATCCCATCATTTGAGCATGCTTTTGGACTTGTTAATTGTTGTAATATTACTAGCAACAGAAGCCAGTAATACACTGCTTTTGGGTCCTGGTAATTTTGCCTTTGTAGTTTTTCCAATCAACATTTGTTTGGGCACAAAATTGTGCATATATTGTCGTTGCCGCTAAAATCAATCATCTAGCCTATCTTTCCCTAACGCTGATGCTAAGAACTAAAAAAGGAACCTTTTAGAGAGACGGACAGAGTTTGGTGTTTCGAACCCCAGAACTGGATCGATGATGAAGATAGTGTTGCAGCAGGCGGAGGAGGTTGATTGACGAAGGCAGAGATCTCTGTTGGTCTGATGAGCTGTCATCTTTGCATCGATGGTGAGGTCACACAGAACTTGGGTCTTTGTCTTTGCCTTGATCTTCATCTTTGTCTTGATCTTCATCCTTTCCTTGGTCTTCATCTTCATCTTGTCTTTGGGGTCTGAACCCAGCCGATGAGAGAAGTGCGATTTGAAGCCACATGTTGCGGGGCTGACGGATTGGTCCCCATGCGCAGGACAGTCTTCGGCTCTGTGGCCCCGGCTCTTCTTCAGCTGCAGAGTTCTTTGTCCATCTCGGTCTTGACTCGAAGCTGCCTGGAGGACCCAACCAAAGATTCCTCTTTTGCTCTCCCCTTATAAAGGGTTTATACCCGCTTTCAGTGCATTTTCATTGGCTGTGCTTGCTTTATTGGGTAGCTGTTTGGACAGATAAACTCATATCCATCTTTGCCTTAGAGACATTTTGTCCTGATGTCTTGGCTAATGTCTCAGGGTTGCTCAACGTTCCTCCCATGTCTCTGACACGTGTAAGTTGTTCAACAATCTATGTCCTAATAAGGCGTTGGTCATCTCTGCTTTTCCGTTTGTCCCCATTTTACCCCTAACCTTTCACCTACTATCTACCTCCAACACATCATCAGTGATCCTTAATAGCAGTTACATGTTTTACACCATTTCAAGTTCAATGTTAAAATCACATTCGTAAACCTTTTAGTTTCTTTAATTTAGCATTAATTTATAATTTTATGATAACCATAACTTTTTACTCTTTTATTATTTGATACCAAAGTTACAGTTACTTGTTTTACTTGTACGTTTTTCCACAAGTGTAAGTAAGTATTGTTATAAGTAAACCAATATTAATATAAGTACTTTACTTTAAATCTTATCTAATTACTCAAAATGTTTAGATTTTATGCTTTTAAACAAGGACTGGTCTCAGCTATTTTTATACAGCTGCAAGCTGGAAACTTACTTCCTCTTTTTCCAGGAAACCTGCTCTTCCTGTCTCATCTCTCTCTCTGACTATGATTTCTTATGATTAGATAGAAAAAAAAAATAAGTATAATTAAAGCTAACGTTGCAGGAGACAGAAACAACACACACAACCAGATTTATTGTATTGCAGTCTGGGTCTACTGTTGGATCTAGATGTGATTGGTGTGACTTATTTTAAAGGTAACTTTATTTGTTGTTAATGTTAACTAAAATTTCCAGCATGGGGAAGTGGGATGATCTCGGATTTACTTGACAATATATCTGAGCTTATTGTCCCGAATACACCTCATAGTACTCACCATGGAGGCATGTTAGGGGTATATGGCAACAGATAAGTGATCAATATCAACTGACAATACATCTGATAGAGTATTCAATACTCAATACATACAAAATACCACCGGAGATAGACACCTGCAGCCTGGCAACCCCACTGGGGTTAACTGTGTAAGATGGAAAATTGGAAAATGAATGTGGGTTAATTGTGTAAGATGGAAAATAAGATGGAAAATGTGGATGGATGGATGGATGGATGGATGGATGGATGGATGGATGGATGGATGGATGGATGGATGGATGGATGGATGGATGGATGGATGGATGGATGGATGGATGGATGGATGGATGGATGGATGGATGGATGGATGGATGGATGGATGGATGGATGGATGGATGGATGGATGGATGGATGGATGGATGGATTCATGGATGGATGGATTCATGGATGGATGGATTCATGGATGGATGGATGGATGGATGGATGGATGGATGGATGGATGGATGGATGGATGGATGGATGGATGGATGGATGGATGGATGGATGGATGGATGGATGGATGGATGGATGGATGGATGGATGGATGGATGGATGGATGGATGGATGGATGGATGGATGGATGGATGGATGGAATATATAGAATATTCACTGAACTATGATTCACAAGAAAGGCCAGCTAAGTTGGTTTGGTGGCATCAATCTTTCTTTGGTTACCTAGCAACAACCTGCTGGGTAACAAATAGTGTCAAGTTCCCCCACACCTCCTGACTTCAGTTACCTAGCAACAACCTGCTGGGTAACTTGCACAGCAGCAGTTTCAGGTTTTGCTATTATCTCTCATTCGTTCCTTAAAACTAAGAAAACAATGCGGTGAGGTGAAAGTTGTGGATAAAACAGGAAAGGCCATGCCACCAGTTTGGTAGCAATTTAGGTATTTAAAAGCAAAAAAATGATCAATTATTATCAAAAGACAATTATTGATAGCGACTAATATGAAATGCTTATATTGTGACATGTTTTTCAGCCATATCGTCCAACCCTGAGGCATTTCATTCCAACTTTGACAACAACCAATTTAAAGTAATGCCAATCAATGACCATTTTTAGTTTGATATACATGACAGCCATATTGTATTTTGAACTCATCAATGTTTGAGCATCCCCATCTGTTTTAGAGCTGGAATTCTGATTTTAGAGGAATTTTTTTACACCCTATCAACGAAGCACAAGCTTAATCAGAAATAAACTGTGACAAGGTCAAACAAACAGTTTCTGGTTGAAACGTTCACCAGATTTCACATGCATGGCGACTGCTTCTGAATCTGCTTGGTCTTTGTTCTTGTCGTATTTCCAACTGGGAACAGTAAAAATTCGGCTTCTGTCTGGAAAGAGGCTGTTCCCATAAGCCCGGTCACAGAGCATTTTAATGAGACCCCCCTTTAACCCCCCCACTGGTTTTGAACTTGGAACTGGAACACAGTTAACTTGGTTTGAAGTCATTCCCAGATCCAAGCTGTGACAACGCCACCAGCAATGGTTCCCTGAGACGATCTCCACTGCACTTCCTGATGCAACAAACGTCAAGATAGGGTAAACAACTCTTACTTTTATCTGCTGGTGCTTTTTTCTTTAGGTTTTCATCACAGTTAACTCCTTCTTACTAATCTGTGAAAGGTTGATACCATTGATTCCAACACTTCTTGACACAAAGCAACCCAAATGCACAGATACTGGGCTATGTGGAGCTCTGTGTTAATTATTTATGGGTTAATACTGCAGACTCGTTCAGTAAGAAATGTTTCTGGAGTTAACAAAAATCAGAAACGGCTTGATTTTCACAAAAGGAAAATCACCTCCAACTACTTCCCACGACAAGTGAATTATAACAGACATGAACAGAAACAAACATTATGACCATACTGAGTGTAAAACAAAGCTTTCCATCACATTTACTGGCTAGAAAAAACCCAAACAGCACTGCGGCCACGAACAGTGATTCTGTACAGGTCCAAAGCAAGGAGTATTAGAGCTTTAATAACTTCTGCAGACTTCAGAGCACAAGGTCACACGCCTTTAAAAACACCCATCACATGTCAGAGTGTTTAAACTGGCTTTCATCGGCTGAAGCCAGGACTGGCAGTGCTAGTGAGCAGCATCAATTACGCAGTAATTAATTACACCTTTCAGGGTTTTTACAAAGCCCCGACGTTCAGCTCTCAAACTAAACTAAAAAGTTAAACAAGACCAAACTGGACCAGCTGGATGCACTTATAATTGCCGTTCGCAATTATAAGTGCAAAGCGAGATTTTGTCTTTTTTTTTTTTTTTTTGTTATTTAGCACGCAGCTATAATTGAACGGTCTCGACGCATAGAAATGTCAAGAGCATCCAAAAAAGCAGCTACATTGTCAGTAAAACTTGCCGTCTGTTGCCTGGTTTCAACTTTTTTCTTTAAATAAAACGAAACAGTAATAATATTTTTTTTTTTAAAAAAAAAAAGAGGAGTTAAAATGCGGTTGAACTCACCGCTCCGGTTCAGCAGGAAGATATGAAGAAACAGCAGAAACGCTCCTCGGTGGAAAGCCATGTCTTCTCTTCGCTCCTCTCTCCTATCCAGTCCAAACACAAACTGAACACAAGTGGAGTCGGTGTGGAGAGAAGTTCGGCAGCAGCCCGGAGGAGACAAGAGGAGGAGGAGGGAGGAAAAGGGGAGGGACGCAATTAAGGTCCTGCCGGGGTCCTCCTCCTATTCCTGCTCGAAAAAAAAAAAGCAGCTTATCTGTGTTTCTCCTGCTCCAAATTCACATTTCTTCTTGGAAGAAAGTCCTTCAGGTGGAGATTAAACATGGCCGCCTTATCGCGCCACACCTTTGAGGTCCCGCTGGCTGCATTCACAAACCTATTTCCCCCATATCAGTTGGAGGTGGTGAGTCCTTTTAGGTCTAATTTTGCAGATGCAGAATATTTTATAAAAGAATAACAAACAAACAACAAAAAAAGACTTAGGACCTGATATGGTTTATCTTTAAAGTGCAGACATTTAGTTCTGCGTCTCAACATCACAAAAATACACAGCTTTTATTTTTTACTATGTAAACATGGAGAAAGAGCAAAAAGGAGGTGAAATTAATTGTGGGTAGAATCACAACATTCAAGCGGAGGTGGTTTTTTGTGCACGATGCAGTTCTGATAGCTTCCTCAGATCATGACCTTCAGCGTTCACTGGAGCGGTTCACAATACACTTATTACAGCGTTTTGACTCCTATTCCAGTGCGACTCGGTTTGACTGAGCACCACAACTGCAACATTTGTTACATTTTCAGCTGCTGCTGTTCTCTTTCACACTGCACTGTGTCAAACCAAACATTTCAGCACGCTTTTCCAACCCTCACCTGTGGTGGCGCTGCACCAAGAACAACTGAAGGAAACAGCCTTAGAAACCTCTGAAGACACTGAGCACAACTTTCTGTCAACAAAAGTCGAGTGGCGTCAAATTTCAGCACCTGAAGGATTTCTCTTTAGTTTTTGATAACAGACCACAAACCATTTCTTACGCCATATGCTAACGATAGGCTAACATGCTTTTGTTGTACTTACCCAGAATGCCCTGCCCTATATTCCACTTCTTGCTTTTGAAACAGTCTCCAGTCCACTTGGCATTCACCAGAGTTCAAATACTCTGGTATGTAGTCTTAAACCTCGACTTAGCATTAAGTTTTAAGACTTAACACTAATCTTCAACCAAACCAAATTATAGGCACACCAGAGTTTGTTTTCTTGATCACATGGCTTTGTTAATTGGCACATTCATCAATCATTTCTATTACATCAGTCCTTTTTAGTCCACTCTAATCAAACTGTAGTTTATCTGCCTGTGGAGGTCTGGTTCATTTGGGGAGGTGTGAATGCACAATCAGACTGATGCAGACCAAAAAAGTGAACTCTGGTGGATCTGCAAACTCGGGTTGGTTGAAATGAACTCTGATGCCATTTGAATATGAATGCCAAGCAGACTGGAGACCGTTAATTTACATTCAGAATGACTGCATAAAAGATTTTAGTTTGACCAGTGGCTCTATTATCAGGTAATGCGCCGGCATGGTTCTTGCAGCAAGGTGGAAAAACTGGGTGGGTTTGTTGCTTTCATTCAAAAGCCAAAATGTTTGAGTTTAAAGACTGAACGCTAATCTTTGTGGTGATTCTGGAAATGACAACTCCCACAGCAAACAGAGCTGTGAGATCTAAAGTCAGCAGATACCGAGGTTCATCCATCCTGTGAAAAGAGCAGATGACCAGCTGTGACATACCACCCTCTTGTTGTTTTCACAACAGTAAAACTCACAGCTGATTGTGATTGCTGAGATTTTTACTGAGTTTCTGTTTGTCTGAGACTTTCTGCTTGGAGTTCAGCTAATTGAACTGACAACTTCCTTACTAGTCTCAGTCCTTGAACATTTTCACATTTTCTCATGTTGCAACAACAAACCGTATATTTTGTTGAGATTTTGCACTACATCAGTAAAAAGTAGAGCATATTTTGTCAGATAAAAATGTAAAAACTGTGTTGTACACTTATATTTAGCTCCTTCTAATTGAATTTCCACAAATAGAGTCTGGACTTTTCAGATGCCACCTGTTTTAATACATAAACTCTTAATTGGACCAAAGAGAAAGCAGATGCCTGGGAGGATATGATGAAATAATGTTTTAATAAGAAAGTCCTAAAAACAACTTATAAAAAAATAAACAGAAAGGGACACACAGGGAGCAAACAGAGACCAAGAAACATGAGGCAAGTGGAAGAAATCAGTGAGGAGTGAGTGAAGGAGAGCAGGTTAAATACAGGGAGCTTGAACAACAGACAGATTTTTATTAGTCAGGGTCCAGCTGTGAAAAGCGAGCAGCTAGCAGGCTGAGAGAGAGAGAGATGGCACAGAGGGGAAAGAAGGTGTAAACAAATTGGGGAATAAACAAAACTAAATAAAGAATAACTAAGAATAGACTGATCAGAAGAATTAAAACAGAAACAAATGCTGATCTAAATCACAACTAGGAAAATGAAAACAAGGAATAACTGATGCCAAACAACTGATCAAAAATACAAACCCAGGAAAAACCCAAAACTCCACACAAACCAAGTTCAGACAGCATCATTTTCCTTCCACCTCATATTTATGCATCACTTTGACTTAGTATGTGACATAAAAAAATCAAAATAAGACATATCAAACTTGGCGGCTGTAATGTAGAATTATGATAAAAGCCAACAAGGTATAAATACTTCTCCACTAAGTGTGGGATTTACAGTGCACATGTCACCTAAATTCTGACTTGTTTAATAAACTGAGAATTGTTTGGACTTTTATACAAAAAGATTATTGAAACCAAACCATTTTTATAAATCTGACAGAAGGTTATTTGCATGAAAGTCCCAGTAGATAAGCTGATTCTTGAATACTCAGACCAGTTGACCTGCACCATCAACAAAAATCACATTCAGTCACTGAAATCAGTTTTTTTTCCCCATTTCTGATGCTTGGTTTGAACTCCGCCATGCCTGGATGATTAAAGGCATTCGGGTTTGTTTTTGTTAGTGAATTTCACGTCTTTGATCGTTACCTCCCAGTGCTTGGTCATCCTAATTTTGAGAAGTTTCCTGTGCCATTTTTATTAAATTTATCTACTAAATACACTGAAAATATTGTTTTTTAAAGATAGTTTTTTTTTTTTCATATTTCCCCTATTACCTACTAGACTTTAATGCATGGTTACAAATGAGCCAACATCACTCTTCTGATAACTAAGTGAGCCATAACAACTAGTGAAATATCACTACTCCAGCTCGCATTTCTCCAATACACATTCATCTAAGAGATGGTTTCCTCATCTGAAAGAGCATACATCACATTATAAATCAAAACTTGGAGATTTAGATGAGCCAACATGGCACAAGAAATATAGTGTTAAAACAAGATTGGTCCAGACTTGGAAACAATGGAAGCAGGGAACATGTAACATGAGCAGGTTTGTGGTGTTTTTATCAGTGACTGAATGGAGTCACCTTGGATTACAGCTGCAGGGGGGGGGGAAAGCTCCTTGAGGTTCATCACCCGACTTGCCTGTCTTCATCACATGTGGACACGAGATTAGAGTAGATATGCAGAGGGAATCCTTTGGTTAGGGAACAATAACTGCTGCTTATCCGCTTACAGAAGATGGCCGCCATGCACACCTCAGGAAAGTCGCTGGATGGGGAAAAAAATGTGTGCGATGTCATCAAATAAAATACTAAAAATAAAATACGCAAAAATATTTTTACTGTTCTCTTGGACTCCAAGATACATCACCAAAATAAATCTTCTGTAATACGATTCAGCTAAATAAATCATAAATAATATATCTGTAGAAGCATCCACAAAAGCGTACAGTGCCTCACTTTCAGACATCAAACTTTTATCACCACTTAGAAAGGAAGAACAAAGAAAAGTAAGCTATGTGTATTTGCAATGCTAGCTAGCCAGCTAGCATTAGCAATCTCCCTCTGCATCAAAAATATTTACCATTTTCTCACACAAAGAGCTTTCGTCAATGTTAGCTATACATATTAAGTTAGCTGTTTGTGTCCAGTAAATACAGCATGTTTTAGAGCACTAACTTCCATTTCTTGACAGCTGTTTAGTACTTAGCTAGGTCCACAAGCTAATGTAAGCTAATGTAGTTAATGTATTCAGGGAAGTAAGCAAATGTGTTAACTTTGAACAATTGAGGGGGCATTTTGATGTCAACAGAGTTTTATTTTTGTTCATGATTATACATAAATTTGTGGGTTAATTTTAGAAACACTTTATCATATTCTAATTTTTTATTTTTTTTTAGAGAGAGTGAGGTGCTGGTCTTGACTACACTAGCAGCAAAAGTAGTATTATGTCGCACCTATTTAGACAAATCCAACTTTTGGTTTTCGTATGTCTAATCAGCCTCAAGTGACACACCAAAGTAGAACATTAAAGAAGCTTCATTTTCATCATAAATGTGAACAAACTTTGTTGATGGTCTGCTAATGTTGGAAAAAACACAATTTTGTAGTGGAGGTGTTTCCATTAAATAAGAATCTCAATCAAAATCACACATGAATAAGTTTGTTTATGCTATAACTAATCAAAAACAAGCTGTGCCGTCATCCTTCTACCATTTTCGCTTATCTTCTTTGTTGTTTCTTCCAGAAGTAACATCTGATTGTGAATCACATGATTCATGTGATATAAAAAAAAAACTGTTTCCATTATAGTTTTGGAAAATACACTGATTTTAAACCACCTCTTCCCAGTGGAAAAACCTTTTGATGAAGAAAGTTTGTCGAAATTGCTGTTTCCATTAAGCAAATTGAAAAAATTTTTGAAACTGTTCTATGTTCAATGGAAATGCAGCTCGTGGGACAAAAAGCCCTGCATGATATGTGAAAAAAAGAATCCTTTTATGACATTTCCATAATTTGATTTTTAACATAAATTAGTACTTCAAGATTTGACAAAGAGAAAGTTGTTTGATTTTGTATTTAAGTCAAACTAAGCTCTAGAATTACAGTTTAGTTTATTCATTTTGTTGTAAACATCATACAATGTTTGAGCTTTATGAGCCTTTTCACTGACTGGAAACCTTTCAGATTTAGCAAGATTGATGACCACAACTCAGTGTGTGCCCCACAGACCAACCCCCATCTCTTCATCATATATGAAGGTAACACATATATGAATCATTACCCAATCAGCTTTTGTCAACTCCAAAATAATCCCAAAGAAAGCCTGGGGCTGCAAAGAGGACAGCAGCCGGTGCACATGTGCAAAAGTGTATCTAGCGCTGCATATGAGGGAATATTTGGTTTGGAAATAAGCCAGCTTCTCTGCAGGAAGCCTTCCTGCACTTCTATCTACCTCTTACTCAAGAGATGGTTTTTAACAGGCTCCCCCGAAAGGAGCTTTTTCAACCCCTCTGCCCACACATTTTCTCTTAAAAAAAATCACAAGCTCTCTCTCTACCAGCTCTATTCCCTTCAGCATAAACCCTGCCCTAGTTAGCCACATTACTCAGGCTTACCTCCTCTGAACTCGAAGCATTGTTATTGAAATGTAAAACATCTTTATATAATTCTTCTAGAACATGCACAATTTATCATTTTGGAAAATATTTCATTGTGATTTTGATTTGCTTTCCAACAAGAAGATTTCTTTTTTCCTCATGTTTTCACAGGAATGTGAAAAAGTATTCGTTCACCTGGAACCTTTTCACATTTTCAACACAAATGTTATTTGATCCAATTTGTCCCTTACTGTAACAGGAAATTTAGGCTTGTTTTAAAAGTTTTTTTTCAAACAAAAATATGAAAATATGGTTTTGTTTTCAGCCCCCCTGACCACAGACGATCCCACTTGAACTGTGGGTCTCTGCAGCTCCTCCAGAGTTACCATGGGCTTTTTGGTTGATGCTACATTTAATTTTTGAAAATAAGGATTTTTTTTTTACCAATACATTTCTTGGGTTTCCATAATTCAGTCCATGACAGCCATATTGTTTAACAACCTCTATTCATTTGACCTTTGAAATCAGGTCAACGGTACAAGAAAATTTTAGGGCCAGGATTTACTTTTTTTTAATTACAAGAAAGCCTTAATATTACCAAAATATATAACTCACTGAAACTACATTATGTCTATGTCAAACTAACTAAGACATACTTAATTTAGAAATATAATATACTTTGTTTTTGTATTTATGGATTTATTTTTGATCTGATGTGAATTTTTTTCCCCCCACACAACCAGTTTACTGCAGCTGTGGGTTACAACTCTATGCTGCGGCGGTGCTTACGCTAGTCTGCAAAATGGTGACAGCAAAAGTTGACAGAAAACACCAGAGTTATGTTGTTGCTCAACAACAATCAAATCCGTTTTAAAAAAATGTATCTTCTGTTGAGTATTCACCACCAAATCAATGTACATAGTCACAATACAATACTCTGACCTTTTTGAATTCTGTGCCTAAAAGTGAACCAAAGTATGAAAAACTAAACCTTCTAACATAACTAATAAAAGCTAAACAATATTTTAGTATTAAAAACTCGCAAATGCACTCTAAAAATGAATTAAACTTCCTGAATTTGACAAATAAAAAGCCACAACTAAACTACAATAAAGCCCCCTTAATTGTAATTTTGGTGAATGCTGGTTCCAAACTAGTAAGAAATCAGAAAAATCACCATTCAGTCAGTAAAAATCTAAATGGGACAACAATAACATTTCTGAGGAGTCGGTTTGTGTGGAACCAGAGCTAGCAGCTGGTCAGAAACAGGAAGTGTAAAGCGGTCACCTGTTGACGTCCTGCCTTTTATCAACCCCCATAGAGATTAGTCTCCACACATGGTGTACAGCCACGCACAATATCCTTCCTATGAACATTTTAAATCCATCAACAGAAGCTGAATGTCTGCAGAGTCGTGACAGCAGATTATCTGGACCATCACTCAACCTTTTCTTTTTGCTTTGGTGCCCTCTGAGCCGCAGTCGGTGTTGTTTCGGCTCTGTTTCCTCAGGAGTGGTGCAGACCGCCATGTGCTGCGGCTGCAACAGATGGTGTGACTGGCTACTTCTCCTCACCTGCCACGCAAGAACAGGTCCATCAGGAGAGCGTAACAAACCGAAGGTTCGCAGGAGCCATGTGCTCCCATAACTCAACTTTGACTCCCTGTTCACAGGCAAAAACGTGTTTGCAAACAGACACAGGTCCACTTCATCTGGATTAATGTTATTTGACCAAAACCAGCCCTGTTTTAAACATCTAGTCTCTCTTTTTTAGTATGAAATGACTGCATTTATTGCAGAATACTTTATTCTGTGTGACAAACAGAGCACACAGTAAAGACATATTTTCACAGCAATCATAAAACATGCACTGTAACTCAGTAAATGCAGGACAGTTCTGGGCAGGAGGTTACATATAATTATCATCACAAACCTGACCCAGTTATGCCAGTTCTGTCAAGAAAGGGCCGGAAAATGCATGTCAGCTTTTGATTTTAAAGGAAATTATTCGGGGTTTTAGCAAATAGAAATAATGTTGATCATTCTAAATGACCTAAAACAGAAGTTTAAAAGTAGTTTTCAAATGTTCAAATAATTGGTTTGAAGTTGAATTATTAATGTCACTTCATGATCAATGCATATAAAAGTTATTCTTGTATCTAGCAAATAGAAATAATACCTGTAATCCTAAATGACCTTAAACAGGAAAACTTTTATGCTGCAAATGAAAAAATAGTTCAAATACTTAGTTTAAAGCTAGATAATTTATGCTCAACGTGAGTTAGTGGAGTCCTCTGACCTCAGCTGTAAATGATGGGTGCAGCTTTCAAATCAGAAACAAAATAGAGCTTTACAGTGCGTAAGGGTGCTGTGATATTGCAGTAAAGCTCTATATTTTTCTTTTTAATCCACAGTTCACAGAGTTAAAGGGACGGTGGCACAAATTACTCTGCCCCTTGGAAGTGAAATCTGTTTCACATAAGAGTGAAAAGAAAGCTGAGGACTTGTGTGAAAACGTCTTTGAAGTGGGCAGAAATCCCAAACCTCATCTGAAATTCCTCTTTTCCCTCAGTAGGAGAGCTTTAGAGCACCGCAGGAAAAAAAATGACAATTCCCCACTGCCGAACCCCTCTCTCCTGCTCCACTTTAAATCAACTATGCCTCTTTGTTATATTCATTGCTTTCACTTTTTTTTTTTTTTGCTCTAGCTTCTTTTCATTTCAATCATCTCTACTGATTAGATTGAGAGCAGAAAGGAAAAGAAGAAGTCAGAGGGAGATATTATGTGTCCAATATGACAGGTCAGGGAGTCAAAGGGAAGAGTTAGAGCTTTGTTCAATGCAACTAAATCTGTCATGAGACAGACAATACTACAATACTCCTATTCCTGTTAGCATACTGTAGCAAATATTAATGTGTCAGATTCCTCGTAAGACTGACATCACTATGACTCTTAAGAGATACTTGTGTGATTTGAATTATGACAACATTTGATTTCACTTTGGGATAGCTACAGTATTTTTTAACTGAACTGAACTGTGACTTTGGGTGCATTAAAATCTTATCTATGAGTTGCTCGCCAAAAGAGCTTCTATTGCTGAGTAAAGCTTTGTTTACACACAATTTAGGATTATATAAAGAAAAACATTTTGCCTACTTGTGAGAATATGTTTTCAATCATAATTTTTTTTTATCAATTAATGAATATTTAAAGTGGCTACGTAAATAAATAAATAAATAAATAAATAAATAAAAATACAGTGGTGGTCACTGCTAACTAAACATTAAGTTGCGCTAAATAATCACAAACCTTGAGCACCAATTTAACTTTGCCATTAGATGTTGTATTCTTGTATGTTATTTGCTTAAAATAAAGTCAAAAGGGAAGAGAGAAAGAAAGAGAGAAAGAAAGAGAGAGAGAGTAAGCTTGGAGGAGAGGAAACTGATCTGCTGTGTGAACAGTGTTGACCAACTTCAAAATAAGAGCATGAATATAACCGTCTAACTACTTGAAGAAATTTTGAGTCAATAATCAAACCTTCAATAGACAGACAAGTTCATAAGTGCACTAAAGGTTTTCCAAGTTAGCTAAGTTGCTAAGCTAAACATTAGCTCTGCCATTAGTGCATCAGTGGATTACCAGATTCAGATATGAACTAGTGAATTCTTCCACACTAACTTTATATTTCATACACTGTTTGTGATTTGAAAAGCTATTTCTATATAAGAGAGGCTCAACCTAGCACTGCTATAGCTGGGCTCACATTGTTCTGTGATTATTAATGTGACTTTATTGTTAATGTTGTCTCCGCCTGGTGACGCAGCTAAAGTATTACAACAAAAAAACTAAATTGGTGAATATTTTTTGCAGTTTTCAAATATCCAGAGTAGAGCACCCAAGACAACCAGTGCTTCACATTCATTTACACTTTTTGTATAGCCTACTTCAAAAAGCCAGAAACAATCTGATATTTAAAGGTTATAAAATCAAAAAATTACACCCTTCATGTTTTTACTCATTCCCTTTTCTTACAGCAAAACATCATGAGCTCATGGAAAGATGGAGCGAGTAATTCAGAAGGTCTTATTTCTGAACCTGACCACAGCGACTTCCCTCAGCTGAAATGTGGGTTTGCTGTGGGGAAGCAGCTGTGGTTACAGATAGAGTTAAAGAAAAGACTCTTACATTCATCATTTTACATGTTTTTATAAGGCGTTAGGCTGCTTTCAAGCTTGGGCAATTAAAAACAGGAACTCCACAAATGTAAAATACATTTTATAGCATACAAAAAAATAAGAGATTTTGTTGCTTAGTACATGTGACAGTGCAATGACAATTGAGTTAAATTCTATTCTATTCTATTCTAAAATACAAAAAACTGTAGAAGTTGCAAGAAAAAGAAAAAAAAAGGGATGGATTCAAATTGTGATTTTAAATTCAAAGTGTAAGTAAACACTGTCTGACTCAATCCAATTATAATACAATAAACACGTGGTCTCATACTGATGTCCAGGAGGATCAGAAATCCAGATTTTGTGAAAAGATGTTTTCTGTCTAATTACATCCATGTGTAATATTTCATACCTCCAATGTACGACAGATGTATTTTTTTTTCAGTCTTGTGGGTGGAATATATGCACATCAACATAGGTTAAAGAAAAAAAAGAGGGGTACATTTCTGCCAAAAAACTGAAAAATCTTTTGATCAATGTCAGAAATTTTCTAGAAAAATCATGGGAACTTCTGAGTTGAAAAGTCAAAAATTTTCTAGAAAAATGGAGAAATTTTGAGATTAATCAAATACATTTTCTAGAAAAAACAAGAAAATGTCTGAGTTTCAAAAGTAGACATTTTTAAAAGTTTGGGAAAAAAGATTTTTAGAACTCAGAAATTTCCACGATTTTCAAGAAAATATCCAAGATTACTCTACATTTTTTGAAGGTTTTTGGCAGAAATGTATTTCCATTTTTCTATCTACAGTGACACTGACACGCCGTCGCAGACGTCAGTATTCAACTGAAGAGGCTTTAACTTGTTCAAACAGCAGAGGTAAAGACTAGGGCAGCGAATTCAATCATGCAATGACACAAAGGGGAAAGAAAACTGAGGCAGAACATTGCAGTTTATCATCATGAGTGAATAGCCTGAGGTGAGCCGACACACTGGCTGCTCGGCTCACACAGATTGGGGGGCCAGAGTGTTTCTCCACAGGAGTGCCAGACAAAGTCAGGGACTGGTGATCTGGACAGACTGACAGGGGAGTGAGGGGCCATTCACAAAATCTGCAAAAGAAGCAAACAAGCCAGATAAAGATATTATTAAGGAGAAATAATCCCACTCTTAAAGGGAAATATTCAGCAGTCGTACTCAGAAGAATTTTGACAGAAAAATAGCAAACAGAAAACAGACTTACAAAGCACTGAAAAACTGTCAAATATATCACAGTATTTAGACTGCATTGAAATGAAAGGGTAAGATAAATTGTGTATGTTGTTAGATTAACAATAAATAATCCAGTAGACTTGGTTTGATTTGGGACCAAAATGGTAACATTTGTTACAGCTCCACCCAAACCCTTTGAAAAACCTGTTCCCCTCCTCGCCTGTGGTGGTGCTAAACCAATGAACACTGAGGAAAACTACATTAAACCTCTGAAGAAGACAATGAGCACAACAACTTCCTTCTTTGCAGAAGTAAACAGAGCGGAGTGCCTCTGCCTCTCTGTGCCTCCATCAGTCTCAACCCCAAGAAGCCTCCATGTGCTGCATCTGATTCTGGTGACAAGATCCCTCCACTAGTGCCAAGGCTTCCAGCTCGAGTAGTCTTGGTGAGCCAGAAACTCCAGCATTTACACATTTATAAAAATGTTTAGAATTACTCTGCCATGTTTTTTTTTTTTTTACCTTAAATTAAATAATTGTCTTAGCAATTATTTTCAATCATATTCGATAACTTTAAATGTAACTTAAACAGGGAAGCACAGTTGGTAGCAAGAAGGTCCTGGGTTCGATTCCCGACCCGGGGTCTGTCTGCATGGAGTTTTCATCATCTCCCTGTGCATGGTGGGTTCTCTCTGGGTACTCCGGCTTCCTCCCAGTCTAAAAAGAGGACTGTTAAACACAAGCACCACTTGTGACCCCTCTACGGATAAACGTGCAAGATAATGAAATACTTCATGAAAAATATTTTTAAAGCATGTTCAAAGATTAGTTACTTTTCTTTAAAAATGTCTTTTTACAAAATGATTTAGATTTGTTAAAATTTAAATATGGCTCTTTGACTTCCGATTCTTAGGAGATGACAGCCAAAAATCAGAGTTCTCGCCAAAAAACTACAAATTAAACCACATCCAAAATTACATTTTTATTATCAAATAATAAAAAAGTTTCATCTGCATGGGGGATATAATAGAAGTGAGCGACGATTAGCACGTAGACTACCCTGCATTTGCTGTCAGAGCACAGCGCTACTCATGCAGCTCCACAACTCAGACGACTGCACAGATTTGTGACACTTATCTTAATATTAATGATTATAATGGCGTTTAGTTGTGCAGCTTTACGGACATATTCATTCATGGCTGCTTTTACGCTGCTCATATTAGTCTCGATGTTTGCAGTTTTCTAGAACGCAACGTGAAACTCGACATCATTCACAGGTAAAATAAATATATATTTATATTTGGAAACATTTATATTACCTTGATGATTTATGTCCATCAGGCTCATTGACAAAGCAGGCCATCTATCATCTACATCTACAACGCCGCATATTTTCTGTGCGCACGCAGGCTTTCTGCATGAGGCCCCTGGTCTTTTGCGCTCAGTGTCGTCTTCAGAGGTTCTCATGTCGTTTCCTTCAGTGGTTGTTGGTGCAGGACCACCGCTGGCTCTGGCAGGGTGCTCACCTTTCTGAAAATGCTTTCAGGTTTCTAAGTATTTGGGTTGAATGCTTTCTATTTTGTTGGTTTAGACAAAGTTTTTAGTGTAATCTAAACAGCAAAAGTGAGAACTTTCTTCAAAAATCCTTGCTCTCTTTACCCAAGTTTAATGACAGGGGTACCAGAAAAAGTCCAATGACATTAAAATAAAGGTGAAAAACATGTGAAAATACTTTCCATGTCACTGAACATTTTCTATTTAAGAAGATCTCATCCTAGGAACATATGAAAAAGAAAAAGTGCTGTTTAATCTGCAGTTGAGGAGCCTCATAAACTTATGCCAAGGGCCACAAACGGCCCCCGGCCCGCATTTTGTACATCCTCTAGATGCTTTAGTAATGTGATCAGAAGAGGATGGATGGATGAGGAACGTAATGCGGCTGGCTGATTAAGAGCTGCTCTGACCAAATTTTGATTCACTACATTTTGGAACAATCTGCCACCTGAGACCCCAGGACTGTTTCACCAAGTGTGTGTGTGTGTGTGTGTGTGTGTGTGTGTGTGTGTGTGTTGCTCCGACCCGACCCATCCCCCCCTCCCGCCTTCCTCCCTCTGTGCCCTCGGTGCTGAGGTGTGCTGCAGTGATTCATTAGCTCATTAAGGCGTCTTATTGCCATGGCAACAATCTTTCAGGAGGGTCGCCGGGAACATGACGGCTTCCTTCAGGGCAAAACCTGTCATAGGATGTGATCAGCAGCAGGAGACGCAGTTGGAACCTCTGGTTTACAGGAGGAGCAGGAAGACGAGACGTTAACCAGGTTCTGGAGAACCGGGTCATTTTGCTGCAGATGTTCAACCAGCCGGGCCAAAAAGGCCAGTTTTCCCTCAGTTGTGACGGCGGCATTTGACAAAATGTCATGTTTCTTGCTTGTTTCATAACTAATCGCTGTATGATGGTGTAAAGCACTTTGCCTTGGTACTGAAATGAGCTAAACAAATCAACTTTCCTGACAAAAAAAAGAGTTTTTTCATCTCCACTGTCATTTTATTGACAGAAAACTTTTAAAACTGATCTGAAGAACAAAACCGAGCCTGAAGAACTGTCTGGATCAACACTTCATGTTAAACCTCTCTCACCGTTTCAAACCTGCAGAAGCCAGATATGAAATATAAACAACGTCTCCATCGGACCCGGTGACAGACCTTTTAACAGCTCTCACGCAAGAAGAGATCCAGTTTCTGCTTTATCCTCCAAAAGCCGCGCGACAAGAGCCTGATTGATCTCCCATGAAGCCGACCCCCTGCGTGTGACTGACGGCTCCAAGTGCTGCCGCTGACACCATTAACCCCAAACCGATAAATCAGCTGATCACATTAAAACGTCCAGCGCTGCATTCCCTAAGGTGGCAGATACTCACAGCCTATTGCTGTGTTTTAAATGCAGATTGAGGTTAATTTCAGTTCAAGTCTCGTAGGTTTTCTCCTGTTAGGGACTGTTAATAATAAATACAGATAAAGAAGTTTAAATGATTTAAACTTTACTGTTGGAAGAAGTCTCGCTGTTATGTGGCATCAACGGGATGTGGATAAATCTCAGCTTTATTCTTTCTACTCTGTGGATCTATACTGTATTTAAAACAAGAACAAAGAAAAAAAAAACAGAGAAACTGCAATAACTTGAGCATCATTAGATATTTTGTGCTCAATTTTCTTCCCTCTGTTCTTTTCATTTTCTTTCCATCTCTACCTTTTTCCCCCCCATCCCCCACTTTCTTTACTTCTCCCTTTATTGTGTCCATTACATTTGAAATAAACCAAGGCAATTTCTAATAAAGTTATATTTCAGCAACGTGGCGACCCAGCCAACGATTCAGAGTTCTGCTCTGCTGGACAAAACTCAAATGAAACAGAAAACCATAAACCATAACCACGTCTACTGTGTTTTATATTTAAAACACCTACAAACCCCCAAACTTCCCCAGTAGAACCAAAAACTACACTTCCTTGAGCATCAAGATTTATTTACCTGCTTCAGCTTGTGCGTAATTTCTAATTTTGTCATGAAACTCTGGGATTAATTTGTCTTTATTTGCTCTTTTATAATGTAAAGTTACTGTTCATGCAGGCTTGCTGTGTCATTCAGTCACATGCAGCCTTTTCCATTTCAAACAAGGCTTTATTGCTGTGATGTGTTGCTCGCCATCCATTTTTGTGGTCCTCTGCGTTCGCCGCAGACAGCTGTGACACATCAGTGGCTGCTGTGGTTTTCATTGTCCACACTGGCTTTTATGTTGAGTCCTGCAGCTGCCATCCATTTACTGTTCTCTCGTTGTGTCTGCTTTGCAGAGTGAGTAATGCTGCAGCAGCAATCTGTAATTTTGACATAATTTAGCAGCACTATCTGTTCAGCCAGCAGTGAGATGGGTTTTGGAACTTTTCTGGTTATTTTACATGCAGCGCGACTGGAGGAGTTTCAGAGCCTTTGTGTAGCAGAGTGGATTGATCTGAAGGCTGAACTTTTCTCTGACTGATGCATTTCTTTCCCAGCTGTAATAGCTTTGGACTCCTGGATAGTACTTTTGGTTTAGTCACAATGTTTTTCCTTCCTCAACAATGCGTTAGCAGTCCCACAGATTTTATTCGACAGCGATGGCCTTGAACATGAGAAACAGTGAGCCCTTCTTCCACTCTGGCCAATAACCGCGTCTTGCCCAGAGCGGGACAACTGCAAATATTGACTCTGGTGCCGATAAGATTTGCTGTAATAATCGCATTTCAAACCGTGTTCCTGGTGAACTCTCCTGACCCGCCCTCTGGGGAAGAAAGAAATGTCTTTATATTCAGAGAGGTTAACCAATATTATTTTAAGGTTACATTTATGTATTAATTAGATTCTGAAATATTCAGTTAAGTCAGCTCATTGAAAGAAGAGATATGCGTTTACATTGGCGCGTATCTGTTAAATTCAATCATATCTGATCACCCTCCCTGGAAAAATCCAATTTTAAACTGGATTTTAACAATTCAGCGAAATCCCATGCTGGAAAACAAACTCATTGAAGAGCCACAAACATCTACAGAATGAATAAAGCAGTTACATTTTGATTTGCATCTTTTTAAGGTGATGAAGGTTGTCCTAAATGTTTTCTAAAAACTCAAAGTTTGAGATTAATCTCAGAAATGTTCTGGAGAAAATTAGAACTTTTCTCATCTGCACAAGTAAAAAAACAAGTATAGGAAACAAATCTGACTGGATAGAGAAAAATTAGCTAGAAAAAAAACAATTGAGATTAATCACAGAGAATTTCTACAAATATGTGAAAATTTTTAATCAAAAAGTCTAAATTTTGCTTTAAAAAATATGAGAAACTTTTAATCTCAGAAATTTTCTAGAGAAAATCTTGAACATATCTGATGTCCAGAAAATGTCAAAAGTCAAAAATTTCGACTTTTCTGAGCTTGAAAAGTTGAACATTTTTGACTTCCGAAACTTAGAAACGTCCAAGTTTTAGAAAATTCCTGAGGTCAACCTCAAAATTTCTCAGCTTTCTCGCAAATTCTGGACTTTTCAAACTCAGACATTTCCACACTTTTTCTAGAAAATTTCAGAGCTCAATCTCAAAATTTCTTAGTTTCTCTCGCAAAGTTTTGAGCTCAGGAATTTCCAAGTTTTTGGCATAAATTTACTCCCTGGAAGACATTTTGATCATGAATGAAAAAGCTGAATCAGAAAAAATTCTGTACAGGGAACAGGCACTGTAAATAATTTTCATGCATTCTGTTGTTTATCTGTTTGTTCCGCAGGAGGAGCGCTTCATCAGGTGTGACCTCCGGTAACACAGCGGAGCCTCATTTGTGTCTATTTAAAGCCTGTGCTTTTTTGCCTGCGCTCTCGCAGCAGCGTTGTTTTATTTGCTTGTTTACACCTCGGCTCAGCGTGGGCGCGCGCCCGGATTTAAAAGTGAAATGGTAACCAGGGGAAACTGGAAATAGCGGTGACCAGCGGGCATCGACAATGGAAGCAGTAAAACCAACAATGAGCGGGTGAAGGCAGCTGCAGGAGGCAGAGGGAAACAACAGACAGTGGACAGAAAGCTTTTCAGCAGGGAAACGGAGGAAGAGACGGGATATTTCAACCCTGTCATGTGAACAATGTGCAGATTTCAGCTGCTCCTATAAACTCATCATTTCCTGCAGATATCAGATTTATATCTGCAGGATCTGTGTGGGGCCATCCTCCTTTCTTCTCTCCACTGAAAAGCATCACATCTATAAATTTTAGAGATTTCAGATGTGTGTTGTTTGCCTACAGAGTGAAGAGCTTTCTGTGTTATCTCTGGGAAAATGAATTTAATGACCTCAGGACAGCATTACATTACACACAAAGAATGTGCTGATAGTGAGTTGGAGTCTGCAAATTTCACAGTCTGAAGGCAAGACTATTAACTTTAATTAGATTTTAATGAAGTTACATCCCAAGGCAGAGACAGAACTGAAAAAGGACTTTGGGGCGTGGTCTTTACAGAAATTTAATTCCAACAATTACAGTTAAAATGAGATATTTACATACATACATATGTACTTTTTCAATTACTGCTTGTGCATAATAATTGTACAGTCTTATGTCAGTTTGTAGGTGTTCTGACTTTTAGCTTCATTCATAGTCCTGTTCTGCTCCTCAACTCTTTTTTATTATGCTGCCATTTCAGCTTTCTCCTTGCGTTAATATATTTCTATTACAAATGTACACAAAACTTTGTCTATATTCTGCTAATGTTGAACCTGCCCTGCGTACATCCGAAATTTTGCAATTGCGTTTTTTCCATTAAACAGGAAATGCAAATAAAGTCACACATAAGTTTGTTCTCACAATAAGTGATCAATGACATGTCGTGTCACTGTTCTCCAGCCACTTCCTGTCATCTTCTTTAATGTTTCCAGCAGGAGTAACATCCGGTTGTTGATCATGACTTTTGTGATTCAAAAAACATGTTTTCATTGTAGTTTTGCAAAATACACAAATTTTGATACAGCTGAAAAATGAAAAAGACATTTAAATTGTCACAATCTGTGTTTACATGTCATGAAAAACTAGCATTTTGACCCACAGCCAAATTGTTTGTATTGTTTCATACAGATATTGGCCTCATATGTTTTCATCTAATTCAGTCAACAGTTTAAATTTCTGCCGAATCTCAATTGGTTTCTTCAGGAATAGTTTTTGCCCAGAATGATGCCGAAAGTCTTCCAGAAACTATGGAAGGAAATCCTCCGGTGGGTCACAGTCGACTGCTGGGTGTGTAATTGTTCAGTGGTCATGCTGTACCTGACTGCTGAGCGCTCTGCAGGAGGCGTTTATTCTGCACAGCGCTGGGTGACTGCAGCCACTCAGATATAGGACAAGATGTGTGGTGAATAATTTTTCTTTAGTTCAAACCAAATTGGCCATCTGGCCTCCAAGAAGCCCCAGTGTGTGTGGGAGCGAACCTTTTGACCCAGTTCATTGTTCGTTCTGTGTCCCGCAGGGCCAAATATTTTATCCAAGTGGGTCAAGGACGTTACGGGATGCTGCTGTGTGTGACGGTGTGTCGCACAGGCAGGTGACAAACAAAAGTTTACACTCCTCATTAGTGGGGTTTTGAGGGGAAATTGTAAGCAGTCAGTATCACAATGCAAATCTTGTCACATGACGTGTGTTATTGTTTCTGATGTACCTCCTCTTACCACACGTCATTTAGATCAGTTGTTATTTTATACTTTTTGAGCTTTCAAGAGAGTTGTCTTCTAATGATCCACTAAGCACAGTTGTCTAATTTTTTTTCTGTTTTATGTGTTATAGGTTAGAAGCTCAACACTGTAGTCTATGCATGCTCCCAAGTGTTTATATAAAATGAGATGAACATATTAGATGAAACTTTCCGACTGTCATTCCAAGCGTTTAGCATGCCGATGTGAGCCAACCTTCACGAATGCACAATGTCTCCATAATGTCTCTTTGCCTCTTTCTCTTTGCTTTGTTTTGTATTTGTCTGTTTGTATGCTTCTTTCTTTCTTTGCTTGTTTGCTTTTTTTTCTTTCTTCCCAACAGTCCTTCCTTCTTTCCTTTCTCTTTTTATAATCATGAACAAATGGCAAAGCTTGACTGGTTGAATGTAAATGTTACTTTTCATGTTTTCATGGGTGGCTTAATGTGAGATTATGGATTTAAAATTTATGAACAGAACAGAAGGAGTTTTATATAAAAGGTTGAGGGTCTAGTCCCATTTAATAATAATCTGGTCAAAGTCCCATTTAATAATGGATTCCTGGTATTCTGGGGCTACAACAAGCATTACACACAAGTATATTCTTTTGAATATTGCAGATTTTTGCTGCTTTAAAAAAAATCACAAATAAGCATATTTTCTTCAAATAACTAATGTGTCTGCTTATCAATTGATACTGAACTCAGACTGGGAGAACGGCAGAGGAATCAAAGTTTTAAGAAGGTCATAGCATTAATAATATCACACCTCAGTGTAAATCCAGCAGGTTTTTATAACAACTGGATCCACAGAATTAGGCTGCATTGTCCTCTTTGCTCCTCTTTTTCCCCCAGAATATATATATATATATATATATATATAATATATATATATATATATATATATATATATATATATATATATATATATATATATATATATATATAGAAGAGTAACAACTTTCTAAGTACCAGAGATTTCTGTTTCTACCGAGCCTATAGCTTAACTTTACTCAGCTTAATGAACACTTTATGTTCAATAAATCAGCACCTTTAAAACACATATTTCTGACAGGCACTAAATTCAATTGTGCATATTTTAAGGGAGTGAAAGATAATTTGCTTTATAACAAACTGTTGGCCCAGTTCCTCCCAGCATACTAAATGTGCAGCATCCAAGAGATTTTTTAATCAGCAGAAGTTTCTTCTTCTTTTTTTTTTCATTTTCTCTACTGATAGAGATCCACAGAAACAATCTTTTATTTCTTCCTAAATTTTGTTAAGTTTGAACTTTTGAGGTGAAATGCACCCAGGCACGTTGGTGAGTCGTATTAGATTATTGATGTGAAAATGTCCTGCTTTTCTGGTTGCACCGGTGATACCTGATTTATACATGTAATTTTCTTCCATGAGAAATGCATTCTTGAGATATGTTATGCAACAACATTCAGCAAAAAAATTACAAGAGCAGATGCTGCGGTTCACGTTTTGAAGGTCACACTTTATTTACTTTGAGATTTGCTCCCAAGAAACTTTGGGAAACGCAGAAATTGGGTCATTTCTGAGTTGCAGTGTTCTGGAGAAGTTTCTGTTTCCCTCCAGATAAAATTTTCAGTCTGAATCTGAGAACAGTGTGAGGACTGTGCAGGCAGCAACTCGCCCACTGTTGTTTTGTTGACACACTGCTCAACAGTGTCTTCAGCACAAAACCCAAACAGTTTGAAAAAGTTCTTTTTCTGATCTTTTCTTGCTCGTCGTGACAAATAACCACTAAGCCACTCAGACGGAGTCTGACTCACCACGGAGCCAATGCTTCTAAAACTTTGACAAAGAGAGTTAAAAATAAGAAAAGAAGAGCTATTTGACTGAAACAAGGTCAGTCAAATAAACTGTTCAAATCGATAAACATCAGGATAGGCGTTTCTGTAGAAACAGGAGTTTGTTGATCTGGAAGATGAAGGTGTGTGCAAACACCATGCCAGATTGGAAAGACATCAGATGTGATCTCAGAGAATTGCTATAAAACTATTGCCAAACAATTTCTGGTCCAAACACTGAAAGAATATTTACAAACCTGCCTGGCACTCAGCTAGGATTTCAAGATGGCTGCTCCTCTCAGCATTAGTCAACTCTGTTACTTTTACTGTTAATTTTTGTTGTTTTAGTTGTTTTTCCACATTTAATCACGTAAAAGTACAAGTAGTGCTTGTACTTATATAGCAAGTAGTAAAACGGTGTTTATTTGCACGATGAGTCGTGTGCAGCTCTAGTTAATGCGGTAATAGTGTTTGTTGGTGGTTGCGAGGCTGGGTTAGTAAATTAAGGGGTTTCCGATAACTGAGACACAACAAAGTGGGAAATCACGTCACGTTGGCTTCCCAGTTATGATGTAAATGAAATGCAGCGTTGAGTGTTTTCAGTCCAGTAGACATAAACAATTGGAGGCGTTTCATGCATATTTCTGTTTCCTGCTGGTCCTGGAGTAAAAACACTGGAGACCTGAAGATGTGAACAGATCTGTTGTGGCTTTTTCTTTTCTGTTTTGCTACAAACATGGACATGAGAAAAATCATTCAAACAATATTGATATCTGGGCATCGGTTTCTGATATGATTAATAAAAATCATACTCAATTGATTTCATCTAAATGAAATAAAATAAGTTTATTAGTAGTTGTTGATGTTCAACCCGTCCATAAAGGATTCCATAAGTGTAAGAATTTCTGAGTTGCTTAAAATTGTAAAGTTCTCACTGCAGCCTGACAAAGAAACGCTTTGAGGTTCTGAATCCACTTGGCAGCAACGGCCTCCTCCAAAATGCTGTTTGATGGTTGAAGTGGTTGTAAAGGCTCATGCCAAGCTCGTCTATTCCACTGTCTGCTTTTTGTGGTTGTTATAGAAACCCACAGCACCGACCCGAGTGAGATCAGCCCTGCAGAGTGGGGGAAGTTCTGCCAGGGTTACTCCCAAAGAGCCGCCATGCAATAAAAATGAATTCTCTTTTTTCCTTCAAACTCTGCAGGCCATGAAGCTCTCACTCTTGGATTTCCTCACCGCTCACGCTCTCATTTAACAAGAAGCTGTAATCATGCTCCTGTCCCATTAAATATGCATGTTTAATTTGTCTCCAAGTTCGTATTTCGGGAGGTGAAGGAGTTGCTGTCATGGGACTTAATTTGCTAACGAGGAGGGGAGAGATCTGAGACGCAGCGCTGCATGAGCAAAAAGTCTTTTTCCTTTTTGAATTTGTTATTTTGTTGAAGCGTTTACTTTCATGCGGATGCACTTCGCATTTCTCCCAAACAGTCAACGGAAAAAACACTAACCATGCTCTGGAGCAGGAGAAGGAAGGATCCTGCAGCATCCCAATCTAACCTCTGGAGACCATTAGAGGACTCATTCAACACAATAAAAAAAAATAAATAAATATAATTTATGTTGTAAAAAACTATCAATGTCCTGGAGGATTTCCATCATCAAATTAGTTTTAATATTAGACATAACCTAAGTAAATGCAAAAAAACTCCAACAATTTTGATAAAAATTATTTCCTTTAATAAAGGACAAAAAGCTATTCAAACCATCTCATCCTATGCAAAAATGTCATTTCCACTCTAAAACAAAAACCCTGCTTGAAGAAGGCTAAAAGACTCAAACCGTACCAGAGTTTTCTTCAATCGAACCGAGACAGAGGTTTGAAGGAGGCCAGAGTTCGTTTCAGTTTAACCCACATTCACATCTTCCCAAATGAACCAGACTTTGATTGGAATTGGATCAAAGTGTTCTAAACTGGGCTGGTGTGAACGAGCCCAAAGGTAAAACGTGAACTCTGGCGCGGTTTCAATTCATATGTGAATGCCGAGCAGGCCAGAGACCGCTCCAAAAACAGAAGGTGAACTATAGTGCAGGGAATTATGGGTAAGTACAACCAAAACAAACGCGCCAGACAAGCGCTAGTGGTAGAAATGGCTCATCGTCTTTTACAAAGACGGAAAAAGAAATCCAACAACCACTAGAATCCCACACCACTCCACTTTAATTCACATTTCATGAAGAAGGAAGACGCGCTCAGTGTCTTCTTCAGAGGAGTTTGTGTCGTTTGCTTCAGTGGTTCTTTGTGCAGCGCCTGCAAAGTCAAGGAGGAAAACTGTGATCTCCAGTTCACCAGAAAGTCCACATCTGAATGCCAGGTCATGTGAGTCTTTGGGCCCTCCACAAGATTGTGTCAAACTGATCAACTAGTTACACACAAACTTTGATCTTTAATTTATAGATCAAGGTTCTTCAAATTAAAATGTTAATACAAGCAGATTTGATTCAATTTCTGCACAGAAACTTCACATCAAAAGTGAACCATTGTGGATTAAAAAACAAAAAGGAGTCAAATTTTGCGAAAAAGCTCTGAAACTCAGAGAATAATCTAATTGAATGAATTGAGGAACCTCGGATCCAAACAAAATTCTTCAAAAGAATAGACAGATAAATTATAAAACGTCTGGATTCTCGATTAGAGGCTTAAGCCTGAAAAAACAAACAAAAAAGCTCTCACAATGTAAGAATCTCGGTTTGGATGTTTTATCGAAACTCCTGGTCTGTCCGATGCTGGATCAGCTATTTTTCCTGGTGGTAATCGCTCCGTCCCACATGGTGGCTGTTAACATCTGCTTTGCTTCTTCATATCGTCTCTCTTTGACAGAGCGCTTCAGACCCACTCAGCCATGGAGGGCCCCTCAGCCTCCCGGCAGCTGCTAGAGTCGCTCCCCAGCCGGGAGGGAAGGTGAGCGCAGATAAGAGGTCTTTATCCTGGCGCCTGGGGGAGGCGGGGATGTTTAAGGTGAAGGTTCTGGCACGGAGGCCCGTCCACTTCCTCCTCCTTCTGCCGCCTGACAGCTATCAGGGGCCCATTTGTAAAGTTATACAGTAAAAAATGAACAGCAAGATTTGGCTTTATTTGGAGAAAAGCATGTGGGTCTTCATTTTTCAAAGTCATATTTTCATCATTCTATTCAAACATTTATAAATGTCAGTAAATAAATAGTAAAAAAAAAAAAAATTCATTCACAAGCTATTATTTAGCTTATTAATCTACTAATTAAATATTTAGCTGTAAATTGAATATGTATTTTGCTAAAATATAGTTCCAAGTTAAATATTTAACTAAATGTTTAAGTCTGAGTTGAAGTCCAAGTCAAAATACTTTGACTTGGACTTCAACTTCAACTTAGACTACGCTCCAAATTGATATTTATTACCAAATAAATATTTTCGTTCCAAACTCAATGTAGTTCACAAATTACATATTCAGCTCAGACATAAATAAATACTCACTAAGTAAGGACTTAGTTAGTAATTTAAATACTTTGCTTACTTGCTAAATATTTAGCTAGCAAGACAAATATTTAACTTGGAAACAATTATTTAGTTCCCAACTAATTGTTTAGTTTAATTTTTAGTTTACAAACTAAATATGTATCTCCAAATTAAATATTTATTTTGCTAACATTAGCAAGCTGAATACGTAGTTTGGAAATTAAATGCTTAGAAAATAGTTCACAAAATAGATATTCAAACATTAAATATTTAGTTTATAACTAACATTTATGAATGCATGAGTAACATAGTGAAAATATGAGCCATTTCTCTCTGACTGACGACGTAAACCTAAATATTGCTGTTAATTCTGCATTGTGTAACTTTACAAATGTCGCCTGTACATGTGAGGCTGAGGCCCGATCTTCATGTCCCTGGGCTCCTTTACGACGGCCCCCACTCCTCTGGCTTTAATGAGAAAGATGAAAGGGGGCCCTCCTCCTCCTCCACCTCCTCTTCCTCTGCTGGTACCAGCCGATCCGCTCCTCTTCCTCCTCCCGTACACTCTGGCCCTGCAGCCTTTCTGCTCGGCTGGGGGAAGAAGCTCTGCTGTGGTAAATTGGAACTGAAGCCGGTTCCCATTTTAAATTTTTCAGGTATTATTCCCTCAGATCTTCTATGCGTGCGTCTCTTTTTTTTATGCCTCACGCTCTGATTTCTTTGAGTCATAAACAACATGAAACGCACAACCCTCTCCTTTCAGGTTTTGCAACAAAGGTCAAAGTTCATTACTGAAGCTTGTTTTTATGTCTTTTTATGTTGGAATCAACCCAATAAATCACTTTGTTTATTTGCTTTTAATCTCATGGTGGCAGCGTGTTGGAGCAGCTCTGCTACGCCAGCTCTGATTTCTTATTTTGGTTGTACTGCTGCATGTTTGGACAATTATTCACTCTGGTTTTGCATGCTGGATACTGCTAAAATATACAATTTGACATAACTTATTTTGACATATTTCTAGTGCAAATATTGTAGTCAGCTTGAAATATGACAAAACTAACTTACAAATAACAAGCAAGATGTACACTATAAAATGTAATAAGTTCACTTTACTTAAAAAAAAGGTTAGGAAACCGATTGCCTCAAAATCTTCAAGTAAAGTAGCTAATTCACTTTAAGGTGTTATAGCTATAAAAAACTATGTTTAGACCACTCAGATAATGGCAGTAAACCTGAGTGCCGTTAACATCATTAGTAAGGTTGACTATAAAATATCAATCATGACTACTACAATTTGCGAGTTATGTCAATTAAGCAGTACTCATAAAAATAAGTTATGCTGACGCATTTAAGCGTTCACATTACTTGGCAGTCACGTTTTGAAGATTTGTCTTTTTTTTTTGTGTCCTTCTAGTAAATAAGCAGACAACGTTGATGAAACGGATCAGGTATGTCCCAGTGGGAGACCTAAGAAATCGCTGATTGCTCAGCGGCTTGTTTTTACTTGGATAAAATCCGAAGTTATTCTGGCTTTAACGTGTTTTTTTTTTAAAACATGAACGTTCTTGGCAATATGAAAACGCTTTTATTAATGTTGTTGTGCTTTCGTTCATGTTATAGAACTTTTGCAATTGTGGTTTCAATTTAATGAAGTGGTTTGAACCTCAGGGCCACCGTACACCCTGGAGCCAGGCTGGGGCGCTTTGGGGAGCCCATGGTGGCCAGTGGGTGATATGACAATAAAAATCCTTTAATCCCTGAACAAGATCAACAATTTGTGCATCGAGAAATACACTTAGCATACTAAGGCAAATGTTATTTAATTTGGTTAAGAATAATTATTGTACTATCAATAAATGACTTCGAATGGATGTTGTTGCCAGAGCAACAATAACACCTCAGCTCAAAGGTTCAAACTGATGAAAAATGAGGATGGATGCTCTCTACGAAAATATTCCTCGCCATCTTCCATGTTCTTTCAGCAAACAGTGGAGACAGAGTTGTTTTTGATTTCACCACCATTTACCTACTACTTTTGAGAACATGTCTCAGCACAGTGAAAGATCAACTGTGATGGGATTTAATACAAGGAGGGGAAACCACCAACACCCCCAAAGCAGGTGCTCTACTGCCAACCCCGATGACTTGGAAGGGGAGATCCGTCGACTGAACGCCCTTTTGAAGAAGGAAACGGCCAAAAGGCATGCAGTGAGAGAAAAACTAGAGGAAGAGCTCCAAGAAATGGAGTTCCAGCTGAAAAAACAAGAGGAGCTCAAAGTTGGATATTTTGATCAAGCCTGCAAAGCCAAGGCAGAACTGGAAAGGCTGCAGAAATTCAGTGACGTGCAAGTCCTGAAAGTTGTCGTAATCGCTTCTCAGGCTCAGCTCGAAGTGAAAGATATGGAGAAGGAGGAATTACAGCAGAGATATGAAGAAGTGAGTGTCCTGGTTTTTTGGGAAGCTTTTGTTGACGAACTGCATGGCGAGAAAGAAAAGAGTAAGGCCCTGGAAGAAGAAATCAAGGAGCTCCAGACTTCATACCAGGAGCTCAATACAAAATATAATGCAGACGTGACACAGAGGAGGGAAGAGGCCAAAACGCAAACATTTTACGACGAAAAGATCAATGAGAAACAGCGACTATTGGATGAAATGAAAACCGAGATGGAAACTATGCGGACAGAAATGATAGGGAAAATTGAATCGCTGCTAGAATCAGAACAGCTGTTAAGGAGAGAATTAGAGGAGTCCAAAAAAATCATATAATAATCTGACGTTGGCCCATGAAAGAGAAATCGCTGCCCTTGACCTGGAGCGATGCCGACAAGAGCTCAGGCAAGAAAAAGAGGACAATTTAGAAAAACTCGGGAAAAATCAGGAGCTCACTGACGAACTTAAAGCTCAGAGAGAAAGTGCAGAGATCCTGAAGCAGCAGATGATTGAAGACAGAAGATTTTACCTGGAGAAGACAGAGGAGGAAAAGAAGCTAATAGAGAAATTGGAAAAAAACGTCCTGCAGGAAACATCGAAAAGTGAAATTAAGTGCCTGCAGGAGAAGCTGAACAATGAATTAAACAAAGTCAACATTTTGTATCAAGATCTGTCCATTAGATATGAAAGCGACATCAGTACACTGAAAAAGGCAGCAGAACAAAACCAAGTCCAAAGTAATTCTGTAGAAAATATCGTTGAACCCACAATAGATTTACCATCATCTAACACGGCGAGTCCTCAACAAGAACAAGAGGAGGAAAAATCAGTCGGCCATGTCGATGAGATGGATTCAGAGGAGGAACAACCTGGACAACCAGAACCAGGACCAGGTTGTTCTAAGGATGCTGAAGACATTGAAGACATCGGTTCCCCCCACATCCCCTAAAACATGCAGGTCAGGTCAGTTGGTCACTGCAAATCGCCCCCAAAACAGTTTATAAACTCCAACACATGTTCAGTTTTATTGTTAAATTTGTCAAATTAATTGGCATTTTCCCTCCACTGGTTTAGTGATAGGGGCTCATTACTGCAACACTCAGCTAAATATTATAGCAACGTGTTGATTAAAATTTCCTCTTTTAATAGTAATGGCCCTGAATTGTAGCTCGTTGTGCTACGTTTAAACCTGTATTTTAGAAAAGATTAGCAAAAGGATCATGCAGTGGCATCTTTAGGACGACTGTGTCTCTGTGGGTAGATGGTCGTCTTGTGACCAGAAGGTTGTCGGTTCGATTTCAGCTTCCTCAGCCACATGTTGAAGTGCCATTGGGCAGGGCATTTAGCGGCACGTTGCCCAGCGACCTGCATGTGGGTGTAAATGTGTGTGTGGGTGAATGTGACTGCAGTGTGAAGCGCTTTGAGTATCAGCATGACTAGCAAGTTCAGTCCATTTACCTTTGATGATAAATCCTGGGTTTCTTTTCAGTAGTGATGTTACGTGACGTGCCGAGGCTTCGAAGCGTGTCGACTAATGGAGGTGGCGTTTCCGTAAAGCGCGTATCGAAGCTTCGTTTAGGGGAGGAGCCGAAAACGATGACGTCCGAAGCCTCGCTGCCCGGCTGTACCACGTGACTTCTTCAGGAAGTGGTTCGGATTTTGGCGCGGGGTTTGACAGCTTTAGAAACTCCACAGGCGCCATTCAAAATGTGGGTCGTTGTAGGCGAGTTGCGGTCAGTTGAGAGAGTGGATAGAGGTTTGATAGTTTAGATAGTGGTTATTTAGTTTGAGACAGTTTGGAGAGTTTAGGAGAGAGAGATAGATCGGAGATTTAGGAGGGTGAGCGCGTCTTTTCAAAGGCTGGAGAAGAAGTGTCTAAAAAGAGGAATCGTTTGAAACCAAATAGGAGCTAATTCCGTAATATTAATGAAAAAAGTTCCACTGGCAGATGACTTCACTTATAAAATGGGAAACATGTCTTATTGAAATATTCTGCCAGTGGAAGTAATATTTTTTGTAATCAATATGAAATGTATAATACAGAGGATATAATTGATATGAACAAGATCCTATCTTGCTGAAAAGTTAGTTTTGTCTTATTTCAAGTGATATATATCTGGACAAGAATCTAGACTGAATTTTTGGTCTACAGTTTTTGTTTTGTTTTGTTTTTACTTTTAGATAGTCATGATGTATAACTGTGGTAACAAGGTGGGGTTTTTTTTACAACCAGGAACAGCTGATTAGCATCTTCAGAAGTTCATTTGACTCCTGAACTCTGACCTCAAACCTCAGAGTAGCTAAAATGGAGGCAACATGGAGAACGATCATATCTCCTACTCCATCGTCGTTTTAGCCATGCAGAAAGATGGAGATTTAAAGAGGAGTGGCAAAAGCAAACCAGGTGGATTAGCAGAGCTTGATGTCATCCAGGACATGTTACTGTAGATTGTCTTTACTATCCAGATATTGGGCTGTTAATGTGTAATCAGTCATGAGCCTGCCATATCACAAGAATCAAGCTTCTTAATATTTGGCAGAAGGAGCAGAATTCATTAAATTGTTTGCTTTTCTGAATTTGAAGTTTTACCCAAACTTACACCCAAAGGCAATTTAAAGTCCTTAAACATCCTCTCACATTTGTGAGTGGGAGGATGCCACAGTACCCAGCGTTTCAAAACCATCTGATCTGAACTGTCCCTCTCAGATCAGAGACAGCTGGCTGGGATAATCAGGAACAGTGCAGGAACCACAGCATCTCAAACTGGAAACTCCTGGAGAACTGGTGTCTCTCCTGGAGAACTGGTGTCACTCCTGGAGAACTGGTGTCTCTCCTGGAGAACTGGCGTCACTCCTGAAGAACTGGTGTCACTCCTGGAGAACTGATGTCACTCCTGGAGAACTGGTGTCACTCCTGAAGAACTGGTGTCACTCCTGGAGAACTGGTGTCACTCCTGGAGAACTGGTGTCTCTCCTGGAGAACTGGTGTCACTCCTGGAGAACTGGTGTCACTCCTGAAGAACTGGTGTCACTCCTGGAGAACTGGTGTCTCTCCTGGAGAACTGGTGTCTCTCCTGGAGAACTGGTGTCACTCCTGGAGAACTGGTGTCTCTCCTGGAGAACTGGTGTCTCTCCTGAAGAACTGGTGTCTCTCCTGGAGAACTGGTGTCACTCCTGGAGAACTGGTGTCACTCCTGGAGAACTGGTGTCACTCCTGAAGAACTGGTGTCACTCCTGGAGAACTGGTGTCTCTCCTGGAGAACTGGTGTCTCTCCTGGACAACTGGTGTCTCTCCTGGACAACTGGTGTCACTCCTGAAGAACTGGTGTCTCTCCTGAAGAACTGGTGTCTCTCCTGGAGAACTGGTGTCTCTCCTGGAGAACTGGTGTCTCTCCTGGACAACTGGTGTCTCTCCTGGAGAACTGGTGTCACTCCTGGAGAACTGGTGTCTCTCCTGGAGAACTGGTGTCACTCCTGGAGAACTGGTGTCACTCCTGGAGAACTGGTGTCTCTCCTGGAGAACTGGTGTCTCTCCTGGAGAACTGGTGTCACTCCTGGAGAACTGGTGTCACTCCTGAAGAACTGGTGTCTCTCCAGGAGAACTGGTGTCACTCCTGAAGAACTGGTGTCACTCCTGGAGAACTGGTGTCACTCCTGAAGAACTGGTGTCTCTCCAGGAGAACTGGTGTCACTCCTGAAGAACTGGTGTCACTCCTGGAGAACTGGTGTCTCTCCTGGAGAACTGGTGTCTCTCCTGGAGAACTGGTGTCACTCCTGGAGAACTGGTGTCTCTCTTGGAGAACTGGTGTCTCTCCTGGAGAACTGGTGTCACTCCTGGAGAACTGGTGTCTCTCCTGAAGAACTGGTGTCTCTCCCCACAGAAAAGAAAAGATTCTCATTAACCCCACAGAGTCCCAACGCCAAAGCAAAACCAAGAACCCCAAAGTCTCCACATGGAGGAAGCTTTTTGACTGCAGTGACAAAAAAATAGAAAAAAAACCCTAAAAGTATATGAAAATAATAAACATAATTACAAAATAACAAAATCATGCTAAATAAAGAAATACATTTCCAAATAAGCTTTATAAGTTTTTATAAAACTTATAAAACTTTAATAAAAATTGAAGGTTAACCAAACATATCTCTGGTCATTTTTGAAGTATCCAGAAATTTTTCTCAAGTAAGAGTAGTAATACTTTATGAGAAAGATGCTGCAGTAAAAGTAAAAAGCACAGCATAGCAAAAATACCATGAAACTAAGTAAAGTTTGTTATATCTGTAATAGTTATTTAATTAGATTTAGGCCATGTAATCATAAACCTGTGGTACTTTTGACCAAAAAGTGAACATTTAAATAAAAATGTTGGATCACAGGATTAAAAACACCACAGAAGACTTTGATTAAGCTTTTTAGCAGTTTTACAGAGAAAACATTTAGATGTAATGGGTCACTGCTGCCACCTAGCGGCCACATTGCTGTACTACAAGACATTGCAGCACTTGGACCTGTTAAATTAGAATATGCGTTGAGATCAGTCTTGTTTGTCAGATTGAAAGTACCTCTTGGTATTTTCAAATCTATATTCTAAACGCAGTAACCCTTAGTAAAGAACATGCTTCTTTACTAAGGCCTCATTTCTGTATTTCTTATTACACTAATGTTTTCATTTTACATGTCATGTTTTTATTAGCTGCAAGTGGAAAATCATAATTGGTCTTTCTAAATCCTCCCAAGGAGTGTGTGTGTGTGTGTCTGTTTCTGTGTTGCCCTGCGACAGACTGGTGACCTGTCCAGGGTGACCCGGCCTCTCGCCCGGAACATAGCTGGACACCAGCACCTCCTGACCCCACAAGAGACAAGAGTGTAAGAAAATGGATGGATATTATAGATTGTGATGAATATCCAGTAGCAGTCAGTCCCGCAGCAACTCTGAAGGGGCCTCTCACTAAAGACTGCTGCTGTGTGAGTCGCTGGACCTTTTCAACGCCTCGGGCATTTGAGGTCACAACTCAGGGAATATTTTGAGTTTTGGACACTTAGGAGCTTCTCCTGGTTGTGAAAACGATACTGTGTTGCTATAGTTACACATTATAACTGTTCTAAAGTAAAAAAAGAAAGAAAAAAAAAAGAAGAAAGTCGGCAAAAATCCTTCCAGTTGCCTTTAAAACTAGAAGAATTTATTTTCCATACATGGAAAGATTCAACAAAAAGACTTTTATTTTGGAGAGCTCTTTATTATAACGGTGCAGATCCTGAGCAAAGTCACAAAGTTTGAAATAAATATCATTCAAATGAACACATCCCTTCAAACTTTCACAATCTCTGAAATGGACGGTCATTCCTAGTGCAAGAAAAAGAAAGCTGTGAATAAACTGCTTGATTTTTAAAAAAAGTAATCAATATAATAATAATAAAGTTAATTTGATTTCAATTTAGACAAACATGAAATGAAGGAACCTCAAATCACATTCGAACAGTGAAGTGAGTAAAGGGTCCAAAAGGACGGAGGTCATGACATGGAGCTACTATGCAGTAGCTCTGTAGTACGGAGCTCAATGGGACCATAAAGTGGTTCAAAAGAAAAGAAAAAAAATGAGACTGGAGAAAATAAATAAATAAATAAAAAAACATTGAATCTGAAAAGCAGTTTTGAACATATTTTTCAGTTTCACATCTTTTTATTCAGTTAATTTTTTTCTTCTTTTGAACAAACGTTATGGCCCATATTTAGCTCCTCAGAACTTTGACACGGTTTCTGTGTGGTTCTGAGAGGCCATGTTGGTGATCCGTTCTGGTACTGCTGCTTGCTCATGCAGTCTTGGGCTTGTCTGAGTTGTTTACATATTTCTGGTAAACCACCCCCAGCGTGGTGAACAGGTTTCCTATGAAGAGCACCAGGTAGGAGCAGCCACACATCAACACCTGCATGGCAAAGTAAAATGAAGGCACGGAAAATTTATTTGAACATATTCTAACATATTTCGCCACACTAAAACCAAACTGTGTACATGTATGTGATTTGGGTTTTGTGTGGCAGAACCAACAGATTTGTAAAGTGGAAGAAAAATCTAATTGGTTTCCAGCAATTTGAACACATAAAAATTTGATAAGTATGGCGTACATTTGTATTCAGGCCTCCTGAGTCAATAGCTTATAGCGGCGTTTGTCCAGATGTTCACCACCAGGGGCGCTGCAGGGGCCTCAGAAAGTTGTAGGGAAGTTGAGAAAAATTTCAAAAAAATCAAGCAAATTGAATCCCATAATTGTTTTCACTTAAATTTATCTGTTATTCAGTCATGTTTTGAAATAAAATCTAAGTTAAAATAATTCATCTTAATGTTATTTCTGAAGCCCATTTTCTAATTGGCTGCCTGTTCAATCCATCAAGCTGTTTTGCTCCTCAAACTGGCATAAGACAAAAGCAAACAAGAAACAGAAAAGTTTCGGATAATAAAACGAACCGTACAGCTGTCTGAAAAAAATAAAATAAAAACAAATTAAAAATCAGTTCTGATGTCACCTCATGTGGCATGTGACAAATGTGGAAAAGTTCAAGGTACGTGAATACTTTGGATTTTTTCCAACTAATGAGAAGAGAATGAGGTTTTTTGGGAAACTAACCTGCCACTCTTTACACTCTGGGAGCTGTGACATCTCAAAAAGTGTCATGCTGTTGTACAGCTGCCAAAACTGGAACCGAATAAAAAAAAAAATCAACAAGACAACTCAGAAAAAAAAACTGAATTTGATTTATTGAATGATTTTTAAAACAAAGGCTGCGTACTTGACCAAAGAACAGGAAGGGAAGCAGGAAGGTCAGGCCTCTCCACATCCAGGACTGGAAGCCCTCTAAACACCCAGAGACGACATTAAACTGAGCTGATATCAGACATGAAGGCTGAATTTAAACATCTCACAGCAGAGACCAGAAAACAGAAACATCTGCTCATAACAGAAACATCTGGCAAAACAACACTCATCCTATAATTGTGTTGTTTTGCCATGATGTTGATTAGATGGGGAGAAAGTTACAGATTAGAAAATGTGGACCCTTATTAATATAGATGTTATAATGTGCTAATAACCAATATTATACACATATATTATACGTTATCCGTTGAGCTATTCTGGGATTTCTTCTATAAAATGTGATTCCTAATTATTCACAGAAAAGCTATTTTAGCCTAAAATAGCATCGTGATGCTAACATGTAGCAGCATCCCCGAAGCTAATGCCACATTTCTAAAGAATGAATCAATCTCATGGTTGAATAAACTGAATAACAAAAGAAAAACAATAAACATCTTTGTTGTTGAGTTTATTTATTCAATAATTTAGCAGCAAAACCAAACATCTTTGAATAGAAAATGTTGCTTATTTTGTCAATAAGTTTTGATTAAAATGTGATTAATTTTGGTGAATTAATTACAGAACCTGCAATTAACTTGATTAAACATTTTCATTGAGTCCCACCATTAATACTAATGCATATGAAGGTATATGCGGGGTTTAACTAAGATAATAAGTTGTTTTTGTTTTCTCCAGAAACAGAAACGGCAACAAGTTGACAATGAACAACATCAACCCAGTTTTCTGTATCGGACCAATACCAATATATCTGCCCATTTGAATGCAGATATATATCCTTGAATATTACAGGTATATAGTTAAATAAAACCGCTTATTTTTTGTATGGGCAGTACCAAATTACAATAAACAAATAACTTATTACATAATTATTTAATTGTGTGAATAATATTTCAAAACTGCAAATAAACACGGGAATAAATTAATTCAAATTAATTAATATCTTGATTACATGTATTTATTTAATTAAAAAAAAGACAATTAAATAATTAATATTTATTAATTATTTAATAAAATAGCTGTTTAATTATGAAATGATTATTTCACAATTTGGTAAACTATTTCCTGTTTCTGTGCTGAAACACATAATAAATTAATTTAAACAGTCGACTGCATTCACCAAAGCAAGAGGGTGGGATTACAGGAGACCCTGGAATCTGACTGACTGCTTCCAACAGCATCTCAGGGCAACTTCTCTCCACGTTTCTGTTGTGTCATGATATTGTCTAAAGTGTAAACGTGTTGCCTTCACTCACCGACTGTGAGGTCCATGTTGTGTCTCTCCCCCAGCGCTCTGAGTCGGTACAAACAGCCACTCTGGTAGTAGTACTGCAGGAACTGAACAAAGCCTGCAAAAAGAAAACAAAACATCAAGATGGACCAACATACGTTCACCAACACGTCACCCAAAACCCATTTAATTATGAAAACAAATACAGGAACTTCACATCTTTCCGCTGAATCTTCTAATGTTCGATTTAAACATTTTGCAAACTCTTACTACTTTAGCCTTTTTAAACTATTAAAAGAACATATAAAAAGATTAACATTTGAAAATATCTTTCTTTAAACAAGCGTTTGCGTATTTACACAATATTATTTTATTCTATCAATTTATTGCATAAAAAATGGCCTTTTCATTCGATGACTGAAGCTGATTTACACAATATCATAAATATATTCAAATGTTCCAATTCCTTTTTAAAATAATAAACATTTTGCTGTCTAAAACACAATAACAGCATTTCTTTCATTTACAGCTGATCATTTCTCCCAAAGGATGAATCTGCAGCTAAAAACAATAAACCACTAATACATTTATTGTTTTTTTAAAATAATAGTTAGCTATCAAAAGTTTTTTTTTTCAGAATTTGAAGAGTTTTGGGTTGAATATAATTACAGACAAAGAAGTTTTTTCATCTTAAATGCAAAATGTAAATATTTTTTGTACAATGTTGGCTTCATATCTGCTCTGACTGTTGCTCTTTCAGCAACTGGCCATTTTTAGAGTCTGTATACTCTAGTTAACAATTAATCAATTTCTAAATTACTTGACAATTATTTCAATAAATTCATAATTGGCTGAAACATAGGAAAATATTTGTTTCGACCCATTATTTAATGTGAAACCGGCACAGACAGACTTACTTTGATAGAGATTGTAGGATAGAAACTGATTTCTGAACATCTGGTAGAGGTCGCCATCAGGCCTGCGAACAAAGGTCACACCAGGTGAGAGAGGTGATGAGGTTTGTTTCATTGCGAACTGTGGGGGACAGGTCTGAGTGCAGATCTGGTCTTACCAAGTCAGCATGACTCCAGACAAGAAGGTTGACACGTAGTGATGGAAAACCCACCAACCTTTGATCCTGAAACAGCAAAAGATGCTCAGTGGTGGCAAAAAGTTTTCCTTCCCTCAATACTTTTTGCATTGTGTTGATTGCCAATCCTTGCAAAATCGCTCAAATTTGTTCTAAGACATGAACACGCTTTAACCCAAACCAAACGTCTCTCAACTTTTTGTCGAGTCAGAAGGAGATAAGGGTCAAAGAAAAAAGCTTTTTTTTTTTACCGAGTCAACAATAAACTAAGCATGCAATATATTAATTAAAAAAACATTAATTAAAAGAAGCTCCTGTTCCTTGCTGAACAGTTACTTATCAGTTTGATCTTATTTCAGGTATCCAAAGATATTTGTATGATAAACTAGGATAAAAATACTTGTGTTTTCATTAGCTGACTATGTTCACTGATTAGGTGAAAATTTCTCATTTAATTTGAAAAAAAAAAAAAAACCTTTCAGAATATAAATCCATTTTCCAGTCAGTAGGTATTTATGCACTATTTACTGACAAAAAAGTAAAACCACCTCTTACTCACAGGTAAAAGAAGGGTTACTAATCAGTATAAGTACTTAAACTTTTTTGGCACCGGAGCTTCATACAATGTCTTTTGATGAAGGTTCCTGGCCACTGACATCTGTCCCACAGTCCCATTATGCACTGACATAACATGCAGAATTATTCATAATTTTTCTGTATTTTTGAGCAATGCGAAATGTAGATACAAGTACATCTTAAGTATTAGCAAGAAATGTTTCAGGAATTCATTTTAAATATGCAAGTAGAAAATGTAAGAAAATCTTTAGGTTTAATCCCAACGCTGGACATGTTTCAGACTTTTCCTAACAGAGCCTCTTGCCCAACATGGGAGGAAGCCAGGAACAGACCTTGAGCCGTTGCTGATGAGGATGCTCTCCCGGATGGTGAGTGTGCAGTAATACCACACCAGCAGGAAGTTGAACAGAGCGTCGAGGACTCTGACACGGGAGCAAAAAAAATGAGGGACGTGTTGCGTCATCACAAAAACCAAATACACTCTGCATCTTCTGCTGCTTTGCGCATTTAAAATCCACTGAGTCAAATCTGAACCATTACTACCTGTAGCTGAACAAAAAGCGACATGAGAAGGAGAACACGAATAGGATGAAGGTCAGGACCAGCTTGAACTTCTCATATTCATCTTTATATGCAAACCTGGGTGGGGAGAAAAACAAGGAGACGGTTGGTGAAGCGGCTCTGAAGCGTCGGCTGCAGTGAAAATATGCAACTTACTTTTCCTGTTTGTTCAGGAGCGTTACATTGATGTTTCCCAGAACCAGAGTGAGGTACAGCCTGAACAGGGAAGACCCAGATATCAGTCAGCCGAGATATTCAGTGTTCTACACTTCAAACTGGAGGTGGGTATTTATCACAAAGTGTATCATTTATCACAATAAATTTCTAGGCACAATAAGATTTTGATTTATTTCTGTCACAATAAATCCAAATTAATGATATCATTTCTACTATTTTTTCCCAGTGTGTGTTCAATAAAGGTGTATCAATAAATACAAACAAATTTGAACCAGGGTTATAATAGTTTTGGGTTGTTCAAATGCAGTCAACGTGTAAGTGTTAGCGATACAAATCACTGTGTTTTTATGACTGGTGTCCTAAAGAAACATATTTTAAAAATTCTGTGCTAAACAGTGACAGCTATAAAATGAGCTAAAGAATATCATGATAACACTCTGCTCCTGTGCGATGTCTTTCTACCCGTTCTTCTTTGGCAGAAATGCTTCCATCTCAAAGAAAACATTCGTTTTGTCTTTGATGGACTCTTCCATCGCAGAGACGAACTTCAACAGCTCTGGGCTCAGCATGGAAGACCGACGATCTCCTTTGCATCTGATGGAGAAAAAGTTTTGACAAACGTAAAACTGTACATATATATATATATATCAGTTGCTGTTGAGTTAAACCCCTTTCCTGTTGACACTCACGTCTTCAGCTCCAGACTGAGCTCTTTCAGTTTCTTCCTCTGTCGTGCGATGGCGCTGGAGCAGCTGCTCTGCAGTTTGGTCATTTCTTCAAGCTTCTGTTTATATAAACGATGGGTATCCTGCAAATGGAGTCGATTAACAAGGCATTCTTACTCATTTTTAATTAACATCTCTGCTGCTGTTGCACATTTCTTTTTCTGTACTGATATGCTTTGGAAAAGTGATGGTCTGACTCCACTGCACATCCCTTGGGTTTCTAGTTATATATTTTTATTATTGTCATTGCTATGGTTAATCTTGTTTTTTTATGTATACATCTAACACTTTTTGTCTTAACATTTATATTTGATGCTGCTATTACACATACATTTTCCCCTTTGCAGAACAATAAAGGCTGTTTCTATTCTATTCTACTCTATTCAGTAAATAGAACAGAGGTGTGTAGGTGCGTCTACATACTTTTATTTTCTTTATTGTTATTTTGTAATTAAAAAAAGAACAGCTCTAAAACACTTAATTTTAAATACATTAGCTTCTTAAAGAAATGTCAGAAGTCATTTTTGCTAAAAGTGATTTTTGTATAAATAAATAAATCACTACCAAAAGGTGCTTTGGAGGGAAAACGACAAGAAATGACTTGGCCTATTATTTTAGAAAGACGATGATATAATGAAATCTACACAGCAGAATGGACACAATGATGTGATATTAAATACATCTAAAACATTTTCATGTAGTCAATATTTTTTGTGATTTCAGAAAGTGAAGCTGGTACATTTTAAACATCCATTACTCATATTGAGTTATTTTTGATGAATTTGGCTCAAAGAAAAAAAAAATTCTTAAAACAAAAAAATCTAAATATTTCATAAAAATCAATAAAAAAAAGATAGTTTTAAACATAAATCTCAGGTTTCTGGAATTACAAGTTCTTTTATAAGGTCTGGGCTCCTTTTGCAAGAGTTGGCACATACTATAATGAAATAGGATTATTGTGAAATATATTCAATCTAATTCTGACCTTCTAAGCATTTCAACAGATAAGTAGCTGCAAGTAACATATGATAAAATCTGTCTTCTATGAACCGATCTGTTAAAATGTATTTAAATGCTCCTGATAATTACAATTGAATCCTTATCTGCTATCTGGATCCCACCCGCCAGTCTCCCCACCTTCACCGTCTGTTAGCTTATCTGGGCAGCAAGTGTTTAATTGGCCGGATACAATAACTCAACAAACCTGAATTTCCTGGTAATCTTTCTCCACATCCTCCCATTCTCGAAAACATTCGGATAAATTCGTTGGACTGAACAACATTTGTCCTCCAATGCTTAGAAATCTCCAGGAATTGTGAAATAATCGAACGCTCCTTTGCAACAGTTGTAACCGTCAAAACAACATCCGTGAACGACACACGCTTCCGGCAGATGCGTTTCGCAATAAAAGCATCACTCTTAAGACCCTCGGGAAAAACAAAACAACCATGAACATGCTTTGAAGAATACTGGTATCTGCTGTTACAACTGCTACATTCTCATTTAGTACTTTTAAAACCTTGTTTGCCTCTCCTTTCTGAAGGCTAAACACTTTTATTTCTTGGAACTACATCCGGTATGTCGGTAATATCGTTCCCATAGTAATTTTAAGGACGTTTTCTTACCAGTTCGTCCAATCAGAGCATACCCTCGTGATTCCATTATGTGTTCTCAGCCAATCAGCGTGAGCACAGGATGAACCCCCCCCCTCACCCCCCATTTTCCCCCACCTGGCATTCACGCCGTAGGAACTACACGTTAGCCCGTCCGCCATATTGTGACTGGCAATATCCACATAGTGACTTCTTCTAAAACAGGGGTGTCCAAATTATTTATTTAATTTATTTTAAATTAATATAAATTTAATAAATTAATTAATTATCATACAATTAAACTCTTTGAGCATGTTATTTTTAATTAACTATGTATTAACTAATTTTTTATTATTTTTTTTAATTTGACTTTATTGGCCTTCAAGCGCTTTTTACTTGACAATTTTGACCCAGGTGAGAAAAGGTTTGGGAGCCCCAGGTGTCACAAACCTGGGATACCAGGTGCACCAGGCGTCACCCAGGTTACAAAAAGTACTAGAGCATCTTTGAAAGCAGGGTCTTCTGAAAAATAATTAAAAAAATATAATAAAAATTGTAACCAACTAGCGCTGATGTGTCTGTTTTTTGAACAGTGATAATATGTACAGAATAATACATAATATATTATGATAATATGCCATTTTAACACATGGAATGGTGATCTAAAGGACAGAAGTAAATTTCTTTTTAAAATTAAGTTTTTTGTTGAAAATTCTTGAAGAAGACGGAGACGAAGAACAAGAACAACAAGAAGAGGTTTGTGTTTGGAATTTTAACAATTAAGGATTTGAGTTAATGTGTGTATGAAGCTGCCAGTGTGTCGATACATTTTGGTTTAGGAATTAAAAAAATACATCATAAAATGTATTCTTTTCCACAAACATGGGTTTATTAAGAAAATTTTGTACATTGCCTTTAAAAATAAATGTCCAAAAATTTGTCAAACATAAGAACATACATGACAGATTGACTGCGAAATGTATTATCGCTCATAAAAATGGAGGTTTTAACAAATTTGTGTCTTTCTTTCCAATGGTGAGAACCTCCCACTCACACAACTGCTGTAGAAATCCTGTGTTGGGCCTCATGGTGGGTTTACGTTTAACAAGGTAGCTCCAGGCTTCCTACAAATAGCAGATCAACAAAATAATGTATAATTATGCATACATGAATTTTGCAGTCTTTCAAAATTTAAGACAACTGTCATCTTTAAAATAATTTAATGTTTGACTTGAAAGTCCAAATAACATACTTTCAAACTCTCCACCAGAGGAGATGTCATGTTGTTTTGAGGGGTTGCCTTATTTTTCTATATTCCATTTATTTAGTTTATTTGATATATGACATAAGAAAACGTTAATTCCACATGTTTTGAGTTATGTGAATGCAAAGCTGAAAACAACCATCCCATTTATGGACTATAAAATCACATGGACACACAATGTGACAATTAAAAGTGGTAATATGTCTATATGCCCCCCAAAACTAAACAAAATTTAGTTTACAATTATACTCTGAATAATTAATTATTTTTAAGTTGAGTCAGTGTAAATACTCTACTTAAAAATAGAGTGCTTATACTCTATTTGTGGAACCAATAGTGGTTCCACACTATTAGTGAACATGGTGTCTGATTTTGGGTTTGTGATTTAATGCTTGATGAAATAACTATTTTGATATGTTTTTAAGGAACTTGTACTTCAAACTGATCATCTGATCTGTAGTTAATATGAAGATATAAGTATATGAGAAATCAGGCAAAAGTTTTTACTAACTTTTTCTGAATAATTTTGACATTTTACTATTTCCAAAATGAAGAGCAAGGTTGAAGCCATTGGTTAAATTGTTACTTGGATGTAAAATAATGCTTTATTTTTACTTTGATGATTTGTGTACATGCTATAATTTATACTTGCCTCCAGAGTGTATCTGAAGTGGTGTATGAGGAATGCGAGGACCACAGCGCTGCAGCGGCTTGTGCCTTCCTTGGAAACTACCAGGACACGAGATCCTTCATCAATGTGAGAACCTGCACAACAGAGAAGTTTCATGAAAAAAAATCTGCTCTAGGTGTTTTTCTAACAAATTTGCCACTTTTTAAACGCAAAAAACTTTCAGGATTTTTGTCTAGAAAACTTTGGCTTTTCAAACTCAGAAATTTCCCAAAATTTCTAGAAACATTCAGAGATTAATCTAAACGTTTTTGAGATATTTTGGTGCATCGTCATAGTTTACAAATGTAACTCTTTTTCTCATTTATGTTTAACGAAGCAGTTTAAGATTACACTCTTATGTGTTAACATCCATGTGACTTTAATTTCAACTTGTTAAACAAAAACATGTCCAATACTCACTAATGAAATTGCATATTGTTTTGAAGTTTGATAATAAATCCGACTCCGCCTTGTCAGCCAGCGGGATGTCAAGGATCGCCCGGATTTCTTTTTCAGACCTGGAAGTTAACAATGACGTTTACAAAAAAACAAAAGGAGCTCATGAAGGATTTTGATACATTTGCAAGTTTGAACTGGTCTTACTCTGAAAAGTCGCTCTGAGTGGAAAGTGAGATGCTGACGATTGCACGGATTTTCAGGTTCCACAGGGAGCCTTGGCTTTGTTTCAGGTCTCCCATATACAGCTGTCCAGGTAGAATCTCCAAAGGATAAAGCTTCAAGTTTTCAAGCTCCTGAGATGAACCCACACATATATTTATCTGCGATGGACTGGATGCAGCTGAAATCTTATCATTTCTCATTGTAAAAGTTGTCCAGAAAGCTAAAGATGGAGGGATGGTTTCATTCTGCAGTGGATTGCATATTCTATAAATAAGATCATGTGCTTCATTCATACTCATTTAGGCTTTTTCACATTTTACCATATTACACTCATGAGTTTCAATGTAATTATGTAGCAGATCAACACAAAATTGTGCATAATATTGAGTGAAATATTTAAATTAAATCAAATTACTAAGAGTAAGTCTGAACGGATACATACACTGAGTCCTTTATGGGCTGAATCTACATAAAGCCACCTTTTATTACACTTACGACCACAAATTTTTTTAAGATATAGATCGTCCATATAGATATTGACAGTCTGAAGGATCAAAACAGACACATTTAAAATAAAAGCAGAAATACACAAATGGTCCAGTAAATAAATCAGTACACCTAATACACACCAATTAATTTAAATACGGAGAAGTTTTCCTTATGTTTTATAATGTACTTGACCTTCGTACTTTATTTACTTTATTAATTTTAGTTTTAAACTTATATATCTAAGCACGTAATATAAATCTTATTGTTTCTTCATTATTGTTTAGTGTTCTCCCTTTAAAGCTTAATGTATATACATATATATACATATATATATATATATATATATATATATATATATATTTAAATTCTTTAACTTTTTATCTTCTTTTCTAATGACTTTTCTCAGTCTCATCTGTTAGTTTTACCGTATGCATTTCTGCCTCATTATGCAAATGAGGAGGTTTAGTTTAGTGGAGTCTTAAAGCTCCTGCCTGTTGGTTGGTTAGTATAACTCCAATCTACATGCAGACAGATGCAACAAATATGGTAAACTTCAATCAGTTTGTCAGCAACTTTAGACATAATGCATCTTTGAGTAAAAGGAAAAATATTAAAAACTATTTTTAAAAACAGTATGTGCAAGGCATGTAGTCTTTTGGAAATAAACTGATCAAAATAAATCTAATTATAAAACCTGAAATAAAGTTCTCCTTTTTTGCGTTTTAAGAGTATTGATTTATTTCTTTGGGCAGTAATATGCTTTTATGTTTAATTACGTCAGTTATGGTCTCCCATAACAGTAAACAAGGAGATAGAAAGAGCAAGAAACTGAAGTAATGAGGTAAAAGCAACAACAACAAAAATAAAACAAGATGGAACAATGCAAGCAAAATATTAAACTAAACTTGGAGCTCAAATGTTTGTGACTTTAAGTGGATTTTGAAGGCAGTTTGCTGCATTGAATTTTATTTTGTGAACTTTGGACTGAATAGATACTGAGACTCCTTCTGAATAATTGATGTGTAAAGATAAAGCAGTCTGTTAGTGAGTTTTACCCAGATGGTGTAAAGGGTCTTCTCAGTCCTTAGAAAGGGGTAAATAGCTGAGAACAGCCTGTAGCCTCCTGCTAGTATATGAATTGGACGGTAGTAGGATTTTCCCAGCTCCCGGGCACAATCAATGGCCCTACCTAAAATCATAGAGAGGAGGATTAATATCTGCTGCTGTGCGGGAAGATGCTATACCGTTACATCTCTACTGATGTTCCAGTACTACTACCGTTTTCTTCTTCTAAGCTGCTTGTGTTGGCGTCATAGATCACAAGATTCTGCATGGTGTCCAGCTCCATTGCATCTGGCAGGTAGAACGTACCATCTCCAGCCTGCAGTTTATCACAGTGTGAAGCAAAAGATTAAATCAGTCATACAGAAACATCTTCATGTTGAACAATCAGATCTTCAGGGTGTAACTTTTAAAAAGAATTTTCCCATATTTAAAAAAAAAACTTGAACGTTTCTGTATTTCAAAAGTCAAAAAATTAAAACTTTTCAAAATCCAAAATTTTATTTTATTTTTTTCATAGAAATTTTGCCAGATGAAGCTTAGGCGTAAATTCAACCTGGGAGACTCGATCCAGCTGACATTCATCTCGCAATCGCCACGTCCTACTTCAACCAATCAGGGCTGGAGCAACTCTCCGCTTTGGGCCTATCATCATCCAGGACCGTCTTCAAAAGCCAAGCTACCAGAGGGTCGACCCGCTCGTCGCTGTGCACAACCCACCTCCTCCCCTCTTCTCCACCTCCGTTCTGATGGATGTTTCCAGGATTCTTCTGCACCCAGCTCCACCACCGGTTCCGGCCCCGGGGAAGACTGTCCGAGCTCGGCCGAGCTGATGTCCTGCCCGCGGTGATCCGCGACTCACAGTCTTCAGCCGGGGCCGAGCGCCAAAGATTCTGTATCATTAAATCTCTAACTGCTATTCTCTTCTCTGTGTGAGTCTCTCCAGATTGAAATGTTATTTGGCAGATATTTTCTCTACAAAGGCTTTTATATATATTTTCAAACAATGTAGTCATAATGATTCCACCAAAACTGACACTCATAGTGTAAGGAATATTATTTTTTGATGAGGTCATTTCATTTAGGGTGAGGTTTTTTTTTCCTGATGTAATTTTCAATAAGATCCAAATGTATCATTGCAAAAAGTGTATTAAACATGAAAACTAAAATAATGTTTCTCTAATTTCAAAATCTGAACAAAATATGTTTGTTTTCTGTTTTTTTTTTTTTTTTTAGCTGTAAACTAAATTTTTGTAGACAATGATGTCATACCGTTTTCACATGTTTGGCTGTGATAATATGACCTGTCAAGAAGTCCCGGGTTTCCTGGGCATCTAGAAAAGAAACATAAAAGTTCCTCATAACTGAAGTTTCAGTGAAGCAACTGGAGCAAAAGAATTAAACCATCAGAAACCCAGACAACTGCAGCTGAAACCTCACCAATCAGACAGAGGTAGTTGGTCTCCGCCAGCCTCGGCACGCTCCGGGTCTGGTTGAGTAGGTTGTAGAGCTCTGCAGGTTCACACAGGACGACCTCCGTCATGATGGGAAAGACGGACCAGGAACCAATCAGAACAAAGAGCAGCAGGATGCGGTTATAGTTCAGAGAAAACACAACATCAAGTGAGCCTGTTGTCTTCACTGAGGAAACTTTTTTTGTTTGACTGCTTTCTGTTGCTAAGCAACATGGAATTCCCTCTCATTGGTTGCTGGTGATGATGCAACCCTGAAGTCTCAAGTTCAAATTTCATACTGTAAAATTGGAGTTTCATCCAATATAAAACTTATCAATGTCACACAGAAAAGGTTCAAAATGTGTCTGAGTGATAGTTAACCCTACTAAACTAATGCTTTAAAAAAAAGAAAGACATGGTCTTTAATCAGCTTTTATATTTATCAATCTGATATGAGGAGAAAACTTTTCTATCAGAATGAGTTGCTCTGCTTGTTTATTTTGTCCTTAAGCTAAAAGACTATGACTTAATTTTAACTGCGGGACTTTAATGAATTGCGAGCAAACAAAACGAGTTAGTGCAAGTAGAGCTGCAGACACATCTTTGTTTCACAGAAACTGGAGTTTCAAACAAGCAATGCGGGCTCAATGCACTACATATCCTGGGCCAGACCTTAAAAAGAGGCAGTAGCCCAGAACTTCAACATTATTGGATATTTATTCAATTAAACTAGTGTTGGGACTCATTTTAAAAAATTTGATTAACTTAAATGCAGTGTCTGTAATTAATTAACTGAAATTAATCAAAGGTAATTCAAAAACCACATATCAAATATGGTATGTTTTTGCTGCTAAATTATTTAACAAATAAGCATATTAGCACAACAGCAAAGACATTTCTTGTTTTTAATCTCTTTTTTATGTTATTCAACCATCAGATGGGTGAAAAGTGCTATTCAAAGCTGAAAAAAACCCGAACTAAACCAAATAAAAAAATCCCCTCAAAAAAAAAAAAAAAAACAGTAGACAAAACTAATACAGAAATAGATAAGCAATATTTAAATTCCTGTCAATGGCAAAAACAGAGTGTGGATAGAAAAAAGGTGTAGGTTTGAGCATGAGCTTGCTGTACTTCCACTTTTTCATACTAACTGCATCATTAAAATCAAGAGTAGAAATTTTCCTGGATATTTTTCTAAAACATGTTTCCAAACAATTCCAACTCTGTCTGTAAATAAACTCATAAAAGAGAATCAGCAATCATAGTCAAATCTGATTGTATTTGTTCTGCAAGTGATTTTAGAATAGCTTGAAAACCAAAATTTGAACTTCTCACAACAATTATTCCATACCTGAATCCAACGGAGGTACAATTGTTTTTGATATTTGTCCTGACCTCTAGTTTTTTAAGCAAACCCTTATCTCTTAACTCATAGTTTGATCCTGATCATAATGGAATTTTGCATGAATTAAACGCAGTTTTGTTTTATTATCACAAGACTGACTGAACCCTGACGCTTACACACACACTTTTGTTCTGCTTATACAGTGGCGTTTGGAGAACAACACGTACTCAGTTCCAGGCCGGCCTGAATGAGTGACTGTGTCCTCCGTCCTGCCCAGAGCCATAAATCATGCTGACAGTCTGTGAGAAAAACAAAGCTTTTTCCTCAAGATGCAGACAGAGAAGGACGCTCCTTCCAAAGGAAAAAAGATCTACCACATTTTTTCACTCGTATTCTTTGGCTTCTTAAACTCAGGTAAGAAACGCTGTCAAGAATTTACAGCACAACTGAACTGCTAGGCCTGTCGATAATAAATTTTGCTGAATGATAAATTGTGCCAGATGGGGTTTTTTTTTTTGCAATAAATGGCAACATTGTTGTTTTGAGACCATTTTCAAGTAACACAACAGCAACTGCATGATAATGCAAGAACGCATTCTCAAAGATCAATCAACGTTAAATTCTTTTAACACTGGAACTGGAAGACATTTTAAATACCCAAAATAAACAACAGAAACAACAAATAAAATTAGTTACGTATCAGATCTTTGTTGAGATGTCGTTCAAAACAAGGCATAATTGAAACCAAAACTCAGGACTGAAGACTTTTATCATGTAATTTTTGGTAGAAAGACAGACAAGAAAAAAAAAACGTTAAATGAGATAAATGGAAATTATTGAGTTTGTTTTAATTTGCCATCCAATTATTTACTAATCATATCATATTCATATTCATATTCATATTATTCAGAACCATAACATGTTGAAAAAGCAATGATTAAATATTAAGTGCATGCTTACCTTGCTAATTTTTATTCTGTTGCATGAGAGCATATTTATTTTCACAGCCTTACTTTAAGCAGCTACAACAGGAAAGAGTTTTATGATGCAGGGAGAACATATTGCAAATTTAAAATCTTTTCCATTTTTACATTTATAAAATGCTAAGAACATGACAGATGTCCAGTTTTTTTCTCCACCACACCCTGTTGAGTTACTTTACCTCATCACAATGTCAGTATTTGTTGGGATGCTGGATTGTATCCGACTGCTTGTTTTTTTCTCCACAGTCCGTATCAGAAGTGGGAGTGTCAGATTTTTTCAGCTGTGTTTATGTGTTATTATGTTATTGTGGGCCACTAAGCTGCTCTGTGTCTGCAGCACTAGCCTGGTGTCTGGATTGGCCTTTTCATGGACTGCCAAGAGGGAAATTTGAACAAACAATGCCAACTTTTGTTACTCCATGTGGGCCCATCCCATAGTCTAACAGCTGTAACCATAGCGATGAGGCTCTGGCTCCAGTGACACAGCTGTATGGTTGTGGGATGAATCCTACCCGTTTTTCCGTGTTTTAGGTTTTGAAAACCTTTACAAATGTGTTGTGTTTTCAATCATAGTGCATTAATTTGGAGTTAATAGAAATCAGATGCCAACCAAACCATTGTTGGTACGGAAGCATTTAACTGCCAGAACTAGAAAATAAATACAGAAGTGATACTGTCACAATAAATCAATGACAAGTTAGAACAACCTCAATGAGTTCCATTTGCATGACTTATTTTTCTCTTTCTACCAAAAGTTTTAAATGTTCATTAGAATTTAAAGTTTATTGATCTTTGAGAATGTGTTTTTGCATTATTATCTTATCATTGTTACATTACTTGAAAATTAAGTAATGTAAAATTAAGTACGATAAATAACAGTATTATCGTTTATTGCAATATCTTTTGTGATAATTTGAGATATATCTTGTTAATAACAACGTTGTATCGTTTAGAAGTTATTTGTTCTAATCTCAATTTTAAGGCATCGTCCAGTATACTGTTTCTAATGTCCAGTGAAACTCTCCATGCTGTTCTGCAGGTGAGGTGGGAGCCGTGAACATGACCATCCCTAACGCTCTGATCAGAGGAGCGGTCGGGGGGGAGGCCCTCCTGTCAGTCCGCTACAGCAGCTTCAGCCTCGACCTGCCGGTTATCAAGTGGCAGCTCCAGAGGGAGAAGACGGTCACCGTGGTCCAGTCCATCGGAACTGACATCATTGGGACCCTGAGGCCTGAGTATCAAGACCGGATTCTGGTGTTTGAGAACGGGACTCTGCTTCTCCACAACCTCAGACTGTCTGATGACGGGACGTACGACGTGGAGATCTCCATCACAGACGACATCTTTACTGGAGAGGGAAGCATCACACTCACTGTGGATGGTAGGGTCACAAACAGCTTCGTGTAGCTGCTGATCACTTATTCAACGTTCTAACTTTGGAGCTAACTTCGGGCCATAAAATTTGTTCAATAGAAAAAAGAAATTAAAACTGAAGAGAAAAAAAAAAGATTTGAAGCTAAGAAATATTTTTAAACTGTGAAAAAGAAACTGGAACAGGAAAAGTATTTTGGAATTTTTTTTTAAAACTTCTTTTCAGTTGTGATAGAGTGTCTTCAGTCAGAGGCTTCTTAAAATCCTCCGTAATACAGACTGCTAGAGATATTTCTTGCCAATAGCCATCACTATCCTCAACAACTCTATGAAGAATCTGAATTAATATTAGTTATAATTAATATTAGTTACTCAATTAATGTTAGCTGATTAATTGATCCTTTGGGATCAATTAAATATTTAAATATTTTTAAACTGAATTGAACTAAAACAATTTTTTATTCAGTTTCAAACTTTTTTTGGTTTCAAATCTTTTTTATTCTTTTGAACAAACTCTATGGCCCCATTTTATCTCCATGCCATTTGTTTCCTAAAAGAAAAATTAGAAACATGGCTGGACCAGAACCATTATGCTTTACTCTGGACATAAGAGAGATGTATTTTCTTCTGCTAAATAATCTTCAAATATGACACTGAGAATTAATTACATTCTGCAATCTTTCTGAGTTCCCAGACTTTATGCATTGAAATAAAATCTTCAGTTTGTAAAGTTGTCTATCCAACTGGAAATGTTAAAATGTTGTGAATGTCCACTGAGGTATTCTGTTTTTGGCTCTGGTCTTACTGTAGGTGGGATAAACTATGCTGGAAATCCTGGGAGTTCACTGAACTCCAGTAATGAGATGTTTGTTTCATAAGAGGCAGAACAAGCTGCCTGAGACACATTAATTCAAGTGCCAATAGTGATCTGCAGAGAAAAACAAATAACAGCACAAAAAAACAGCAGAGTTGAACATTGATGCTGGAAAGGCTCACATTCGTAGACTTGCACAAACATCTGTAGTTTGATGTGTAACTAAAAACGACAAAAGGTGAAAGTTTAGTTTTTCCAGCCAAAACTGGGCTGTGTTGATCACTGTTTATCATAGAAATCAAATTCCTAACGAAATAAAAAGTTTGAGAACTGTAACTATTTAAACCTTGTTTTTGACCGCAGTCTTTAAAGACTGATTGGTCTTATGAAGCTCTCCTCAACATGGGAAAACCATGTAGCGAGTTTCTCAGCAGGAAAGTTGTGTTTGGAGAACTTGTGCTTTGTTGGATAGTTTGTTTCCATCCAATTCCAGAACAGTTTTCTGCAGAACTTCAAAAGTACACTTGAGCTCCTGAAGGTAGCTCAAGCTTAGTGCATAAATAAGACCCACTATCGCCACTGCAAAAGATACATTGTCCAAGTTTATCATCACATTTAACATAAAATAAGTGATATAGTGATATAAAGTAGATAATCATCCGCTTTAAAAATGACTGACCTAATTCAACAGATGTACAGCCAATTGGAGCCTTGTATCCCGAGTTTCCAATGACCGCATTAATGCGTAAATTTTAATTATGAAAATAAATTTGCTGTATAAAAGCTTTTGTTTTTCGATAAAAAGTTTTGGTGCTAGCATGAGGTGGGTTTTTGGCTGTATCAAAATTGGTTTATCTCACAAAACAGCAAAGGAAACGTTTCTTTTTTAACATCACACAAGTCACATAATCAACAGGATGTTACTACATGTGGAAAAGACAAAGAAGAAGACAGGAAGTAGTTGGAGGTTGATGGCACTGCATGGCTTTCAATGACTCATTCACATGGTAATTTAATTGCGTTTCTTAATTAATGGAAACACTGCGATTACAAAATTGTGTTTTTTCGACATTAGCAGGAATCGATAAAGTTTTGTGCTTACATTTCCATGCATGTTTACATTAATGAATGCTGGTGATTGCTCTCACCCTCACCCAGAGCCTATATCCAGGCCGTACATCCACATGGAGGCCTCATCCATCCTGGAGCTCAGTGAAAACTTTGTCCTTAACTGTTCTCATGATAACGGGACCAGAACCACTTACAGGTGGCTTAAAGGTGGGAAACCCCTGGCCAATGAAACACGGTTCATGTTGTCACCTGATCAGAAGTACCTGACCATCAGTCGAGTGTTGATGACTGATGAGGATATCTACAGCTGCACTGTGGAGAACCCTCTGGGCAACATGACCAGCCTGCCAATCAGACTGGCCGTGTACAGTAAGTAATAACATACTTTTGTCAGTTACGCCTGTAACTGCTAGACATGCTGACAAGGCCAGCATGATTTTATTTTTTTTACAGGGACACAAATGGTTCAACTGAAAAACCCAGAAACAATTTACAGAGTAAACTCCTCCAAATTTACTTTGTGAAATCCCAATTATTAGGTAAGGGAATATTTAGCCAAAAAGGAGATTTAATTGACTCAGAAAAGTCATATAAATGCAACATGGATCATCGATGCCAGAACCATTAAAGATCTTGATGCAAGTAGCAAACATGGTCCCAAGTAACCAATGTGAGAGAAAGATGGACTGAAAGCTTTGCAGTTTTTCAATAAAAACAATCCTTAAAACTACAATTTACACTCATTCTGAGGGAAAATTACTGGAAGTGTGAATCAAAAGTTTTCAAACCAGAATCAGGATGTTGCACCAAAAGCTTTGACAAGCTCCTCTACTGGAGAGGTTGTCATAGAAATGTCCCCCTTTTTCAGGATTACATCTCGCAGACAGAGCATGCATCGTGATAAAAGCAGCTTTACTGTCAGATTTTGGGTTAAATGTTAAAATGTTAATTAAAGTAAACAAGCCTCACTTATGCAAACATTTATTCAGTAGCTCTTATTTCTCACCAGGAAGAAGCTCAGTCTACATCATGCTTTCCACTGGAGGAATCTTCATCCTCATCATGCTGGTGACAGTGTGCGCATGCTGGACTCCTTCTAAAAAGTAAACTGCGATACTGTTAATGAATCATTATGGATGTAAATTGGGGTTATAAAGTTTGTTAAAAGGCATTTTTTTAAATCACCTTTTTTAAGTTTCAAACTTTTTTCAGTTTCTTTTTTTATTCTTTTGTACAAGTTTTATGACCCCAATTTAGCTCCACATGCCATCAACTGCACTAATGCAAATGTACATCCCCTGCATTTTTACCAATGTTTTTTTTGTTTGTTTCTTAATCTCAGATCAAGACAGGAAATTAGAAAGTCCAGGATTTATGGTCATTCTCATCATTCACAGCTTAAACAGAAAGGTAAAAATAACATTTCTGGAGACTGCAGCTAAAACCTACTAGGTGTGTAAAATGTGTTTTCCTTCACAGATGATGTGCTTCCCAAAATGAGGGAACAAAATGGCATAAAAGCAGTAACTTCCCTTTACGTCCTCCAACAAAAGGTATGACTCTTCTCAGCACTCTTTGAAAATGTGTTTTTTGTGAAGGGGGAGATTGAAAATGAAATATAACTATGTGTAATATATATATGTGTTACATATGCTTTTATTGCAGCTGCTCTCTAACAGGCACTGAAATGTATTGCATAAAAATAGGAATTATTTATGAAAAGCTTTCAAATGAGAAAACGGCACTTGCTTCAGAGAGGCTAACAACTAGCATGCAGCTGGTCACCCATTGGATTGCGTACTTCCTTTGCTGATCCACTGGCAATGATAGGCTAGCATTAGCATTGGACAGGCTAACAGTATGCCAAGATGGCATGCTGACTCGTACTTTGTTTTTTTTAAAAGAAGCATTAAGTAGCATTTATATTTACAATACCCAAAAGTAATATACATTAGATGGATTTACAAGTGTTCTTTTGACAGAGCATATTTCAATTCAACGTTACACCATGGATAAATATATTATGGAGATTAAGTTAACTTCAGACACCACCAGTTTAGAAATATTTCAGATATTTAAACCAAAAAAGCTTATCTATCTGCCTTGACTGATAGCTTGTGACAAGCATAATGATTCATGTTTCAGCCATATTGTCCCTGAACCAGTATTCTTCACTAAAAGCAGAATATTTAAAACCTAGTTTAGATTGGTGAACCCTATATTTGTGAAAGTTTAATAATGGACAATGCTAATGTGTTCCTAAATCAGTGTTAGTCACCAGCTAACACAATTTTTGTATTTTTGTCAACTCAGTTTATTTAGTTTAAAAATCCAGATGTTATTTAAAGTAATGCAGATGAACCACTAAGCTCTTGTTTTTTTAGGAACCCTCAGTGGACGACTTGTCCAGCAACAGCATTGGGTCTCTTTCTGAACTGGACAGCCCTCCATCCTACACAACTTTCCCCAACTACACAAACTCCCTTGTCCGGTCAGGTGGAACTCAAGTTGGCTCCTTCACAAAGTGTGTCTGAAACTTCAGAAACTGTTCTTCACATCAAATGAAGGTTCAGGGGCCTCATGCGTGAAGCCTGCGTGCGCACGGAAAATGTGCGGCGTCATATTTTACGCACAAGTTTAGTTAAAAAATTAACTTTGCGTCAAAGTTTGCATAAATACTTTTTCGCAATGTGCGGCAGCCATGCCAACTTTTACTGTGGACGACAGCAAACTGCAATGCATCCAAACTCACCTAAATGCACTGAAATCTGACGACATATTGAGACCAAGAAGCATCAAACCCGATGTTTTGCATGATTTTAATATTTCATTGTTTAAACTTAAACGATGAAACTGAACCGCACTTATGCTCAGACAATAAACTAACACGCACACAAAATAAAGAAAATGAAATTTCAGACTAAGCATAATGAAAATCTAATCATTAAAACAGAAAATCTACAGAACTTGCACAAGAAAAACAGGCAGATTAACTAATTAATTCTGAAATATTAATAATAAACTTTATTTATATAGCACCTCCCAACAGCTCCTTGCATTGACCAAAGTGCTGTACAAAGTAAAATAAATAAATAAGAAAGTTAAAAATATATATGACCACAATAAAAGAAGGTGAAAATAATATAAAAACATACAGCCAGTGAGGCTATGTACAGAGGAAATGTTGGAATGGTGTATAATGAACAAAAATTAAACTACATACTAACACTGAGAGGATAAACCAAAATACATAGAACAGAACACAAGAAGGTAATAAATTAAGATGTGCACAGAGTTTGACCCAATATGGAAAAACCTAAATAAATATAATATATTTAGCATATTATCACAACGTGTTCAAATATTTTCCACATTGAGGCTCATCTGATGAACTTCTGCTTAAATGTCAACAGAGACCCGTAGAGTTCATTTTGGTCAACATGGCATAAGCAACTCAAAATGTGGGGAAAAAGCAGAGAACTGCACACCTTCACTTGCATGATGTAAAAACGTACTGGCAACTGAGAAGATGCTGGGAAACTGGAAGATGCTCATAACTTGATTTGGTACCTAACTCTGTTTTCAGACGTTGGTCTACATGGTTTATCTCTTATGTTCTCTAAAACAAAACCTGAGTCCAGAAACATGACAGTTCCATCTGTTTGCTATTAAGGTGCCTTTAATTGGTTGCTCATAGTTTGTTTTATTTTAATTATTCATCTTTCATGTATGTTCAAATTATGCACTACTTTGCATTTCTCTATCACATAAATTGCACAAAAATAGGCTGAGGTTAGTGGTCATAATGTGATACAATGTGAAAAAGTTTAAATTGTATGAATACTTCTACGTTTATGGCTCTCTTTGACTGTATCCTTCAGCTTTTCCTTATTACTAGTTCCTGGAAAACTGCAGTAAAAAGCTCAGACAACAGGAACACCGACTCTAAAATTACACATTTCAGCAGATTTCAGAATTACATTTGACAAGTTCTAACATTCCTACCATCCATCTCCATAAAGGTGCAGTCTGGTCAGTAAGATAAAGACATTTATCATTTACACTTCTCTAGTATGTGTGACATATCATGTTGTGTATGAGGAAATTCAAAACTTTGTAGTGTCTTTGTGTTAATACAAATTTTGAAATATGTGAAGCAATGTATGATCGTGAAAAAGTTAGGACACCACACAAAGGGATAGAGATCAGGGCTTTGACTAGGTTACAGTTTTGATCTAGTCTGGGTCAAGGTCTAAGTTAGAGTGAATCTTATTGTGTCCTGATTTCTTCCCAGATGGAAACTAATTTTTTTTACTACATTTTATAGAACAAATTTAAAGGTATTCTCTTCACTTTTTTTTTTTTACTATATTGCTTAAATTTCCCAGTATTGTTAAAATTGATATTAAATATTCATATGTTTTCACATGACTGCAATTTGAATTTTAAAAATAGTTAATTAAAACTGAATTTAAAAGAGAATTGTATTTTTGTATTGTATTCTGTATTATTTCTTTCTTTTTATGAACTGAATTTCTTTTAAATCTACTTCAGGTTGTTCTGATTTTTTTTTATTGTTTTTTTTTTAAGTGAATCAAATGTATTAATCAGCCTTTTTGTGTTTTTTAATTTTCTTTTCTATCCCCCCATTCCTTAACAAAACACATGTATACACTGCTATTCACAAGTTTTTTTCTTTCTTTCTCTCCCACACTGTTCTAAATTGGTATATGCTTTGTTCATATAAAAGAGAATAAAAAAGACAGCAAATGATCAGTTTAAGTTATAACTCTGTATTGCTGACTGAAAAAATAATAAAAAAGTGAAGCAAATCATCACGCTTTAGGAAATCGTAAGAATGGGAAACAGAACGGGGCATTTCTTAAGTATGTATCTTGTAATATAGATAATTGACCTGGTAATTATTGCACTATATATTCATTCTTGATGTGTACAGAAAATGCACAGAAGTCACAATTATTTGACAAACCTTTTCTGGCTCTTTTGTTTCAGAGAAACGCGCATATCGAACAGATGCTGGTTTTGTCCAAATTCTTTTTGCAATAAACCCAAAGTCATTATCCAACCTTATTGCATTTCTACATTTCTCTTTTTTTTTTTTTTTTTTTGTCAAAACGCTATAATCTGAAGCAAACTTAGCCAGGCACATATGATTAAACATATCATTTGGCCTATTCTTCGGTCAACTAATCCATTCATCCGCATGTCTTTTGGGTAATATCCGTTGATGTAGCTTTTTGTTTCAAAACAGAAATGGGTTAACTCATTTTCACAATATTATCACCGCATGATGGCAATTATATAGTAGTATCCAATTAAATTCTTGAATGATATAGGTTGTTGCTATGCAGTTGTACAGTGTTTTAAGACCTTGTTCACTGTGCCCTTTCTTAACTTTGAGCCACTGCCCCTCCAAAAGGTCTCTGCACGGCCCTGACAGACGACCACGGTTCCCAACCCCAAGGACAAGAGTCACACAATGTTACCTTTTCATCTTTGTTAAAATAAACTTTATTTCTCTGATTATCTATTCTCCTGGTGGTGTTCTGAATGTGCATTAAGAAACTGGAACCCATCATGACAAATACAAGCATTCCTGATTTAGTTGTGGAAATAACTTTCATGATGTACCACATGATGGCGCCGGAAGCCATTTTCACAGCTTGTTTCAGCTCAGATATTTCAAGGTAGAAAATATCCAGTTACTGATTTCACTCCAGTCAGTTCAAGATGTGAACCAGTCTTTAACTCATGCAGATACTTTCACTTCTGGCCAAATTGGCACTGAAATGTCAATTTCTATCAATTAGAAACCAGATAGATGTCTACATTTAGGTTTTATATGGCAATAAACAGACCCAGCAGAATCAGGATGATTTACAAACTTATTGGTAATAAGTTATTAGTACAGTTTTCTTTAAAAAAAAAAAAATCCCAACGAAACAGTCCATGACAGCCAAATAAAAACATGTCTACAGATGCCTTTTGCTTTATGAATTTATAATACATTTAACCATACTGCCATCCTCATTAGGAGTAATAAAGGTACTAAACATAAATTTTTGTCTTGTTCATTGATATAATGTGCTTCAATTGGTGATGGAGTTGCATAAATAAATTGACTTTACAATCATATCCCATTTTTTTGAATGGGTTTGTACTGAGTACAACATACAGATCTGACCTCAGAAGCTTCTGAAGCTTAGTTTGATTTGGTAAAAAGAAAATTATTGAAGAACTTAAATAGCTGAAGACCACCAGAAATTTTACAGGGCAAACAAAGTCACTGAGAAGAAAATTCTAACAAACTCAAGACGTTTCACAGTAAAAAGCCTTTGAAAACAGTTAAATGACATGCAAATAAATTTTTTAATGTTGTGATACAACATTAAAAAACTGTTTGCATTGGTTTGTATGTTGGTTTAAGATCACTCCTTATAAACAACTCAAATGTGAGATGTTTTACATTCATTTCTAAGCCTCCTTTTTTGCGTTAATAATAATATTCAAAGGATTCATGTAGAGATGAAAAATAGCATATTTTCAGATTAAAATAGGAACTTCATGTAACCTGGTCACACAGATCCACCACTATATTTGGCTGTCATTTTTTAAAAACAGAAATAAATAAAAAAAATACGCTGTGATTTACCATCCATCTTAATCTTTTATTTTGCGCCCGGATGTTACACACAGACGGAGGTAAACCACGTGGAAGACTGTAATTAGTCGGATACTTTATTTCTTTAATTATAGCATATTGCATCCTCTGGTCGTTTGTGACAGAGGGGATTACAGCAGGCCTGCAAGATCTGCGCATGCGCTGTAAGCGTCCTACCATCATCCTTTAAACACCCCCCCAGCGCAACATCCTCTCCGGTTGAAACGAAGACCTCCGTCAAGTTCAGGCAGATCACACAGAATACTTCCTTTGTGAACCTCCGAAATTTTTCCTTTTTATCAGCAATAAGCCATAACGATCCAAATAAACCCTTGAAAAATGTCTCTCTGTGTGTTTGAATTAATCTAGGCAATGTAGAGAAATGTATGAGTTTCTCTCTTTGAAATAAATTCCTGAAATAATTCTGATGTATTGAGAGGAACCTTTATTGAATTTTGAAATATGATAAGCAATAATTAAAACAAATGTCGGGCTTAGTAAAGTGGAATTCTTCCTATCTAACAAGCATGGAACACGGAAAATCTAATATCTGTGTAGGAATTGAACGCACCAAAATTAGCAGCTAAAGTGTAGATTGTCGCTCTGAAGCTAGGTTAGCTGCCAACCGCTGCTGCTTGGTAAATGTTTGTTAAATTAGCTTTTTTTTTCTCTGCATTTTTTCTATGAATAAACTCTTGAAATTAAAATAATTGGCTGTAAAGGTAACGACAATGTTGAAAAAGCCTTTTTTAAAATAGAGTTATGTCTCAAAGTGCCGCTTGAAAATCAAAATAGATACATTTTATAATTAGAAAGACAACTAGTTTTAGTGGCTGTTTTATTTTAACATTTTTTTTGTTGATGTCACCGACATTATTTACAATCTAAAATTGGTTTTGACAATTAAAATTATGATGAAGTCAGCAAAGTATGTCTTATTTTGAAATCTGGGTAGATGAACTTCCTGTTGCGGCGCAGCTGCTTGTCGCTGGAGTGGAGCTCCGTCAGAGGACCAGGGAGAGCGTGGTGAGGAATCCCAGCAGCCCCCCCGGAGAGTGCGAGCCGGACCGGCTGGACCCCCTCCCCCTACCCCCGGAGGAGGACCCGAGAGAGACCCACGTTGCCACGGGAGAGGCCTCTGTGTCAGGTAACCGTTCAGTGCGTGCGGTTAGTGGTGCTTTTCCCGGGCAGCCAGGTGCTTTCCAGAAGGCTGCTGGAGATGGAGAGGCGGCGGTCGGTGAGCCGCACGAACCTCTGCAGACCTAACATCCTGTAGCGGTCTGATTTATTCACTCTCTGCACAAGGGTTGCTATGCCAAAACTGAAGGGGCAGGTGAGGGGTCGGCTTTATTTTAGCACCACATTTCACCGGCGTGAAAGTATCTTTGCGCCTCGATGCGCAAAAATAGCGGCACATATTATACATCCTGGATATCAGAACCCCCTAGTCCTCCTCTTCAGCTTTTTCTTGTGAGATGCTTTGCTTGTTTTTGTATTCTGTGTCATACGCAGGCGTGTGATGATGGTTTAACTGCAGCGCTGAATATTTCAGAAGCAAGGTTCTCTACCAAAACAAATCCACCGTTGCTACAGTTATTTATTTGCAGAAGCAATTTTATAATACCAGTAATTCTCTTAGACAACAAAAACACCTCATCAGTTCTGCCTTCAAAGTGAAACTTTATATATGATGGTGAGGAACCTGTATCCTGCAGAAAAAAAGGAGCAATGGATTAATATTTCTTGGAGTCATTAATCTGCAGTACTGAGAAGTAATGTTCTCCTGCCTCAGTTAGAGGAATTTATTGATGAACTGCTGAAAGTCTATAAAAACCCCTACTAAATCCATGTAAATATTAAGAAATAATATGTCTAGAGGTTGTTGGTTAGGAAACAAAAATGACGATTACATTTGTGGTATTTTGGAGCCAAAAAATGAATGAATAATAGTTAAAGTTAGATAAGTTACCAAAGTGGACCTTGCCAGGGCCAAACCCTGGTCGCTGATACGAGGAGATACTGCAGAGGGGAGATCACGATGCTGCGAGGATGGGAAGCTGGGATAGCCCTCCTCTCTGATGCAGAAGGGGAGTGGGGGTGGATTGGTGGTGGCGGAGGCAGTGGCTGGGTTGGTTTGGATCAGGGATGGTGTGGCGCACCCATCCCTTCCTCCCTCCCTGTCCGTGGTATATACTGATGCATTACTGCTCCCTGTTCACTTCTGAGTGTAATCAGTCTGTCAGCAGCAGCAGACTCAATAAGTCACCCCAGCACTAACACAAGAACACACTCTCCTCTCTGATTTCTGACCAGAATGTTGCCACAGTCAGCTGCCTCCTGCTGTGTGCATCAGTTCTGTCAACAGTTGTAATCATTCTTTCTCACAGGGAAAATATGTTTTGTCTTGACAACAAGTGACACAGAATGTGGCAGACATGTTTTTCTTTCTTTCTTTTTTTCTTCCTTTCTTTCTTTCTTCCTTTCTTTCTTTCTTTTTCTTTCTTTCTTTTTCTTTCTTTCTTATTCATCTAGGGTTCTTACAGAGTCAGAAAATGTCAGGAAGCATATGGAAATTTGATCAATGGAAAAGTTTGGACATAAAATTGAGTAGACCTGAAACGATTAATCAAATTAAATGTGATGAATCGATTATTGAAATAACTGTCAACTAATTTAGTAATCGATCAATCGCTAACTAAAGTGATTAGTTAGCGATTTAATTTTACAGATTTAATTTCTTTATTGTCCAAAACATTAATTAATCCATAGGAATCCTCTGTACTATTATTGAGCCATTCCATAGTCTCTTATTTCACATTTTCTTTGTGCCATCTCATCTCCAGTTCAGCAACAAAACAGACAGATCATTCTAATTATTTCTGCTCATAGCATTTCACACTGCTAAACACTGCTTAGTGCTTAGCAGTATGAATTATTTGTCGTGGCTCTAAAGCTGAAAAAAGGCTTATGGATTCAGTCCTTTATCTTCGCTGTACCTCAGTGCTGAGACTGTCTCTTCAGAGAGTTGCCTGAAGTCACTAGCAACAACATGGCCACATTGTACCCAGAATAAAACAGTTAAAGCAACAAGCTCCCGCTGTGGAGAACCACTGAGGTCCAGCTGCATCTGCTGTGTCATATCCAGACTTTGCTTCTTTTCAGGAGGTAAAATTACTCTTTTTATCACCAGTTTTATTTTGGCAAAAACAATCACAGTTTTCAAAGGAAGTTTAGCACTGTGATAAATCCATATTATTAATATGTTGTACAATAGTAAAGTTAAGTTTTCAGTAGTAATAAAATTGCCTTTTTTTGAGCATTAAATTATGTTACAATGTTATGCCCTCATCAACAACAAACCTGGAGTGTTGCCTTGATTCTTTAATGCATGTTTGAAAAATCCTTTCATCCCAATGACAACCATTTGGCTGTGGAAAACGCCTGGGTGGACCTAGCCCCGCCTTTGAGACACAGCTCCTCCTGGCTAGTCTGAGTTCCTTCAGCATCTGCTGAGCTCATTATAGGAACTACAAGTAGAATGCTTCACAGAATGGTTGTAAACAGCTTCATGGAGGAGAATTGTTGTGATGACGTGTTAAAGGCGGAGTGTTGGAAAGAGTAGGAGCTTCTTAAAGAGACAGACAGAAATCTTAAGGTGACACTTTGCAAAGTAAGTTTTCTTAAGTTATGTTTGACGTGTACAGCACGTTATACCAACTGACATTGCAAACACATCGTGTCACCCTTCTAAATTTCACTTCACATTTTCAGTAGAGATAATGAGAATATTCTAAATTGTTTAGCATTTAAATTTATTATTAAATTATGAAGTTTATTTTGTAAAAGAGCAAAGAATCATCTTCATAGTTTTATTGTTGTGTTACCATAGCTACAATCTGATGCTATGAGTTTAATGTTTATGTTTGAAATATATGAATATGTATATTTAAGATACACCTCACCAAATAATATCCAAATGAATCTTAAAAAGTATAGAATTTGATATGAATATAATTTATTTTCTATCAGATTATGTGCCTTTATTGGCACAAATTAGATTCTTAATTATGGTTCAACCACATCAGAAACAAATACACAGAGGTTCTTCTTGTGTGCTAATAATGACTTTGGCTTAGTCCACTTTTTTATTTATAAACTCAGAATGTTTAATAACCAAAAGCTTTTGTTTCATATTTCCATATGTTAGAAAATTTGTGCAGAACAGAATAGAATGTACAGTTCAGTGTTTACACTTTTGTGATGTGATGTGATAACCTGACACTGACCAGGTTCCTGTTCCTGCCACAGTCTGATACTGCCAACACCATATTTCATGGAAGGGTTGGGGAGTTCAGATGTACAGTAAATATTTATGTTTGGTTTTTAAGTGGTGGATTGTCGAGGTTGGCTCCTGAGAGCCATTGGGGCTCTGGTATCCCTCAGGAGCTGTCCATGGTGCTGCCCAGGCCGCTCTGGTGTTTGGGCTACTTTTTTCTTTTGACAATGATTTGCTCAGATAACTCATTGGTGCCATCTTGTGGCTGAGATGTATCCGAAGGTTGAAGCATTGTATGTTTTTCTTTTCTTGCTAAGAGTTGTTTTTATAATTGCAAAGTTTAAACTGGGCTACTAAAGTTAAATGTCTCCTGATGTTTGTTGTTCTTGACTTTTAAGTCATAACAGATCGATATATTTCCTGCTTTTTTCCATAAATTAATTCTAAAATTACCCAAAACTACTAAACCTTCAGTCAGTTGCAGAATGTTAAGTTTATCGGCACCAATTTATGTCTGACTTTTCTTCTTCACAATTATGAAGTGAATATTGTACTGCACCTTTGTGGTGTAGTATAATAAAATTAGTGGTGGGACTGGATTCAAATTTTTAAGAATGGCTTTGCTGATAAGCTAACTGTTTTAGCAAAACATTAACGCAACAATAGTTTTTTCCACTGTCAAATCAGATCATTTTTAAGCAAAAATTAAACCCCAGTGGATGGTTGTTTGCCAGTGTTGCTTGTGCATCAGATTTTTTGGAGTACCATAAACATGCAGATATGAAGATTCCAACTATTTAAAACAAAAAGTGATTGTCTGTGTCAATATTTTTAACACCTTAAAACATATCTGATTAATTAATCAAAATTAATATGTTGATGTAATGTGTCAACAAGTTCAAGAGGTATGATATCTTTTAGAAGGCACTACAGTTGTTTTTGTCTGTATTCACCATATTAGAGGTTCAGTTACAGCATTATCCCTGCTGTGTGACACTTCTGCCAGAATGAGGCACTTAAATAAGATCAGTGTTGACGTTTGCTGACCAACAGCCCGGAACAAACCAAGGGGTGGCCATTTGTTGCCGGTTTTAGCGTTCGTGTTCAGTTTTTGTTTGTGAGTCAGTTTCAAAGCAGAACATTGCTCCGTCTAGGTGGGCAGCTGGTTGACGAGAGCTGCTGCAGCCTCTGCATTGGACTCCCTCACCTCACAAGAGGACATTTTTCTCATGCAGTTTAGTAAGTAATAGGGGCAATGAAAGTGGACAAGTGGGTTTTACCTTCCAATTGTGAGAGTTTTGTTGTCAGAGATCAACAGTTTGCAGTAGTAGCACAACTACAACCTGGTTTCAGCGCTGTATTTTCAGCCAAACTGTCTTTCAAACTGTTCTTTATTGTCTGTCTTCTTCTGTAGGACCAGACCAAAAATTATTCATTTTGTCGAATTGAGACAATATAAATGTGTCGAACATTGAACCGGTTCTTGAAGTTCTGTTAGGCTCAAAGTGGAGCCAATTTTTTTTTTACCTATTTTCGATGAAATTTTCTTCCATCTGTTTTAGTTTCCCTTGAAGTCGAAGTTCTAAATCATCATAGATCAAATATCACCCAAACATCTGTCTCCACTCCAGCTGCATATTCACTCTACCTCTATGCTTTAAGTGACATCATGCTTTATTATTTACTTTACATTATATTTAGAATTGGTAATTGCACTCTTTGAACTTTTGAAAGAGGATTTGTTGCAGTTTATCTTTACGTGTTTGACCAAGATAGTCAACCTTTTGGTTTTTGTTATATTCCTCATTGCACTGGGAACAAATAAAAGATGTTTTTGCATGTTTGACTAAGCTTGTGAAGCTATTGGTGCTTTTAAATGTTTTAACTGTACTGGTGCAGAGTAACCATTACATTTGTAATTCTGTACATTTATGTCTGTGTTTAAAAAAAAGAAATGTTTTAGATAGGGGTGCACCAATATGAAAATTTGGACTGACATTGATATCCAATGTTAATATTGCAGTTGTGTCCAATAATCGATATTTACTGACATTGTGTACATTTCACTGCGGTTTAGAAACTTTTGGGGAAAACAGCAACCAGACACAGCAACAAAATAAAAATAAATATCACCTGTTTATTTTTCTGTCCGATATTGATATGTTTAAAAAAATGACTCATATCAATTGATATTGATGTTAGTTTTAAGTCAATTTAGCACTGTTTCAATATTACCAATTCAATATATTATATTGAATTGGTAACGGTGAATACAAACCTCAGATATCAGTGTCAGTAGTGAAAAAAGTGGTGCATTTGAAGCTAAAGGGGAAACATGCTTTGTTTTATATTAGTGCCTCCAGATCTGTGCGGTTTGGCTGCAGCTCTACTGGTCATTACTGAAGGTTTAGAAGATCTGAGACACAAAGATTCATTAGCATGGCTGTGTTAATTACAGTATCGACTGACAGTTCATCCTTTACTTTCGGGTTTCAGCAGTGGTGGTTGTTGTTTTGTTTGGCCCTGTAGACTCAGAGGGTTCATTCTCTGCAGGTAATGCTGTTGGCTCTCCACAGTGGCCAGATGACAGCATGGTTTCCCCCAACGCAGCCGTGAGCCAAGACAGTAAGGCCATCTGTCAGATTTAGCTTCCAACTGCAACCTCCCACTCCCCCAGGAATTGACTTTATCACTTGCTCAAAAAGTCAGCTAGCTTGTTAGCTAGCTAATCTAGACTTTCAGAATATTAAAGTGAAACATTGATCATACTGATAGCAGCTGTTAATGCTAACAATAAGGACTGCTTTCTTGTTAATATCCACACATGTGGTCCTTTCTTTATTTGATGTCTCAATCCAAAGTGCCAACATTTTAAAATAAAACCTAAAAAGCGAACTGGATACGTGATATTTCCTAACATTCTTGTTTACTTTGGTTAAAATATTTCAAATCGCTACCGATTACTCCTTACAACTGTTTCTTTACTACAAGTTCTCAGTAATGAAGAACCTGACGATCCAAACTAAATTGTCTGTGTCAGTGCTATACAGTTTTGTTCCCTGAGCCAATGGGCCTTGCAAAAGTTTATTATTAATGTTTAGGACAGATGCTGAATATGAGGCTGGAGAAGAAGAAGAGCACAGACAATGTTCATGAATGGCTGCTGTGGCGCCCCCTACAGGGAGTAAAAGAATGCGTTTACCTTTGTGTGTTGACCTATAAATGTAAGTAGTGATGTAACCATTCATCCAGTGGCTCTGTATTGATTATCCTCTCTATCCCTCTGCATGCCCTGAGCTGATCAATGTCTGCTCAGCTCCTTCGATGCACAGCAGCTGTAATGAGACCCCAGAGGATATCATTGAATCGACAGATTAATCAGTTTAACCCGGTGAATTGAGGCTGCGCCCAGGGCAGCAGAGCTCATTGAGTTTTTGTTTCCACTGTGAAGGTATTTCAGAGTGCTGCAGAGATGATGACATGTTGCGCATTTAGGTGAACGTAGAAGATGGAAAAGCAGCATCTGTATATGTTACACAGTGTCATGTGATTCCCCTCAGGGCTGAAGGATGTTTACCTCGGTGAAGGCCTTTGAGGGGCAGCAGTACTCCACCCTGAAGAGGCAGTGCCTGCAGAGTGGCCTCTTGTTTGAAGACCCCCGCTTCCCCGCCACTGACGACTCGCTCTTTCACCAGGGCAACAGGATTGGACGTGTGGTCTGGAAGAGGCCTCAGGTGAGTTGTTCTGGGGTGTCCAAAGTGTGACCGTTTTGAACAATTTTCTGTGGCGCAGTTGACTGTAGTTCAAGAATAGTTCAGTGAAAACTTTTGTTAGCACAAACATTTTAATGACAAATTTACAAAAAAGTATTGGGACAACTGTAAAAAAAAAGACTTTAATCTTAGATTTCTGAACATAATTTAGAATGTTAGCATTCTTACGCTAATGTTTGTTAGCACAAGAATGTTTCTGAATTCTGGGATTGTGCTGATTACAGTGGAATCAGTCCAAGTGTACTGCTGATTTCAAGTTTTGTTTTGATTTGTTAGTTAATTTTTCAGTATTTCTGAAGTTGATATAAAATTTTCACATGACCGAATATGTTTCAGGAAGAGTGTCAGAATTTATTCGCACAATTGTAAATATTTTTTGTGATTTGTTAAATTTCAGTAATTTAGCAATTAACGCTGATCCCCGACACAGAATATTTCTTTATCTAGCGATAAATGTTGAACTTGTATGAATACAGGAAGGAGCAATAAGAGAGGGATTTCATTTTTCTTCTTTCTCAAACATGTAGTCTGACTTCCCGTACATATTCAGTTTTTTTTAAAAATATAGACACTTAACATCTTTACAAACCTGAGATATGCTGCAATAATGGTTGCTTAAAGAAAGTTAGTAAGTACAGAGAGCTTAAAATACATATGCATTATGTATGCACAACTATTATTGTTTTTGTCTTTTCTGCAGATCATAAAGGTGTTTCCATGTTCCGTTGATAGAAAATGTAAAACTCATTCATTAATTATGTGAAAATGGCTGGAAGTATTCTGTTTCCTGGTGAATAAGCCTTTCATATGACACACTCTGATATCTGAGTAGAGGTTTTTCTTATATTCTGAAAATGCAAAGACATCTTCACAGCTATCAAACACCTTCAGTTGAATTTTGCACCCAATGTAGCAAGACTTACTATTACTCTATAAAAAACTAAATGTGATGCATGTGTGGGTCTCCTGATGATGCAGCCTGCAATAAATTCTGAGAAGTATTTTTGCCTCTTAAAAGCATCTAAATGAGTCAGCTATCAGTACTTAAGGTCCCTGCAGGATTGGAGATTATTAACCCTACAGAATGACTAATCATTTTTAATTCCTCGCTAACTTCAGCAGTGATCAGTAATTGCTCCACTGCACTCTCCTTGTGTATAAGCTGGTGATGTGTTGGAGCTGTGGATGATATGAGATGCAGGGCCTCAGGACTTTGTGAGCCAAGTCCCCTGCCGCTGTTATCCCCCTTGCGCAGCAGGCCGTGGTTCTGGATGGTGTAACCTCCTTCTGCCATGGAGAACGTGCATCGCCGTGGAAACTGGGTCACACAGATTACATGTTTTGGTCTGTGCTGCTGATGTCAGTCATGCAGACGTAAAACTTGAAGTAGGGAGAGAGCACGGGAGGAGGAAGATTTCTTTCCGTTTTCATTGGGAGATGATTTGTGTCGTCACTTATTCTGTTGTGTTTTTTGATGCAAAGGTACGGTGGCCCAGAGGTGCAAAACACTGCAACATTGCAAAATTGCAAATTACAAAAACACAACAACATTAATTCTGCTTGTAAATTTACATTATTGTCTTAATAACGTAATTCTTAACTGCGAAAGGTAAAGGTAGTGAGTCCACTTTGTACTGTAAAACCGTTGAAACTAGTCCATGTAGCACGTTTTCTCCACCGCCACTTTCAAGATGACTGTGACGTAAGAAAGACTCAATGGATATGTATTCTTGCCTAATGTCCAATCAGCGATTTCGCAGGTCTCCAACTGGGACATACCCTTTCTGTTGTCTTAATGTTGTTGTGCTTTTGAATTTGTTGAAGTGGTTTGCACCTCAGAGCCACCGTATAAAGGTCCAAGGTTTATGATTTTTTCATAAAAAATAGCATTCACTGTTTTGGAGAATAAAAAATCCCAGCAAAAATAACTTTTTGCTGTTTTGTTTTAGAGATTGATTTCAATGTTTTTTTTACACTGTCTGTCTTCTACTATCACAACATGTTGCCAGTTTTGACAAATATCTAAAAAAGGTTATAATGATGTAGCATTATAACCCAATAAAATTGATTAATTTGGGCTCCTTACCTTACTGATACTAGTGCAGTGAACGCGTAAACAGATCTTGGATTGCTCTGCTGTTCTTCCCAACGGGCACTAAAAGCTCATTCTAGATGTACTATATTATTCAGTGGGGAGTGCATGATAATGAATTTAGACGTTAAACTACTTTAGGAAAGAGTGCCTTTGAGGGACTGAAATACTCAGAACCATCAAAATTTAATGAAGGTTTTGGGAAAAGCTTGTTTTAAACACTACACACCCGCCTTCAGACTTAGCCTGAAGTGCATTTCAGATCTGGCTGGACGTTAAGGTCAGGTGGGTCCACAAAACTCAGAAAATAAACTGGGAAAATTAAGAATTAAGCTTTGTCTTAATTCAATTTAGGATCTGTCGCTTATGTTTAAAATTCAAATCATGTCAGATACTTATTTATTAATAATCAGAAGCTTACATACATTTTCTCAGTACTTGTTAGTGTTGCCTTTGAACTTTCCTCCACAAGCGTAGCTCAGAGGTTTGCTGGAGTTCAGGCCCATTCTTCCTGACAGAACCGGGTGAACTGGATCAGGTTTTAGGCCGCACAAATTCTCTGTAGGCTTGAAATCAGGGCTTTGTGTTGGAAAAAACATTGATTTTGCAGTCCTGAAGCCATTTTGCAACCACTTTAACTGTATACTGAGGGTTATTGTCCATCTGGAAGATCAATGTGAGCCCAAGCTTTAACTTCCTGTTACTTCAATATTTCTACATAATGTTCCTTCCTTCTGATTCCATCACATGTCTTTTGGCTCCTTCCTTGCTGAGTAGCCATTCAGCCCATGTCGGTACGGGACATGTTTCACTGTGGATGATGACTGTTTTACCATCTTCAACGGCATCTTCACAAGGTTTAGTTTTTCAAATTAATTTGCACATTTGTCCCAAAAAAAGCAGCAGGATATTTACAGAGTATGGCTGAGCGATGTATCAATTTGATCAATAAATTGATTTTTAGGTTTTGAAGATTAAGTGTTTGGAACATCTGAAAAAAAATTTTCTATCAATGGATTGCCATATTTCAGAGTGATGTCGTTGAGCAACTCATAGAAGGGTTGATTGAAATAAAAGTCACTTAAAAAAATAAAAAAATTAAAAATCTGTTATTTGTAATTTCTTTTTTAAGAAAAGAAAGTGAGAACTATAATTGATAAAAATTAAAAATCAGATCTGGTATGAAAAAAATCAGAGATTTCATTGCAAGCCATATCACTCAGCCCTTTTCCAGAGAGTTGAAGATTCAGTGAGAGGAGGAGAGACAGAAACAGATAAAAGATGGCAAAAAGAGAGCGAGTTGGTTGCACAGAACTGTTGCAAGAGGCTGATGGATCCTTTCCCCCTTGGGCTCAGCTGATGAATGGCGCCAAAAAGGCTCTGAAACTGGTTAGAAAGTCTTTAGGGGCAGGGTGTTTGACAAGGCTGCGCTCGGCCACAGTATTCACATTACTTTAGTGTCTACAGGGCCGGGCGCTGATCGATACCTTATTACTCTTCCACCTGCGCCTGTCTGTGGACGGCAGACCACCACAGGGAGCTCTCGCTACTGCTCAGTCTCTGGGAATCAATGCTGCTGCGGACAGGAAGAAGAAACGTGCCTCGATAACTTAACTCAGATGTACGGTGGCCAAATGTCACTCCTAAAGCTGTAACCCAGCTTTACTGAATGTAACGTGAGATGAGGGAGTCAGTCGACTCCTCACTGCATTGGCCTTTGCTTCTGATTAAAACTTTGCTTTTGCAGCATTCAGCTTTGCAGAGTCAGCAAATGACTGACCTTGCTTGCATCCTGTATAAGTTGTGAATGTGTGGTGCTCATCCTTTGTGTGTATACACATGACATTATGCATTAGTTCAAGTGCTGATATTTAACAGTGAAGCTGCACACTGGGCTTAAAGGTGACCTATTATGGTTCCTTGAACCTGTTAGGTCTATGGACAACATAAAACATTTTTGTTATATTGCACATAATAATTCCTAGATAATGCGACATTCCACCCATTTTGAGCTCCTTTCAGAATGGGTTGTTTATTGCCTCTGTCACTTCAAAGCCAAGTAAGCTGCTGCTGACCAGGCCTCCCAACTCTACATTTACACTTGCATGTGAAAGTAACTTCAAAAAGATACACAAACATGCAACCATACATCTTTGAAAAGCATTTTCAAAGCCTTCTCCACAACCAACTTTCTTCGTTTTTCAGGTGTTGTTTGGGTTGCAGTTTACTGCAACAGAACAGGAGTATTTTTCCAGAAAGTAAATGGAAACTGGGTTTATTGTGCCGTTTATAGCACAATAAAGCATTTCTGTGAGGAGGTTGGGCCTCTCATGATCTCTGCACGCCTTACCAGAGCAAAGTTTTGCAGAAACCAGGACAATAATTGACTCTATTTAGCAAGTGGAAAGCTCCCAATTTGCATGCAGTGCTGCTGCCATGATGATGCATAGTTCTGCTGAAATGAATACTGGCAATGATGGAAAACATGGTGCGCAGAGCACAGTTTTACCTCCAATTCCTACAAGTACTTTTGTCTCATTGAGAAGCATTTTAGTTAATAACTTCTTTTCTTTTGACTGTGTGAACCAGTCCCTCCATGACATTGCAGTGGTTTTTTCACATTTATCTTAAAACATGTTTTTTTTTAACTAAACTGTGAAGAACTGGGAATTTGTCCGACTCAGAGGCCGCTGGCGGCTCACTTCCTGTAGTAACTAACCATCCCACACACGATCACAGGAACCGTGGTGAGTGTGACTGTGTATGTGTGGGTTATATTTTCTGCTCTCCATGAGTGTGGGTAGGTGTAAGCGTCCAGCAGCTTATTGAGTGCGTTTTCAGGGCTCTCAGTCATTGCACATTGTGGCTGAAAAATGAACCTCATCACAGAAGCAGCAGGAAGTGTGATTTCACAAATGCAAAGCTGAGCTCCCACTCCTGTGAAAAAGGTCAGCAGTGTGACCAGACTGTGCATAAGGACAGATGGTCTGTCTCTGATTTCCAAGCTGGCATCAATAGTCTATTTATTTGCTTTTATCATTAAAGTTCTGAATTAAACAAAAAACAAAATCATTCATTCCTCTTCTTTTGGTGTTATTTCAACATTCAAGTACTTAAAAATGTTAAATATTAGGCTGGTGTACTGGGGGGAAAACTACCAGTCTGTATCACGTGTATCAGTTATTTATTAAAATGTTTATTAAGTTCATTAAAAACACAATAAAATATTTAAATGTTGAAAGAATTATGTGACATTTTATCATATTACATGTTTAAAATCAGGTATTTCAGTATTTTATCAAACATTTCTCAATTTCCATCCTATAGTTTGTCTTAAAATCAGTTTACTGTCATTCACCAAAATGCTAACATGTTAACCGATTGGTTAACCACATGAGCTACAGACCAATCATGTTGCTCAGACCAGTGTTAACCACGCCCACTAAGGCTCCCATATAGAATTAGTTGATATGCTGTTAAACAGAAATATTAAATAATAACATAAATGAAAAAAATATTAATTAGATTTTCTTTAACTTATAATAAATGTATTTGTTTGTATTATATTCGAAAAATATTTACTTGAAAACATTGGCACCCTAAATATTTTTTATATTTTTTAATAAATTTGTTTTAGAAAAAAATCTTAGAAAATGAATTTATTTATTAAATGAACAGTTAATAACTGTACACTTATTTATATTATCACGTGAATATTTATATAAAAGCTTATTAATGTATTGAATTGTGTAACTTTTGATAATCTGATAAAATTACCTGATGTTTCTTAATTTTTGAGAAATGTTTTCTGTCATTAAACTAGATTCAGAATTTCCACAAATAAATGGAGCAGTTATTGGGTGTTTTCTGTCCTTGTTTAGGAACTGTGTGAGGATCCTCACCTGTTTGTGGATGGCATCAGTGCACATGATCTCCATCAGGGACAGTTGGGCAACTGCTGGTTTGTTGCAGCTTGTTCCAGCCTGGCATCCAGAGAGTCTCTTTGGCAAAAAGTAAGTATCTCTGAATGTGGGCTTTAACTTCATGCTGTTTTGGTGTGTCTTCAAATGACAATGTATGAAGCTAAACTTAGGCAGGGCAAACAATCATGCGCGCACACCTTGAGAGAATTTAGAGAGAATTGACAGACAGTTTTTGGACTGTGGAAGGAAGCCCAAGTACCTGGAGAGAACCCACCACACACAGGAAGAACACACAAACTCCACGCAGAAAGACCCCGGGCCAGGAATCGAACCCAGGACCTTCTTGCTTAAAGGCAACAGTGCTACAAACACATTTTAATTTGTGAAATAGTGGCCAAGCCATAACGCAGCAACAAAAGCAACAGAGCTACAAACACAACAAGCACAAACAAAAGCCACAGTGCATCAGCAAGCAGAAACAACATAGCAAGAGAGAGCTACAACAAAGATTTCTAGAGTAGTGTTACATTAACTTCCTTTTTAACATATCTTCCATTGAGGCTTAAGTTGTTGGATTATGACTTTTACATTTTGTTGACCCTTCTGGGCCACCATAGTATGACTTTAAAAATGAGCAAATCGAACAAGTGCAGACCAACAAAAAAAAGTTAGGTCTCAAAGTAGTATCTTTGAAAACCATCTTTAAAAAGCCTCAGAGACCCATCAGGAAGCCTGAAGATCAACATTTTAAAAGGTTATCAAAGTTTATCTGCTTTGATGCAAAGTGTACATACAGAAAGTAGATATAATCCCATATCTGTCTCTGTCCATTAATGACAAACACATTGAGGGAAATCATTTCTGAAGATGTACAATATATGAACTCAATACAATACTAAAGTGCAGTTTTAATTATCCTCTAATGAATGCTTGTATCCATTAGCAACCATTATTTGACAATGTAAGATCAGAGCATTAAAGTGCCTCCCTGCTTTCCCTAGTGTGGAGTCTCTGAGGACAAACTGGAAGCTCTCAGGGTAAATGTGATTTTTATCAGGGTGTAATCTGCAGATGATTGTTTACACTGTTCTGACTAGCAGCCAGTACAAATGGATGGAGAAAGAGTGACGATGCATTGTGACAGATGGATAGATGAACCCTGTGAAACTTAGCTGCAAACAGATTAGCGTATGCTAGATTCATAACTGGCCACCTCTTATGTTTTAGCTGATTTCAATTTTAATGTGAAGAAGCACAAACCTTAATGATGAGATTCTGTTAGACGCACATTTAGTTTCTTCTTTCCATTAGTGCTCTGACAAACTGTCATTTGACTTCAACTCATTCACGCCCTCTGAGCAGTTGTTGAAACTCTCGTCTGAAGCTGGAAAAAAAAAACTGTTCTGCTGTTGATTGTATTGGGACAAAACAAATATAGCTATGAAGAAAAACAACCTGAGAAACTTTTTTGTCTGTTTTAGAAGCAGATAACAGAATCCTAGTCATAACTGTTGATAGCACTGCTAAAGGGCGGAAATGTTTAATGATGTTAACATAGAAAGGAAACAGAAGACAATTAAACATAATTCAGTCCTTTTAGAAATAAGTTAAAAGAGAGATAATGTGTTCCAGCCAGGAATATAATGACAGTAATAATAAGTAGTAATAGTAATAGCTATTATATTGTATACACATTATCATTAATCAGAATAATAATTAATAATATAATTAATAATTATTTTATGCAGTAATTGCAATAATTGCAATAGATATTACTATTATTATCAGTATATTTATTAGAATAATTGTATTAGTAGTATTAAAAATGTAATTACAATAAAACGTAGTTTATTTGTATCGAACATTTCAGTAACTACTAAACTAATTGTCACGGAAGAAAACTTAAGCAGCATTCTCCTGGTCATTGTTAGGCTCATCAAGCTAAAAAAAAAAAAAACAGCTACAGCTGAAACACAATCTTGTATGGTCCAGTTTGGGTTTTGGTCAACAAGTGACATGCAAGAATGAGCAGAATGATGCATAACAATGAGGAGACCAAACTATAATCCATATTCATGGATTCAGAGGCTGCAGGCGGGATGGTTTTAATTGGGACTCCTGAGAGCGCGCTGACATTTTTTGGGTGAAACCAGACTCAACCTCTTGTGCTTCAACAAAATCAATTGCTGACAAGAAATGAGCTGAGATTCACCTGATCTGTGACACATTCACATGTTCTCAGGCACCTCTTGAGCACAGTTCCTGAGCACAGTTCCTGAGCAGAGCCTGAGGCGTTTTGTAGAAACCACGGTGAGCCTTAGGGAGGAAGAGGAGGGAGAGAGCTTCCTTCTTCCTCCTGTTTGTCAGGGTCACCATTATGTGGCGGTTTGCTCATCTGCTGGGGAATACTCACTCTGTCTCTGTGCATTTCCTCATGTGGGACCGGGCTCAGGGAAACTCTTCTGGGCTGAATGTTTGTCAGACAGGAACATTTTGGTTCAGCTCGCAACCCAAGAAATGACAAATATAGCTATACAAGCATCTGAAAGCCTTGAAAATTCTCAAATTTTTATTAGGTGCTTTCAAGGTTTGGACAGTTCTTTATTTCTGTATAAAGCTTGATTTTCAAACTGAACAGTTTTGTAACAAAGTGTAATGTGATGATTCATTAAAAGCCTAAGTTTGGAAATGTTATTTACATCTGAAACCAGACTTTTTTCATACATCTAATAAATTTTTTCTCAATGTCTAAAGTTAAATTTGACTTGTTTTAGGTCAGTTGGCATTACCAAAATTATTGTAACTTTCTTTGTCTTTTACATAATTTACCTTAACACCATTTGGTTGAATTGTTTCAATGTAATGTATATTAATTAGTACAAATTACTCAGTAAGTTATTGATCATCTTATATTTCATGCATTAAACAAAGTTATTGAAATTGAGGGATTTTCTTTTTGTTAAATTAGTATTTCTGTCTTGGTCCTGTTGTTACTTCTATATATATATACTTCTATATCTATATGTTCTTCTATATTCCAATTTATTTATTAAGTGTATTTTGTTTGGAGGAAGCAACTTGCGTTGTTTGGTGTTTTGCTTTAATAATTTTTTCTTCTCTTTGAGGTCACCTGGTCATGTGTTGCCATGGAAGCGTGCCCATGAGCAGTGCTGACAAGGACCTGGTGTTTTCAATCAACCTCAGAATCTATTGTTTGAGAGGAAGGGAGATGTTTGTGGATTTTGTTGGGGCCCAGATTGTTTTTGTTTTAGTTTTGAAGTTGTTAGTTGAAATGTAAATTACTTTCTAGGAATATAGTTTAGTACGACAGTTTTTTTTTCTACTTGTAAATGTTGACTCCAGCCCTTAATTAGTCTAGGAAAAGCCAATGCTTTAAAAGGCAGGTGTTTTAGATCAGAGGGAGATTCTCCCTCTTGTGTGAACATGTCATGCTTTACATTGGAAGGAAATGCTTGAAAAAAAAAAACATAAAGAAAAAAACAAATGGGAGCTCTACAATTTCTGGACTTTGTTTGATTCTTTGATTGCAAACCAACATAAAAAAAAAAAATAAAAATATATATATATATATATATATATATATATATATATATATATAAAATATATATATATATATATATATATATATATATATATATATATATTATATATATATATATATATATATATATATATATATATATATATATATATATTTTATATATATATATATATATATATATATATATATATATATATATATATATTAACATAGAAAATTCTGAGATTAAAGTTAATTCTAAGTTTTAAAAATAAAAGTCAGTTAATTTTTTAAGTGTCCCTAATTACCTCTTCTTTAGTTCACTTGTATTGTTTTACCTCCAAAGTGTGGTACTGGAAAAGTTTGAAAACTTACCTTGAAAATGTAAAGTGCTTTAATTTTACTGTGGGAAAAGTATATGAACCCTTCAAATAAAACCAGAACACAGCTGTTATTTGATTTTACTGTATTTATTCCCATCATTAATGGCTACAGAGATAAAAAGCAAACAACAGATTTAGTCCCAAATGTTCTTCAATTCATAAAATAAGTCAGCTGACTACTTTATGACACAAGAAAGGTAAAACTTTGAGTTCTTTCAGTTCATTGCGTGTTTTAAGCATCCACCATGAAAGTGATGGAGCACTCGACACTCTCAGGGCTGCATCCTTCTGCAAAAGCAAACAGGAAGTACATCACCTTCCTCACCATGGCCAGTTCTGCGATCCTCTCCCCGAACTCAGCTGCGTCTGCCTCGTAGCACTGAGCGGGAGCGTCCTCAGCAGCCGTTCTCCAGAACACACCGACGGGCTCCAGCAGCTGGCGCGTCATCAGGTTGGTGAGGTCCGGCGTCCAGAGCTGCGAGATGGCCGTGATGGTGAGGCGCCCTGGCTGCGCCAGACGCACCGTCCAGTTTGAGAAGCGAAGCGACTGCTTGGAAAAGTCCAGCTGGTACACAGCCTCGTTGGGCCGCAGCAAGCGCTCGCCTTCCTGTCGCTTCTGACTGCGCTGCTGCAGGGACTGGACCCGCAGGCGCATCATCTCTGTCAGCTGGCTGTCCAGCCGGAAATGCAGCTCAGTCTTTGTAGACATTCTCCCACAGCACTCAGCGGTTGACAACAACTGCAGGCTGGATTAAAATTGGCTTCTGTGTCCAAGCTGGACTTTTCTCTGTCCACTATCTCTTAATCTGTCTCTTTCTGCTGACTGCCACAGTTTGCATGACTTCTTGCCTAAGCAGTGTTAAAGAACAGAGGGAGGGTACAGATGAGCCAGGAGAAAACAGGATCTAATTACATTTCAAAGCAGAGCTCAGCACCGGCCCGCTGGGAGCTGTACTTAGAACTGTTTGTCACACGTTTGTTTTTGACTTTGCTCGCTTGGTTACAGCAGAACATCCAGAACATAAAGTTCCATCTGGATTGCTCAAACTTATAATTCACTTTTTAGATATCTGTTATGAATAAGGCAGTACCTATGTGTTGAAGAGGAAAAGAATGACAAAATAAACTTTAGTTCATTCCTCTTGGGACGTTAGAAATAGCAGGTGAATGCAAATCACTGTGTACTTCTGTTCAGTCTTAAATAGGACCTATTATACAAAATTCCCATTTTTCACTTTTTTCTGCTTCCAATTGGCTCCTTACTGTACAACTACTGTAATTTGATGCCATATTAGTGCCATCATAGAGGAATATAAGGAGGTGGAAATTTCTGAATTTGAAAAGTTGAATATTTGCTTGAAAAAGCTTGAGAAATGTTCTCTGGAAAACTGTGTTTTCAAAAATCTTTGACTCTTGAAACTTTTGAAATATCCATATTTTTACTAAGAAAATTTAGGAGATCAATCTCAAAATTTCTATGTTTTTTTGGTGGACATTTGTGCCTTTTTTTCTCTATCTACAAAACACCATCATACTACTGCTTCTAAGAATTGCCCAAGTGCTTAAAAAAGCCACCAAGCTTTTTTTTTTAGCAATAAGTTAATGTTTTTTAGTTAATATTCTTACAAACCTTGTAATTAAGTCACATTTGATGGGCACTGCACCATTACTTAGCTAACCCAAGTTAACTTGGTTTGATTCCTTGGCAAGTCTAGCCCTGTTACATAGCAACTCCAATCAAGGACAGCCCTGTTACCTAGCAACCCATGTTGATTTCCTGCATGTTTGGTCAGCTGGTTTTACTGCGGTGTGCTTTGTACAAATTTGATAGAAAACAAGTGTTTACTTGTTGACTTACCATCCAGAAATAACTTGCTGCATTTTTGTTGGTTGGGCAGAAGGTACCACTTCTGCTTTTCAAAGACACATGGTTGTACCTTGTGAAAATGACTTCTTTTTGAAGTAATTTTCTCACGCGAGTGTAAATATTGAATTGGGGGGGAATGGCCACAGGGAATGGAATTTGGATTTAAAGTGACAGAGGCCCTAAAACATCACATTCTGACAGCAGCTCAAAATATGCAGAAATGAGCAGACCAAAATCTCATTATCAGAGAATGATTTTGTGCAAAATATGTAATGAATTTATTTTCTTTAGCCTATAGACCTATTCTAACATGTTCCAGGAAAAGTAATAGGTCACCTTACTCCCAGAGTTCTGTTGCTTCATCACAACAGATGAAAGCTAAGATAGATAAAGTGAGAAATAGAAACATGAAAAATAACCATCCAAAGGGTCACCAAATGACCATGATGCATCTCTGTCCTCCTGCTCTGGAGCAGCGGAGGGCCGGATTCTCTCCATCGGCACAGAGTTGCCTCCTGCAGACAGGAGCTGCTGTTCAGTTAGCTCATCTTGACATCTCCAGGGACACCCGCTGGAGGCCTGTCACTTCGCTCACATGTTGTTGTCGCTCACTGTTCATAGTGTTGGAGGTTCCACCACTGTCTGTACAGAATAGGGAAAAACATGTTTTCTCCCCTAAAGATTTCTTTTCTTTCTGTTTCAGATTATCTTTGGATAATCTGATTATATAGAAGAAAACAGTTTTCAATGATGAGAAAAAAAAATCAAAACCAGTGTGACCCTTTTGAAAAGTTCCCTGCCTTTCTTGAGCCATTTTTTTTAAGTCATTATATTTCTGCATAGCTCATATGTTCACTTACTGATGATAATCAAATAAAAAAAACAGTGTTTAATTGACTTAATGCATATTTATTTTGTTAACCGACATAAATGCAGTGAATTACAAATTTATTACAGGACTCTGAACCAGTTCAGCACACTTCAATGCACCAGCATGTAAAAGCAATTTATTCTGTCAGTAAACAACCAATGTAAGATAAATAAAGAAAACAAAGAAAAAATGAAGAAACTGGAACAGACAAAAACAATATGTTGACTACCTTGGTCAAACAAGGTAAAAATAAACTGCAACAAACCTTTGAAATGGTTCAGAAAGTGAGATTATGAACTGTAAATATAAAGTAGAATAAATAGTAAAAGAGTAAAGCAGAGAATTAGACTGAATATTCTTCCCTTATAAACTGGCCCAATTTAGAATTTTTTCAATGTTGGAACAGATATAGACATTAATATTGGATCAGTGTGTGTCTATTAATAACAGCATTTTACTCCTGTCATGTTGAAATAGGACTCCCGTTGACTCTGTTAACATTTTTTATGCCTATTGTAAAATTAAAATAAAAGAGGCACACTTTACAAAGTTAATGTGGTGTAATAATTTAGGTAAGTGTATAAATTAGTTCACCAACACTAAATGCGTCATCAGATATGTCGGGTCGTGATCTTACTGAATCCCCTGCTCACACCGTGTTTTCCACCTCGTTTTGCTCCAGGTCATCCCGGACTGGAAGGAGCAGGAGTGGGACACAGAAAACCCTGACTCGTATGCTGGGATTTTCCACTTCCGCTTCTGGCGCTTTGGTGAGTGGGTGGACGTAGTGATTGATGACCGGCTGCCAACAGTAGACAACCAGCTTGTCTACTGCCACTCCAATGACAGCAACGAGTTCTGGAGCGCCCTGGTGGAAAAGGCCTACGCCAAGTCAGTATCAGTACCAGCAGATAGGGAGAGATCCTGATGATTTACGTTGTAGTTTTACACATTAAAAGTTGTGATGTGTATGATGTTTTGATGATGGAAAGCACATTGAACTGCCTTGCTGCTGAAATGTTCAACAAATAAACTTGAACTTGAGCTCCTTTCTCTGCAGGGTTTATGGCTGCTACGAGGCCTTGGATGGGGGAAACACAGCAGACGCCCTGGTGGATTTTACTGGCGGTGTTTCAGAGCCTGTTGACCTTCTGGAGGGTCAGATGGCAACAGATGAGGCGTCTCGTAACCAGCTGTTTGAACGAGTACTCAAGGTCCACAACAGAGACGGCCTCATCAGCTGTTCTATCAGGGTGAGCTAACGACGTCTTTCACTGAACGCTCCAAACTTCTGTAGAAAACTAAAGATTATTCTAGTGATTAATCTATTATTTAGGTAAAAAAAAATTGGCACATTCTTCAGATTTTTCATTTAAGCTTTAGATACAGTATACATATAGAGATTTTTTTTTTTACAGTTTTTTCCTAATTACGGCTTTCTGGCTCTGAGGATTTTTAATCGCGTGGTGTTTTGTGCATATGTTCACCCCCGTTAACTATTAATTATTTACTAAATTAGTTGACAATTATTTTAATAGTTGAGTTGTCATGATTATTCCGATGAATCGTTTTGCCCTAGTAGAAATATTCTATAATATAATGCATGAAATATCTAGCATAAAGACTTCTAGGAACTAAAAACATAAAATTTATGACATCATACTTTCAGAATCTGTTCAGAATCCAGGAGCCTCTGTCCTCTGTAGTTTCCTACTTGTAACAGAGTGATTAACTTAGTGGGTAATAAAATATGTTATCTTGTGTAAGGCTGAAACAATTTGTAAGATTAATTATGATGTGTTAATTATTGAAACAACTGTCAACTAATTTAGGAATCAATTAATTGTTAACTAGGTCATACAAATGGTGAAAGAACAACAAACTCACAGGATTAATTAAGCCAAAACTGAATGGAAAGATATATCCATTTTGCATTTGAGCATAATAAAAAAATCTTTTCTTATGGGATTAATCGATAGAATAATAATTTTCTAAAATTATTGTTAGTTGCAGCCCTAATCACTTTGCATTGCCTTCTTGCTGAAAATATGCTATATAAATAACATTACCTTTACTTTTACCTTTAAGTAGCGGACGATTACTGATGTTAAATATTGAAAAGAAATTTTAAAGAAAGAAATCACATTCCAACATAGATGCTTTGCAAAGATCTACCCACTGACCCAGATGTTTACTTTTTATGGATTTCACAGAATAAAGGATCATGTTGTCTTTAACTTTTTGGTTCTTCCAGAATCCTCACTCTTTCATTTATCCAGGCGACCACAGTGGAGGACATGGAGGCTCGGCTGGACTGTGGTTTAGTCAAAGGCCACGCCTATGCCGTGACAGATGTTCGGAAGGTGCGTCTCGGACACGGACTGCTGGCCTTCTTCAAATCGGAGAAGCTGCACATGATCCGCATGAGGAACCCCTGGGGGGAGAAGGAGTGGAGCGGCCCGTGGAGTGACAGGTAAACACAATGATGCAAATGTTTTATTTTCAAACCTCATGAAGCTGCTGATATCCATCATAATTTTGATGTAACTGAATTGTCTGTGTTTGTTAAAGGAGGAGAAACAATGAATATATATATATATATATATATATATATATATATATATATATATATATATATATATATATATATATAATATATGACCTTGTTGTGCAACGGTCTAAACATTTTATCTGAATTAATTTCCAAAAGTGATCTCACTTCCTCTGAGTCTGACTTTGACATGCTAATTTCTAAGAGACTGCATGAAAAGAATAAGCAAATCTCAGATGACTGGACAGAGATCAACCCATAAATAATGCACACATTGTAGACAAGAGAGCAACACAGTGAGAAATGTCACGCAGACACTGAAAAATGGAAATGCAATCAAGCTAATGGGCCTCCCAGTAAACAACAGGGAGTGAATTCAGCCCTTTCAGGCGGCTGGTTTCTGGATTTCTGCTTCACTCGTCCATCTCTGCTCCACTGAGGAACAGATAACACTCACATAAAGGTCCTCCCTCTACAGAAACCAAGCAGGAAGGTGGTAAGTCTGGGTAATAATGAATATGAATTATTGATGGGGGTGAAAGAAACAGATGTCATTAAGGAAACGTGAATCATCTCATTCACTGACTGTCGCTGAATTATTTAGCTGAGGTTTGATCAAACCTGTTGCTGAGTGGAAGCTGGAAGGCTTTTATGAGGAAGCAGTCGATCATAAACAGAGACACTTAGAGAAGTTATAATGAATCCCCAGAGCTGTGAACACACAACAGACATTAAGGTTTAGCTTAGAGCTAAGCAAACTGAAGCAGTGCATTGTGTCGTGTGAATGATTCACTGTATTTATTTATTTTAAATTGTGATTATTAGTAAGAGTATAAATAGCTGTAGTAGTAGGAGCATTCTATTTCATCATGTGTGACATTAGTAGCAGACATGGTAGTTGTAGCAGACATCTACATCTGCTAATTTGTCTGAAAAAGAGAGTAACTTTTTCACATTTAATAATGAAAATGTTCTGTCCCATTTAATTTGAACCTTTTTGTAATGTTTGGAAAAAACACAAACAAGGAGTCGGCAAAAAACTCTATGCACTTTATAAATATTACTACTTTGTATTAAAACAAGTCAGATAAGGTAAAATGTTACTTTTTAATTTATTTTGAGTTTCTTTTAATGTACAGCTTTGAAAGAAGAAAAACGTGTTTTAATATTTGCGACAGACTGTGTGTGAAATACAAAAATGGAGGTTTATGTGTTCCTGCTGATTTCAGCTCTGAGGAGTGGAACAAGGTGAGCAAGAGTGAGAGAGAAAAGCTGGGTGTCACCGTGCAGGATGACGGCGAGTTCTGGTGAGACCCAGAATATTTCTAACACTTTGTACCAACATCATTATCTCGGGTTAAACTGATGATGCTGCAACACAATACTGCTAATAGTACTACTATTAAATAGAAAATATTTTAATATTGCTAGGTGTAATGCAGAGAGAATTTAAGATTTCCTGGCCAGCATCAAATAAATAAAATTTAAAATCAAATAATAGTGATGATGTTAAATTGATACTGTTGAAAATGATAAATATTCATATATATTACACTGCAGAACCAAATAAGCTTCAAAAGTTCTTATTTTTTGCATTTTTAGATGCACTATTTGGTACATTAGTTACTGTACTGCCAATTTAGATTTTCATATGAACCATAATTCACTCCCAAAAAAAGTTATAATTTGTGTATTTTTATTTATGGTTGACAATATGGTGAAAACTTATTCCAACTTAACAATAACTGCAGCATATCTTTTGTTTGTAATTCAGGCTTTCGATTGTGAAAAAATAATCTTAATCACAGTTAATTCATGTCTGAACAAGGGAATTAATTGCAATTTTAAGTAGAACACAGTTGGTCTGGATGGATTTTTTGTTTGACAAATTAAATCTATAAGGAAAGCTTTTTTTTTTAACTTAGTTTATCATTGTCTGATATTTGTTTGATGAGCCACAGCAGTTAGGCTGGAAGGCTCGTTGTAACCTGTTAACATTCCTCTTTGCTCTGATTTCCTTTCATTTTGAACCCATTTAAGAACTTCCTCTTTTCCTCCAGCCAGTTTCGACTCTCTCTGGTCTATCTTCTCCTCTTTGCCTGTCCTTCTGCAGGATGAACTTTGATGACTTCTGCCAGTATTTCACTGACCTGATCCTCTGCCGCCTCATCAATACCTCCTACCTGAGTATTCACAAGACCTGGGAGGAGGAGGTGATGAGGGGCTCCTGGATCCATCGCCAGGACCCTCTTCGGAACCGGTCTGGAGGCTGCATCAACCACAAGACCACCTTCCTGCAGAACCCTCAGGTCAGTCAGCAGCAATGTTGGTCAAGTTACTCATAAATAGAGCTGCACTATATGGCTGCAAAACACATCATGATATAAGGGGTTTATATCAGTTGACATGATAATTATTGATCAGTTTTTTGTTTTAAATATTAGAAATGCTGTCAACCGGTGGTGCCAAACTTCCCTTTTTCAACCAGTTTTTTTCTCCACGTTGCTGATTTTTATGTTTAAGCGGTTATGAGGCACGGTGGCAAAACATGAAACTGCTGCTGTGCAATTTACTCAACAGGTTGTTATTCATTTATTATGTCCAGTCTTACTTGTATATAGTAATTAGTTGCTAATTACTGATTAATTTCCCAAGACAGTTATCCATTTACTTTTCTGATTACTTATTTTCAAAAATATTGTTTCTATTACTTTACTTAGTTGCTTAGTTTAAAAGAAATGCACAACCTGAATGCACTCTGAACGATACAGGTTTAGGCTTTCTGCCTAATTAACTTATTAATTTAAATTGCATTAAAATGTAACTTAATCTTAATTGATTTAAAATTAAACTTAATTGTAATTACTTTTAAATTAAGTTAAATTTTAACTTTGTTTTTATTTATTTTTAACAACAATGACATTTTTGCCTAGTCTTACAGCAATATACAGTCCACAGTATAAGCTGACAAAAACAAAATAGCAATAATATTCAATCAAGTTTCAATCATTCAAGTTATAGAACATTTCAGCAACAAGGCAGTTCAAAGTGCTTTACATCATAAAAACATCATAAACACATCATGCAGTCACCAATTGTAAATTCAGTTATAAACATAACATTTTGTCAAATGCCATCATCAAAATTACAAATCAAATATGTTGATTAATGTTCAATTTATTATGGTTTTAAAGCAGCTCTGAACTGGTGGGTTTTAGTTTTAGTGTTTCAGCAGTTTTGCAGTTTTCTGGAAGTTTGTTTCAGATTTGAGGTGCATAGAAGCTGACCTCATCACTGACCACCAGCTGTAGAGGGCAATAACAGATTCTTGTTTTTTCCTACCAGTATGTGTTTGACGTGAAGAAGGTGGAGGATGAGGTGCTGATCTGCTTGCAGCAAAAAGAGAAGAGAGCCACACCCAAAGAAGGCAAAGGGGAAAATCTTGCTATCGGTTTTGATATTCACAGGGTAAGAACACCAAAAAAAGAAAGAAAAAAAAAACAATAAAAGCATGATTGCTTCTATTTCTAACTTCTGCGAAAACATCTTGTCAATCTACAGGTGGAACTGAATCGAAAGTACCGTATGCACACAGCCCAGCAGAAAGTAGCCGGTTCCATTTACATCAACTCGCGCTGCGTCTTCCTCAGGAAGGAGCTAAAGGAAGGACGATATGTCATCATCCCCACCACCTTTGACCCCGGGCAGCAGGGAGAATTTCTGCTCCGGGTCTTCACTGATGTGCCTTCAGATTGCAAGTAATTATGAGGGGCAACCAAGAAAGTTTGTAATACAACCTCTTTAAGACATTATAAAGACAGTTTGATCTTTCCCAGGTTCTATGGTCATTTAAATCTTAACTTTTAAATCTCTACAAAAAAACTAACTCATTATAAATGCAGAAATAATGAGCTTATCAGTTTTGTTTCTAACATTATAAACATTGTATCCTCAAACTTTCTGTTTGTGTTCAAAATGAATAGAAAGTGCTTGTTGCTTCATTGGAAAGCAGCAGCAGAAAATCCTTCAGGGTGAAACATCTCAGTGTTTCTGTAAACTCTTTGTCTGCAGAGAGCTGACTCTGGACGATCCTCCTCAGACCTGTTGGACAGGGATGTGTGGCTACCCTCAGCTGGTCACTCAGGTCCATGTAGTGAGTGCTGAGGGGCTCCAGGGGCAGGACACCAACGGAGGTAAACAACAGCTGTAGTCTGAGTGGGGGCCTCCAGAGGGCGCTGTGGAAAACGCAGAAAGTTAGAGGGAAAATCAGGAAAAGAAATGCAAAAATAAAAAAATATTATCCCATAAATTTTTTTATGTTAAATTTGTTTTCTGTGGGTTTTTTTTTTAATGAAAATAAGTTAAAATAAATCATATGAACATTATTTCTGATACAAATTGTTGTGATTGGCTGCCAGTCATATTCAATAAGCTGCTTTGCTCCTTAAGCTAGCATCGCCAGCAAGAAATCTAAAACATTCTGACAAGAAAAAAAATTTAGAGAAAATAAAATTTTATGGAATTAATCTAAAATATTGCATATTTTCTTATCAAAAGAGAGGAGATTGTAATGAAAAATTGTGTTATTTCATGATAAAGTCGTAATATATTATCTGATAGTAAAATTTTCTGCCACAGATCTCATGGCCATCTAACAGTTGATGTTTCTTTACATATTTTGTAGCATTGTGTGTCGATTAGCAAAGGGCATCCCCAGCAAGAGGTTAATGCTCTTTGGGGGATCGTGGCCTGGAAATATTTGGGAACCCCTGAACAAAGCTACAGTGTTTAGGATGAAACACAAGGTACCGCAGCGCCTCCTGGCTGCCATTTCTCATACTTTTTTTTTTATTGATTTCATTTTAGCAGAAGCTTTGTTAAGCCTTTTAATCGAAGCCTTCTTCATTATTAAAATCTGCAGTTTACTTAAAGCAGTTAAAGAGCTTTATTTACAAAAAGTGCTTCATAGAAAAAGCAAGTCCATCCAGTCAGTTACATATGGCCTAACTTGTGAACAAAATCCATAGTAACAACAAATACAGATAAATAATTGTCAAGTCATATCTGAACCGTTTTAATTTGGCGTTGTCAGTGTATTTTTTTTTTTTGACTATCAAATCAAACTTTTATCTGTATCCAAATATTTACGCAATTTTCTGCCTTTTTTTCTTGCAGCTGTGGATTCTTACGTGATAATCACCTGTGAAGGAGAGAGGGTTCGTTCACCAGTTCAGAAAGACACACGTTGCCCAAACTTTGACATCAAAGGCCTGTTTTATCGCAAAAAGCCCAAGGAAGCCATCCATGTCGAGGTGAGCGGTCACTGCTGATTCAGCATCCCAGGCTGGTTTAGAATAAAGCTGCAGGTCGGTCCGCTTGTCTGCGGCAGCCGCGAGCAGTTCAAGGCCTAAACACTAAATATTCAACTGTTTCAAAAATACTGATCCTGCTGTTCCAAAAAACAGCAGGATCAGTAACAACCGAAAGTACTTTCGGTTGTTATAAAAATCGGTTGTCAAAAAAAAAAATAACATGATCTGAAAGGTTTAATATTTACCAAAGAAGACATTGTTGATTTAACCATTTACTAACAGCCTAATAGGGAACAAGAGCTGGGTCATATGGAGAAAAAAAATTATAAACAATTTTGACATTTATCCCATGATAGCATATCTTTGAATATAAACTGAAAAAGACATTAAAATAAATTTTAACTCTGAAATGTTGCTTTGGGGATATTTGTTGCCTCTAATCTGATGTCTTGCTGATGGCAGCGATTTGGACAGGTGCTTGATGTTTTTTTTTCTTGTACATTACAACTTAAATCGGTTGAGTTTATTAAAAGGGACAGCATTGTGTATTTTCTAGTGTAATTTTACTGCACAATCAATTATCACTAGTACTTTCGGTGGTTATAAAAATTGTGTAAAAATCAGATAGTTTGGGCCTCTTTAAGCCTCTGCTCTTTTTGACACTGCCTTCAGCACGTCATAACAACAATGCTCAGTGGTTGTAAACAACATAACGGAGGATTGAACTGAATACTCGTTCACATGACAAGCTCAGCAGATCCACCACCTATTTGCTAATTACTGCTGACTAGTCTGAAGGAGCTAAGTGGAGGAGTCGCCTTAACATTCACATGTGAACCTCCAATTAAATCAATGTCTCAGTTAACCTATCAGAAGCATTTGAAGCTTCTGATAGGAGATGCCATCAGGTGATGATGATGTCATCTGAGATTTCCCTCATTGTTAGGTAGATAGTAATAATTCTGTATGTAAAATGATATTGACATTAACAAATACTTTTCTGACATATTCCGGTTGTCATTATTATGGCATTTAAGTAATGAAAGTATGTGACTTCAGACAGAAAGAAAAAACATTTATATTTTTATTAGATACATGTATGCCTCTGGTTTCAACTGTATGTGCTAGTCGGCTTGTCACAATAATGAATTGTGCTGCAAATTGTTCCAGAAGTTAGTGCAATACACAATAATATTGCTGTTATGAGCCCATTTTCAAATAATGCCAGTTCACATTCTCAAGGATCAAAAAACTTTCATTTCTAACGAACATTAAACACTCAAACTGGAAGACATTTTAAATATTGTCATGCAGTCTTTGGTAGAAAAGAGTGAGAAGCTTTTAGGCTATAACATAAAGTACCAAAAAAATATTTTGTTTGTAACATAATCAAATTTTAAAAATTCTGGGTCTACGCCTTCATTTGCACATCTCTATAGCTCTCTTTCTTCTTCTTACATTTCTTTTCTATCTGCTGTTTCCTTCTCTCTTTTCTCTCTTCTTACCCTTTTCTGTTTCCCACCTTTCTCTTCGCTTCCCATGAGTGGCGCTCAGATCTACAACAAGAACATGATCATGGACACCTTCCTGGGACAGGTGGTCCTGTTCAGTGAGCCCAATGAGCGGCAGGAGCAGCACACGCTTCACCTCCGTGACAAGGGCAGTCGCCAGGACAACGACATCCCGGGCATGCTCACTGTGCGCCTCTTCACCTCCACCACACTCACCAACATCTGACAAGCTCTTTACCGAATCTGGGGAGGCTCACCCATCTTTCTCAGCTCACTGTCCTTCACTCTGTTTTCCTACTTTTTCTTTTTGGGGAGTTTTTCAAAATACCTGCATCCATACGTGTAGGTAAAAGGTGCCATAAGGGATATGTTTTAACAAATTTCTGCTAGAATAGAATGGATAATGTTATTTGTTTCATAATATTATTTGAAACCGGGCCACTCTACAAGTCCGGAAAGCTTCAGTTAAGGGGGACCTATTATGCAGAATTCAAATTTTGCACATTTTTCTCCTTCCATTTGGGTCTCAACTGTTTCTAAAAACAGCCCAAACGCTTTAAAAAACTTTTTTGGGAGATAAATTTATGAATTTCAAAAACCTCCCAATTGTTAAGTCACATTTTACAGGCACTGCGCCATTACTTAGCAACACCACCCAGGCCCAGCTCTGTTACCTAGCAGCCCAACTCCAGCATGTTTGGTCAGCTGGGTTTAACACTGCTGGAAAAGACAAGTGTATTCTTGTTGACTTTTAACTCCACGATCTATTTATCAGCTAATTTGCTCATGTGCTAAAAGAAATACTTCCAACAAAGGTATGTTTGCTTCTTTTTTTCTTTTGGTAATCATTGTAATTGTAAATATTGAATTGAATTAAATTCAGAAAGCTTTATTGATCCCACAGGGAAATGAAATGCTAGTGTAACTTCAAAGAGTTATTGTAGATGTTATATATAAATATATACATAGTAATAAAAATATATTTAGTTATTATAAACTATAATAAATAGTGCATGTTTCAAAGAGAATAACCAAAAATAAGAATAAAAACAGTATTACTGGATTTTGAAAGACTATTTTCTAAAATACAACCTTCCAGTAAATGTATGTACCTGTGAATCAAACGTGAAAACGATAGAGTACTATTGGGATATAGTCTTGTACAATTGATAACACCTTTAGCTAATCTCATAAAAGATATGATTGTTATGAAAGTAAAGGTCCTTTTTTTGTCCAGGTTAAATATCTCACAGTTCCTTCAGTCCTATTACATTTTTAAATTGAATAATAATCTATGAACCAAATTATAAAATGTATTATTCATTAAGAGAATTATAACATAGTCCAGGAAAATAGCATATGTAGTTTTTTAGTTAATACAAATGAATATGTAAATGTATATTTTGAGAATGATCCAGAAGTATTTTCTTTAGTGCATGCGCAAGTTAGCCAGCGGTACGGATTGTGTTTCCAGAATAGACTGTGCAGTGGCAACACATTTATGTTGGTTGCGCGGAAGGACCCTCTTCTGCTTTTCAAAGATATACAGTTGTATAATTGTGCATGGCCTCCTCTCCCCCTTCCTGTCATTTAAAGTCACAACAGGCCCTAAAACATCTGAACTGACCAGACTAAAATATCATTATCTAAGAATGATTTAGTGCAAAAACTGTAACGAACATGTTTTGTACAGCCCATAGACCACTAGAGCTATTGTTGAGCAAAAAAAAAAAAAAATCCCATAAAACAAATTTTAGCATTTTTAATTTATTGAATTTTATGGTCCTCCAGTAGTTTAAATCTGCCAGTTTTGGTCACCACCTGTCATAGACCTAACCTGTTCAAGGAAGCATAATAGGTCACCTTTATATGAACTGTCCAAAATTATTTGCTACAAACTGAGTTTGCCCTCGTCATACAGTACATTATGCACACATTTCTGCACTCTCCATGCATGTGCCAATCTTTCCAAGGGCTCTGCAATGCCTTAAGGCTGAGTCGGTTTCTCCTGTTTCAGGAGATGGGGGAGGAGTTCTGTGAAAACTGTTTTCAGTGTTAGCACCGTCTGATCTACAGCCTTCTGTCCCCCCTTCCTGTCAGAGCTCAATCCTCCTGCCTAGACGCCTCAGCACCTCGTCAGGTTGCAGCTGCTTCAGAGAGCATCCAGTCTGAACTTTACAAAGAAAAGCCAACAGCAGCTATTTCCTCCCTCTACCTGGAGCTTTCTTTTCCTGCGCTTACGTGTAAAGTCTTCGCCTCCCCTGTCCCCCGTCACTTCTAAACTCGCTGCCGGTTGCTCTGGACGATCTGCAAACTGCATGGCTTGAAAATGTTTCTGCCTGTGCTGCACATTTATCCAGTCGTAGCTTAGCAACCGGGGCTCCTGATCGTTTACCCTGTTTTCCCCAACGTTGGAGTGCAAAGATTCAGCTTGACATAAACCAAGTGCTTTATGGGACCAAAGATGAGCTGGGCCCTTCGCTCTCTAATGTCCCGTTCAGAACCTTCTGGCCTAGCCACAAACCACCACCCCGTGTGCCACTTCATCTCTTAATGGCAACACCACTGCCTGATGCTTCCGATGACGAGAGCCTGACGACAGTGAAAAGACTCGCCGAAGACAGTGGCCGGGCTTCTGAGAAGACACCAGCTGCGTTTCCATTGATCATAAATTAGCTTAAAGCTGCAATACGTAACAAACTCCCATTGTTGGTCATGTGACTTGTGTGTTGCGTGTTTCCATTGCAGTTTTGTGAAATAAACAAATTTCTGTATAGCCAAAAACCACTTCAAACTTTCCATCAAAAAACAAGTTTTTTCAGAACTGGCATGTATCCTGCTGCAGTATGTAACTTTTAAAAAATGATGTTTTTTCATATTTATTCATACTATCATCTAGTGACAATATAGATCAATTTCTTTCACCTCCTTCCTGAGCTACTATTGCTGTCTGAAGAAATGCAGGGCTCCAGACTAAAAACAACCAAGCAGAGCCAGGAGGATCTTAGTGCTGTCAATCAAGCTCATGTACTCCTTGAGGGTGATTGACAGTGTTAACTCCCACCTCTTGGCTCTGATTAGCTGCTTCTGGTTAGCACTAGTAGAAGGTAGAGAAGCTGTATTTTTTTTTTTTTTTTTTCAGATTATCCATCTCATACCATACAGTCACAACATAGCGACAGATTCAACAAATGTGCAAAAAATATATTTTTAATAAAAGTTACATACCGCAGGAGAAAACAACAATTTAAAAGATAAAACAAACCTGTTTTTCCACTAAGATGAGGTGGTATTTCAGTCATAAAATTGCAAAGGAAACACTTCTTTCACATCACATGATCAACAACCGGATGTTGCCACTGGTGCAAACCACTAAGTAGGCGACAGGAAGTAGTTGGATGATCATTGCGTGGCATGTTTTTTAATGACTTATCGCGCGAACAAACTTCTTCACGTGAGATTCTTAATTATGTTTCTTATTTGATTTCCAAAAACACAATTATGAAATTGTGTTTGTGTCAAAATTAGTGGAATATCGTCAAAGTTTGTGGTTGGAAACGCAGCTTGTGTGTTTGTCTCGGTTCCTGCCGCTTTACTTCAGATGAGGGTGAGTGCAGATCTGTTGATCCTGTTTGTATCTGGAAGAAACATTTCTGTGGGGAGGTGTGAGCAGAACATCTTGCACTTTAATTAACGTCAAATTCAAAGAAACTGGAAGTTTTTTATCAGCGGAGACGTTTCTGCCAATCAGCTTGTGCCATTGTCTCGGTCTCGGCAGGATGGATGAACGTATTTCTCTCTTGTTAACCATGACTCTTCCTGCATCGGTCATGTGGCCACACGCTGTGAGCTTTTCGCTCCTGATGAACTTTGTTTTGGTTTTGTTGACTCAAAAGTGCAGTTGTGAGTTTTATGCACTGCTGGATTTTATTTCATTTGTTGTTAGAAGTTAGGATTTAAACTGTAATCTATCATCAATGCATTTCCTTTGAATGTAAGGCTAGTCTCTTGTGAGAAACTATCACATCAGTTTTTCTGTTCTGTTTTATCACTGCAGTGGTCACACAAGGCGTTATTTAAACTGGTCACTCCAGTTATTGTCAGGGTTCCTGCACAGTGTGGAAAAGTCTGGAAAGGTCTAGAAAAGTCTGGAATCCAAGGTTTTCCTGGTTTGAAAGGGAAAATTAGAGAATATTTGCATTTATAAAACTTTGTTCCCAGTTTGTTCGCAGTACCTTCCTTCTTTTTTTTTCCTTCCTTCCTTCTTATCTTTCTTCATTTCTTCCTTTCTCCCTTCCCCACTCAGTTTTTTTTTTGATATTTACAGCCCACAGTATAAATATCATAAGTTCCTGCTGAATCTTAATATTATAAACGGTCTGAGATTTTTGCAAGTTTGAACTTGCTACAGTATTTTAGATTTTCCATGTGAAGGAACCCTGTTTTGTGTACAGCATCCCTATGAACGTGTCGTGCATGACTTATTTTCCAATATGTTCATGGCCTTGTACGGTACTGCTCAACTGTTACGATATCTATTTATTCTTTCTATCTGGATCGTCATGGAAACGCTCGCTTTTGAGGAGTCAGCATGTCGACACCCAATGACCCTCGTCCGGTTCGGATCACATGGAAGGCTGTGAAGCAGCAGCTATGTCTTATTACAGTTATGCATTCATAAAGCCTCTAGCTTTTGAACATTAGCAGCAGCTGCTGACCTCTCTCTAGGTGCTACTTCTCTTCGCTGTGCTCCTTATTGTTTTCAGTTGGACAGAAAGTGGAAGCTGCTCCGGTTCCAGTAGAACCAAACGCTGTATGATTTGTTTGGATTTCATTCACAAAGACGAGGATAAAACACAAAAACCCACCAAACCCATTCATAAAGTTCTGCTCAAGTTTCAGTGTATGAAGCAGCCTGAACTCACTGAACAGTGCGGCTGAAAAGGATTTGACCTCTTTCAGATTGTAGATGGTTTGAACATTGTTAGCATCTCCTTGTAAGCATAATACTGCATTGTCCTCAAAACCAACAGCTAATAACTTCCATAGGGATGGATGAAGAGTGTGTAGTGGCAAATCAGTTGTGCCAAATGTCAAATCGATCTTTATTCACAGAGTTTAGCATTTAATGCACAAAAATATGTTTATGGAGCAGAAACTGGTAAATTTTGTTCCTCTCAAGCTGCCAAGTTCTTCACTGGTAAAGCCAACCGGTCCTGAATAATATAAGCTGTTTTCTTACAGCTTTGTTTTTATTTTCGAACAGAACATTATGTTAAGGTTGTCCTGAATGAGAATGGTTGTCAGGTGGCGACATAACTGGGTTAAAAAGTAACTGAAGATTCTTAAAATGCCTCAAATGTAAATGGTTGAAGTTTTGAAAATTAGGCAGCTGTACGTTCAGATTTCTGACTCAATCACAAATATGAAGGAAGCACAAATTAGGACGCCTTAAACATAACCCCATCTTCTCCCTATGGCTCCCCCTGTTTATGTTGTCTCTCTGTATTCAGCCCCCAAATCCCATAAAATCAGCCAGGTCTCGTTTGGCTGAGCATTTAATTAGGTACATTAATTTGTTTCACTGAGGTTAAAGCATCAAAATAAGCCAAAGACATAAAAATAAACCAGAGGCAGTGAACAAGTTGAGCTGGTCTGCAAACCAAGCTGGACTGTTTCTACTCTGTAAATCACAAAAATAAGAATACACCTTTGAATCTGTTTACTTTCAGAACATCTGATTAATCATCAATGAGTTATTTATAAGATTAAAAACTAATAATGAGCTTTTTTAAACCACTAACAGTGTTAATATTCCAGATTTGTGCTCAGGACGTTGCCACTCCATCCCTCACTAGTTTAATTTGATTAAATGTAAAGACTAACTACTGAAGGCAAAAGCAGTCTTGATTTTCTTGAGGTAACAGGTTTTTCCAGAGACTTTTAAGCAATATTACTCCAAAAGACAAACCACTTAAAAAGACAGATGATTTCCAGTTATATCAGATTCAATTTGGTCAAAATTCAGTTTAAATCAATTCAGAAAATTTCTTTAAATGGAGTCCAATTCAGTCCAAATTTTAAAAAGCAATCATCAAAAATGTAGTTGATCATAAGTTTTATTGCCAACAGGCAAGCATGGGGTGACAGTGGATACGAAAAACTGTCTGGCTGGTTGCTGAGAGGACAGAAAAACAAAACGGAAAAATCAGAAAGTACACTGGACCAGGTGTACTTTCTATATGGAAATAAAAAAGGTTCAAAGGCAGCAATAGCTCCAATAATTGGTCTGGTCAGAAGCAAAAGAGAAGTTAGCCAGGTGTACCTTCCGATGGGAAGAAAATGTAAGAAAGAGAAGAGCTTCAAAGTGTGTAAAATATGTTTTCACTACTTAATAAGCCTTGTTATATTGGGATAATGACACAAATATCAGCTCATCTTCTGACAATGCCATGAAAATACATTTCTAAGCCTTTATGCTCTCTCTCCTTCTGTAGCAACTAGGGGTGCACCAATTGCACTTTTCTGGCCAATCAACAATCTTTATAAAGCCTGACCTGCCCATTTCTATTTTTTTGTTTGAAAAATTGGTAAATATAGCGTCAAAGTCGCTAAGTCTATGACTGTTGTTAACACTTTAAGGAGACAGAAGCTAATTTTGAGAATGATAAGATCAGTTTTTCATCTCCCAAAGTGAAGGAAGTTGTGGCTGATTTATTGGTGCACCCCTAGTAGAAACCACAGTCATCATAAGAGTACCTTTAGGCATATTTCTTTAAAATCATGTGCCACAGCAGTGCCAAAAAGACCAGTGGCTTGTTACGTTACGCTGCGTTGTGTCTTATGAACTGTGAGTTAAAAAATTTTTGGAACAAAAATGTTTATCAAATGTTTTGCTCTCCATTGTATCCTGCTTTGTTTATTCACTGCAATGCTTCTTTATCATTGTTGCATAATGTGAACTTTTTTGCCAAAAGTGTTATGGCTTTCACTGTTAACCACACACACGCACACACACAAACCGTCCAGCTACTAACCAAGCTCGACCGGAGTGTCTGGACCTTGAGTGTGTTTTTTGATAGTTGCTATATTGCTTCAGTCTTCTGCATATATAAGCATTTTCTGCATGGTCACTCCAAGACAGGTTTTTAAAGGAAGCCCAAATTTTCTGAACGGTGGTGACTTTTATATGAATCAAAAAGCGGCCATGCATGTAGCAAAAACAAAAGAAAAAAGACAAAGAAAACGCTTTCAGATCTCCTTGTTTCATCTCGAATCACAGGAATGAAGATTTTCCTTCAGACAGTTGGCAAACATTATTCGCTGTTGCTACTTTGATAAACATGCTGTGTGTAATTAAAGGCCTTCGTTGCACACTTGCATGCATTGAGACAGTATCCAGTTTTTTAATATTTTGTATGCAGTAATCTGCATTTTGCAGTATGTATATAAAAGTAGCAGCAACTCAGTCTATAGGTGGTTTGATCCTTGTTCTGATGCACACTAATATCAGTTCTTTATAGTTACAAGTGAATCATCCACTGTTTGTGCTAGTTAATGTGAATTATTAGGGCCACAAATTTTGGCATTTCTTCCACTGAACTGGATGCAGATTTTTTTCCTTTTTAATGGAGATTGGAGCAAAATTATTAGTGTGACGTTTTACCTGTTGCACCTTTTTGGAAAGTAATGCTAATTAACTTTTTTTAAAATAGATAAAAATGTAACATCTGTCAATCTTGCCTTGATATGTGATGAAATGGCGACTAGTTGAACTCACTTCCAGGCTTCTGGAGTTGAAATGGGTTTGGTCTGGTGACTCTGTTATCCCACATGTGACATGTGATGGTTTCAGTGGCTTACATTTTGTGAAGGTACCAGATAGAAAATACTCTTAAGGTTGATTCAGTCAAGTATCTTTTATCAGTATTTCATCAGCTGTGAATTTGGACTTAAATGCAACCAGTCCATCAAAACAGATGGCATGATGATCTTAACACATACAATTTAAAGAAACAATGATGACCTTTGCATTTCCTCCTATGAGGTAAATATGGAGCTACTTTACTCCTAAGGGACTAATTCTGCAGGGCTATGATGGCCATGAATCTGCAGATCAGTTCAGTGGAAGGAGGATTCAGAAATTCACACATTTTTATGATGAAAGCAGGAGAAATGTGATCAGTGAAACTGAAAATTACATCCGTAAGTTGACTTCTATCCGTTCTCAACTCTAGGATTGATGGATTTAACAACCACATCAGTTTGCCCAGTGCTGCATGTGATCAAGTAGATCAAAATATCAGAGAGAAAACATCTGGTTTCTCCTATGGACCGCATCCGATTCGATAAACTGAGATTTTTATAAAATATAAAACAAGCCTGACATTGAGTCTCGTCCACTTAAGGAATGAGCTTGTGAATTCTCTTGTATTTTTCTGCCAATGTTTGTTGACTGGAGCCTGGGAAACCTACTGCATGGTGACTCTTCTAGGAGATGCTACCGTCTTTGTATCGAGTATCTTTTATCAGTATTTTCTAAGCTTGTTAATTTTATATATCCACTTTAACTTGCGCTCCTGACTGATATGTTTACTGATAGCTATGTACCGGAGAGCCGTGCTATATGTTCTGTAACGTGAGCTTGTCAGTGCGTTACTTTCAGTGTGAGCTTTGCTTTTCTTTTTCTATTGCGTGTTAGCTGAATTTGGTTTTCGGTTACACTGTGGTTATTTTATAGCTACAATCTGAAATACTTTTTTTTCTTTTGTATTTTATGTCAACTTGTGGCATGACTTTGAAATAAAACTAGAAAACATATCCTGAATTTGTCGTTTTTGTGTGACAGCAAAACAAACTCCAAAATTCAGTAAAACATAAAAAGAAATCATCACACATTTGGTCAGAGCTCCGTAAATACTCCACAATACAGCCACAGTTGTTTTCTTCCTCTCACTTTCCTTCAAACTGTTTGCAGTTTCAATTGGGGCCGGTTCAAGACAGTTGCAACACTGCAAAAACATAAAATTTTACCAAGCATTTTTGGTCTCGTTTCTAGTGCGAATATCTTAGTACACTTGAAATAAGCCAAAACAAACTTACTTTTCAGTTATTTAAATAGTTACTTATACTCTTGATGAAAAACTCCTAGATCTACTGGCAGATTATTTCACTTGTACCGTGAGAAAAATGTTTTTTATAAACAAAAAAAATTCCCGATGGAAGAAGTACAAAAATAAATAACATAATTACAAAATAACAAATTTAAAGCATAAGAAACATTTCTAAATATATTTTAAATACATTTCTAACTAAGATCCCAAGTTAAATAAATTAGTGCTCTAAATCATTATTGATTTCAAGAACAACTTTATGTTTTTAAGCTTTTCATGGGTCCTCTTCATTGGTCGATATCACTAACAAGAGAGAACAGCAGTGTCTTGCTTGATTGAATGTTCCATGCTTCTTTAAAATAGAAGAATAGATCACTAAGATAATGTAAAAGGAACTTAATGTTAGTACTTTAGCATTGTGGAGAGGACAGATGTTAGCAGGTGAATATCTTAAAAATAAGTTCTTGATTTATCCATTTCTCAATGACATGCTATTAAATGTAGGAAATAGTAATTTCAGCGTGAAGCTGTCTTCATTGTTCAGGTCTATTTTTAACATGTTCTCTATTGATATATATTGGTAATTGAGCATTTTGTTGCACAGCTAAGACATTGTGACCTCCACCTCCTCCTCCACCAGACCAGTCTCTGTTTCTGCCACCAGCAGGCTCCACCTCCGAGCTAATAAGGATCAGCGGCCATGAATGAGACCCAGTACTGAGACTCCAGATATCTCCGCCGCTGACCCAGACATCACGCTGTAACTGGACCGCAAACTCTGCACCGCCTGCAGGAGCCTGGAGCCACAGCAACAGCGGCTTTCTGAGGGGAGGGAACTCTCAGAGAACAATTTTTTAAAAACTGCATACCAAGAGATTGGAGCAACACAAGTAAATTTAACTTCTGCTGTTTTTTTTTTGTTTAATAATAAACTGTGGAGCATTTACCAGAACCAGAACTGGAGGAAGGAGCAGAATCCTTACACAGATTGCAGTGAGGTAAGAGTGGCAGGTGAACATGGGTTAAGAATTAGTCTGCAGCCAGGCCGCAGTGCAGCCGCTCGCCTGTAGATTTAGACTAAAGCTTCTTATTGCTCGCTTTGTCCTGGGCCAGCACTTAAGCAGCCGTTATGTGCCTTTAAAGTAACAATCTGGAAAGTGGAACTGCTGTAAGTTATATCAAACAAATGAATGTTAGTTTGACACAGTTATCACACAGTGAAATATTGGACATGTTTTTGTAATTGTCAGTCAAATAATTAATCCAGTGAAACAAGAAGAAGCAGATGAAGCTTCTTTGAACAATAAACATTCTTTAAATTCAAACAAAGTTGGAATTAATGTTTTACAATATTTTTGACACCACGGTACTTTTAAAGGGAGCTGGTATGTCACCAAATGTTGCCAAGTTCTGCAGAGGCTAGATATTGACCCATTAATTTAAATCACATCTTGAATGAAGGAAAACTTATTATAAGGGATGTCAAACTCTTACAACTTTCAATTTTTTCCCTGAATCCAACATCCTTCAATCAGATAACTTATTACCAAGTTCCTTCAGAGTTGAATGCTGGTGAGGAGTTTCATTCATTTGATTAGATGTGTTGGAGCCATAATGCACGAGGACTGGACTTGGTCACCCTTCCCTTTATGAAATGGATAAACAGCATCCTTAGTATCTAATCAATTCCTTAAAAGTCTTTCTAATTAACCAAGTCTGAGTATTTGGCATGTTGAAGCAGAGAATTATCAAAAGGATAGACATTTTGGATACTGGTCCTCAACAGCTGGATCTGAACAACACCATGGTAGACATTTTGGATTCACTCGTATACATTTTTACTCCCCTTGGTGTGAGATTTTAGGGTGCATCCACATCAGCCCTGTTAAGTCCATGTTAATTGAACTCCAGTCTGTTTGTTTTGGACTGAAGATCCGGTTTGTTTGGAAAGATGTGAAGGTGAACCAAAAAAGTGAACTCTGCTCCCTCTACAAACCTTGGTCTCGATTCGGTTGAAGTGAACCCTGATGTAGTTACAATGAACATGTGAATGCCAAGCGGACCACAGACCGCTCCATATGCAGGAAGCAAACTACAGTGCAGAGCATTCTGGCTAAATACGACCAATGAGTATGGCGCTAGTGGGAGAAATGACTCGTTGTCTTTACAAAACCCAAACGAGATTTTCTATCACCACTAAAATTTGACACCACTCCTTTTTTGTTTACATTTTCTGAATAGGGAAGTTGTGTCTTTTTCAGAGGTTTGTGTGTCGTTTCCTTCAGTGGTTCTTGGTGCAGCGCCACCACATGCGAGAAGGTGAATAGGTTTTTCAAAGGGTTTGGTTGGTTTGATACAGTGCAGTGTGAAAGAGAACCACATCAAAATTGTAATAAATGTTGCAAATTTGGTCCCCAATCAAATCGAATCTACAATACTATCAGGGATGAAAAGAAACTTTGTCTTGAAGTTTTTGTAGGGCTGTGAATGTAACATGCTAATTTCAATCAATTAATTATGCAATTTTGTGTTACAAATTTTGTTACAACTAATTGTGTGTTTTTTTAACACACAAAAGTCCTAAGATGGAACCTATGTATGTGTGTGTTTCTACTATGCCCATAAATTTGACGCACAGGTGACATCCACAACAGCAATGACAAAGCTGTTTCTTTTGACCCACTGCGAGTTCATTTCTGCTTCAAAACATTATCTGATGAGATGTTGAAAAAGACTATTATTGTGTTCAAGTTGTGCTAAAAGGTGTTAGCCTCGTAGCCAAACTATTTCAGCCTAAAAAGCATCTCAGTGCTAAACATCACCACAGACGTCCCTAACACTAATGTCAACGTCCACAGCAAACATTTCTAGAAGCTCCATCAACGATCAGGCCTTCCTGAAACTTACAGACTCTGAAATTAATTTGATTAAAAACTTCTATTGTGTCCCAGTGCTAGTTTTTAGAAATATAACTGAATAAAAGATCCTGTTTAACACAGCTTACATCACCATGGTGAGTGGAGGTGCAGATGTAAAGCATGTAAGCCTCCTCAGAGGTCATGTAAAGCTCTTTAACCCTAAGAACTGCAGCTGTTCAAAATGTAATTAAGGTTAACTGCTTTGCTTAATGCTGGATCATTTTCCTGTTTATGTTTTGTAAAATTCAGATTTATTTGTGCATCAAAAAAAAAAGCACCTACATTTCTCAACTCGTCTCATATCCTTTCAGACACTGAACCTCGGCCATCTTGGTGGAGGTGAGTCTCCCAGAGGTTCTTGGCCGATGATGAAAGTGTCCCACCCAGCGGTGCCTCTGAATCCCTGCCATGTGAGTAATACCTGTGAAGCACACATACTTGTTAGAATAACAATGCAGACCACAGACAGATTAACAGCCAGGAGCTTTAACGAGCCTTTGTGTGTAAATCTTCCAGCAGGTTGACTTTGAGTCTTGTGAACTGTAAAGATTAACTAGTTTGTTTTAAAAACCTTAAGATTCTTTTTTTTTTTTTTACAGAAATCTGTAATAATGCATCTTCAGTCTAAGTATTAATTAGTAGAACAAACATTTAAAGCAGCAGCTGAATAATTGAGATTGAGCTCACTGTGGAATACTGGCCCCAGCTCAAGTGAAGCACACACACCTCCAAGCTACAGAGGCCTAATTGTGCAGCAGATTTACAGACTGTAGTTTAAATGTAAAATTGAAAAATTGTGAGGTTGTTTCGCAATGAAGAGTAGGAGGATTAAAAAGCAGCTTTATGATTTCTTTTAAGGCTACGTCCACCCAGTAATTTTTGATGTTCAATAACATTTTTTTGATGGAATCGAATTTTTTAGACGGTCATTCATGCTGTTAATAAAATCTGACTGCAGCCAGAGATCTGTGTGAATGGTTAACGACCCCAAAAGCAACCTGCATGCACAGAAAAATGAAGTAGACATCACACAGCTGTGACATGTTTAGGAGAGTAATGGTGGACACTGCCGTCTATGGATTAATTTTAAAGTTGTTGAGCCGTAGGAGCCCAGAGTATTGTTACAAGATCACAACAAGACAAAGAAAACTAAGAAAAAGTAATTCATCACAATAAAAAGAGTCCCTACCACAGTCATAATGTTTTGGCCCCACCCTGTGTTTCTTATTTATTGAGGTTTTGTGTCTGTGGTGAATCCTGAGGTTATCATCCTGGTTATTTCTGAATATTGTGAGACTAAATCACTCATCTAGAACTGCTTACGACCTTTTTAATTCAGGAGCAATGTGACATTTAATTTCAGATTTCTGATTTTTATTTAATCCCTGATTTTTATTTAATCCCTATGTCTGCTTTGATTTTGTTTGCTTTTAGTGATCAGTTTGGTTGTTTTCTAAAGGGGCGTTAACCTTCAGAAAAACCTGCATAAGAACTTTGAAAAGTATTTAACCTTCCCTCCAGTAATGTATCAGTCACATCCGTTCACCTCAAGGTTTGAGGATGTGGAAAATGCCTAGGGATATGAATATTTTGACTTAACTAAAGTGATAAATTTAGTACTTAGATGAAAAACGTAAACATAAAAGCTTCCAGGTTGATCTGGGTGTTCTGCATCTTGGCATTATCAGTTAATCTGGTAGATCCTTTCCTGTTGGATTGTAATTTGTCTAATTGAAGTTGTGGTTGAAGGTTAAAGGAGAATCAGATCCATATGTCTGTGTTGGAGACTGAGGATAAATTGGCTCCCTGTAGTTCAGGATAAGACGCTAACATACACTAATTATTCATTATGGCTAAACCAAAGCAGGTCCATCATACTTGTAATTTAACAAAAAAGGAAAAAAATAATGAAACATTCAGAAATGTTGATTAAACCTTCAGAGTTGGTGCAGGTGCTTGAAATCCTTGAATTCCAATTGGGTGTTTTCAAGGTTTAGAAAGTACTCGATTTCATAATCAAGTTCTTGGACGTGCGTGATATTTTCCTGTTTTAGGTCGTTAGAATTACCAAAATAATTTCTACTTGCTAACTTTTCTAACTTTCTTTCTATATTTAGTTTTTTAAGAGTTTAATTTGAGCAGGAAAGTCTTTTACTGTAACACGATTTATTTGGATTGTTTTATTCTAATGAATATTTATTATTCATAATGGGTCAATGACTTTTTGATCTGCGTAACTAAAATAAAGTTTGTCTTATATTTTATTTGTTAAAGTTATAGAAATTAGGGGATTTTTGTTAAATTTGTTGTTTTTTTTCTTGGATCAGTCAGATGTATAAAAATGTGAGAGAGACATTTCAAAACAAAATATTTTTTATATTTTAATGTATCTTTTTCCATGCTGTAGAGTATGTAATATTAATAACATATAATATTGAATTGAAACTGTCATTTTAATTAATTTTTGTTGTTTTTATCTTCAAAGTGCAGCCCTTTAAAAGTTTTAAAATGTAACTTGAAGATGCTGGAAAAGTGTTTCCTTGATGCTTAAAGTTAAATCTGTTTTCTCAGATTATTTTCATCAGTTGCTCCAAATACGGTTTGATTTAGGAGATTCTTAAAATTATTATATTATTTTATTCCTGCTCCAAAGTTGAATTTTCCTGCAGGGTCGCAAACACAGAAACTGAAGTCATAATACTGCAGAAGGTGATAGGATAGTTCTTGTATCTATTTAGTTATTGAAGTTTAATTTGGGGAATTTGGCAGAATGCCACTTCAGCATTATTACAAACAAAGGAAACAAAAGAAGGACGACTCAGCAGGGGGGGGGGAGCACTAAGTGATTCAGCAGTCATAGCTGCAACAACTGTGGCTGCTACTTAAACCATAGGATTAGCCCCAGGAATCTGAGTAAGCCTTTAACAGTCTCCCTTACTGGTTTGTTGTTTCCAGTTGAGCCGTGCACCTGGTAGCGGCCATGTGCGGTCATATTTCTGCCAGCATTAAACGCTTTCTGAATGTCTTTCACCCAACTGGATCTGCTTTTCACTCCTTTTCAGACTGAACATTTTCAGAGGTTTTATTGTTTAATAAGCCATTTCAATCTGACCTATTAATCATCCAGGCATTGAAAGGCTTCAAAACCTAAAGGCCTAATCTCACCACTATCCGAGTCTGTTCAATATATTTTGGTGATCATGTTGGCACTTGCTTTGTTGAAAATAAATCTAAATAAATGATATAAAGATCACCAAAGAAATCCTACAGGTTGAGGTTAAGATAAAGGTCTTGTACTCCCATGAATGTGTAAAAATATGGTTGATACTTAAAAAAATCCTAATTTAGTTTGTTTAAAAATCTAACTAAAACATAACATAAAGAGAAAATATCTCGAGTCAGAAATAAAAATTTGGTTTCATTAATTCTAATGAAAAAATTGTTTCTTCATACTGGAAGTAATGATAATGTCTTGGAGCGGCCCAGTCAGTTCCAGTTTGAATCTTAGTTCCAGTTTTCACACCTGATAGTCCAGTAGACACGGTTTGTTAAATTTTCAGCTGGTGTGGTTCTCTTTCACATTGCGCTGTCAAACAATCCAAACCCTTTGGAAAACATGTTCTCCTCCTCACCTGTGGTGGCGCTGTACCAAGAATTACCAAAGGCAACAATGCAAAAATCTCTGAAAACACAGAGTGGAGTTCACTTGTTTTCAAAGTTGTCATTAGTTTGTGTATATAATACGTCATATATTAAACGTAAAATAGATTGAGGCATTGTCAGGTTGTTTTCCTTTTATTTCCTGCTTCTAAATGAAAACACTTTCAGGTTCTGTTTTTTTCCTTCACATCATTTTTTGGCTTCATCCTCCTGTTATTCTATTCTAAATGTGAATTTTTTCTTAGATCTTAAGCACACGTGCGTTGATCCATCACGTTGAGGTAAAACGTCAAAATCCACAGGAAGGTTTTGAATACCTTCAATAACTCTTGACAGCTGTTCATCAAGACACTAAGAGATTACAGTGAATATTTGTTGGCTTGCTACCAAGAACAGCAAGGAGATAAAGCCATTAAAGGAGCGTAGGCAGTGCAACATTGCTATAAATATGTTGTCTAAGTTGTTTGAGATCTTTTTTGTTGTTTATGTTTGAAGGTCTCCCTCACACGGTGATTTCTGATGTCCTCGGGGAAACTCAAACCTGAATCATGGTCATTCTGCAGCAGGTAGGAATGAGTTCACTGGTCCATGTTGCATGCTTTTGTTTCTTCTGATGTATTTCTGCATGGTCACTGTTCTCTTGATATCTTATTAGGTCAACTGAACAAACGGCCACATTTATTCATCTGTGCTGTAAAAAAAGAGTATAAATAAAAACAGGCCATTTTGACAGATTAATATGAGGATAAGCAACTTTGAGAGAATGTATTATGTAAGAACTGTTACCCAGAGTTACATATCATGGTTTCTACTGTTTATGAGTTTCTTAGCTGTCTGAATAGAGTTCAACTTTTTCATTTATTCACCTAACCTGTAACATTTTTCTGCTTTGTCCTTATCCATTTTTACAATTTTAGACATCATAAAATATTTCCTTACTTTAAAATGTTAAACATTTGTGTCACCCATTCATAACAGTGACTATAGCTGTGTTTTCATTATAAATGTCTGCAAAACTTTGAAGATATTTAATATCATAAATTACTGATATCCTGAGTGTCCAGCTGGAGAGCCTAATTTCCTCTTTCGGTTGTCATGGAAATATGCAGATTTTATGCAAATTAAACATAGACTATTAGAGTAGAGGTGAAGACCGGATAAAACCTTCAGGAATTAATTATATTCAGCTGAACTTCAACATGCAGAAATTTGTATTGGACTCCAGCACCTTCCTAAGATTTTAAACAGACAAATCAGACTTAGTTCATATTTCTAAAGGTTTTAGTTCCGTCCAACTTAACAACCAGTCAATAAAACATAATCGTCGCAAATTATCCTCATAACTTTTGTAATTCACTATATAATGCTGGACAGAATCCTGACTGCTAGTGACCCAAACGCTGAACCATTACAATGTTAGTCGCATTATGTGTAAAGAGAGATATCTAGCAAGTGATTTGCATTTAAAATGGCATTAAAAAGGTCTTAAAAAGCCTTGAATTTGATTTGCTGAAATGTGAAGATGCCATGTTACAAATGTGAATCAAACATTAATGGATGTTTATTTTTTAATTTACCTAAGTTTGCAAGGATACATTTATCTGTAAAACAGACCAGATGATTGTTTCTTTCTGAATTTCTCCAGAAATTAGTTAAATCCTTTGTTTGTTCTAAAATTAAACTCTGTTACGTCTCTTCTTAATGTCCCATTGTGACCCATTTGGCCTGAAGTTAAGCCTTTTTCAAACTAAATCCTCCCATTCAGTCAGCTGGCAGCAGAAAAATTAGGTAATACTTATACTTCCTGGTTATTCAACCTGAAGATCCAAACAGAAACAACAAGTTATATGACAACAAACCCACATGAGGCTGATTCTTAAAATGTTTTTCTCTGGATTCACCTCCACTAGGTGTCCTCAGTGTTCCTCTCTGGGCTTCTGATTGAAATTTTACCTTAGTAGTTATATAATTGTGTGGATTCATTCCCTCAATATTATCTTGTTACATTAAGATGATTGACAGCAGTATTTTTTAACAAAAATGTAAAAGATGTACGTTTCTCATTTGATCCAGTGTCTCCAGTCCAGGAGACCAGATTTATTAACTCTGAAACTGCGAGCAAGAATGGATAAATTTCAACATGGTGGTTTCATAAATAAATATTTATGTTTAAATATTAAAATGAACAGTATGTACATTTATGTGTACATACAGCCAAGGTTTTCCCATGTAACTGACTGATTCTGTGCTTTTAGTTTTGCTGTTCTTTCAACTTCTCCAACTTTGTTGAACGTTATTCATCAAAACACAACTCATTAAAGCCTCTCTTCTATTTCTGAATATTAATTGGATACATTTTCTTAAATTTTTTGATGTGAAATTATGGATGTGATTCACCACAGAATCATCCAACTTGGCTGCGTTGGGCACAAACTGGAAGACATCTGATAGTTTCAGACGCCTGTAAAAGGAGTATAAATACTTTTCTGTGCTACACTTAAGGCTCATAGACCAGAAAATATGGCAAACATATTTTTCAGAACACTTTTGTAGTTTAATAGTGAATCTTCTTACGTTTTGTTTTTCTTCCTAATGCAGGGGGACTATGTGTGGCTGGATCTTAAGACAGGCCGGGAGTTTGACGTCCCCGTTGGAGCTGTGGTGAAACTCAGCGACTCTGGACAAATCCAGGTTCTTGATGATGAAGGCCGGGTGAGTCCTCGACACAGCAGGAGGATAAATCTTGAGACCTATTCGGCTCATTCTACTAATTAAAAATTCCATAAATGAATGAATAACAATTAAACACAGTTAAAAAATTGACGATCAGAATAATCTCTTAAAAAAAACAGATTTATTCCCTAGTCCCTATTTTTTCTTCCCTGTACAGGAACACTGGATTTTTCCCCAGAATGCCACCAACATCAAGCCAATGCACCCGACCTCCATCCACGGAGTCGAGGACATGATCCGTCTGGGCGACCTCAACGAAGCCGGCATTCTCCGCAACCTGCTCATCCGCTACAACGAACACGTCATCTATGTTAGTGACATATCAAATTCACAACAAGAACATTTGCGGTGTCTTGCAGTTTCATTGACTTCTGCAATACTAACTATTCTTACATCGACCATATAATTGCGCAAATTGAAATTACAAAAATTAATTTACTTAAAATGACGTATTTTGATTCCAGGTTTTTCACTACCGTGAGTTGATTTTTCAGCTGTAACAAAATTAGCATTAGCATAAGCTAATTTTAACTAAGTATAAACTCAGTTATCAAAATCTCAAAGAAATAAGAAGACAATAAAAGCATGACGAAAACATTCTCTAAGCGTACTTTTTTTGTAGATCTAGATCTTGTAAATTTTTATTTTACTTTTTCTTTTTCTGTACCCCCTCCTAGACGTACACCGGCTCGATCCTGGTGGCAGTGAATCCCTATCAGCTGCTTCCCATCTACACTCCTGACCAGATCCGCCTCTACACCAACAGGAAGATCGGAGAAATGCCGCCGCACATATTCGCCATTGCGGACAACTGCTACTTCAACATGCAGAGGAACAACAAGGACCAGTGCTGCATCATCAGGTATGACTTTGTTTGCTCCTGAAGAACTGTGAAAAAGTTTTGATTCACTCTCTTCTTTATTTTTTATTTATTTATTTTATAATATTTTGATTTGGTTTTGTATGATAGCGGTGAATCTGGAGCCGGGAAAACTGAGAGCACAAAGTTGATTCTGCAGTTCCTGGCGGCCATCAGCGGTCAGCATTCCTGGATAGAGCAGCAGGTCTTGGAGGCAACGCCTATCCTGGAAGGTCAGCATCAATCACCAACCACAGAGTTAATGTTTGTCCACTTTGTAAACAAGCAGGAAGAAATCAATGCACCGTTTTATGGTTTCTTCATCATCTCCTGGTCTGATTTGTTTAACTATTCAGCTTTTGGAAATGCCAAGACGATCCGTAACGACAACTCCAGTCGCTTTGGGAAGTATATAGACATCCACTTCAACAAACGGGGCGCCATCGAAGGGGCCAAGATAGAGCAGTACCTGCTGGAGAAATCTCGAGTGTGTCGACAGGTCAGATGATCCGACGTTCTGTTCGGATTTAGCTGAAATGAAATTGCATTCTGACTTGATATGTTTTTCTGTACTACTGGAATCGTCTATAAACAGAGGAAATATTTTCTGAAAAATATAGTTAAATAAAAAGTAAATCCAAAATTGATTTATGCTGGAGGTTTTGCAGAGAACTACATATTTTCTGAAATTATCTAAAAACCATGATTCTAACAGAGCAGAGTGAAAACTAACATGAATGCTGATTTATTTTTTTCTCCTGCAGGCAGCCGATGAGAGGAACTACCACATTTTTTACTGCATGTTGAAAGGAATGGGTCCGGAGATGAAGGCGAAGCTGGGTCTGGGCCTAGCCAGGGATTACTGCTACCTCACTGCAGTATAATTGACTATTATTTACACATATAAAACAACTCAATCATTTTTACACTGTTTGATATTAAACCAGACAAAACCTTTTCATCTTTAGTTCAGTTAAGATAAACAAATTGCTAGAATACCATTTTTGAAAAAAAAAAAATTCACCTTGAGTCAGTAAGTGATATATGTCATGTCATTGAGATAAGAGGAAGGTTTAGTTAAGTGTTAAATTCTCCTTTCAAACAGAAAAGTAGTGGAAAGTCAATTATTTTGTTATTTCCTGACAGTACTGGTGCAACTGTATCAAGTCTCAAAGCCAACATTGCCATTAGTTGCATCTCCATCAGCATTTTTTATTTGTATTTTGAAGTATCACATTAGAAAAAGCTTTTGGAAAATAGAAAATGTTAAATAATTCCTCAATTTTGCAAAGCTTGAGATAGTTTTCAACTTTTGTGAAAAAGTTAATGAGCTAGAGATGGAAACAAATTGACCAAATAAGTTCTGATGTTGCAAACCTCCCCATCCACTGGTGGGCCTGTGCCTCACCAGAGGCAAAACCTCCACACCTCCACAAAGTCCACACCTTGGGCCTGGAAGAAAGGACTCTCTCCATTTTTCTGAGAAGTGTGGCTCATGCTAGCTGGCAACCTCTACTTCCTGTTTATTACAGCCATGTGTAGTGTCAGCATCTAACAAAATTCACTTTGCGTAGCGTGGTTGATTCACTCCGTTGATTTAGTCAGTGATGTCACTGCTCTGGCCAAGAACTGTAAAAGCCTCCCTGTCCTCGCTGTTTCCAGGGTAACTGTACTGAATGTGATGGCCGCGACGACCTGGCTGATTATTCCAGCATCCTGTCGGCCATGAAGGTGCTCATGTTCACCGAGACAGAGAACGTGGAGATTTCGAAGCTGCTGGCAGCCATCTTGCATATGGGCAACCTTCGGTTTGAGGGTATGTGAACATCTCAGAGTCATTGCTATTTGTGGAGGTTCTTTAACCGTATTCTCGTTACCTGCAGCTCGTACGTACGACAATCTGGACGCCTGTGTGGTTGTGAGATCTCCTGACCTAGTGACTGCTGCTTCACTCATGGAGGTTTGTTCCACTCTAGGAATACTGCCTATAAATGGATCTATGCTTGTTGGTCTATTAGGACATCTTTTTTTCTCCTCCAATAACTTTATTTCAATAAGAAACACACAAGAACACAAAAAAACACAGACAGTAGAGAACAAGACATAAGCATAAATATAATATCTAAGGGAATTATAAAATATGTAAATTATTTTGTCAAAACTAAATTTGTGCTCAAAGGCTGTAGTTTTTCAAGGGCAGATATAATCTGTATTGAAGTCAGTGCTTCAGCATCAGTGCAACTGGTGTTTGTGATTGATGCTTTAGGGTTAGTGCTATTTTTTAGTTAGCAGTACTAAAATGTTTGGACATTTTTTCAGTTTAAAGAAGATAAATTTAACATTCAGAATTTTATTTCTGACTTTATAGCCTTTTTAGGTCCTTATTAATAGGTTATGTAACTGATTCACAACAAAAGCTCTCTCATGGCACTTTACACAAATATATCTCTTTCTGGTCCATAAAAGTCAATCAATCAATTCAATAGTATCTGACTACAGACGGATTTAAATGTAATTATATAGTTTTCAGTTTAATTTGATTGTGTGGTCTGACAGCAAACATTTCCATTTTATCTGAATGTGAGTCTTCACAGCACAGATAACAAAGAGCCCATCTGTTATAGAAATAGCAGCACATTTTGTGTGGTTTTGTACTGTAGGTGGAGCCGAAGGACGTGATGGTGTGTTTGACGACTCGAACCCTCATCACACGGGGTGAAACCGTCACCACGCCTCTCAGCGTGGAACAAGGTCTGGATGTCAGGGACGCCTTCGTCAAGGTACTCATTATTTATGCTTTAAAGAGCAGCTTAACTCTATTGATGGAGGCGAGGCCCCTCAGATCAGTCCCTCAGTCTGACTCCAGACATGTTTGTGTTCTTCCAACTAAGCTAAAGCAGGTTTGCTGACTTTATGCTTTATCATGCAGGGGATCTACGGCAGGCTATTTGTCTGGATAGTAGATAAAATCAACGCAGCCATTTACCGACCTCCTTCCTGCGAGAGTAGTGTGATCAGAAGGTCTATCGGACTGCTGGACATCTTCGGCTTTGAGAATTTTCTCGTCAACAGGTGATGACTCCATTTTTTTTCCGTGGGTTAAACTTTTTTCTGAATCGTCTGACTGCTTGTGTAGCTTTGAGCAGCTGTGCATCAACTTCGCCAACGAGAACCTGCAGCAGTTCTTCGTTCGCCACGTTTTCAAGCTGGAGCAGGAGGAGTACAACCTGGAGGACATCAACTGGCAGCACATCGAGTTTACAGACAACCAGGAGGCGCTGGACATGATCGCCAACAAACCCATGAACATCATCTCCCTCATCGATGAAGAGAGCAAGTTCCCAAAGGTACGACTCGAAGAATCAATCACAGTTTTATTCTGCAAAGTTATGTGTGGTGTAAAGAGCCTGAAAACTGTTTCTTGTCCATTTTTTGTTAGGGAACTGATGCTACGATGTTATATAAGCTCAACTCACAGCACAAACTCAACACCAACTACATCCCTCCGAAAAACAGCTACGAAACCCAGTTTGGCATCCAACACTTTGCTGGGGTGGTGCAATATGAGTCCAGAGGTTCGTTGACCCCAATCAGAGATTAACCTTCAAATTTATGGTCTTTATCTGCGTTAAACTCAACAAATAGTGAGTTATGTTTAATTATATTAAACATAATCCATATATCATAATCCATCAGAAATCCTGCTATATATATCCAAAATGTCTTTATACATATATAAAAACCTACAAATCTGATCAAAAATATTTTCTTTAAATGCAGCACCTATTACCATTAACTTTTTTTGAGTTAATTCAGATTGAAGGTCAAGGCATGATGGTTTGTTGAAAAATAGAGATAATCTAGTTAGTCTACAAACTAAGGCCCCCAACTATGAACTTGTTTATAGTAAACAATTTGAATTGTTCAATAATAATAAAAAAAGAACAGAAATTGTTCAGAAAGAGAATGATGCATTTGGAGCATCAGTAAATCTGCACAAAGTTTACAGATCTAACCTTTTGTCAAGATTCTTTTGTGTGTGAAGCTTTTGTTCAATCCGAATGAGTCCACCAAACTCTCAGTGTTTCCCATTTCATTCATCCGTCAGGATTTCTGGAGAAAAACCGCGACAGCCTCCACACCGACATCATCCAGCTCGTCCACTCGTCCAAGAACAAGTTCATCAAGCAGATCTTCCAGGCCGATGTTGCTATGGTAATGGCTGTTTCCTTTCTGTTGTCGTTCAAGGTGATGGCGGGTGGTGCAGCGCTTCACCTCACACCTCATCTCACCCTTCTGTCTCCTCTGTGTTTTTACATTTTAAACATCAGTTTCTTTGTGGCTATCAGCAGCCCAGCACCTCCGCTCCCAAGGTAACATCGACAAACTGTGGCGTCTGTGTTTGTTTAACTTCATCCAAAGTCCAGCAGCGTGACTAGCAGCCTCCCACTCCTCTCGTTAGTCCTTTTCAGCAACTTTTATAAACCACTTCATTATATGTACATATTAAAAGTTGTATCAGCGTCAATGATAATATTTTCTTATGCTGTAAGTCTCAAAATGTTCCAGAGGGAGTAAATACTCTTTTTCAGACAAATGTATTTTTGTGTAGTTTTCTGGCCAGAATATTGTGTGCATGGACACGTTTCTATGCATCTATAATGTTACACTGGCAAAGACAATGTAACTGGGGCAGCTTAAAGAAAAACTCATTTGAGGTTTGAAGAAATTGCAGCTTTGAAAACATTTAACAGACATCTTGAGAAGATTGTACCTTTCTTTTTGCTACAGAAACATGTGCCCCCTGTCCTGTGTTGTGCATTCTGTGTTGTGCATTAGTTAATGTGGTAAATTTCCTTATATCCATCCATCTTCTTACTCCCTCGTCCCTAGTGTGGTCGGGAGGTGCTGGTGCCTATCTCCAGCTGGACGGGTCTCCAATCTGTCACAGAGCAACATAGATAGACAGGACAAACAACCATGCACACACACACAAAGACCAATCAACCTGACAGTCATGTTTTTGGACTGTGGGAGGAAGCCAGAGTACCATGCACAGGCCGGGAATCGAACCCAGGACCCTCTTGCTGCAAGGCAACAGTGCTACCACTGTACAGCCATATTTATTTTCCTTATAAATATATAAAATGTGATAAATTGGTTATCTTTACAATAAAAAAAAATAATGAAATTATCAGTGAAAATATGGGTAAGTTTGTTGGTCAACTTATCTACAATTATTTAGTAAAAAGATTTATAAAGTCTGGTCAAAATAAGGAGACATTTCACAGAACTGCATGTTTCATTTAGAAAGTTTCAGCTGTTGTTGGGACAAACAATGTTCAACCATTCTCAATAACCATATTTTCAACCCTGTTTTAGGGATGAAAGATTAATACTGTATGAGTTGAAATACTTGGTGCATGTTATGACAATCCTTTCTACACTTTGTGTCATATTCAATCATACTTTTAATTTTCTTCTAGTTGATTTTTTTTTTACATTTTTGCTGTTACAATATTCCTAACTAATTTGTGATTTGCAGTGTTTTTCTTCCTTTTTATTAGTTATTTTATGTATTTATTTGTTTTACCAGTTTGATTGTTTTACACTGTATTTTTAGGGTGTCGAGACAAGAAAGCGTTCTCCAACTCTGAGCAGCCAGTTCAAACGTTCCCTCGAGATGCTGATGAGGACGCTCAGTGTGTGTCAGCCGTTCTTTGTTCGCTGCATAAAACCCAACGAGTTCAAGAAACCAATGGTAAGAGTCTCTAACCAGTGACTGCCATGCAGTCGTCCACAAATAAAGAGATCCTTCATGCCAAGTTAAGCTAAGTAAGGATCAAACTCACTGTGGTGAGCAAAATGAACTCTGTAAAGGAGTTATATAACATATTTTCATTGTAAAAACTGTAAAGATTATATTGTTGATTCTTTGTTCTGAGATTTTAGAAGAGTAAACTGTAGCATGAAGATGGAAGGAAAAAATGTGACTATCAGAGTTGTTAGGAGGAGTTTGTTTGCAAATAAAAGTTCTCTGTATCAAATTTAAAACATTTTTTTCCTAAAATAAGCATTAGCTCTGTCATTTGCATGCAGCAAATTTTATTTTAACATTTAATTTATTCTTTTCTCCAATACCAAAATTTAACTAAAAACCTTAAAAATAACACAATTAAAACAACTAAATATTAATTTTGAAATGTGGTGTCATACCCATTTTCACTGATTTGGCACAATTAAATTAAAATTATGCCTTTACTTGTGTCATGTTTGAAAATATTTATTAAAACTATAGACTTTCGGCATTTCCAGTCTCCATCTTTGGCCAAATATAAATGAATCTTCTCTTGTGTTAATTATTAATGACAAAATCAATCAGAACTTGCAATATTTTATCCTGTATTAGTATTCTTTTTGGTTGATAATGATGAGTCGTGGTTCTGTGTTATTTTCCTCAGTTATTTGACAGAGAGCTGTGTATTCGCCAGCTGCGCTACTCCGGCATGATGGAGACGATCCGGATCAGGAGAGCAGGTTATCCCATCAGATACAGCTTTGCTGAATTTGTGGATCGATATCGAGTTCTGATGCCTGGAATCAAACCTTCTCACATACAGGTAAACGGCAGGATCTCTTTGGTTTTTATCTTATTCTCGTTTTTACCACATTTCTGTGGACACGGTTACATCGATATTCTTCTGTTTGCAAAGTATTAAAGTATTTTTGATAGATTTTATTTTGATATTGACATATTGATATCAATATCAAATGACATATTGTGAAATGACATCTTCAGTTTTTTGTTTGTTTGTTTTTCTAAAATCAAACAAACGGTGTTCTACGTGTTTTATTAAACTATAACTTGTCCTGATTTTATTAAAACATTTTACTAATGCAGACCTTCTTGGATTTGACCATTTGAATATTTTTTTTATCTGATATTTCTCACTTTCAAGTACTTAATTTCTTTTTTTTTTTCATTCAGGATGACCTGAAGGGAACCTGTCAGCAGATAGTCTCAGCCCGGTTGGGAAAACAGGAAGATTGGCAGATAGGAAAAACAAAGATTTTTTTAAAGGTTTGTTTTCCTATGTTATGAGTTTAAGCAGATAAAATACTGTGCTGGAATACAGTTCAGCGAGATCTAATGTAGGTCATTTTTCTGATTTGCAATGTGTTGCATGAAACAGTTTTTATGGTCTATCATAAATCCATCTACGTTGTTTATTTACCTTCCTAGCTGTAAGCAAAAGAACAATTATTTTTTCAGATTTGTTGTTGATGGTTTTATAAGAAGTAGGTTCAAAATCAACATTCTGAGGAAAACGTTCTGATTGAAACCTGGAGTTTTTGACAACATAAAGCCTTCCTGAAATTTGTCTGCTACTCTCTGTGATCAGCAATGTTGATTAGAGTTTGTTTTAATGGAGAAAGTTAAACTTTCTCAATTTGGAGTTCATTTGAAGTGCATTACAAATGATTTCGTGGGGCAGAAAAATAATTTTAGCAAAGCCAAATGATTCATTTGTTGTTTGAATTCTGTTCAGTGAGCCTTTATTTTGTAATTTTTTAATATGTTTTTGTTGTTTAACACAGAAAATGTGAAAATTTATATATATGTATATTTTAAAGCCATTAAAAACAACAAAAAAATTGGAATGTAGTGTTTTTCTGTTAGATTAATTTTACCTAAAGGGTCAGATTAATTTGTTCCGATAGTTGAAGTAAAGAAAATCAAGATGAAATTGTGAAAACCACCCAGAGCATTTAGACAGTGAGACTCCTCTGCAGGTAAACATAAACTAATCTTATCATTCCCATTAAAAATTGGTCGAGTCACCTGAGTTATTCTGTGAAGTCGTGGTAAAGAAAATTTTTTCTTACTTCTCTTTTTGTGTTTTCCTGTCAGGACCAGCACGACATGCAGCTGGAGATCGAGAGAGATAAAGCCATCACTGATAAAGTCATCCTCATCCAGAAATCTGTGCGTGGATTGAAAGCCAGGTTAGTGGAGAAATCATAGAAGCTGTGTGTTTTGAGAAATACATTTTTAAATTTCTTCTCTTCACAACATTTGCATTCATTTTCTATTTTCTTCCTAAAATCATAAACTGAACAAATCCTTTTAAAATAAACCCATCTTGAAAGGCTAATATTTGGTTAAATTGCTCTTAATGCTTCTTTAACTATTTGCTGCCAGCTTGTGGCAGTCGTCTATCCAATCTGTGGCATGAAGCATGCAGGTGAGGAGTTTACTACAACTACTACAAACACCTAAGTTATTTTTTGAGCTTGATACTTTTTATTTAACACATTATTATAAAGCAAATATTGTGTTTGAAGAAAAACAAATCAAGCCGTTTTATCAGCTTGAGGCATGAATTTTCAAACCATGCTGAAACTGACTTCATAAACAAAGAAAGATGCATGGAAACAGTTGAAACATCTTTGCTAAATATAATGAAACCATGTCTTCAGCATATTTAATTCTGTAGCAGGCCATAAATATAGCAGATCATTTATATACAAGCTTAAAAGTGGGGGCCAACAGCTGAGCCTTGAGGCACAATTATATTAACTCATAGATGGCTATAGATGAAATATATGTATTTCAAAAACTACTTAAAGAATTGATTTTGCGTGATGGAGTTGTGATTTAATGTGTACTTTCTGTTTTGTTGACAGGTCAAACTTTCGCAGACTCAGGAGCGCTGTGGTTTTTATTCAGAAGGTCTGGAGGGGCTATAGGAGCAGGAAGAATTACCAAATTGTGAGTTGTTCTGATTCTTGTACTGTTTTGTGTGGAGTTTTTTTTTTTTTTTTAGATACTAAAAAAGATGTTTTCTCTTAAAAGCTTAAGGAATGATGAAAATAAATTCTTGATTCTTAAAGGGAGTGTACTAGCCAAAATTCACATTTTGTACACTTTTGTACTTTCATTTGAGGTCCTTTTGCTACCAAATGCAGTGCTTGAAAAACTGAAATTTTATTATCAAAGAATGATTTTGTACAAAAAAGCATAGCAAACCTATTTTGTGCAGCCCGTAGACCAATTCTGAAAACTTTCCTGGAAAAAATGTGACATTTGGAATAAATGTTTCTCTGTCAGATGAAGTCAGGCTTCATTCGACTTCAGGCGGTCTGCAGGTCCAGGAAGTACTACAGAAGCTACCGGATCACTCGCTGCCGCATCACCCTCATCCAAGCCCGCTGCCGGGGCTTCCTCGTCCGGCAGACCTTCTGGAGACGCCTCCGAGCCGTGTTGACCCTCCAGGCCTACACCAGAGGCATGATAGCCAGACGCCTCTGCCAGAGGCTCAGGGCCGAGGTAAATGGTTACTATGTTTACTACTGCTACCTACACCTCATTGACCTGCCAGAAAGACACGGAGACTGGTTGTGAGGAAGTGCCTGTTAATAAATCTTTTTATATTTCTATACATTTATAACAGAATTACACCAGGAAGTAGCAGAAAGCTATCCTTCCCTTTACATATCAGCCAAATAGCATCAAACGCTTCCTGGTCATGTTTTGGTTCAATGTTGTTGCCAACATTCCCCGTTTCTTCTTCTTCTTCTATCCAGCCATCATTCTTTCTGTTGCGGTAATGACCAGAACAGGTGCTACAATACAGAAATTTATGTTTTGTAAATTATAATTTACTCATTTGCCAAATATTTTTTATAAATGAGTCCAGTTTTAACTGTTAAAATTGTGTCTTGAAAACCTGAATTTAAAAAATCACCTTACTACTATGAGACATAGAGGTTTTATTTCTATAGGAAATACTGCTTCATCTGTAATGTTATTAAAATTAGATCAAGAAAGGGGTTTAAACAATATTAGGCTGCAACTAAGTTATTTTTGTCATTGATTATTTCTACGGTTAATCTGGTAATATAATAAGAAATAATTTACACATTGTACAGAATTTTTATTTAACCAGCCTATTTCATACAATGCCATAGTGTATGCTTGATCATTTCTTGCAAAGGATACCGCTGATGCTGAAAAATACTTCTAACATTGAGATGTGAAAAGCTCAGTCCTTTCTGAGCCACTGATCATCGATTGAATTATTATTTGCCTCCTAATTTAGGAATGACAAATAGATTATTTTAAATTATGTCCTACTGCAGAGAAAATAATTAACATTTTCAGACTTAAACATACATTTGATGATGTTGAAAGGTTTATTAGACTAAAAACTAAAGCATCATGTCTCAGATGTTTATTATATCAGCAATTATATCAATTATAGCAAGACCTGATATAATTTTCTAACAGCAACATGTCTGCAATTTGGCGTAAATACAATATATTTATCCTCAAATGTTCAGTGGTTATGAGAAGTGCAAGGAATGTTTTTGGTTGATTTCCTAAAATAAGCAAACATTTTTAACTTTGCAAATTAAACATTGGATCATATTTACATGCTACTCTTTTATTTATTTTTATTTTTAAATTAATTTATTTTATGTTATAAACTAATTCATTATGAATTTGTTTAAATCTGTTTTTGTTTTTTTAAAACAATGGAGGAGTTGTACAAATTGGCTTAACATGGCTAAGCATGAATACAAGCGAAGGTTCTTGAGTGCCCTCTACTGGTCTGGGGGTCTTAATAAGTGGCTCAGTTTACATTGCCTCTGGCTGGCTCTGCTTTATGACTGAAAACAATGGTGTTCATTGAAAAGGAGCTGGAGCAGCATTCTTTTTATTATTATTACAATTATTATTTTTTATGTGCTCACTTGCTTTGTAATTTTTCTTCTTATATTGATTTATTTTGGCTATGTCTTTTTTGCTTCCTCATCCTCGTGTGTTGCCTTTGGAAACATAATGTCAGAAAGTGGACCGATTATTACCTGTGGGCCTAAAACGATTTTGCTGTGTTATGTTTGTGTTTGTTAAACAAATAAAAATGTCTTTGAAATTGGAAAGATCAAAGTTTTACCATTTTGATGTGTATTCACTGTTTTTCAATTTAACTACTGTGGACTCCAGGCAGAATATACTCAAATCAGAGCTGCTCAAACACATCTCTGCAGGATTACTCCTAAATAAAAGTCATGAGTTGGATCAACTATGCTGGACTTCGTAAAGGGGGATCAAGATAATTCATCCTGCAGTAAAACTCACAATTATTCCTACAAACAAGTTTTAATTTTATTTTGTTTTTTTGTTTATTTGTTTTGAGGAGTTTTTAGGAAAAAGAGTTGGATGTCTATATATCTTTTTTTATTACATCTTTTTTTAATGTTTTACAGATTTGTAGTTCTGTTCTGTATAATGTCAGAATGTAAAGAAATTATCATTTTTGTTCTACAACATTTTCATAAATATAAATAAAAAGTGGCTATAAATTATACAAAAAATAACATCCCTATTTGTAATACTAACAATAATTACTATTCAGTGTGTTTGCACCTCCTTAAATGTCTTAAAAACTAAGTTGGCCTCAAATGTGCTAGTCACAGTTCTATTTAATCTTGTACAGTCTACATGATTTCATGATTACTGTTGTTATTATTATTAATGTCGTTATTATTTATTATTTATAATAATAGACTAAATAAGTAGAGCAAAATCAGCAACAAATAAGGAGGGCTTTTTAACTTGGAACGAAACAATAAGACGCTCACAAACCAAACTCTTTTTTTTTTTTTTTGAGTTTTGAATAAGTCAGGAAACAGCTGCAGTTTTAACATCTTCGTCTGTGAACCGTGTTCTTCTGCTTTCTCATCTTAAAGCGTCAGCGGCGCCTGGAAGCTGAGCGGCAGCGCCTGGCCGAAGAGGAGCAGCTCCGGAACCAGATGACAGTCCGGCGGGCCAAGGCGGAAGCCGAGAGAAAGCACCAGGAGCGGCTCCTCCAGTTGGCCCAGCAGCAGGAGGAGCGGGAGCGGGAGGAGAGAGAGGAGGCGCGCAGGAAGAAGGAGCTGCTTGATCAGATGGAGAGAGAGAAGGAGCAGCCTGTCGACCACTCTGACATGGTGGACCGGATGTTTGGTTTCCTCGGGGACTCCGGACCGCTCCCGAACCAGGACGGACAGGCGCCGGCTGGGTTTGAAGTATATGTTCATGGTTTGATTAAATTTCTGCCAGAAAGCTCAGAAATTTTATATTAATTTTCCAGAAATAGCAAGAAAATTTCTTAGCTTCAAATTGAAAATTTGCAAGGAAGCTCTTTTTTTTGTCAGAAATTTGTTCAGTTCTTTTTAATTTTTTTATCGACGCACAGTGGACCTAATATGCCGTAATACTTATAAGCCTTGGTGAAAGTTAGATAAAATCATTCAAATACAAAGAAATGTACCTGAAACATCATAAAAACACTTTAATCAGTCACATAGACTGATTTGGCGGTTGTGAGCAACCTTTACATTTATTTAAACTCGATGAAAACCATTTGATGCATTGTACCTGATTGCACCTTGTTGCTAACTCATATCTGCAGAGGTCAAGATAAGAAAAGAAAGGCTGAGAATAGTGAAGAATTGAGTTGAGAATATCCTCTAAAATGTTAAAAAAAACATCATTATCAAACAACATCATTGCATACATGTATCCCAAACTATAAAACCCATAACACCAAAAATGGTTGTGGGTTTCACATGTTCTCCATATTAAAATAATTCCCTTGTTTGTTGATCCTGACAATAAATCTTGATATTGAGGTTCTGAAAGTGACGTCCCACTTTTCTGTGTTCCCTCAGGATTTGGAGCAAACTACTCGCGGCGAGGAAGTAGAAGAAGAGATGCTGAATGAAGCTCCGCCATTACCTGATGAGGAAGAGGAAGATCTGTCCGAGTACAAGTTCTCCAAGTTCGCGGCCACCTACTTCCAGGGTCTTTCCACTCACACCTACATCAGGCGGCCGCTGAAGCAACCGCTGCTGTTTCATGAGGACGAAGGAGACCAGCTGGTGAGTAAAGAAACGCTGCAGGGGGCGGCCATGTTTGTTTTCAGTTCAGGATGTAGCAGAAATTAGCAGAAATAGTTCTGCCATGTATGGAAAATCGTGTGCATGTTCTTAACCTGTTTTATTTATATTGAGCCAATTCAGAAAAGATGACACTTCAAGTCACAACATAAACAGTTAAAAGTTGTATCCAATTATATAGAAAAACATGTAATAAATAAATCAAATTCATACAGATTCAGCTGTACAGACAGATTGAATCAAATACAGTTTGATTTGATCATAGTTAGAGTATAATGCAGTCAGAAATTTAATTTTCCTTGTTGAAATTATGTAACACTGAGGGAAATCTTTTTTTTTTTTCAATTTACAGTTTATCTAGACCGACCCAAAAAGGTCAATATATCATATTTATTTTATATTTTATGGCTATTAGATACCAGGATGAAGGGGCATCACAGCTAAGTGGCAGATGGTGCAAACAGCAGAATATATAAAATATAAAACAAAAAAATATGCAATCTAAACAAAATACCTCTGAAAAACATGATTAATAATGTATGATGCTTTATCCAAGAGCACTCATGGAAAATTTAGTGGAAGAAAAAAAATGTGATTGAAAAATTGTCACACAGACTGCTCTGTGACAAGCTCATCAGAGATCTGATTAAAACCTCTTTTCCCGTGTCTTTCAGGCTGCGTTAGCTGTGTGGATCACCGTGTTGAGGTTCATGGGCGACCTGCCAGAACCAAAATGCCAGATAGTCATCAGCGATGGCAGTGAGAAGATCCCTGTCATGACCAAGATCTACGAAACCCTCGGCAAGAGAACTTACAAGAGGGAGCTGCAGGAGCTGCAGGTGGAGGAAGAGGTGAGGTGGTGCTGCTCAACATCTTACCGCTTATTTTCTGAGGAGGAATCTTTCAAACTTCCAAGTTTGTCTCTACAGAACAGCTCCATAGACTCTCAGAAGAGGAACAGCGTCAGACATAAGCTGGTGTCTCTAACGCTGAAGAGGAAATCTAAGATAACAGAAGAGGTCAGGTTTGTTCATGTTTCAGACTGGATTAGGGTTAATTAAGACATTACAGTGCCATTAAAGTGATAACTTAAGGGGTTGTAAAATGTAAATTTTTCTAAACATAACCATTTAAAGTACATGTTGCATCCCAAACTAGTCTGTTTGGGCCGTTTCTCTACCATTCTGGAAAGTCCACCATCCCTTGACTTACCAGTGGCGCCCTCTGTTGGACAGTGGTTAAACTGAAACACTAAAAGAAGGCCTCAGCGGGCTTTATTAGAACTCATTTTAATCAAACAAATCTGTTAATAAACAATTACAGTATTAATACTTTATTTTCACAATTTATCCTCCAGTAGAAGTCTTTCACTCCTTTATTTATCTCATCTGAAATCTTTGAAGCTGAAAATTGTTCCCCTTATCATGTGTAGGTGACCAGGCGGCTGACAGAGGGCATGGACTATGGTCTCCAGGGCAACAGCATGCTGGAGGATCGACCCACCTCCAACCTGGAGAAGCTTCACTTCATCATCGGAAACGGCATCTTACGGCCAACGCTCAGGTTCGCAATAGCGAGCAGAAAGCCTTGGTGGTATTGACATCCAGCTGCAGTTTGGTAGACATCGATAATGTTTCTTCTCATATTCTAAGTTAAATTACAATATTTAACTTGGAATATGCTTGTTAAGTCAAGAAAACAGCTTTTTTTTAATGTAAAAATAAAAACACCTACTGGTTTTGCACTGAAGACCAGCTGTTGTTTGGGTGGTACAGGTATGGATGATGTATAATTATCCCCCAGTGTATAATAATGGGTTGTTAGGTTGTGCACATGATTGTGTGCAAACAGGACTGATTTGTGAGAATTTGGATACAAAAACTTAAAATGGTTAATGTCCCAGAATTTTTAAACTCTCATAAAAAGCCACATTCAGTTTCTGAATCTGTATCTGCTCTAAATAAGCAGAATCATCACAGTTGTTGTTTGTTTGTGTTAAAAAAAAAAATCAAAAATGAAAACGAGATCCACTGGTTCTAACATGTGTGAGCATGTGTGTGTTTCATTCATTCATCTCTGCTGCAGGGATGAGATTTACTGTCAGATCTGCAAGCAGCTCACTCAGAACCCGTCCAAAAGCAGCCACGCCCGGGGATGGATCCTCCTGTCTCTCTGTGTCGGCTGCTTCGCTCCGTCTGAGAAGTTTGTCAAAGTAAGAATGTTTTAGGGGAAATCATTTTATCCTCATTTTACTGATGTTTTTTTTTGTGATCAATATTTAATGTGAAAAATGTGGACTTGTTTGTTTTCCTAAGAAAACGCCAATGGAGGCATTTAAAAAAGTAAAATATATGTTAATACATAAGTTTAAAAAGTTGCTTTTTTTTTCCAATGGTACATAGTATATTGAAAAATAATATGCTATTATAAAAAGAGAAAAAAATCTGCCCTTCCCAACAGTATGTTTGTTAAAAATGTTTTTTCTGCTGTGTGGTCAGTATTTACGAACCTTTCTGAAGAACGGTCCTCCTGGTTACGCTCCGTACTGCGAAGAGAGGCTGAGGAGGACGTTTGTGAACCGCACACGAACCCAGCCGCCGTCCTGGCTGGAGCTGCAGGTACAAACTACATGAAACTCCCTTCTCAACTCCTCTGGGATTTGGGAAAATCTGTATGTCTTATAGAAATTAGGCAGTTTTAAAGAAAAAATCTGGTTTTAAAGACATTATTTTAACAATTAAACTTGCACAAGTTTTTTAATGGATGCTGTTGTTGCATTTAAGACAATAAAATGTTTATTTTGTATTTAAAAATGAATCAGTTAATTTGCATCTTTTAATGTATTTCTAATATTTGATAAAAAGGCTTATGGTAAGTGTTTAATGAAACAGCTACAGAATTTTTTATTTGATAAATTAATACAGTAATCCATTACTAAGATCATTGTTAGTTGCAGGGCAAACAGAATAAATCAGAACCAACATGACAGAACTGCTCCAACATGCTTCTAGTATTGTTTTGATAGTATAACTAGTGAGTTGCTGTATTTTTTGTTTCCTTGAGGCGACCAAGTCCAAGAAGCCCATCATGTTGCCTGTGACGTTCATGGACGGCACCACCAAGACGCTGCTGGCGGACTCCGCCACCACGGCCTTCGAGCTCTGCAATGCCCTGGCGGACAAGATCAACCTGCGCGACAGCTTCGGTTTCTCCCTGTACATCGCTCTGTTCGATAAGGTACAGCCTGAAACGCCCCCATGATGTCATTCACTGCGGTACTGTTGCTTACGGACGGATGTCTCTGTCAGGTGTCGTCTCTGGGCAGCGGCAGCGACCACGTCATGGACGCCGTGTCGCAGTGCGAGCAATATGCCAAAGAGCAGGGCGCCCAGGAGAGGAACGCCCCCTGGAGGCTGTTCTTCAGGAAGGAGATCTTCAGCCCCTGGCACGACCCCACAGAGGACTACGTCGCCACAAACCTCATTTACCAGCAGATCGTCAGAGGAGTGAAGTTTGGAGAGTATCGCTGTGAGAAGGTGCATTAGATCAGTTGCACATTTAATATTTGTTTTTCATGTCTGACAAAGGAAGTCTGATTTTTAATCCAGTAAACATTCATTATTGCTCTCCATGAAAAAACTAAGCCCTAAAAACTTGGTTGTCATATAAGCATTACGTCCAGAGAGCTGTATGCAAGCACATTAATGGAAAGTTGAGTGGAAGGAAAATGTGCAGAAGATATAACAGCGAAGAAGCATCAGAAACTTCTCACCTGGGCTATAAAGTCCACTTTTCAAGATTACATCCTTGAGTGATGCAGTAACTCATGCATAAGGAGCCCAGACCAACTGCTCAGTCCGTATACCTTCAGCATGTGGTCACTCTCTTTATTCATTTTAACAAATATTTGTGTTGAAATTAGGGCCAGGACCTTAACACATTAATTTTGATATATTAATTACACTGATTTTTAAAAATAATTGCTTTCTTTTGTTTTACATACAAAGGTTTCAATCAAAATATGTGTCTAGTTCGCCTGTAAATCTGACGCAGAAGTGACATCCACTAACATCAACGATGGACGATAAAGATACTTTTCTTGATCCACTTTTGAAATATTTGCTTCAAAAATAAGTCTGATGGGACAGTAGAAAGACTATTGTTGTGCTGAAAGGGGTTAGTTTATCAGTGACACTATTCAAGCCTAAAATAGCATCTCTCTACAAAACATCTTTTCACTTGTCTGTGGATCCCACTCACTGTCTCTGTGTTATAATACTGCTAACAATGAACTGTGAAGCATCTAGTCATGAGGAACACAGGCGCCATGCAGGAGTTCACTCAACTCGATCCTTTGCAGGAGGAAGAGCTGGCTGAGCTGGCCTCTCAGCAGTACTTTGTGGACTATGGCTCTGAGATCCTGCAGGAGCGCCTGCTCAGCCTCATCCCGTCCTACATCCCCGACAGAGAAGTCACCACGACTAAGACAGCAGAGAAGTGGGCTCAGCTCATCATCAACGCCCACAAAAAGGTACCTGCTAAACTGCTCACTCTGAAAGGAGATAGACATAGACTGAACTGAGCAGATGAAAATCTCATTATCTAAAAGGAACATGTAGAAACATAATAGGTCACCTTTAAAACAACAAATCCTTGGTTTTATTTATCACTGTTGAGCGATGGTGACTCGCTACATCTCGTCCTGCAGGGATTATATCACAAAAGGAGGCTGAACACTCAGAAGGTGAGGGAGGACGTTGTGGATTTTGCTCGGATAAAGTGGCCTTTACTCTTCTCACGTTTCTATGAGGCCTTTAAATTCTCAGGTAAGGAGGTCAGGTCATTCTTAACTATGTTTAAAAAATGCAGGAGTGGTGGTGACGGTTTTAAATGAATATAATTGTCTGCTACAGGGCCCAGTTTGCCAAAGAATGATGTGATTGTGGCAGTGAACTGGACTGGGGTTTACTTTGTGGATGAGCAGGAGCAGGTTCTTCTGGAGCTGTCGTTCCCAGAAATCACGGCTGTGTCCAGCAGCAGGTAGAAGAACAGCTTATCCAATTAAACGTCAGAATAATCGATTAATTCTCAGATTAATCAATTATACTTTCTAGTATAATTGTTAGTTGCAGCCCTCCCATGTTTTTGAAGCTCTTGCTATGGAAATCACTTTAAAGTTTGAACTTTAACTGTCTAGAGGAGGAAAACTGCAAGGTCAGAGTTTCACATTGGCCACCATCAAAGGAGACGAGTACACCTTCACGTCCAACAATGCGGAGGACATCCGGGACCTGGTGGTCACCTTCCTCGAAGGTCTGAGGAAGAAGTCCAAATATGTGGTGGGATTGCTGGACTGTCCAAATCCTGGTGAGCTTCAGGGTCGGTCTGGGGGAAGGTTCATCTGTCCTGAACCGAGCTGTGACTCTCGCTGTGACCTCTGTCCTGCAGCTGGCGTTGACTCCACCTTCTTGAGTTTCTGTAAGGGGGATCTGATCATCTTGGATGAACATGACGGAGAACATGTGATGAACTCCGGCTGGGCGCATGGCGTCAACGACAGGACCAAGCAGAGAGGAGACTTCCCTGCTGACTGCGTCTATGTGCTGCCCACCATCACCAGGCCGCAGTACGACATTGTGGTAAGAGTCAGTCATTGGGGTGAACTGCTTTAACGCTCAGTCTGAACTTATTATTACACTACTGCCGGCATCATGATGGACAAGCTCTGGTAGTTCTGATTTGTTCTTCTTGTAGATTTTGTTCATAAAAGATTGCATAGCTAAAAGTTGGCATAGGGACAAATTTTGAAAAGTGAGACACACAAAATACACTGTATGTATAGACCTATGCATGCACTGCAAAAACACAAGGGCCTCTTATACAGAATTCACATTTGCAGGTTTTTGTACTTCCATTTGAGTTTTTGGCTAGAAGTTAGTGTTTTTTGGTGTCTGGAGTAAGAGCTATTTCAAAGACCTCCCAGTTGTTCACATCAAGTCACATCAACAGGCACTGCCTGTTGATGTTCCACCTGTTAGCAACCAAAGCTGTTGATGTTCCACCTGTTAGCAACCAAAGCTAAGCTCCACCATGTTTGGTCAGCTGGTTTGTGTGAAAATTTTAATGAATATGTTTTGATTAGGCCATAGACCTTTCCTAACCTGTTAAAAGAAACAATAAATCACCTTTAACTTTGAACATCTAATCGTGACCCTGGGTATTTTTTTAGAAATTACATACCGTGTAATAATTACCTTCCTCAGTGTAGATCTTGTCAATTAATTCTTGTTTATTATCCTAACATGCCTGTTCTGGTCTCAGGCTCTGGTGACGATGACTCCTGATCAGAGGAGGGAGTCTCTCAGTTTGTCTCAGATGAGTCTTTCTGAGAAGGACAAACCCAAGGCCTACACCCTGGAGGAGTTTTCCTATGACCACTTCAGGTGCCCGACCAACCAAATCCCTCTCACAGAACGGGTTGGGAGCTGCTTTAACCTTTAACTTCTCCAGGCCGCCTCCGAAGAGCACCCTGAGCCGAGTGATGATGTCCAAAGCTCGAGGGAAGGAGCGACTCTGGAGCTGCATTAGGGAGCCTCTCAAACAACCGCTGCTGAAGAAAGTCTTGGCGCACGACGAACTCTCCCAGGAGGCCCTTCTGGCCTTCATAGATATCCTTCGCTTCTCACATTAATCACATCACACTTCAATACGACAGAAATTAATTATAACAATTATTTTTAAAACCATTTCAAGGTTCATAGAGTAAGAAGAGACTAAAGGAAATTCACTGCGGAAACCCAAAGTCTTCCCAGGTAATTTTGGTTTCGTTTCTAGTCCAAACATCTTGGTACATTTAAAATAAGGCAAAACTAACTCATAAGTAACTTTTCAGCAATATGTAGGAACTTGTTTTCATTTTATAGTAAAATTTTAAACATAAATGTTTCTCTGACATTTGAGTTTTGCAGCATATCTCACATTAAATGTGGATTTATTACAGCCAATTAAAAATCAGCATTTTGTCAGGTGTGTTGAGTGTTTTGGATTCGGTGTGTCGTCTGTGTTCCTCTGTGGGCTTTTTTCCCTGACTGTCTCCATACCTGTGATGAAATACATGGGCGACTACCCGTCCAAACGGGCGCGGTCCGTCAACGAGCTCACCGATCAGATCTTTGAAGGAGCGCTGAAGGCAGAGCCGCTGAAGGATGAAATCTACTGCCAGATCCTCAAACAGCTCACAGACAATCACATCAAGTTAGTAAATCTCAACTGAAGGGCAGCGATAAGTTTACTTCTCTTAGTCTGCCCCGTCAGCTGTGGTTTCTCTGTGAAGGTTCAGTGAGGAGAAGGGCTGGGAGCTGCTGTGGCTCTGCACTGGTTTGTTTCCTCCCAGTAACATCCTGCTGCCCCACGTCCAGAAGTTCCTCCAGGCCAAGAAGCACTTCCCGCTGGCGCCGGACTGCATGCAGCGGCTGCAGAAAGCCCTGCGGTACCACATGGCTGCTCTTTCATCCCATCCTTGTCTTCCTTCTTGCTTCATCGCTCCTCTTCCTCTTGATTTGTGCAGAAACGGATCCAGGAAGTACCCTCCTCACCTGGTGGAGGTGGAGGCCATCCAGCACAAGACCACACAGATTTTTCACAAGGTTTACTTCCCTGACGACTCGGACGAGGTCAGAGGCGACTTGGGTTCAAAACGTTTGTTGGGAAACAAACGTTTTGTTTGGACGTTTTCAGATCCCTGTCTGAACTGAGGGATCTAAACTGTGTTCAGGATTTGCTCTATTAAAAAATAATTGTAAAACTTTTCTAAAAACTGCAGAAAATTTTCAGTTTTGCTTTGATAAAATGTGAAATAAGTGTTTTACAAAAAATACTTGTTCTTAAATTCTTAAATTGAAAAGAAAAATTGGCTGTAGATATGACGACATTTTATTCCTCAACTTCCTCTAATGTTTCTATATTTGTACTGCTTGTCTGAAAATTGTGTACACTTGGAACCAAAGGCAAATTCTTGATCCTGTTTGATAAACAAGGGGTTTCTTTGGATTTCTTTGGTTTTCTTGTGATCTCAGGTGTTTGAAGTGGAGTCGAGCACGAAGGCTAAAGATTTCTGCCACAACATCTCCAGTCGACTGATGCTCAAATCCTCTGAGGGCTTCAGTCTGTTTGTAAAGATCACTGACAAGGTGAGGAGACTATGACAGAGTAGAGATTTGTTTTTTAATGATCATATCACATTGGTTGGAGAGTAAATATCACCAGAAGATAGTTGGAAAATTACTAGAAAAAAGCTTCTTTTTTTTTGTACAGTTACAACTTCTTGTGATATATATTTTTTGTCATATGACATTATTGTACTACTAAGATATTTGTCTGGTCATATTACTTTTCTCATAATGTTGACTTTTGTTGACTTTATTCTCAAATTATTAGGTCATATCCTGGTAATATTCAGACTTTAATTATTGTAATATTGCAGCTTTATTTTGTTTTCTCAGAATATTGACTTTATTCTCATAATAACATTTTGTATTTCTTAGCCTGGTCCTGCAGTGTGTGTCCTAATTAAATTTTTCAAGAATCAACATTTAGCTGTTAGATATGGACTAAATATCAGAGGCGTAGTGAGTGTTCCTTCAGTCCTTTTCTCTTTAAATATTAATTCTGTATCTTTTGCTTTTGTGTAAAATTTCTGGTTTTGCAGCAAAAAAAAAATGAAAGAATGAGCTCAAATCCTGTGAATCTCTCATTTCAATCTGGAGAGACTCAGACAGAGAAAGAAAGCAATTAGAAAAGTTTATTGACATGCATAAATCAAATCTTTGGCGCTCGGGCCCCGGCTCAGGACATCGAGCTGTGATTGCGATAAGCTCGGATGAGCATTCCCGATGCTGATAGGAATGTCATCCCCCGGGACCCAATCCTGGTGGTGGAGGCCGGTGAATGAAGTATGTCTGGGAGCCAGGACAGTGGAGGTGGAGAAGGGGTGGAGGTGGGTTGAGCGCAGCAGCAAAGCGGAAGACGCCTTGGATGGATGTCCTTGTCAACTGGGGCATGGTCGGTGATTGACTGTGGCATGGCTCGGTCCAGCGATGATAGGTCATTGGTGATTAGCAGGATGCGTCGATTGGATGATGCAAGTGGGGCTAAACAGTCTTCCAGTTTGAATTTACACCTAGGCTTCATTTTCTGTTGCTTTTAGGTCATCAGTGTGCCAGACGGCGACTTTTTCTTCGACTTTGTGAGGCATCTGACTGACTGGATCAAGAAAGCGAGACATGGTAACAGAGGTGGAGAACTGCTCTCGTCTCTGAAGCTCGGACTATTTGAGCATCTCTAACTCTTCCTGCAGGCTCTACAGGTGCGGTGCCTTCACTGACCTATCAGGTGTTCTTCATGAAGAAGCTGTGGACCAACACGGTGCCAGGAAAAGACTCCATGGCCGACTCCATCTTCCATTATTACCAGGTGCTTTCAGAAATGTTTAAACTGGATATGAAACAAAAATAATGTTCCTACTCAACACAGTTCTTCAGAAAACTTGAGACTAAGATGTAGAAATATGGAGGCTTTTTCTACCCTGGAGGATTTCATTTTTAATTTCTGTTGAATTTATGACTCATGTAAAGTAGAATATGGTGAAAAATGTAATTATTAGCTCTCTTTTCAGAAATTAAAGCTCAAATATTAGAATTAAATATGTTAAGCCTTTATTTCTTGAATATTTTGGCTTATAGATAAAGAGCTAAATTAAATATTACATAAGATCAATACATTTCAGTGTATTTTTTATATGGTAAAAGACAAAAAAATCTGCAGAATGTGCCAAATTTTTATTTGATTACTTGATTCATTGTCAGACTATTTGATTACTAAGAAAATTGTTAGTTGCCCCCCTAAATATTAGACAATGTTGTAATTTTCTTATTCGCTGAATTTTGGATTTTTATTCTTTGTGAGCTATAGAAAAAAAAATCAAAATAAAAGCTTGAAATATTTTACTCTGTGTGGTGAATCTATAATACTATATAAGATTCACTTTCTGAAATGAGTGGTGGATTTTTAACTTTTTTGTGATATTCTTCTTGTTTCAGAAATCCAAAACATTAAAAAAAAGTTTGCCTCAATAAAGGAAAGGATTTCAGATTTATTGTTAAACTAATGTTTTAAAATTTAGATTTGTGCTTGAATGTTTAATGGTAAAATAACTGATGACCATAAAAAGCCTTCAGTTTTGTTTCTCTGATTGAACTTAAATTTAAAAAAAAGTGTTTTTCTGTGCAGGAGCTGCCCAAGTATCTCCGCGGTTACCACAAGTGTTCGAGGGAGGAGGTGCACCAGCTGGCGGCTCTGATCTACAGGGTGAAGTTTGAAGAAGACAAATCTCATTTCCAGAATATTCCCAAGATCTTGAAGGACCTCGTCCCTCAGGACCAGATCCGACTTCTGTCCCCAGACGACTGGAAGAGGGTGAGCAGAGCAGTGAAACCCAGTGAGACCAGGTTCACTTTCAGCAGCAAAAAGAATGAAAAAGAAATCAAATTCAGTTGGTTAATGTGATTTAGATGCCATCATCTGAGACCTGAATTCATTTTATGTGTATTTTCAACAGGCTCTAAATGTTCCAGGACATCAAACTAAGTTAACCTGCAGTCACAAAAAAGTTCTTTTGAAATCGTTTCTTTCTAGGGAAAAGTCCAATCTGAATGAAATCCAGAGCTAACTCACTGCTGGATGCATTCAAAAACAACAGGTTTTGGAGTGGTCTAGTCAAAGTCTGGACTAAAATCTGACCGTAATGCTGTAAAACCTTCCAATGTGAATTAAATAAAATAATTCTGGCCAAAATTCCTCCACTCCTTAATTTCTGCTGGGAAGCAGAACCAGATTAGGTACTGTTTTTGTGACGTCCAAGTTGGTTCAGAATGCTTTTATAAACTTTTTAAAACTTCATTTTATATTTACGCAAGTTGTCTTGGATAATAAGTCTTAGCTAAGATTATCCAATTTGATTTTTCTTTTATTTTTTAGTCAGTTGACAGCAGAGATCCAGAAAGTCATGGATTTCTAGCACCTTTCCTAATGAATGATGAGATTATGTGACTCATGCTTTGGATTTTCTTCTCTCCTCAGTCCATCATAACGCTCTTTAACAAACAGTCGGGAAAAACACCCGAAGACGCCAAACTCTCCTTCCTGAAGGTCATTTACAAATGGCCGACGTTTGGCTCAGCTTTCTTTGAAGTCAAGGTGAAGATGCCAGAAAAGTACCGTAGTTGTCAAAAAAAGACCAAAAGTAATGTATTTTGTTCCTTGCCACATGTAATGTTTTTGATTTTCTGTAGCAAACAACAGATCCAAATTACCCAGAAACCCTCCTGATTGCCATCAATAAACACGGAGTCAGTCTGATTGAGCCAAAGACAAAAGTGAGGATTAAGCTCACGGTTTTATTTACAACTTTATGAAGATGTCATGTTAATCTGTGCTAATCCTTCGACCTGCAGGACATCCTGACCACTCATCCTTTCACCAAGATCTCCAACTGGAGCAGCGGCAACACGTACTTCCACATCACCATCGGGAACCTGATGCGAGGCAGCAAGCTGCTCTGCGAAACGTCGCTGGTGAGCGTCTGAATTCACTTAGTACGGACGGTTCTGACCGTCGGCGAAGAAACATGACAGAAAGACATGCAGACAGATACCCTGCCGGTGATTCTCAGGTGTTGTCCTCTAGTCCTGCAGCTAATTATTCCCTGCAAACCTTCTGTCTCTCCAACTACTCCAGGGATACAAGATGGATGACCTTTTGACCTCTTACATCAGCCAGATGCTGACAACAATGACCAAGCAGCGAACATCCAGAGGAAACAGCAAGTGATCAGGCCACACTCCTGAACTAAAACCTACCTTTCATTTTTCTGTCCTGTCTTAAAAACTCACCTTTTGCCTTTAAAATCACTCCATCAGGACTTTCCTGTGTTGAACTGTTAGAGCTGTTTCCCTCACAGTTTTCATGGATTTTAGATACAATCAACTTATCCGCCAGCCTTGCAAACAACATTCATACCCCAGGAAAATTAACACACTTTGTCACGTTACAACTACATTGCTGAGTGTCTTTGTCTGCAGGACTTAATGTGACAAACCAACACAGAGGAATGATGTGGAAATACTTATGTTGGGGGTCTGCAGCTTTTAATGCACCCCTGATCCAAACAGCTCAATCAATGGACATAAGCAGGATGTAATTCAAACTTTTCATTTAGAGATGTAGAGACAGAGATGCATCCTAAAGTTGCAGGATCCAGCATTTTCTCTGCAGTCTGAATTCCCAACTCCGACTAAATGATAGTTTTCAAAGTGTCTGCAGTCTGAACGATGAACATGAGTCATCATTCTGCAGCAGAAGAAGCCAAATGCAGTAAATCTGGATGTAAACAACGGCTGAAAATATAATTCTGAAATTTATGAAAGAAGTTTGTGTCAGTGAATCACATCACAATCCCATCACTCTTACATCCAAGCAGACTTCTCCACAGAAGTTGTAGCCAATTCTCCACAAAAGGCCGTTGCTATCAGCTGCGCTTTCTTTTTATTATTCTCCTTCATCCTTTAATGATCTGGTGATGAAGTCGGCTCCCACTCGTCAGCAGATTTAAAATTGATCCCTAGACAGCAGTGGCCATTATTATTTCCGTAAACAGATCGACTGCTGAGTGATCGACATCTATGTTCTTCTTCTGCACATTTGGGTCATTTTGTGGTCGTAAACTGTTTACACAGAAGTCTGATTGCAGTCGCATTTAATTAGCAGCATGAACAACCACCAAACAAATGGATTTCAGCAAAAGAATTGACCCATACATTTTTAGATTTTAGCTTGTAAGACATTAGAAAACCATCATTTTACTTAAACTTCACAATTAAACACTGCTCTGTGCCGGTCTGTCACACAAGCTTCCATTAAAATACATTGAAACCAGTTATTGTAACATGAAAAAGGTCTAAATTAATGTTAATTCTGAAATTGAAACGAACCAATGACCTTTACAATAAGATTCACTTCATTCTGGACAATGATGCCTAAGACCAACTATTTTCCTTTTTCAGACTGTAAATATTAACTCCCAGTGATTTTGTTCACATATGTGTTGGAAGTTGAAATTTTACACCTTTAACTAAGAGTTTTAAATTTAGTTCTACAGTGACAACCTGCATCATGAAATCAAAAGCAAAGCCATTCATCTCCCAGAAAAATGTCAATTAGATGTCTTTTTCCAGTCATTTTATGTATTTTGCATAATTGTTTTTTTAGATCATCTTTCCTCTCTGTTGGATAAAGTTTGTATGTTGTTTTAGATCAAAGGAAATGTGATTTGTTCTGCAGGTGTGCCACTAAATTAAAACGCCATTTTTGTTTCCTAAGGTTGGTTTTCAGAGAATCTGTCCCAAAAGGAAACCACAGAAATCTGTTTCTAATCTCATGTTTAAAAACAAATCATTTCAGAATTTGAGTGAAGTCAACATGTTTCACATCATCCATGTACAAAGTACTTTTATCAAAATATGTGACATAACTTTATGTAGTCATAAATAAATTACATTTTGCAAAGAAAGTTGGCTTTATTTCTCATTTAAATATGGTTTATTCACTTTTACCTAAAAACCATTCAAGATTATTATTTAGAAAAACTGCAAAAACACAATGCTTTCAAGTATTTTTGTCTATGTTCTAGTGAAAATATCTTAGAGCACTTTTACATAAAACTAACTTACTAATTTTGTGGAACAACTTTGCAGCTTTTCATGTTTAGAACATTTCTCATTTGCATTTGTTTCGTAGATTGTGGGTTTTGTTTGTTCACATTTACGCCTGTTAGCTGGTGTTTGTACTACTTTATTTCCCTGACTGTTTTACCCATTCTTGAATCTCTGTACAATCTGAGACAGAGATGATGCTTAGGCCTCAGCAGTCACCAATAAACACTAAGCTCCCAGCTGGAGAAAAGGACACAGACCTCCAAAAGGCTGTGCTGGTTACTGGGAGACTGAAGGAGAACACATACGTATGTATGCTGGTGTAAATTATCTGCTATTTACACCAGCATTTTTAGGTAGGGAGAGTCGGGACAAATTACCAGGCTTCAGCACAAGCATTTAAGGTCCTGGATAGAACAGTCTTGAAAAGGACTGTTGACCAAACTCTGCTTGTTTGAGTTCTTTAATAAAAAAAAATACTTTGATGTCTACAACACAGAAATAAATAGCTCTTTATGCTGCTGTTTAAAATCTAAAACATACACATCAGACTTCAGATATGATCAACTATTCAGACAGTTTGGGTTTTCTTCATACAGATTGCTTCTGTCAAGGTTTTGGCACAAAAAACTAAAAAACTTTGACCAGGGCTCAACAGACAGGATGGTACAGCACTGCTGAGACTGATGGTGGAGGAACAGAAACCTCCCATCCAAATAAGGTAATTACACATGTAAACATATGTTGGTATTTGTAGCATTATCTAGTATAAGATAATCATTCTCATTGAAAATCTGTCTTTAAGCAACTAAACCAGATTCATTATTGTTTCCATCAGTAGGAATCCAGTCAGAAAGCCCGGCTGCTACAGATATAAATTGTTTATTGATGTTTTTTTACACTTTTCAGTCACATTGTGAAGCAAAGCTAATGGCAGTTTATTATGGTGCAACTTTATCATTACTAAAGGGGCAGTATTACTTGTTTTCAAGGCACACAGTGCCATTTAATAGTACAATCAAAGTAACTATGTTACCTTCAGTTTTAAAAATGCTATGTAGGTCAAAAATGACTTCAAATGCATTTCACTTTGTAAACACCTGGAAATTAAGCCTCTGCCTTTGTAAGAAACTCTGCCTTCAGGACGCCATTACAAATGGCTCCTCTTCTAACCCTTTAATGTTTTTACCAGTGGTTCACTGAGAAGTAGCTCCTATAATGAGCTCAGCAGATACGCAGTTCCACTGGGTGTTTGCTAATTGTGGGGAAGGGCTGCTCTGTGAAGCAGAAGCTTAAAACCTTGAAAACTGCAGCTCCAAGGAGCTGCGCCTCGAAGGCAGGGCTAGGTCCAACCAGGCATTTTCCACAGCTGAATGGTTGCCATGGAGATTGAAGATTTGTCAAGCATGCAGGAAATAATCAAGGCAACACCCCATGTATGATTTTGATGAGGGAATAACATTATAACATGATGGAAAGCTCTAAAACATAGATTTTTACATAATACTGCCCCTTTAAAGTAAAAATAGCTGACAGAATTTAACCTGAGAATATTTGATGTTTGGGTAGAAAGTTTGGCATTTTCTTCTGGCGCTGACGTGATTTGGTTGCAGAAGGACAGAAACCTGGCAGGGTGAGAGGTTGCCAGATCAGCTCTGCCTTGAGGGCTCCGTCACGGTTGCCAGGTTGAGCATCTTCTCTGTTTGACAGTTTGAACTGGACACTGACCAGATGTCGCCCATCTCTATGAAAACATCAGAGAGAGAAATGATCACTAACACTTATGAGGTGGAGCGTTACTCTCCAGAAAAATCACGGCCTTGTTGAAAGATGCAGACAAGCACTACTGCAAGAAAGTGTCTTTAAAAAACCGGCTGAAGTTTCTGACTCCAAGTGGAGCTTTGTATTCGTTACTGATCCACCTACGCTCTCATTTCATCCATAAAACCGGTGAAGAATCCGTCCAGCTTAAGACACTTCAGCTGATGAGTTCAGCCTTCCTTACCTTGGCCAGGTCTCTGAACTCTGAACCTCTGGGTTTTCCAGGTCGGTTGCAGTTATTGAACCTGACAGAACTGATTGCTACACGCTCGATCCTTCTCAAATTAAATCAGTTCATTTGCGTCTTTTTGTTCATAAAACGCTTCTGTTGACTATTTGTAACAACAAAACTTTTGAAGGTTCTGTGATCACAACATCGCAGCATTTTCAAGAAAACTGAAGATTTTTGGTCTTTTTTGTCTCTTCAAAATCAGTTTAACCAGTAAAGAGAATAAGTCTAGAATTTATAATATGGTCAAAATGCTCACCTAATATTTGTGCACACAGTGAATAATAGTACACAATGCCGACAGCTGAGTTGTACTTTTATGTCACCTGGTTTGTTTGGCCTGCAGGCGTCGTTATCCTGCTTCACTTCTCGGTCCGAGCAGAAAGCCAGTCTTCGTTCCCGCCATCTGCAGTTAAAAAAAACTAAACATTTTTATCTGCATACCTCTTCAATTTCTGTCCCATAAGTATGCAGACGGGTAAAAAAACAAGTGTTGGTTCACCTGTGAAAATAGAAGATGACGACGACCAACATGAAGGAGAGGACATCGGTGAGAATCCACATCAGGTTGTATTCTTCAGGACTCTGACACACACAGAGGGCAAAAGTGTTGAATTAACTGTTTGAATTGTTTTTTCACATGAGAATATTAAAATAATCTGTGTAACTCATAATTTAAAGAAGTTAAAAGTCAGGCCCTAACTTTCAAAACCAGTCTTTCTTGTGACTTCACAGGGAAAACCTGCTCAGTTAGGGGAGCCAGAGCAGACCACCGGCGGCCCACCGTGTTGCTCTAATCTGGATATGCATCAGGGAAACAACATCTTGGAAGGCCAACCGGCAGGTGCAATTGGTTCACACCTGTTTTCACCCAGTTTAGTGTCGCCTATAAACTGAGCTTCATCCGACTTTACCCTCCCTGTCACTGGTGAATGAAATCCCTGTTTAAAATAAATAAACAAGGCTTAAAATACGCTGATGGAAACCCTGTAATTACTTTATTTCAGTATGCTTTAGTGACTAAATCAAAAACATTGCATTTTAAAAGTCACTTTTGGAAAAATGTAGATATGTTGAAGAGGTTTAGTCCCATTTGTTGCCAATAAATATGATCTTCAGAATAAAATCCACTAAGTTTTTGCACTTCAGACCTTTTAGCGACCAGCTCTGACTAACATCAGACCCACCATGAGGAGGAGCGGGGAGTCCAGGGTCCGCAGCAGCTGGGGGGCGTTGGTGGTGACCGAGTGGACCCCAGTGCACCAGGCCAGAGAGTAGAGCCACGGCTGGCTGATCACATACAGGTTGGTGCTGATGTTCACCGCTGAATACTTTCTGCAGGTGAGAACAGCAGCAGTGTTGGTAGAGAACCCAGCGGGTCCTCTCTGCTCCGTCACAAACACACAGACCTGGTGAGCTCAGCTGACATGGAGCTGTAGGGCAGGTTGAGTCTGACGATGTTGTTACGCTGCAGCTCCTCTAGAGGGAGTAAAGTCCCGGACGTCTGTTGGAGGTCGGGGTCCGACTGGTGGACCCAGGATCTCTGATCGGACGGCAGCCACAGAACCTAAACTTACAGACGTTAGTGCCTGCTGAGCAGCGTAACTTCATTCACCGGGAAGCAACTTTACATCAAAGACACCAGATGAAAAAACAAATCCCACTTCCACCTACAGCCAACCATCATTCTGATGATTAATTGGAATAAAATCGGACAGATGCTGCAGGTTTTTCATTTAACCACTTCCTAATCTCTTATGCTATTTTAGAAATACATTAAAAGACACAAATAAACAATTAAATTTGTTTTCAAATAAGCATTTTATGACCTAAACTGCAGTAACAGCATTCCTTTAGTGAACTCTTGTTCAATTTGAAGCAAAGGATACGTCTGCAGCTAAAAGACCCACTTTAAGATGGAACACATTTACAGACAAAGAGTTTTTTATCTTAAATGTAAAATATATTTTTCTACTGAATTACTGCTCTTAAGTATGTTGTTTGTTCAGCAATGTACCTTTTTAACGAGTCTCAATACTCCAGTTAGCGATTAATCATAGCTGAGTTTGTTGATGATGATTTCAATAATCGATTAATAGATTCATCATCATTAAATCGCTTGCTCTCAGTCTCTTTGTTCCTCTGCTCCCTCCCAGCCCATGCCTGCCCTGCTTGCTCTGTTTTTTGTCTTTTTCTGTATTTTTGGAGCCTTTCTTCGCACATCCTAAAAAAAACAACTACTTTTAAATGATTAATATTGTAACTTATCACAATGTACCAGCTGTCCTGTCCTTGTTTGCACACAAATGTTTTATTTTCACAGAAAAACAATTTTAATTCTGATTTAAGAAAAACTTTAAACATTAAATAGCCCTGAATGAGTTGTACCTGTGATGACTGGATGGACGACACGTTGTAGAGAACATCCAGGGTTCGCTGGATCCAGCTGTTACTGTACGGGTGGCCATAGGGCGGGCGGTAGAGGTCAAAGATCACCAGTTTCTGAGCCTGACCTGCCAGCTGCAGAAAGTCCTGCAGGCTGCAGACCGACTGGTTTCCTGCTCTCTGCCGCTCCTCCTGCCGCAGCGAACCAGCTGTTCCAAATGGATTTTGCTTTAAGGTACAAAAAGAAAAAAAAAAAAAAAAAAAAAAGAAATCAAAGCCCAGTTATTTCTGTGACAACACACCAATCGATGCGTTTTCCATTTGCTGGCAGACTGCATGTTGCTCTGGATTCAGTCATGAGGACAAAATGGTCAACATGTTCCAGCTGCACTTCAAGTTACAATAGAGCTGCTGAACTTCTGACGTTGCCTCCACACTCATTGACACTCCAGGTGAAGATTACCAAAAAGGGTTAAAAAAAGAAAAAGGAATATTTCATTTCTAAAACGCTGCACTTAAAAAAACAAATACTCTAAGGACATTTATTCATGGGTGGGTAAGAGGGGAATCCAGTGTGTAAGAAATAAAAATGTATTATAAATATAAATATTTCTCTGCATTTACAGTGGATGGAAAGTAGGAGGCAGTGTCTGAATCATCAAAGTCCATATATATGGATATTTGGACTTTTGTCCATTTATCCCACAGTAAAATTCAAGCATTTTTACAATAAGTTTTCAAACTTTTTCAGCACCACACTTTGGAGATAAAGCCAATACAACTGACCAAAAAAAGACTGCTTCAATTCACTAGTATCTATCATTTGTTACTGTTAATCATCTCATTGTGATAGTACTCTATGTTCTACAGAAAAAAATGTGTTTGTGTTTTTTTATCAGGTCTATGAAACCATCTGGTTTAAACTGTAACATTCAACCAAATACTGGCTTGCACTTTATTACAAAGTTGCTAATAAGGTTTTATACGTGTATCAAGCACTTCCCAGCCTTAGAAACACCAGATGGAGGTTCACCAATTTTCAAAGACAGGAACTCACGGAGAGGAACCAGGAGCCGGCGTTCAGGCCCTCCAGCTCAGTCCAGGTGAACATGGCAGCAGGAGCGCTGGTCCGGTTTGGGAAAACCTCCTGGACGTTGGTGGTGCGCTGCAGGTTGTGGTCGTGCATCAGGAAGGGCACACCGTCGTAGCTGCAACCACACAATAAAACATTCAATAACTGAAACAATGAATCAAATTAATTGTGATTAATCAATTATTAAAATAATCGCCCACTAATTTAGTTATCAATTAATCATTTCAACTGAAGTATACGGATTTAAAAAAGGCAATTTCCTGAAAGAACAACACTCAGAGCAGTAATTAAGCCACACCTGTGTAAGAAATATATAATTTTTTATTTAAAATTTGATCGTTTGCATGTTTAATGTGTTTCTAATTCTGTATAGAAAGGATTCGGTGGTTGAATGAAAAACCTGCTGAATGTGCCAAATATTTTTATCTGATTAATCGATTAATCATCAGAACAACTGATTCTTTACAATATTAGAATATTGTGTCTTTAGAATAATCAGTCACGGCATGTTTTTACAGCGCAGCGTTGACGTTTGGCTCATTGGCACCAAACGGACCTTATTGCAACATCCGTCTCCAGGCCGTCGCTTCCGGCTTCCACCGCCTTCTCGAACGACATCAGCGTGTTTTCTGGAGCGAGCTGCACGGCGGAGGAGAGGCAGAATCAGAACCCTCACATCCAGGAGGATAAATATTTAAATGAGTCGGTGTACAAACAGAGGCTTCAGCTCGAGAGATTTCAGAACATGTAAAAGGTCAGAGCTGCAGTTTGACTGGAACTTTTCAGAAACGTCTAAAAAAAACTAAAAGATTTGACTTTTGGACACTCGTTTCCAAAATATCTGTCCATTTTGATGTCTTACAGATAATCAGGAAACCCCCTCAAAAAATTATATTACATATAATCACTTTAAAAAAAGAAAAGCTTTTTAACATAAATGTTATGTTTTGGCAATATTAGGAGCTACACACTTATGGGAAAGACTAAACACTGAAGCCCCAAAAGGTCATTACTAAAAACAAGCTGAGAGTTTACAGAGCTTCATGCAGGCAGATCCATAAAAAATTGAGTGGAAGGAAGAAGTGTACCAGAAAAAGGAATAACTGCAGTTTTAAGAGGATAGTGAAGAAGACAGTATTTATGAATTTAAGGAAACTTTGCATTGATGCAGTAATTCATGCAAAAGGAGCCCAGACCAAGATTCAGTCATACATAGAAATGAAGTCATGTCAACTTTTAACCAGTTTGTATTCAGATTTATTTTAGATATATGAAGTTCTACAGCATTTAACTCTTTCTGGTGGGATCAATTGATTTAATTTATTTAATTAACAAAAATTCATAAAATCCACCTGGTTAATGTCCTCTTCTAGAGTTAAATTGAATCTTTTTCACAGCGCTGATAGGCGGCCAGCTCACCATCGGCGCCCCCCGGTGGCCGATCAGCGCCGGCGCGGGGCCCAGCGTTCCTTTCTGTTTGATGCAGGGAGAGTACAAGCCCAGAGGAACCAGGTAGAGGGTCAGCAGGATGGACAGGTAAACCCCCACGATCAGCCCCCGCCTCACTGCAACAGAAACATCAGGTTTTCAAACGCTGCATCATCAAGACGCTTCAGAAGTTGACGACGCCGTCTAACTGCTCAGATTAGGGAAGAAACAACAAACAGATTGAGATGACATTCATTTCAATAATTGTTCTAGTAATATTAGATCATTTCATATGTTCTGCATGTAAATTTGCATGCAAAATATATGAAGCTGTGAGTTTGTCAAGATGTCAAAAAGTAAAGTTTTCTGGGCAAAAAGTTCCAGAACTTTAATTCCTACATTTTTAATTTTAGAATAAATGAAAAACATTTAGTGATAATTATAGCAGATTTTTCTACAGCAGAGTATGAAAGGAAAGTAAAAACAAAAGGAAGGAAGGACAGAAAGAAAAGAAGAATTAGAGAAGAAAGGAAGAAGACGAAGGACATTTGGTTAGAGGGGTTAGGAATCCAGTCTGGAAAACTCTCCTTTAGTTGTTGTTTTATATATTTAATCCAGACCTGGAATCAACAGAACAGATCACAATGAAGATCAGAAAGTCTTTAGGAAACTGACAGTAAAGCCAGATCACCAGAGTGATTTCTATTTAGAACTAAAAATAACACAAATCAATCATTTTAGTGTTTGTTTTTAACCCGAAGCGTCTCCTCACCGCTGCTCTTCATGCGGAAGACGTGCAGAGCAACAGGCCAGGCCAATGATGTCATCAGCAGAACGCCGCCGAGGTGCAGGTACGGCGCCGTCACCTGCTCAGGTGATCAAACACACCATCAGCGGTGAGGAGGAAGAGGAGGAAGAGGAGGAGGAAGATGTTACCTGGAAGGAAAGTAGCAGAGTGGTCCATTCTTCTCCCCACAGGTCAGATAAGACCGCAGTGGCTGCGACGGAGAAGATCAGGCTGATCAGGATCCCAACCTGAACACAAACAGGAAGAAGGACAGTCGAAGGTCAGAGGTCAACAGACCTCTGACCTTGCTGTTTCATCAGCAAATGAGGTGGATTATTGTGTCCTGACGATCATATTAACAGCACAAATTGAGCTTTTAGTGTCATTTCAGTCATGAAACTGTCAAAATCCAACAGACTTTAATATAAGATGCAGTTTTGAATTTAATGCACTTTGCAAGCGCCGTCTGGCTTCTGATGAGACTTATGTTGTATTAAATATATTGTAATGTAAGATGCGATTTATTTAACTGATCTTAACTCACAGCGGTGCAGAGTTTATATATTTAGTTCAGGTTACCTTGTGACTCCAATGTAAATGAAGCTTCTGGCCTTCAGACAGTAAACACACCGCCAGAAGCTGCAGAAACCAACAGAACAAAAACATCCTGTGACACTTTACTCACTTCCTGCTTTTCACTCGCTGCAGGTTGTTCAATTTTACTCCCACGTATCTGGAAGCGCTGCGTGTTTCCCAGACATCTTCAAAATGGCTTCCAGCTCTGCAGAGTCTAATCAACCTGAATTAGCAGCTTAAAGTTGCCAAATCCCAGAAAATGAGGGACTTATTCTGTATTTTTAATGATTTTTTTTTGAAAACTCTGTTTTGCCTCTGATAGCAAATAAAAACAATTAGTACTTACAGAAAAATTCATAAGATAATCTGTGACACCATTAAACTGCCGTTTATGCTGCATTACAAAAACACAACAGTCTTTAACAAACAAGAAAGTTGGTCTTTTAAGTAACTGTAAAGTTTATTTTAACTTTTTAATCTTTCACAAAAAAATAATAAATGCGTGTAATTTAACTTAACATAGTTTCTAATGTTTGTTTGAAGCCTTAGGGTTTGAAATCTACCATTTTAGTTCACTTTAAAATAGAATATCTTAACTCAGAAGAAATATTAGCATCACCTGAACAATAAGGAAAAACTGCAGCATTCGCATGTAAATATCAACTTATTTACATGTTGATATAACATGTAAATCAAAGGTGATATCACCTTTTTATCAACTTTGATAAAAAGGTGATAACTACATGCACAGCATGTCGGCGCCTCACCATGAGCACAGTGACGTAGGTGAAGAACCCTGCAGAGATGACCAGCAGAACCACAGACCAGGGGAACCAGAACCCCAAATGACCAAAGTTAAACCTTCAAACCAGCAGAGGAGCAGAGAGAGGGTCCATTTAATACAGTCGGAATGAAAATGAGGTCCATTTAATGAAATGAAGCATTGACAGAAAATAAGTTTTTTGTTTTATCGACAAAGTTGTCGAAAGAAACAGAGAAAGAAAGAAAAGGAAAAAACTGAAAAAAAAGAAACAAAGCAAAGAAAAATGAAAAAACTAAATAAAAAGAAAGAAAAAGAGAAACAAACACAAAACAAAAGGAAGAAAAACCAAAAAAGGAGAAAAAGAGAAAACAAAAAATGAACACAGAAACAAAGGAGGAAAAAGAGACAAAAACAAGAGAGAGATGTGAAAAGCACGTAAAAAACAGCAATCTTAGTCAATTTTGACCAAATTTATATCAGTTTATAAATGCTGGTCTTTAAAAATCACCTTTTAAGCTCATTTCTGAAAGAAAGAAAGAAAAATCATTCAACCCTGAAAAAGTGTTTTTGAAATTTCTTTCTCTCCCACAAGTTAATAAGGTTAATCTGCAGCAGCAGCGCGGTGGGGGATTAGTACCAGCTAAATAACATTAATTTTATAAAACCCAGAACACAAACTGTTTTCAATCTAAATGTTTCAAGTATTCCACAAAATCCTCATAAATTACAACAAGAGAAGAACAAGGAGGTCTTAGTATTAGAAAAGAGTTTAAGTGTAGGAAAGGTTGACGCTGTTCGACCACAGCAGCAAACATCTGGCTGTGTTTAGGCCTGCAACAAGCAGATCTGGAAACTTTTCCAGAGGACTTGTGGAAACACGTCTTTGCTCAGTTTTAAAGCAGCAAGAGTTAATTTCCCAGGAATTCAAATATTGAATAATTTAAAACAAGCAGGATAACAGCATGAAGAGACGCAATAGAAGTAATCTGCTCCTAAACAAACACGCCCTCCTGCCCCTCCTCAGGTTCCTGAGTAAACCCCTGCAGGGTGTGTAAACGTATTGCACACAGAGAAAACGGTTTGACCCACCAGTCAAAGTCGTTGTAGTCATTCTTTGCTTGTCCCCAGAAGTAGAGGAAAAGCAGCGTCAGGCAGAAAGCTGCGACCAGCAGGGCGAACGACGCTCCCTCCAGCTGTGGACGCCACAACCAAGCAGGACGTTGACACAAAACCTTCCATCGAAATCACACAACTGACCTTATCTGATGGTTCATTTTATATTTTCATTCTCATTCTTTTTTACTATTTTGTTTGACCTTTTCTGGTTTGCTTTGTTGCTTAGTTAAGCATTTCCTCCTGTGTTTTATGATTCCATAATTATGGAAATTCACGACAAATCCACAGATCCCTGCATTTTTTCATACCAATACATGATTGTGAGTTTATTGTAAAATTTATCAAGTTTTATATGTCTGTCTTTAAACCTTTAGTTCTTGTTGTAGTTTTTTTTTTCTTTTAATTATTTTGTTAAAAACGCTGATAGAATTTGAACACAGTTTATAGGTGCCTAGAAAATATTTTAATAACATATTTGGGTCATCTTGTTTCTAGGTAACGAGCAAAAAAACAAATATCGGAGTGAATCGAAACAAATCTGTTTTGAGGTAGAGTTGAGAAACTACAAAAATAAAACAAAATTTTAAAATGGAATCTAAAACTGAAGTATTGATCTTATCACAGTAGCAATGGATCCAAAACTGAACTCTGAAATAATGGCGAAATCCTCCTAATCTTGTGACTTCTTGGTTTTTTATGAGTTTAAAATGGTGGTGGGAGACAATTGAAATGATTAAAAAAGGTAATTACAGGGTACGTAATTATTAGAATACAAGGAGTTGAGGCACTTTTGCATGGTTCTGTTCTTCATATTGCAGAAAATTAACTATTTCTGGACTCCAGTGGAATCGTCCTGTAAGCTGCCCCACAGTGTCTGACCTTGCTGCAGCAGCAATCTTCTGGCTGACCTCTGCTCCTCTCGTAGTGCCTCCAGCGACAGCCATACAGACCCGACAGACACCGCACGAAGGCCCCGTGTTCGTAGCGCTGCAGCAGTTTGGCGCGGAGGCCAATCAGGCGCTGCGAGAACTTGGACGCCATCGCTGGATACGTCATGAGTCAACCGCCATCCTGTTGACACACACCTGAGAAACAGAAAACACACCTTGAAGCGCCGCTGCAGCGCTGCGGTGAGCGGGACTGGTCGTGATTAAACGGATTAATCGATTATTGGAATAATCGACAACCAATTTAATGAGCAGTTAATTGTTAAAAAATAACATATTTGGAGATGTTATTAAGCCAACACTACAAAAAACATAGACCTTTTGTATTTAACATAAAACCATTGTCTGTAAGGACGTTACAGACCCAATATATTTGACACACGTCTCACATCAGTGATGTTAAAGTTGGATAAAATGCAACATGACAGTTCAGACTGCAGACACTTTTTATTAGTTAACATTTGTTACATAATGTTGTGTTTCTGTTTAGTTGTGGTGTTAGTTTTAGTTTTAGTTTCTTCATACTTAGGTTCTTTTTTTAGGTGTGGAATTCAAACAGGTCAAATTATTGAGATTATGTCAATTAGGTAATGATAATCAACAGAAGACACCATTTTCAAAAATTGTGTTCAGTTTTCTTCCAACTCTTACTGTGGCCATTTTGAGCTCCAGCCAGCAGGAGAGTGGAGCGCCGCAATGTGACGACAGAAACAAAAACAGGAACAATGTGGAGAGACGCATCGTTTGCTCTGCAAAAGCATGAATGCAAATAAGCTGCACCATGCCTGAAGCTTCCTCTGAACCACATCAAAATCTATAAACAAACTTTATTATCACTGCAGCTGAACAGGAGCAACACATTCAGAAATGTAGGATTGTCTTTGTCTCGTTTACTGCAGCAGCATTCGTTTTCAGTCCCTCAAAAGGTGCCGGTCAGATTCCAACTTGAGTTTTTCCTTCCAGCAGATTTCAGGTCAACCTCAGCAGAGCCAGACCTGAAACTTCATCCCTGTAATGTCCTATCTTTGTTTTTTGTTCTTTGAACAATCAAAAATATGATAGACCTTCCTACAGACAGCCAGAGGCAGAGTGGCAACAGTCGCTATTCTTATTGTACCGGAGGAGCAGAGCGGAGGACAAAGCCGCTGTAACTCATCTGCTGGGTCGACTCATCAGCATCCTCTCCAGTTACTGAAACATTTAGAAGCTAAAAAGGTGATTCGCTCTGCCCACAGATTGGTTCTGTCCATTTCAGTTATTCTGGTTTACAGCTATTTCAAACCCAAAATTCAACATCTCTGAAAATATTTCATCAGGCCAATAAAAAGGGATTTTTAGGCCATTTTATTTGGTCGAAATGTTGGTTGGGGCTCGTTTTGCATAAAGGAGATCAGGGTTGGGAATCTTTTACTATCTCACAATTCCATTAAAAATTGAGTTTGGATTAAAAATAAAAGATTCATAATGATTTCTGCTTTAAACTGTAGGCTCTTCCCGATCTATAACAATTTGCTTTGCAAGGCAGAATGACAAATAGAGACAAAAAGTGTCTCAGCGCTACATCTTTCTGCAGACAGCCTCCTCAAAGAGCTGCAATCTCCATCCAGAGGTTTTCAGCCATTTGACAGCCTCATTATTATTCTAATTATTTAATGAATAATCATAAACAAAAGCAGATAATTCCTCACTGAGTCGGATTACAGATAAAAAAAGATGCCAGTGGAAGAAGACAAGTTGAACTGAAGGTAATTTAAAGATAAAGGTAATTTTATTTATATCAACAACCTGAACACATTTCTGCATAAAACATGGCAACAAACTTCTGACCAATCACAGGTATGGCTGACCTTTGCCCCGCCCATTTCCGCTGTTCTTGTGTTGCTCACTCTTCATTTTGTGACCCTTGACCCCACACAGTGAGCATCATGTCAAACTCTGTCTTCCTGGGAATTTAGTAAAAAGCTAACTGTGTCCAAATGTCTTCACGAGGACGGACTGGTTCAGTCGTCTCTGTCTCTAGTTTCCTCCACAGACATGGACACTTGGACGCCTCACTGAGTGGGTTGGCCAGTTGCTGCGATACGTCAGTGTCCGCCATCCTTAATGTGGTGGATTGGCTGTTTTGATTAGTTTTCAAATTGTGTTCTTCTCCTTACTGCAGGTAGAAGAAGAAAAAAGAGTGAAATGTTTCAGGTCACCTGACATGACACGTCAGAGAAGAATAACTGCAAAGTGCTGTAAACGCTCACGCAGCCGTGTCTCATAAACATTCCAGCTGTGGACAATTCCTGGAAACATCAGGACGACTCCAGCATGGAACGAGCCAAGAACTCTGGGTCGGCCAAACGGGAGTTCACCAGTTAAAAGAGTCAAATATATAAATACAACAAGAACGCTTGTTAGTGGGCGAGATTTGTTACAGTTGTGGAACTTTGTGTACTCAGATATGATGAGTTCATCTCCTCCCTGTTGGCCTGATACCAGCAGAAAGGCCAGAGTTGATGATTTTGTCACATTGTACAGCTGGCCGGAACAGATGAGCATCATAAATGTTAAAAATTAGAGACGACTGTAAAAAAAGCTGTAACTCACAGGTGGCTTAATGTGGAACCACCATCATGTTTGGAATGGAAGAACATAATTGAGGAAATTCATGCAATGGAGAGTCTGACCTTTTCATTAAGACTTGCCACTTATAAATATAAAAGATACTGGAAGAAATGGATCATTCATCGGAGCCTAACACCAACTGTATAACTGATGGAATTGCCTTTTCTGTTCTTTTTTTAGTTTTGGTTGAATATCACTCAACTACTTCCTGTCAAACTAGTTGCTCTGTAAATTTTGTTAGAGGGGGGTCTAACTGTTCTATGTCTGTATGTGTTCTTGGAAAACTACTAAAATGATAAAAAATAAAGTAAAAAAAAAAATAAAATTAGAGACCATAGTCCGGCACTGCAAAAACACCAAATCTTACAAAGCATTGTGTCTAGTTTCTGGTCTGAATACCTCAGCATCACTTAATAAGTACTAAGATCACTTAAACACATAGAAACTTGTTGATGTTATTTTACATAAAACTGACAGTTCCATTGGCAGATTTTTATTATTTTACTTGTTTTAAGACTGATGTTTATTGCACTGCAGGTATTTGTCCATGCATGGTGACCATGGAGTTCCCTGAAACTCCTCAATGCCCCTTAACCTCAAAGTCCTTACGAGGCATTCTTTGTGCACTTTTTCCTTCCATTAAACTTTCTATTCCTATGCTATGAACAGAGAGGTTACGACAGCCAGCATCTTTAGTAATAGCCTACTTTACCTTCCTTGTTGCGTATCATTAATAGTTTGCTGCTGAAGGTCAGGAGTCTTCTCTGTGTCTTTCGCTGCCATTTTTTAAAATATTGTTTCAAATTAAATATCTCCTGCAGTTTTCCAAACGCTGAATTTTGGGTTTTTAATTTGCTGCAAAACATCAAAAATCAACACGAAGCCATTGGAAAACGTCACAATCTATTGGAGTTTCCGCTGGTCCAGATGAATAAAGAATCAGTTTTTGGTCCTATTTGTGAATTATGAAGGCACATGTGAACACTTTGACAGACATGTCTGCATTCCTGCTGCATTCCCTGCTTCCAGCACTGAACGCATCACGATTCCTGCAAACAAAACGAAACAGCAGAGCTGAACTGTGTCCGAACAGAACAGCTGCGGGTCACATGAATAATCTATTGAGATTAAATAATCCATCCCATGCTGTGTTTACCAGTCCAAATAACAGTCAGCCTCCGTGTTAGTAAATCATTCACTCATATAAACGCCGAACTTTTTTTTTTTTTTTTTTTAATAACTCCGTGATTTTTGGAGCTTTCTGAGGCCTTTTGCCATTTTAAAGCTTATTTATTGCAGCAGGTCTGATCGGCTCCCTTCATAACTGTCTCTGCAAACAAAGAATGGAGCCGCTGAGCTCCGGAGATCCGCTCAGAGAGAACAACCCGAAACCCGCATGGATCCCTGCATCTCCTCCCGCCTGGTCTCACATCTGTCCCTCTGTCCCTCTGTCCCTCCGGTCCGGCCCGGTCTTCCTACCTCCAGGCTCTCGGTGAGCCGGCAGAGACGAGCCCGCGGTGCAGAGCTCCTCGTCCGGCTGTCGCTGGGAGCAGATCAGCTTATCAGGAGAGTCAAGCCAGCGAGAGTTACCGACAAAACAACCGGAAGTACAAGACTTCAGACTTTAAAAGGGGAGGAAAACATCAGGTTTCCTTTACGTTTGAGTAAAGACCAGTAAACGCACGGTGCAAACTGAACACCAGGAGCGTCTGCAGATCTAAAGGGGGCCCAGTGATCGTCTGGGGTGGCACACCAAAATCCAAAATGTAATCAGAATTCAAGTTTTATAAGTTTATCATCACTTCTGAGTGAGCCAGGAGGAGTGAAAAATGTCCTGAGAAAAAATGGAAGCAAATCTGAATAATGAACTGAACTTGATGCTCTGTTTTAGACCTAGGATCTATTTGAATGTATCTGTGAGTGAATTGAAATTGAAACTTTTTGTAAAGCGCCTTCAGAAGTAAACTTTATTAATAAACTGAATTTAGTAAATCACATTTACTTTGGTGCTTCAAAAAAAATCTGCTCCTAATTTTTGATAAATATCTCAGAATTGTTTTCCCATTTTAAAGGAATAACCATTTTACTTCGATTTTTAGTTTTCTTTTTTCAATGAGATGTAATTCATGAAACATGTAAAAAAAAAGAAAAGAAAAAGGGAAGAAAGAATGAAAGAAAAAGGAAAAACAGTTTCAGAGCTAATAACAGTAATATTTCTGGTACTTTTGGTATCATTCTATTGTGGCAATACAATGCAAGTATTCAATGAAAAAAATATAAACATGCTGCAAACCAGCCTGCATCATCTATCAATAAAAATATTAATTTGTTTCAAATGTTTAGCCAAAGTTGTCAGGAGTCGTTCTGGAACCAGAAACGTATGGAGACAAACACTTACCACACCAGAGGTGAAGTTTTGTGAGTGAAAAGTGAAGAAAGAATCTAATGGAAGGAGAAAAGTTCTGTAGAACTGTCTGGTCCGGTAGCAGTGCTCCGAGGTTCTCTTCTTCAGGGAGACTTGGTCAACATTCAGGGAGCGAAGAGAAGATGTCCTGGTACTCAGTCATGTTTCAAGCCTTATATGGATTTCCTCTTCCTCTTCGCTTCCACTGTGTTCTTGGATTCAAGCTGCAGAAGCTTTAATGTAGTGGTGGTTCTAGACCCACATTACCACACAGAGCGGAGGCGGAAAATGATTGAACAGTAAATTATTGGGAATTAGTAGAGAGAAGAGAAAACATGAAGCAAAAGGCCTCAGACTGGTGCGTTTGCACCATGAGCCCCGGAACAGAAAAATATTTCATTGTCTTTATTAAGTGAACAAAAAACCGATTGTAGCTCCTAAAGTCCAGGTCATCAGAAGTCCAGGTCATGGACTCCTGATCACCAGCCCTGATTAGTCCCATTTTATCCAACTCCAGTTTGTTTGTCTAGAAAGTCCAATTTGTTGCACAATCCAACTCTGGTCTGCCTACAAGCCAGGCTCTGGGTTCAGATGAAGAAATTTCATATGTGAACGCCAACCGGACCGGAGACCGCTCCAAAAGCAGGAAGTTGAATACGGTGCAGGGCATTCTGGGTAAAGACAACCAAACAAACAAGATAAATGACTTGTGGTTTTTACCAAAGACAAGCAGAAGTCCTACCACTGCTCTGTTTTTGTTCACGTTTGGTAAAGTGTCTTCTTCAGAGGTTTTTGTGTTTCCTTCAGTGGTTCTTGGTGCAGCGCCCCCACAGGCAAGGAGGGATAAATGGTTTGAACAATTAGAAAAGTGAGCCAGTGCAGCTGAAAATGTAACACATTTTGCAATTTTGGTCTCCAATCAGGTGTAGCAACTCCCTAAAAATCTGTTGTGTTTTAACAATTTCTCAATTCAAATGCATTGTTAAAGTAAACTTACAAAGGTAAAAACATTAAATTGGTCAAAGCCTCATTTAGTTACGGTTTCAAGATAAGAAATTGTAAGAAACTCTCCAAACATCGATTGCTTCAAGGACCTGAAGAACAAGTAGGTATAAACGATGGACGGATGTCTCTCCATGTTTATCAACCTCACAGCAAACTGCTGCCTAGCAACAGAACCGAGTCAGACATGCACGAAAACCTGCAATAAATCATTCACTCATATAAACTCTCCCTTTTGATGTATGGTTATAAAAGGTACTTTACTTCACTATGTGCTTTCCTCTCATAGTGACACTTTGCTGTTACTCTGGCCAGGCAAACATAGGAGGCTGATAAAGAAGAAGCAGCGCCCCCTAGAGTCACACTAGGAATAATGTTCCTGATCGTTTGAGTTTCTCTTAGTCAACTTTCCTGCTCTTCACATTTTTACTGTGAGAAGAAGCTAAAATGAGTCGAATTAATCGTTTTTATTTCAAACTGGAGTTCATAACTTCTTTTAGGTTTGTTGTGGTAAGAAAACTGTTTCTAGAGCAAACCCAGACCCAGAAGAACAAATATAGGAGGATCTTTAAAATTCTTTCAAAGGTATAAACATGGATCTGGTACTCCATGTTTCTATCCATTTAATTACCTCATAGCTGATTATGTAAGTCTTTGTGTTCACTGACAGCCTGTATTCCCCTGTGGGCCCCAGAATTGAAGTTTCTCGTCGAGTTTTTCCTCCATTTCTGGCTCATCTGTAGCCGAGATACAAAATACAAAGAGCAAAGCAGATTTTTGTTGGATTTATTTTGAAAATAAAGCGGAAGCAGTAGAGATTTTCTATCAAATTTACATAAGTCATCCTGGTGACCCTGGTGCTCTGCGGTGTCATCCATCGCCACCTGTTGCCAAGGTGATGCAAACACACCATCAGTTAAATGCCAGCTACTTTAAAGAGATACGACGTTTTGATGAAATATTGTGTTTGTTTGTTTGTTTGTTTATACCAACAGTGACTCATTTAATACATTTCTTAAAATATGTCCAAAAACATTCCTCTCACAAGATCAATTTATATAATCAGAAATGGAATGTCATGGCCTGTTTCACCATGGGGAGGCTGCCTGCCTTATTGTGACACCCGTTACAAAAGGTCTGTTGGGTATATTCGTGGAAGGTTTGGTGGAAGGAAAAAGGAAAGAAGAGGATTGTGAAGCCAAACCATTTTAAGAGCGTTTTAAGAAGCTAATCACACTGATGAAATTTATGCAAAAGGAGCCCAGACCAAGTATTTGGTGCATATGGCCTCAGGAGGAGCACATTCAGCTGTGGAAGATTTTGAAACATAATCCTAAATAACAGATTTTTGGTTTTAACTGGAAGGCAAAAACACACAAAGAAACACGCAGAATATGTCACTTTGTGTATGACATAAGATTCTTAATTGAATTGCTTAAATAAATTAACTTAATGTTCAAAATGTAGTTTAACTGGATTTAAGAACATTAACATGAAGCTGGACAGAAAAAGAAAACTAAGTCAACATTTTGATATTTCACAGCAACATCCAGAGCTGTGAAGTTACTCAGTGCAAAAATGAATGTGGGGAAAATGCTGAGTAAGAACGAGACCTGCAGTAAAATCCCAGGGTCAAAGTTTAAGTGAACAAAGGTCACCTTAAACAGGTGAACTTTGCACAGAGTGTGACGTGCAAAGTTCACCTCATTTAAAACAAGATCACTGTTACACAACCAGCAGAAAGTTCACCTGTTTAAGATATCCTCTATAGTCACAGATAAAAACTGACTGGAAAAGTCAGACTGTTGTGTAGCCTTTCATATTGTCATTCAAACATTCAAAGTATTTCTACTCTTGCTTGAGTAAATATTTTAGCTGTTCCTCTGGGCTTTTGCAGCTGCTGCCATTATTAACCGAGACAGCTGGGATGTTTCATTTATTTTAGTTTATTGGGTTTGTCAGTGTGAACAGTTCAGATCTCCTCCAGCTGCTCTGTTTCTCAGTGAAGTTGTCAAACCGCTGGAGCAGGAATGTCCTGCCTGCGTTGAGCCTGTGAACGATTATCACATCAAGTTACCCGCGTTTCAGACGCGTTCACCCGCACTTCCGGTTAAACCGTCAAAATAAAACAGTCAACGGTCCTCTAAAACAAAGTAAAGTCCAGATATCTCTCATACAAGGCTGCATGTGCAATAAGTGAACCTTAAAGAGTAAAGGACAGAGGAGCCAGTTATTGTCTGTTCATCTTTTTGTTGTATTTTTACCCCTCAAAATATTGGTCAAATAATAAAATGAAAAACTAGTTTGTTTAGATCAAGACTTGAAACAAACACACAAGTAGGTTAAATTGAGTGAACTAATGACTTTGTTGTCGTCTATTTATTGTAATGATATTTTCTCCATGAAGAAAATTTGGAAAAGAAAATTGGATTATTCACTGAAAGAGCTGAAGTTATTTCCTTCAGTTGGAAAGAGTAAAAATCTTACTTAAAAAATTTAACTGGGACGTTCCTTGTTTTGTTTTTGTTTTTATCTCTGATAAGAAAATTGGTCCAACATCAAAATAAACCTAGTTGATTTAAAGTCCTGAAGTTCCCTTTTTCTGATTAAATGAACTTTTATTTGATCAAATAGTGTTAAAAACAAGAAAAAATGCTCCAAAAACGAGAATAGACAAATTACAAATATAATGTATGTATTGACTTTTTTATTATTATTTTTTTAAATTCGCATTCCCCCACTGCTGCAGTCACAATAAATGTATAGATATAGAGAAAAATAAAAGATGATGCATCAAACTGCTTAAAATAATCAAAGTTACTCACATGTTTACTTTTAGCCAAAGTAAGTTATGATTCTAATGTATATTTCTATCAGAGTACATTCTGGTTTGGATAATTGCCCATCAAATTGTTGGCCGTGCCTTTAATTTGAAGGGTGAGTCATGCTGCTTCCTGTTTCACAATAAAAGCTGACGCAGCGGAGACAGCGTGGGTCTCCCGGACTTTGACTCTCCGCCACGGATAACTAGTCTGACAAGTTGCGCTGGGTCAGACCAACGGCTCGTCCCTCTGGCTGAACCCGGCTGTGAGGCTCCGGACCTCGGCCATGGCGGACCTGTGGGTCTCTGTGGGTGTTGTGGCGGCCGTGGTGCTGCTCTGCGAGGCGAGCCGCCGAGCTGCGGCGCGTTTCCTCCCGGGTGTTTGTTGGCTTTACCTGCTGGAAGCGGCGTCCACCTTCCAGCTCTGCTGCTGCACCCAGGAGCTCAAACTGCTGGCGGAATCCGTCCGCCTGGACCTGTCGACCAGCTTGACCCTCACTTACGTCGTCACCGTTGTTCACTTGTCAACTTTCAGGAAAGCGACGTGTAACCCCGCCGCGGCTCTGGAGAGAGTCTGCCGCGGCGCGGCGAGCGGCAGAGGGGCGGCGCTCCTCATCGCCGTCCAGCTGGGAGCCGCGGTCGCCGCGCGGTCCTTCGCCGCCTCCGTCTGGTCGCTGGGGCTGTCGGATATGCACCGCCAGCACCAAAAGTTCGGGTTCCGGTGCTTCGACCCGCTCGGCGGGACAGTGCTGGAGGCCGCCGCCGTGGAGCTGGCGTGCGCCTTCGCGGCTCAGGCCGCCGCCATGAACATCCACAAGCTGGAGGAGAAACTCCGAGTTCACGTCTTCGCTGCGGTCATCACCGCTCTGGTTTACACAGGTGAGCTGAACCCCACAGGAAACATCCCTGGTTTTATCGGTTTCACCTTAAAGTTGATACGATTAATCGATTATTGAAATGATCGTCAACTAATTTATACATCTATGAATGTTAACTGGAGGAAAAACTACATGAAACATTCAGAGTAATAATTAAGTCAAACTTTTACTCAACTTGTCATGCATACAGTTTGTACTTAAAGCTGCAGTTGGTAACTTTTATTTATTTATTACATATGTTCAAACTGTCACTATCTCCTCTGCCTTCTCTCACTGCTGACTAGCAACGACCAATCAGAGCCAGGAGGCGGGTCTTAACTTTAATTATTACTAAAATAGACAGTTATTTCAATAATCAATAACTGATTAATTGTTTCAGCCCTAAAAAGTGAAAACAGCAGACGTGTGCAGAAATAACCCATCAGAAATGTTATTTGAAATGAATAAAATGGTGCACATGCTTGCATGGACAGTTGCTTGATTGGCTCCGAATATTTTTGAGAATAAAGAGCAGAGTGACTGCAGAGTGTAATTGTGAAGTTTTGTCTGTCAAACAGTGTTTGTGAAACCCACAAACGCAGCACAATTTATATACAAAACAAGAAATGTCATTAAAGAACAACAGAGAAAATGAAAATAATCTCAGATTTCAAACTGATCAGCAGAATATATTATGAATGAAATGATAAATCATCTTTAAAGGAAAGCTCCAGAGATCAGGAGTGTTTTCATTCCTACTGAATAGTTTCTCCGTCTCTGGGTTTCATGGAGTTTGTTCCTCTGAGTATCTTGTTTAGTTCTGGTTCTGTGACTTAGCAGGTCTTTTATTTATTTATTTATTTATTTATTCATCTTCTCTTTAAAGACACTATTATGATAAAACAATAGAAAATAAAATCACAAAACAGTCTATCTGTCTTGGTTTGCCATTCTGGCAATAGGCTGATGTAACAATAGATTCTTGTGCAGGTAAAATGATTATCATCAGCATTAGTTTGGTTATTTATGTTTTTACTAACCATGGATGAATGCATTATGTATGGTTTGGGTTTAAAGAGCATATTAATGTGCTTTTGTTTGTCTTTGCAGGTGGGAGTGTTTCTGGAGCCATGTTTAATCCCGCCTTGGCCTTCTCTGTTCAGTTCCCCTGCAGTGGCCACACATACCTGGAGTACTGCTTCATCTACTGGCTGGGTCCAACATTGGGTAACGATCATGTTTTCATTTGATTCCTCCTCTTTTACAGTGCTGTAGTTAGTGTTTTAGTTTGAACACACGGGCTGCACTGTAAGCTGCGTTGTGCCTGCAGGCATGGCGAGCTGCATCCTCCTGCTCGAGAAGATCCTCCCTTTTCTTTCTGGACAGAGCAGCGCGGAGATGGACGGCTCCGTCACACACAAAGAGAAGACGCAGTAGATTCTAGTTTCATTCAAGTGAGAGAACAGTCCTGAATGACTTTTCTCTGTGACTGTTGGGGACGTGGATCAGTGAGGAGAAAAAAACCCTTTTGGGAAACGTGTGCTCCAGAAGTAGATGGAAACGTTTTGCTTTCCAGGCCAGTGGGAGGAATAACAGAACAAAAACATGAACAGACAGAAACTTTAGCTCTCATTTAGGTCATTTATGAGGAGCAAAAATGAACCAAGAGATGAAGAAGTTAGATTTAAAACATGCTATGTTTTAGTGATAACTAAACACTCAATGGTGACCAAAAACACCATAACTGTTCAACATAGACCAATATGGCTGATACATTGAAGTTAATAGTATTAAAAATCTAAAAGAAAAAACTGCATTTCATATAAAATGTAGAAGTTCTGTTTTGATTACATATGTCTCGGATTGTTTTTCAATTGCAGGACAAACTAAACTTTAGCTTTCTTTAAATATAATAAAACTTGATTCTCTTGTATTTCGAGCCTTTAGCCATTGAAAACGTGACTTTAAAGTTTTTATCAGACTCTGTTGTTTCAAACATACTCATAGTTATTATATTCTATAATATTCTCATAGCTGGCAGTCCTGCTAACGTTCGCTAATTATTACTTGGGTTTGCGCAGTGCTGAAAGTATATACATTAGATTGATGGTAAATTTGTCCAGGCTGCCTGCATTGATGGACAATTTCTGAATAATCCGTATATATACATTTAGGTTAGCTAGTAAAATTATGTAATTTATTGTAATCCAGAAAATCTTTGGGAACCACTGCCTTAGAGAAAAATGTTTATTGTGTTATGTAATTATATGAGTGAACCTCTTATGACATGGTTTTTCATTTCATTTTGTTGGAACATTGTTTAGTTGTTTTGCTTAGTTTAATTAAATGATTACATATTTCTTAAAACCAGCAAACCAAATACATGAAGGTTTTGAAAATGCACTGCATTTGAACGCACGTCGCTAACAGACGACAGTTACGTGGAATCGCATGTTTTATATGCGTCAAATGGTTCCATAAATATTCTATTAATAGCATTTATGCTTTCTATGCAATATTACGAACTCGTATGCCTGCACCAAGTGCTGATAATCATTTCTAAGAATGTATGAACACACCAGCTGAATGCAGCCAGGTCAATATTTGGCGAGTTTCTCTTAAAGGATCAATAAAGTCCATCTACAAACACTAAAATGATAGCACATCCTCTGACAATCAGTTTTCTGTTTGTTCCAATCACAGTGTGGAAATATTTACTAAAAATGTAATGAAAATGTGAGTCAGTTAAAATTATATAGAAGCAGATGGCTGTACTCTGCCTGCCTTTCTAGAAACAGCTGAAACTGTGAAATATTATATATCTGACAGCACTGTAATGTTTAATTATCTTATTTTTAAGTTAATGAAGCACAGAAGTTGTATTTTTATTTTCTTTTATAAATTCATAACTATTTCTATCATTTTAAAAGCTTTTTGTTGAGATTTCAGACAGTAAGTTCATGTAATAACATGATGAGCTGCTACAAGTGAAAGTTTCCTGGATGAAGTATCAACGAGGTGCAGAGGATTGTTGTAAACCGACAGCTTGTATTGTTGTTCATCTTTTTCAAATTTAAGCTATTGTTAATTCATTGTGTTGCTATAAAATTACATTTTCTGATTTGCTGTTTTACTGTACGTTATGTTTTTAGGGAACATGGTTTTGTACGTGTGTAATAAAAAGGTGTTTATTTTTGATGATATGTGAAGTATTTTGATTGGAATAAAAGCTAAAGAGATTTTTTTGTCACTCATGTTTTGGGCTTTTTAAGTTTGTTTTTTTTTTCCTGATGTCTCTGTCATCTGCAACAGTAACATGACTTCCTCTCTTGCAACACTTACTGAAGCTGCAAGTGAATCTGATGGCATGACCTACTTTTTGGCTAAGTTGACTGATAAATACCTGATCACATTTGGGCCCTCAGAGCGTTAAAAATTCATGTCAGACATCATAGGTCCTTAAAAGGTGACATTACTGAAAAAAGTCAGTTACAAAGTAACCAAAAACACAAAAATCGAAGGCAAAATGATCAATGATTGTGGTTGGTCAGCATGGTGAAGGTGCTGTCATGCTGTGGGGTCGAACTGCTTATTATACCAGCAGCTATGCCTGAAAGTACGAAGCTGTTTATATTATTTAAAGGGCCAGTAGCATGAGGAAGGAATGAATGCTTTCAGTCTGGATTTAGAACTGCTGAAAACATTTGAAATGAAATGACATAAAAATAAGTGTTCATTTTACATTTGCAAAGTGGGGGAAAGGTTTTGGAGGAAGCTCTATTTTTAGCTATTCTGTTAAATTGTTAAAAAGTATGTTTTCCATATTTTTTTATCCCAGTGATGTAAATAATAGAAACTTGTGTTGTGTGAAAGAATAAGTTTTGTAAAAACACCTGATACTTTTTGATCCTATTTCAGTTTTGCTTTAGGTTGATAATATTTTTGTTGAATAATTCTCTTACTGTTTCTATGAATTTATTCATAGTAAAGTGTAGATATTTTCACCCAAGACTTTGTCACAATGAATGATCAAAATAACAGCTAATCCCCTCACTGAAGTCTGGATTATCCAAAAAAAGCTCCATCAAATCCTGCCAGTCACATGGTGCCTGTTACATAACATGAACATGTGGCCTTTATTTAACTTTTACACTCAGATTTAACTAAATGTCAAACCAAAAGCAGCACTGATGACTTTGCACTGTTCATTTTCAGAAACAAGACAACCAGCATGACATTTGGTACACACTGTTTGTTACTAGCAGATCTGCATGGAAACTATTGATCTCACAGGAACTTGCAGCATCAACACCTTCCTGGGGCTGACGTGTGCAGATGACCTCTACTGGCAGAAATGAGAACTCCATGTACTTGAAACTTTCTGTTTTAATAAACTCATCAAAACCTTTGCACTCTCAGGTCTTCAGTAACGATTGAAGTCGAAGTGTCTGGTAGAGCGTCTGTTTTCAGCTGCAAACATTTCTGTCCAAATCCTTTTTCACAGAGTTAGAAAAACACTTTCCACTGTCTCCTGTGATCCACTTACTGCCTTCAGTAATCCAAAGTCCCTGCAGTGACTAATAAACTCTAATCTATCTTTACACACCTCTTTAGACTGAACCCTTACATGCCGTCTGCAATGTCTGATATTAACAATACAGACAGTTTCACTGTAAATTCAGCCTGGTGCAGTTTGTACAAAATATTGTACATGTTTGTATTTACAATGCTGACATCACAATAACCATAAAGTGCCTTAGTGAAAACACACATGCTTCAGTAAACCAACCCTCAGATCTGGAGAAAGAAGCCTGATCTTTGAAACAACCCACCAGGTGTTAAATCTGTGGAAAATTCAGGGAGTTGTGAGGATTTTATTTGCACTAACAGACTTTATTAGCTGTCGTGTTAACACTGATGACTCCTCCCAGTTTTAATGGACAAACAAGCTCAATCTGAGGGCTAATCTACATCATGTATCTTGGTTTCTGTAGCTCTTTGCTCAATCAGACGCTCCTGACAGGACTTTTGACTTTCAGACCTTTGATACGTCATATTCAGTGGTGGACTGGACATCAGGAACACCAGGCCTGGCTGCTGCTCCATTCAGGATCGCTGAGGGATGTGATGGGACCCAACCTTGGGTTCAGGTCACATTTATTAATAAATGATCCACGCTGTTCGTGGGGCTCACTGGTATACGCCAGGCTAAAAGTCAAGTCAAAGTTTATTTGGAAAGCACATTTAAGTAATAATGAAGTTCAAAGTGCTTTGCATTGTAAAAGCATGATACAGTCACCAATTATTAAACACGCCAAAAACATATTTTGTCAAATGTCATAATCAAAATTATCAAGTAAATACAAATCAAATGCACTATATTGCCAAAAGTTTTTGCTCATCCATCCAAATGATCAGAATCAGGTGCTCCAATCGCTTCTTGAATGTATTGTGGTGCTAAGCCATGTAGCCATTTGTAAACTAATAACAGTATTTTAAAGTCTATTTTATGAGCTACAGGGAATAGACTGGAAGGATTTAGAACTGGGTGATGTGCTCTGCTTCCCTGATTTTAGTCAGCACATGATCAACCCACTCACATTGATCAGCAGTGATCAATATGACTGAAGATAAATGCCTGGATGAGTTTCTCTAGATCTTTCTGGGACATTACTGCTGTAAGTGGCTTTTTGTTTTTCTGAAGTGTCAGGTCAGAGTTCATCACTACACCTGCAAAAACTCAACAGACTGCAGTTGCACTAGGGAACAGATGGACACGTCTGAGGAAACAGACTGTGCACAGGGTCATATGAACGCCTGCAGAGATTACATTACATTTGAAAGTTGTGAGTTTTGCTGACTTTTTTACAGGAATTATAGGAGCCGCAGTTTGGCCCGAGTTAAAAGAGGATTACATTTAGCTTTAAGGCCAAGTTTCCAGCCTGGAATATTCTCCATGGTAAAAACCATAACTGATGTTAAACTTCAGAAATCTTGTATTGTTTGAGGGGAAAGACTCGCTACAATGTTTTATGTTAATCTGAAAAAAGTTTTTCAGGGCAAATTTGACTCTTGAATATTTGGGACTCAAGGTAAAAAGCCAGAAATGAGCTGAAACCAACTCTATGCAAAACTCTAAACTATGTGGAGCATTTTTTCATTGATCTCTGTCTGTTATGTTCGTTGAATGGCTCAACATGTTAAACACACAATCAAGGAAACACTAAGGCTTAAAACCCAGTTTATTATAAGAAATGTACAAGAGCCGATCCATAAGAAATAGCAGTAAACAAACAAAAGTATATAGCAGACAAAACACAATCCGTCTACTAGGAACTATGCACAGTGGACAGGGTTTCTTTCTTTCCAGCTTCATCATGAGGTAAAAAGGAAACAGTTAACACTTCAGTCGTTGGCACTGGTCTTTTTCACCGACCCCTCTAATTTTGTTTCTATGCAATACATATCAATAGATTTCTCAGTCCACCAGAACACATTTATTATACTTTTATATTTTGGTTTTCTAAATTCTGTCCAGCTGAAGCCCAAATATCCTAACATTTGTGTTCACTGTAAGCAGCTTGTAGAGGTTTTTCTTCTTGGAAGTCGTGTTTCCGGTCAACAGAGCAACTTATTCTGTGGAGGCGGCGCTCAAGAGTAATTTACAAAAATTTTACAATATTCTCTCTGAAGTCAGGTCATCCCAGCCCCCTTCACTTGGTCAGCGCATGCCTATGACACAACGTCCTCAGCACCAACAAAACAGGTCAGGAGACACACATCTGTAAAACATGCCCAGATTCTTTTGATTTTGCTATAAAAACTGTTGTGCCAATATACTTCCCTACAAAAAAACAAAAACTAATAGAAACCCATGCAATCCCAAAGAATTGCCCAATATATTTCCTTTTCCATGATTACAAAATGCCTCTAAATATATTACAGCAAAAACTACAGATATACACACAGACTGGTTCCAGCAGAGGTCAGTATAGTCATTGGTTTTCATTTTTCATGTCCATTCCTCCTGTGAAAAACTTTGCAGTTTTACTTCGAAGCTGCTCATTACACCGATTTTCCATCATGTTGAACCTTTGGGGATAAATCCAGAAAAACGCGACTCGGGTTCAAGATTATGAAAACAAAAGAAGTGCTGGAAGGGCGAGGAAAATAACGTTACCATGGAGCCGCATGATTTTAAACATGCAATGAGAGACAATGTACATAAAAATAAGACACTTTACATTTTTACTCAAATAACGGTTTAGATATACAAATAAAATAAAAAAAATACCGAAAAATGAAATATGAAGCAAGTTCTGAGGATTAGGAGGGATAATAGTTTAAGTTTCAGCTCACCACAGGCGCTGAAGGCATTACACAGAATGCAAATAATTACACAATGTATACAATATACAAAAAAAATCTACGCTAACACTCAAATACAAAAGTTCAAAAAGAAGGGAGGGGTGAAAAAAAATACAGGTTGGTCACTCGGATACATTCACACCTTGAACACGAGACGGATGGAAAACGGATGGTGGGAAAGGAGAACGCAGATTTCCAGATGCTGGCCAGTGTGATCCAGCTGTTTTAAGGGTTAGCTTATTCATGATGTGATTTACAGAGAACGATTAGTCAGCTAAAAAACAGGACAAGGCTAAGAAATCAAAACGCCACTTTACGAGAAAACATTTATTTTTGGAAGCTAAAAAATGTCAACTGGGTGTTTTTATTTGAATAAAAAGTTCTTCCTTTTAGATATTTAGAACACATTTTAATTTACAACCCCCCTGAAATACACCTGGACTACCAGTAGGGGTCAGATCCTCTAACAACTAACTGCAAATTTAAAGTAAACTTGTAGTTCGCAGATTAGAAGTTGTAATGTCTGTGGAAATATTAGTTAAGCCAAACATTGTAAGCTAGAATGTTTGAGCAAATTCCAATATTTACTTATGAATGTTAAAAATCTCTAAAAGACTTTGCAACCATATATGTTTCAGAGGGAAAGCTGGTGCACAGATAAATCGGCCGGTTCTTGCATATGAAACCGATTATATGCCAAACAAAAACAGTGATTTACACAAGATTCCCAAAGTATCACTTACTATCATTCAGAATTGTTTAAAATGTCCCAAAACCGATTTCATGAAAACAAATTTGTCTTTCGGCCTCCATTTTCTTAAAACGTGATTCTTAGTTTGTGTTTCTGAATTGCAAAGCAGACTGGAGTAGATTATGAGGATCTTTCACTCATTAGATTAAAGCAGAAATTATTGTTTTGAATTTGAATTGAATCATGGTCTCAAAAATAACTAATAATATAAAATATTTTCTCCTCTATTGTTTAACTCCACCCCACTGTTATCAACTTGGCGACTGTCACAGCATCAGCTGTGCAAGAGATAAAGAAAAAGAAAAAACAAAAAAAATCGGCATCTCTTTTAAAAGATGATCAATCAGCCAGGAAGCTGCAGTCGGTGCATCCTTAGTATGGAATGATACTTTAAGTCAGACAAGCAATCTAACAGTAACCAACTGTTCAAAGTACAAACTGTTTCAGTGCCAGATTTTATAAATGTGTGTTAGTGCTTCAACAGATACAAATCTACAAAAAAAAAAAAACAGCTGGGAGGAAAAACGACGACAGGTTTGGCAGTGGAGGATCTGATGATGTGTTGACGCCGAGAACGAAGCTCCATGTCGAGATAAAAACCACAACAACTGTTGGAAGGGGGAGGGAATAATAAAGTTAAGCAATATAAAAATACAATACCACAAAAAATAATAAAAATAATAAACGGTACACCATTTCTGTTGTCTTTTTACAATTGTTCGTTATTGCAGACGTAGTCCACCAAGTCTGTGACTCCTAACAGGTCGTCCTCGTCGTCGTCCTGCGCCGCCATTTCCTGTCCTGCCAGTCCGTTCGGGGCGGCGGCGGCGGCGGCCGGTGTGGAACTCACAGTTTTAGGCGTCTCCAGGTGTGGAGCGCCGACGCCGTCCAAGCTCTTCATCTCGCTTTGTCCGTTTGCAGCGGGCTGCTTGTCTGCCGGGCGACTGTCCAACGAGTTTGTTCCCTTTGAATCTTCCTCCTCCACCTTCGTCTCCTTAGGCTTTTCCTCCACCTGCTGCTCCTCCTCATCATCGTCATCCGAGTCGATGCGGTTCACCCGCTTTCGGATTGGCCGATCCTCCTCTGAAGAGTCGTCTGAGTCAGAGTCCGAGTCCGAGTCTCGAGACACTCGCCTGCGTTTCAGCGCCAGCCGCCTGCGCCGCTGCCGGGAATCTTCTTCTGATGAATCGACTCTTCGCTTCACCTTCAGGTCCTTCAACTCGTCATCAGAGTCTCTGGAGAAACTCGCTGGAAGGAAGAAAACAACGGGTGAAAAAAATAGTAGGGCTGAAATGATGAAATGGATTAATCATGATTAACTGATAAAATTTTAGCTAAAGCAAAGCTCTTATTACATCTTAAGCAACAAAATAGACATCTTGTCTATTTTTTTGTTTGAAAAAATTCATTGAACTGTTTATTTGTATTTTTTATGCATTTCTAACTTTGTATCAAATACGTTTATGTCTATAAATGAAAAATCTGCAGATTGTGGCAAATTTTTGTCCAATTAATCACCAGAATAATCGATTAATTGTCAGATTGAACTGGGCTGATCTGGGCCCGATTGGCAGCAGAGACGGTTTGTGACTGACCGTCGCTGTCGGAGCTCTCGTGGCACCGCCTGGGTTTTATCTTGGCCCGGTTGGTTCCGGCCTGTGAGCCTTCGGACCCCGACGTCTCGCAGTAGTTCACCTCCTTCTTGTGGCTCCGCCGGGACCGCCGCCGACTCATGTCCAGGTCGCTGTCGCTGTAGTCACTCGATCGTTCCGTCTCTGCAGGGGAAATCAAGACTCAAACTGCTAAATGTCTTATGACAAAAATCTGGAACCAAGACTTTAAGGCACAGATTTTTTTTACATTTAGGGATCTTGTTTTATTTTATGCATAAATTTAAACAGATTTTTCACTTTTCTCTTAGTTTTTCCTATAACTCTGCTGGCTTGATGGATGAAGAATAAATAGTTGAATTTATGGTTTTACCTGACAGGACTGGAGCCTCACTGAGAGCTGCTCTTTGTTCTTGTAATGCTCTGCGTTAACTGCAGTAGCTACTTCATTTCAGCTCTAACTTTAATATCTAGCTGTTTTTATGGGAATGTGAGTCTTTCAGATCAATTTGATTAGCAATTTGGATCATATTTTACATTTTATTTCATAATGTAGCACGGGGGTGGGCTGGTCTTGGCAACACTGATATTTTCTTCATAATTAAGCAGAGATGAAAACTTGGTATTCCAGACCCAAGCTTCCTTTAAAAATCATATGAAAATCTGTTTGGTTTGGTCAGATTTATCATTAAAACATCATTTTTATTGATCCCAACCCTTTTAGCGCCACTGTTAATCAACAGAGGTTTCATTTTCATTCAACCCGAGTCCAACCCGAGTAAAAAACCTCCAGTCTTCCTACCAATGTCGTCGTCCTCCTCCACTTCGTCATCCGTCTCCTCCTCTTCATCGTCTGAGTACCACTTGGGTCTCCTCCTCTTCCTGGAGCTCTGCCTGCGTTTCTGCGGCCTACGGCTCCATGACGACGCGTGGCGCCGCCCGCCGTGGTCGCTGCCGTTCGACTCCGCCTCCGTTTCTGGCTCCGTCTCGTTGTCGGAGACGACAAACTCTTCCTCCGAGCTGAAACACAACACGAGGAGTTCAGTGGAGACAGGAAACCACGGCGCTGAGGGCGAGACCGAGGGGCTAAAACGTACGTTTCACTGAGGCGAAACTCTTCCTCGCTCTCCTCTTCGTCCACGGTGCTGTCGCTGTCCAGGTCGTTGAGTCGCCGGCGCTTCTTCCTGCGCTGGGCGGCGTTGGGTCGCGGCGGACGGCCGTTCTCTTTCCCTTCCTCCGCCTGCAGGATGGTGGAGATGTCCTTGCCTCTGTGGCCCGTGATGTTCGCCATGTCCTTACCCCGACCGGCTCCTGCGTTCATCATTATTATGTAAAAATACAAATACTAAAAAGCTGCTTCTCACTTTGTTATCTGAAATAACCATCCTTCCTACCTCCACCTTCTGCTTCTTTGATGTCTTCCTCGATGGCCTCCTCGATTGCTTCATCAAATTCATCAAATCTGTAAAACAAAAACAGACGTTGGCATTTAATGCATCAGTATGGAGCTTAACTTCACATTAATGAGTTTCACACTTTAAAAAGTAACATTTTAATCACCATCTTAAATATGGAAACAATTTCCAACATTTTCACAAGGATAGTTTTACTTAACAAGAATCAAGGTTAATAACAGAACTTAAATCACATTTACAGTTTAACCAAAATTGGTTGAGGGTCCATACGCTTTTCCACAGTAAAATTAAAGGATTTTCAAGTTTTCAAACTTTTTCAGCACCACACTTTGGAAATAAAAACAATAACAAAATAGAAAAGACCATTTTAACTCGCAATTACATATAATGTGACTGTGTTAATATTTTTTGTGGTAGTGTTTTACAGAAGGAACAAGGTAAACCAAAATAAAATTTGATGTTTGAAATGTCTCACACAGTGGTGTACGTCTCACATAAAGAAAGTACATCCACTTTCTTTAGTAATCCCACCACATTTTATTAAGCATGTGCGCCCCCTTCTGGATGCTTTCTGCAGTAAAATAAAGCTGCTATTCCATTCTGTAAATTTCAAGATGTTGCACAAGTTGCATATGTTTTTGACAAACTTCCATATTTCTAAATGAAATCTGGGTTATGACTTATGTTCACGTTAAAAACTTGAAAGAGGATGTTCTTTCTTCTTCTGTTGCGTAAATGTTGGCCTCACACCTGTAGCTGATGGTTTTCTTGGCCCTCGTCGATCTGCGGCCCCAGCTCTTACTCCGCTTTGCTTCTTTCTTCTCCTTGATGATGATCTCGGGTTTTTCTTGCTCCACCTCCACCTGCGACGAGTTTAGCATCTTTTATTTCACAAACGTGAGCAGGTGAGCGACTTGGCGTCCGGCCAGGCCAGGTTTGTACTTACAGAAGGCGTGATGATGTTCTCGACGCTGATTCCCACATAAATCAGCCGTTCCTTCCTGCACAAGTTGGACACACATTAAGCACACGCAATTATAAACAGCAAAACAAAACTGATGATTTTCAAACTATGATTTGTTTTTGTGGTTTTTATGTTTCAAAATGTAATTTTAAAAAATGTGCTTTTGTTGTTTATAAAATAAATAAGATAAACTGAAATTTCAGATTTTTGAATTTCTTTTTAAAATTTTTATAGTTAAAGCAAAAACAATTTTATATTTTATTGGTGCACCATTTGGAAATCATGGATTGAACAGGGGATGTATTACTTTTTCACACTGTTCAATGTTCAATTTTTTAAGTTTTGAAAAAGGAAAGACAAGAAAAAAAGTTTTGTTTTTGTCCTTCTTGCGAAACAAACAGCAAACTACATGTGGATTCTTTTGCTTTGTACATGTCATTAAACCCTAAAAAATACATTTGAAGGTTTAAGCTTAAATCTAAAGCTTATAAAATGTGCTTTTTTATCATCTGCATGTTGCAGATAACTTCAGTGATTACAGCTTAAAACAGGAAGCGCAATATATGTGAACTTATTAAATGCATCAAATGAAAGACGGTCAAATATGGAGTTCTAGAAATGGCAAATATTTAAAAAATAAGCAACTCACTAAATTACTACTGCAGTGTGATAATTATTTAAAACAGTAAACTAATACAAATTTATTACATTTAAAATCAAATATGTAATTGATAAAAAAATAATTTATAGCAGTTTAAATCATTTTCTGGTGTACAGAAACATATAAACCATGACAATGGAAGCCTGTAGTGGGTTAGTGGGAGAGCAGAAACGAGAGCGTTTATTGAAAGGTCCCACCTCCTCTCGGCCCGCTCCTTCTTCTTCAATGAGGCGTCGAGGTTCAGCAGCTGCTCCTCCAGTTTGTCGCAGAGCTGCTTCTGCAGATGGAAACAAAAGAACACCTATCCCTCATTCAGAGCTCTTTCTCACTGGTTTCTCTGGTTCGAGACGATCTGACAGGAACGTACGTGCTGACAGGGCGGGCAGAACCATTCTCCGTCCGGGATGACCATGAGGGGCGGCCGCAGGCAGGCGGTGTGGTAGCCGCTGTCACACGAGTCGCACAGCAAGATCTAGGTCACAAAAGATTCTGTTTGCATCCAGGCACATTTTGTTGCTCCGTTGTATATAAATGTTATCGTTTTAAGGATGTTTTTGTCTCTTTTTGTTCTGTAAACCCAGAGGAATTTATTTCTCCATGACATTCAATCAGGCACTCAGTTTTGGGATTTTCAGTCATCATGACAATTTATGGTTTTATCTGGTGATATTTTTACCCTGAAATGCAGTTTCATACCTACAAAGAACACTGTTCAATATTACATGTTTAAGTTTTGAGAAAGGAAAGACTTCGCCTAATCAGTGGAAAAATACTTTTAACTGCATCTTAAAAATCCCCAAGATTGAAATGACATGATCAGTTTGTTTATTCACATCTTTTAATATATTAGTAAAAAAGACTTTAGTGGTCAAACAAACAATCTTCAGAATGTGCTGACTTTTCTCTTCTGATTAATCAATTAATAATCAGGATAAAAGATTAGTAAAATAATTGTTAGTTGTGGATCTCAGTAAATAATTTCAAGGCAAATGATTACAAAAGAAAAACAGTTTTCTGACATAACATAAAGAATTTCATTTTTGTTGTGACAACACTTGTTCTGCGTTTTGTCTGTTTCTCCTTTGTTGTGTTTTGTGCTCTTTGTCTATCTAATTGGTTGATTTGCAAAATATTGCAGATCAATACCTCTGTTCGCTAATCTGTACTGTTTGTTTTGTCTGCATTAATTGGTGTTTAAGAAAAATAAAATAAAATACATTTCAAGGAATGGCTGAAGGTTAGAAAGCCAGCAGAGGCCCCGCCCACCCACCAGCTCAGGATGGTTTGGAAGACCACAGTGTTTGCAGGGGTCGTCGTTTGGAGGTAGATCGTCGTCGGAAGACGTGGAAGAGTCCGAGCTCCGCCTCTCCCGGTTCCGGTTCCTCCTCTTCCGGTTTCGTTCGACCTTGTAGTCTTCGTCGCTGTCGTCTTCCTCCTCGCTCTCCTCCTCCTCGCTCGATGACTCCTCGCTGTTCTCGTCCTCGTCGTCGGAGTTTTTCCTTTTCCTGCGCGTTCGAGTGTTGGACCAACGAGTTCTCCGTCTTTTTCTCCCCTGAAGATAAAACAACTCAATTTAGTAACAAAGAAAAACAAAAATCCCTGAATCAGTTTAGAAATGATCAGAAATAAGAAGCAGATATTGATCTTACTTTGGGTTTTGGCTGGCCCTCCTGATCAGTCTTTTTCTCTTTGGGTTTCTTCTGAACAGTCTTCACCTGCACCTTTTCCTCTTCCTCCTCCTCTTCTTCTTCTTTCTTGTCTTGGTCTTCGTCACGGTCCTGAGGAAGAGGAGTGGGTAGGGCTTTCTCCGTCTTCTTCTCCTGAACCTCCACGGCCTTCTGCGTTGGCCTGGAGATCCTCGGCGACCGCCTCAGACATCGCCCCGTGTTCGTGTCCGACTCCGAGTCACCGTGGCGATCCTCCCTCTGCAGCTCAGCTCTCCTCCTGTGCGCCGGTGGCTTGTTTCGTCGGCGAGCGCCTCCTGGTGGCGGAGAGCCTCTGTCGCCGTTCCGCACCTGTTCCTGTTTCCTGCCGCAGTCTGCAGGCGCGTCGCCTGCTGCTCCTTTGGTTTGTTTTTCCTCCGTTTCTTTTGAGGACTCGGATTCTTTGCTTGAATTTGTTGGACTCGACTCAATTTTGTTCTGCTTCTGAGCTTTTTCATCCGTTATTTCACTTTTTTGAGAATCTTCTTCCTTTCCTTTGTTAGCCAAAATTTCTTGATTTTCTGACGGTGGGTCCTTGGCCATCAACGACACTTTCTCCTCTTTCTGTTTAGATTCTGTTTCTTTGGGGGATTTTTTCTTCTCGGCAGGACTGGATGGTTTATCTGTCCGTTCACAGGGTTTCTGTTCAGAGTTTTTCTCAACGGTTTGCGTCTTCGTCCGATTGTTTTCATCACCTGATTCTTCTCCTGTCGGCCTGGAGTCGCATATCATACCATCTTTACAGTTTGAATCTTTCTTTACGTCTTGCTGATGTTCTGAACTCACCTCTTCGACGTCGTCACTCTTCCTGCTGGGTGTACTTGACTCTGATTTGTCCTTGGATACATGAGGCGCTTCTGTTCTCTCTCCTGATTTGTCAGTGATCATTGGTTTGTCTGTTTTTGCATCAGCACACTGAATTATCGTAGCTTTAGGTTCAGCAGATTTCTGTGCAGCATCTTTATCTGAAGCATCTTGTACCGTAGGATCTTGTATTGTTGAATCCTTCTCAGGCAGAGCTTTCTCCACAAGACTTGTTTTCATTGCATCTTTAGCCACAGGATTCTTTTCTACAGGATCTTCCTCTGCAGAATCTTGTTTTGCTGGATCTCTTTCTGCAGGATCTTTTATTGTTGGATCTTTCGTCAAATTTTTGGCCACAGGGCCCTTTTCTGCAGTCATTTTTGTCATCTGATCCTTCTTTGCAGACTCCATCTCTAAAGGATTTTTGGCAGTTAAATCTTTCATTGTTGAATCTTTTGACACAACATTTTTTGTTAAATCCTTCTCTGCAGGATCTTTCTCCACTGGAACTTTTGTCACCAGATCTTTCTCAACAGAATCGATTTCACCAGAGACAATTTTTGTCTGATCTGTTTCTACAGAATCTTTTGTCGTCAAATCCTTCTTTGTAGGGTCTTTCTCTGCAGAAACTTTTGTCAAATCTTTCACTACAGCATCTTTTTCTGCACAAATTTTCTCTCCAAGACTTTTTGTCATTGAATCTTTTATCAACTGATCGTTTGCCACAGGATCTTTCTCTACCGAAATCTTTGTCGGATCTTTCTCTTCAGGATCTTTTGTTATTGAATCTTTCTTTGGAGGATTTTTCTCTGCAGGATCCTTTATCATTAGCTCCTTTATTGTTGGATCTTTTGCAATAGGATCTTTTTCCATTGAATCTTTCTTTGCAAAATCTTTCTCTGTCGGACCCTTGCCTGCAGTAACTTTTGTCACTAGATCTTTGTCTGCGGGATCTCTCATCGTCTGATCTTTGTCTGCGGGATCTCTCATCGTCTGATCTTTCTCTGCGGGATCTCTCATCGTCTGATCTTTCTCTGCGGGATCTCTCATCGTCTGATCTTTCTCTGCGGGATCTGTCATCGTCTGATCTTTCTCTGCGGGATCTGTCATCGTCTGATCTTTCTCTGCGGGATCTGTCATCGTCTGATCTTTCTCTGCGGGATCTGTCATCGTCTGATCTTTCTCTGCGGGATCTGTCATCGTCTGATCTTTCTCTGCAAGACCTATCATCGTCTTATCCTTCTCTGCGGGATCTTTCATCGTCTTATCCTTCTCTGCGGGATCTCTCATCGTCTGATCCTTCTCTGCGGGATCTCTCATCGTCTGATCCTTCTCTGCGGGATCTCTCATCGTCTGATCCTTCTCTGCGGGATCTCTCATCGTCTGATCTTTCTCTGCGGGATCTCTCATCGTCTGATCTTTCTCTGGAAGATCTTTATTCGTCTGATCTTTCTCTGCGGGATCTCTCATCGTCTGATCTTTCTCTGCGGGATCTCTCATCGTCTGATCTTTCTCTGCGGGATCTCTCATCGTCTGATCTTTCTCTGCGGGATCTCTCGTCTGATCTTTCTCTGCGGGATCTCTCATCGTCTGATCTTTCTCTGGAAGATCTTTATTCGTCTGATCTTTCTCTGCGGGATCTCTCATCGTCTGATCTTTCTCTGGAAGATCTTTATTCGTCTGATCTTTCTCTGCGGGATCTCTCATCGTCTGATCTTTCTCTGCAAGATCTTTTATCGTCTGATCTTTCTCTACAAGATCTTTTATCATCTGATCTTTCTCTGCAGAAGCTTCCTCTGCAAGATCCACGTCTTTAGTTTTGATGCTTTCCTTCATTTCTTTCGCTTCTGATGAATCCAACTCGCCAATACTCAACTCTTTCTTCGACTTGGGCGCGTCCGTTTTCACGCAGGATGACTTTCCCTCCAACTCTGCAGATGTAACACCAGGATTAGCTTTATCTGTTTCTCTCGCTTTGACGTCTGCTGGTTCGGAATCGTCCATTTTCTCCTCCTCTTCCTGAGTGGATGATTTGTCCCCGACTTCACACACCAGCGTTGCTTCTTGGGGAGGTTTGTTTGTTTCTCTGTTTTCCGTTTTCTTCTCTTCCGTTCTTGTTGAGTCATCCTCGAGTGATTTATCGCCGCCTGCAACAGCAGGAAGGTTTTCCGTGGGTTTATCTTCACTCTTCTGTTTCTCTGGTTCTCTGTCCACTGGAGGCAGAACTTCGCCGTTCACCTGATCGTTTATTCTCTGGACTTTCTGCTCTGGATTTGACTCGGGAACAGACGGATTTTGTGCCGTGATGGTGCCGTTTTTCTCACCAAAGTCCTCGCTGAACTTCATTCCCCGTTTCTTCAGCGGGATTTTGGCCTGCTGGTCATTTTTTAGAGTTTGCTGGATCTCCTCTGACCCGCTCTTCTTCACCTCCTCTCCCTTTACGGCGGTGCAGGGCGGCGTTGGGTCAGTCAGAGGCAGTTTGGAGTCTGTCGCCTCCATCGGCTCCTCTTTGATGCTCTGAGCCTTCGTGCTGATGGTTTCTGACACGAGTTCTGGCTCCGGTTTAGCTTCAAAGACACCATTTAGTGACAGTTTGGCTTCTGGTTTCAACTCTGAGTTTTCTGTCCCTTCATCAGACGTATCGTCAGTCCTTTTTGTGTCACCTTAAAAACAAAACAAAGGATGAGAGATGGGTTTGGATTCAAAATTAAAAATCTGAATTCCAATGCAAATCTTTAAATTTGCATTGGAGTGTTATATCCGAGAATGGAAAGTTTAGTGGAAGGAAAAATTGTCTAAATGAACAGCAATAAACTTGGCATTTATTAAATAAATGGAATGCGATTATTTTCTTCCACTAAACTTTCCATTAATATTTGTGTTCCGGCTAATAGACAAAAAACAAATTCATCAAGACTCTATGTAGGATTATCACAATAAATCGTCCCAGAAATTATGGCGATAAACGATAAAATTTTATTTTGAGACCACTTTCAACTTGATAACAGTGTAGGCTTATTAGTTCTGTTATATCAATTCAAAGATAAAAAACTATTCTAAAAAACATTTACAGTAGAACTGGAAAACATTTTAAAAGTAAACAAACCAACAATATTTAAAATGGATTACAAAATCTGTGTGACCAAAATTGCATTCTGAAAAATAACCATCCTTCATCTTAGACAGGAAAACATGCAAAAGGGACAAGTAACGTAAACTGTCTCGTTCGGCTGTCAAATGCTTGCAGCGTTGTTCACCAATATTAAAGGGGCAAGTCTCTCAAAAGACAGTTGTCTACGGAGAACATTATTGCGCCTTATAATGCAATTAATTTATCTATTGCTTATTGTGAGAATAAACTAACTATGCAGTGAATTTTTCCTCTATTGATCTCCAAATGTGCTCCTATGACTGATTATTTTATGATCAGCGTGTAAAAATGAGGCTTCAGCAGTCCAACCTTTGTCTTTGTCCGTCTCCCCCTCTGCTTTACTTTTCTGTTCCAGGTCTCTCTTCAGCAGCTCAGGGTCGATTTGTGTCTTCAGGAGAGCAACAACTTCAGCCAGGTCATTTCTGGTTCTAAAGGAGGAAAAATAAACACACTTCCCTGATCAGTCTGCAGACATCAAGACCTTGTTTTACCGTGGTTGGAGCATTTAGCTGCCAGCTGACCTGACGATGCATTTCCACGACGCGCCGTCCAGGTCGTCCTGCTCCTCCACGTAAACCCGCACGTTGTCGTCCTGGTCCAGCTGGAACCAGTACATCTGCCCGTCCTTGTCCCGGCCAATCGGCTGCAGGCGCATTTTGTCCGGATCTTCATCGTTGATGGCGGTTTTGAACTTCACGTTCTCGTCAAACTGGATCTCACACAAATACTGAGGCAAGCACAAGAAAAATAGGGAACATGTGGCAAATGATGCAAAAAAAAGTTACAAGAATACAGTAAAAATATTACAAGAATAAAGTTATAAGAAAATAAAGTAGAACTATTCAAAAAATAAAGTCCTAATATGGTAAAGTAATATTTTGAGAATAAACTCATAATTTTCTGACTTTATTTCTGTAATTTTATTTTGCCATTTTGTTTAGCAAGTCCATTATATTCAGTCGTTGCTGCTTCATCCTTACTTAATGTCAACTTAAACCCAAGTAAGACTTTAAGTTGACATTAAGTAGCTTAAATTCTTCAAAGATTAAAGATGCTGACATTTTTATCTTATAAATCCAGATAGAAGTAGATTAGTGAGGAAGAATATTTCCAAAATAAAAATCACAAAATCTGTGATTTTTATTGTCAGAAACAAAGAAAACACAAACAGCCATGAAATCATAAAGGGACTTTTGTGGCAGATGAATCCAAACCTGCTGAGTTTTATCAATTGAAATTAAATTTAGTTTAAATGCATAAAGAAATAACTTGTTCTGTCGGCCCAGCAGACTCTCACCTTGAGGATATCGGTCTTGCACTCCATGGACAGCTCCTTGTATCCGTTCTGCTCCAGCTCCCAAGCCCAGGTTGTGTTGAACTCCTGGCATATCTGCAACAAAAACAAAACCGACTCAAACTCCTGGGAATAAAAACCATTAAACTGTTAACTTCAGTAAGCTTTTATTACAATTATTTCTGAACAACACAGAAACAAGACATGCAAAGTTTCATAACTTTGAACCATCATCCAACTGCCTCTTGATTTAATTTATGAAGAGAAATTGGGAAAATGTTGATTTTTAGAGCAAAATCTACAGCTGAAAACAGAACTCAGCTTTTTTATGAAACGTCAAGTCTGAGGTTTGTGCTGCATTTACGTTGGTCTTTACATATATTGATGAACGAATAGTCACTCTGGAAAAATGGACAAAAGATAGTAATTCATCCTGGTTAGCGCTCAGGTTCAGGTTTAGTTTCAGTTTAATCTGATGGCAAGAAGCTGAATTCTATGATCTTCAAACAAATGTTCATTTCAGATGTGGAGTCAACCTCTTTTTTGGGGGCCAATTTCAGTTCAGTCAGGACTCAAGTTTATCCAGCATGGAATTAGAAAATCTGAAAACGATATTGTCAAAATACTCACTTGCCAAAACAGTCGAGAAGCTGCGATGCACAGAGAGCAGCTGAACTGGTTTCTGTTATTCTTGCAACAATGACAGTAAAGATTCATCATAAAAGTGATGTTGGATTATGGCTGCCGAACATATTGTATCGCAAAGTGCAATTATTTTAGTCATCAATTACTCTGACGATTAATGGGATTAATTAAATGGTTACATTGTGCAGATCTTTCATTTGACTAAAGTTTATACTAGCCACTATCAAAAATAGATTAAATTACACATAAATCATTCAATTTCTTTTTAAATGAGAAAAAAAAAATTCACTCATCCCGACAATTCAATACTATTTTATCATCTTTGACGAGTCAGATGAGAAACTCAGAATCCTACACAAAATTCACTTTAAACAAGAAAGTTTGTATTTTGTTACATTCAGTAAATTTCTAAAAATAGAAAATTTTTCAGCTTATGAACCAGAGGTCCAGTTGAAGTAGATGGATGGAAACTTTATTCATTCCTTTGGGATTTACTCTCAGGGAAATTGTGATTCAGTCTCAATACATCAATACTTATTTCTATTTTATTTTTTTTTTTTTTATAGTCCCTTTGTTTCTACTGTACTCCTGTTTGCCCTGCTTCCTGTCTCCAGTGAGGAGTTGAAGAGTTTCATTGTACGAGGGACAAAGGAGTTCCTCAGTCTGTTGGTCCTGCACTTTGGAAGAAGCTGAACCTGCTTTCCTGGCTGCTGATGACAGAGTGCAGAGGGTGGCTGGTGCTGTCCATAAGAGCCTCGAGTTTCTGTAATGTTCTCCTCTCTGCTGCTGCTGCCAGAGAGTCCAGCCTTGTATGTAAATATTACATAAACCAGCATGAAAACCACATTTCTTTTCCCCCCCCCCAGTCTTCCTTCTGCAGGCATTTAAAAGGATAAAAGCAAACTTCATCCTTTTCCACTAAACAGTCTGAAGGCTGAGCGTTTACCTTGACGAGGTATTTCTCCCATCTGTCTGCAGAAACCGACTTCCCAATCTTCCTCAGCAACTTGACGTGAAGATCAACCAGCAGCTTTGGAACTGAGGAGACAGAGCAACGTGACCTGGATGACAGATTCACCCCTGAATCTGAGCAGATGAACAAGTTTTTAAACACGCTGACTGCTCCTCACCGTGGATTCTCCGACCTGAAACTCTGGGCCGATATCAATATTTGGTTCTAAGAAGAGAAGTTTATTTGCTAGACAATTCAAAGTGCTTTACAAGAGGAAAATGTAAAGGAAGATAAACGCCTGGATGAGTCTCTCTAAATCTAAAAACAGCAAATCCAGATTACATAAATCAGTGAAAAAATAATGAAACATAACAGAGAAAATATAAAAGTTGAACTCCGGCTAAATTATATGTCTTAGACTTACAAAACTATATAATTAAATAAATAAGAATCTTTTGGTTATTTTAAGAACCATCTTTTTATTTTTTTAAATTTGAAAAAAAAAAAATATGAAAGACTATTTACCCTAATAATTAGATACATTCTTATGATTATATGTATGTATAAATATATAAAAAATACACACTACAGAAATAGTTCTTATAGTTGCATCTATAAGAAAAATAACTACTTTGCTGATAAAAGTTTTAAAAAAATAAACAAATAAAAACAAAATAAGGCAACATTTTCCAAACACTTTAGTGATGTGAACAACTCTTAGGTTTAAAATATTATTAAAAAATGTTTTTACAGAAGTTGAAAAAAAGAAGTTCCATCTATAAGAAAAAAGCTGTAAAATTGAGTTGCACTACAGAACAAATCTGAATTTTAAACATCATACCTACTTATTAGAACCGCAATGATAATAAAAATGTCTACATTTCAGTTTATATCATTTTTAAAAAGAGCTTTGTATTTGGATTATAAAATATTATCACAAGATCATTTAAGATTGAATTTTATTACTGATCTATAAACAAACTTTCTAACTTTATATAATTTTTAATATTTTTATTAAATACGTAAACTTGACAATTTCAAATGAATACAAAGGACATTTGCCCTTTTTATTAATTTACTTTCTAACAAATGAGAGAATTCGCTCGTTTTGACTGAGACGACCTGTTCAGTTAAATGAAATCTATTTCAATCAAATCATTTTGTTTGAGCAGTCCATGAAGACCAGAGAGAAATTTACAGCATTAAAGATCGATGACTGCAAGTCGATTCCATAATTTACAAATAAACATTTTACACAAACTTAAAGATGAATTAAAAACTCATTTCAAAGCATTTGTCTGTAATTTTGGGCTGATTCGCACTCAAAAAAAGGACGATCAATTTTAAAATAAAGACAAATCAGGTAATTTTGAATGTCTGAATTTAAAATTCTGGCAATTTTACACCAACAGACATTCTAACATTACAAGCTGCAGGTTTTCAAGAGGTCATGTTCTCTACCTGTTGCTGTAAATTGTTTTAAACAATAACATAGCGCCCCCCTTAGATGATTTATTGCCATTACATGTCGGCATTTAAAAGTTGCTCTTTGGAGAGGAGATAAACTCAGTCTAATCTAATGAACACATCGCGCTGCTCTGAGAAAATGGGTCGTTGGGTCAATTCAGGACTTGTCATTACGATTCATTTAATAAAATAAAGTTTCCACAGTGCAGCTTGAGCACATGTTAATGAGAGGTAGAAATTAAATCCCAATCAGCAGCACTTCAAATAGGAAGAGCACGAAAAGCGTCAAGTTAGCCACAATAAGCACCGGAAGACAACCTATCGACATTTTAAACAATATAAAAACACATTTAAAATTGATCAAAATATTGTTTACAACGATTAACTTGCCTAAGTAATACAAGTACTTGCTAAAGTTACTTGTAAATAGGAAAATACATGATGAGAAGTCTGCTTGGGTATTTAAATGAGTTTAATTTTGAAAGCCTAAGCCGGATATCGTCACCCTTGCGGCTAACTTAGCCTCAGCTCAGCTATCCACTGCCTGAGAATATATTTAACTGTAAATAAAGTGCATAATCCAACATCCGTGTAACACTCTGACCGATTTATGAGCAGCATACAGCTTTACACTGCTCATTGCGAGAACTCGCATCACGCTCACGGACACACAGACAGTGTTTTTACCGCACATTTATGCTTGTGTTGTTGCACGAGAAGCAGATAAAGGCTGGGAAAAAATTAAGCTCAATTCAAAAGCTAAAAAGTGACAGAAAACATCGAACAAATCGACATGTTTGCGTTTTAATCAACATCAAAATAAGCGGGGAGACGTTTAAAACCTTGAATAGCATGGCTGGGAGGCGGTTGAGTTGAGTTTAAGTAAACACGAAGGTTAAAAAATCCACACAATAACAGCTAACATTAGCGGTTAGCACGTTAGCTCAGTCCCATTATCATTAATGCAAGGCAGGAGCCTCTCCGCGTCCTCCGAGCCTCCTGCTGCGGGCTTTCTTGCCCTACCTGAGGATGTGTCCTGCAGGTATCTTTCCAGCTGAGGGAAGGTGAGCTCCGGCAAGTCCAACAGGGCTCCGTATCGCTCCAGGAACGAGCAAACCACTGCGTAATTTGGACACAAACCGGGGGGAGAACTCGCTGTTGCCGCCGAAGCAGCCATCTTTTCCACACCAGTGGTCAAGCCCCTGCGACGAGACTGCACACGACTTCCGGTGTTGTTACAAAATAAGACAATACCGGAACAAGCGACGTTAAATACAAGACAGATGCCATGTTTTTTGGGGGGTTTTACACGTAAATGACGTGAACATTTGTTTTCTTGAAAACAAATGCCTTTTAAAAATGCATCTTTTCAAATAAATTGTAATCTATTCTCTTGGATTGCAATGATATATTTAACCATTCATTCACTTTTGTTGTTGAGATAGAAAAAACCCAAATTGTCCCTTTCAGGATATTAGGATTTGATTAGATTAAAAATGGCAACAAGTGTTTGACTAGTTTGACTAAGTATTTAAGTGTTTCCTCAGTAATGCATTTTATTCTACATGTTTAATAAGTGTCATATAGCTGACTTTAGTGGGTGATATGTAGTTAGTTGAAATTGGAAGCTTATACACTAAATAAAAAAGCACAAATCCTTTTTCCACGGTCTGAAGTTAAATCAGATTAAATTTATCCTGTGTTAATGTCAATCTGAGTTACCAAAACAATTTCTATTCACTTTCAATTTGGAAATAACGACCTTTATGAAGTAACATACTTCTCATTAAACCCACATTTCTGCTTTTATTTACTTTTTGAATTGGTCTTATGTAATATTCTAAATTTGTCAGGTTTTCATTTACTGTTAGAAGATAGTCATTGTGATTAAACAAAATTAAGGTGCTAACACATCAGGTTTTGTTCTAATTAATCTATACAATGCATCTCAATTGGTGCTGGAGTTACTGAAATAAATTGAGTTTTCAATAATCTAATTTAGCTAAATAATTTGTAAATAGACAGTTCCTACTGAAAATTTAGAGCAAAAACTGTTTTTTTTTTGGTACAACTGCGTCCTTTTTAATTTCTAAAAGGAGGGGAAAAAAAACCAAGTCTCCAGTAAGTAATGTTATTTATTTATTCTAATCACTTAAAACGGTTAAGTTTCAGATACCAAACATTTAAAGGGAACTGACTAATTTGTATCACATTGAAACAAATTTTATTATCTCTGTATCTAAAATAAACCATTAATTTAACATGAACTTAAGCCGAATATGAAGGGTTTGCTGGGGGGGTCCCTGGTTACAGACCCCAGTCCAAGACCAGAGGTGAAGCTTGGAGCGTAGATGGTCCAATTTTCTCTTCATTGCAAAAATAAAACCTGCAGAAATGTTCATCTGTTCATCCCTTAAAACCAAGCAGATATTTGGAAGATGCCTGAAGTTCTGAGATCTTTATAGACTTCATTATATAAAATCTATAAAATACAACAAACCAGAGTGGAGTCTTGTTTGTTTCGTTTAAGCTATCTTTATTTCACATTTATTTGTACACAATAAATACAGTCAAACATCCACTGGTTTGTAAATCTGAATGTCTGCAGAGCCGACATTAAACATGGGAATTTAATCAGTGAACTGGGCGTTAAATCAGGACCAGTAGCAGGTTTAAAACAACAATAACAACGTCTCTGATGGAAACGAGACGTCAGTCTGATTTTATTTTAATACAACAGGGTAAACGCAAACTTCAAAAATAAGTTTGATGTCATTCAGATCTCAAGGAGATCAATGAGAACACAGCAACGAGGCTGACAGATATCTCTTTCCCTCTGATCTAATTATCTACTGTTTAAAAAAAGGTCTTTATGTCCGAATCTAATGAAACAAACAGAGAAAATGCTATTATTATTATTATTATTTTTTACAGATATCCATCTCCAAGTTTTCTGTAAACTATTCATGTTTCAAAAACAGAAGCTGTAAAGACACTAAGGTGGCTATTTAAGGCTAAATAACACAAAGAGCTGATAAAATAAATGCTTTTATACGAATACGGCTTTCAAACAAACCTCAAACATCAACAATACTGAGAGGGAACAAGAAGACGTGAAGAAAGTGCTTCGCTATGAAACGGGACAGCTAGCACCTGCTAGCATCTGCAGCTAGTAGCTGCTAGCGGTGGCTAACACTCCCAGATGGTAAAAGAAATTAAGATGGAACAATCTGAATGATCTGCAGAGTTTCTGAATGGTTTCCATTGAAAAGGAACTCCAGATTTAATTCCTATAATTTTAAAGATAAAAACATAAGAAAGGAAGGGATACAAGAAAGAAAGGAAGAGAAAAAGGATACAAGGAAGAAATCTGGGAATGAGGGAAGAATGGATGCAAGGAAGGAATAAAGGACATAAGGAAGGATGGAAGGGAAGCCATTAAGGATGGAAAAGAATAGATGGAATTAAGAATCGAAGGAGGGAAGCAAGGAAGGAAAGTTGACAAAAGGAAGGAAAAAAGGGACAAAGACAGAAGGTTGAGATTAAGGACATAAAAAAGGAAGGAAGGAAGCTGAACATTTAGGGAACAAAGTCTGGAGATTTTTTTTTCTTTCCTCTTATTTTTTCACTTTTCCAAAAATGAAAAATCCTGAAATCATATTCCAGATTTTCTTTCCTCAGACTGCGAAGACATCCCGAACATCGCAAAAACATCTAAATCTGGACGTCGGGACACAAAAACAACAAGACGTTACACTGTGTGTTTACGCTACAGCATTCCTTAAACTGCTTCTAAAGCGAAAACAAGGGTATAAAAAAAAAAATAAAACAAAAAAATCAAAGCGGAAGTCTCTGAAAAACAAACAGAATTGCCACTTTTCCCTTGGTGTAACCGTATGCAGTTACGATGCGCTAAAGGCGGAGAGGGCCGGCCTCGGCCGTGCTGGAGTCGGGATCAGATGAGAGTTTTATTTTATGGGCGGGTCATGTGATCAGGAGGCTGCTAGTTTATCAGGAACGCCAAAAAACGATCAGCGAAAGATCGCTCTGAATTGCTCTGACTGGGCGCATAAATATGTAAAAAAATAATTTGAATCTGTAAGATAGAGAAGTGTGACATTTAACATATTTCAATAAAAAAATAAATGAGGATGATATTCTAGTTATTTAATTTTCTGACAGATTTGGAATCAGTTCCATCTGATTTGTGCTTTGAAAAATAAAACTAAGTTGAAAGTAGAATTTAAAAACATGGTTTTGGCCAAGAAAAGCCTGAATGTCCTCAAAATATCCATAAAATGAATAAAACTTTAATGTTTATCACAGTATTAATCAGCTTGGGGTTGAAAAGATGGACAGTGGGGAAGTTATCTCTTCTTTTTCAGCAGGAAAACAAATGAATATGAAGCCAGGAGGTGATTAGCGTCAGCAGCTGAACTCTGCCTCTGATATTCATTAGTTGAGTACGGAAGCTCTTCACTGCCAGGAAAGAAATTCCTGTGCAAAATCTGTTGTAAACGAAAAAACATTCTGGTTTAATCAATATTAAAAATCCAAACTACTAATACAAGATTTATTTAATCTTAATAAAACTAAAATATCTTTTAAACAAGAATTTTGTCAGAGGAATGTATTTTTTATGTCTTGTTACAGCGTCAAAGTATTTCAATTCAACATTTTTTTCTTCTTTTAACAACAAAACTCACATTATAATATTTTTACTACTTTTGACAAGTGCCATTTATTTGACATCTTTTTCTCATTTTATGGAGAAAACCTTTTTTGTCTTAATATTTTTCTTGTTTTAACAAGAAAACTCTGTTGTTTTATTAGATTTTCTTTTTTTCCAATGAGAAAACTACCATTTTAACGAGACACTCTTTATGGACTCATTTCCATGCTGGCATTTAAATACTTACTTTTTTTTTTTTTAAAGAAATTTGAAAATGAAATGAATCACAAAGTATTGTGAGAATCTAGAATTTTCTGTTACACTGAAAAAAAATATTGACAACTAAGCCGCATTTTTAATTACGAACTTCAACGTTTTCCATGGACTTTATGTGTTGAATCTAAAAGCGACTGCGCACTTCCAGACACAAGATAAGGATGCAAATATAAATCACATATCATCATAATCAACAATTTAAATTATTAAAAGCTGAAAAGATAAAACATAATCAACATTATGGAATTAAGTTTGTTTTTCTAATGAGCTTTATGGTAAATGCTTGTTCTGCATTTGATAGTTATTGTAAATTTACTGGTTTGAATGAGGCCAAACTTACTGAAAATCAGTAAATTATGTGGAGCTAATCACCTCCAGGAAGTCAATGTAGCTTCAAAAATGTTTCTTAAAGTGCAATCCACTCTGCTGCCTACGAGTTGTTCCCTTTTCTGTTAACTTCCCTTAATTTACCAGGAGTAAATGTCATTTTTTTGGTAACGTAAATATTCCAGATACAAATAAAGCAGGTGATGTTCCTCGTTTGTGTACACAGAGCAGGAAAAACAGACGATAAAGGCACATTATTCCGACCCGCTGAGGTTTCAGACGTCTCCAGGCTCTCAGGGCGTCAAGCTTCCTCCGGTTTATTTGGGGGTGTCTGTGTCGGAGCAGTTTCACACCAGCGTGATCTCCACCTCCTCCCGGCGCTTCACCTGGCCGCGAGGATGCTGCTTTGGGGGAGGAGGAGCTGCACGGACCTGCAGCACACACAACAGGACCGGCATAATCACAACAAAGTTGCTTTTCAAAATACAGGCATGATAAAAAAAAATAAAAATACACCCTACTCTCGGTTTGAGAAATAAAACTACTAAATAATACTACAAGGCTTGCTTTCTCTTCCCACAGTAAAATTCAAGCATTTTGAAGGTCAGCTTTCAAGACTTTCTAACACCGAAACAATAAAAAAAGACAGTTTCAGTTCATTATTATATTAAGCCATGTGTATGTATATATATATATATGAGCATATAAAATAAACATATGTAGGAGTTTTGAGTTTAACTACTGCTCTGAGTTTTGTTCTTTCACTAAATGTCTGTCTTTACTACAAATAATCAATTAGGCAGATATTATTTCAGTAATCCATTAGTCATGATTAATACAATTAATCTTTTCAGTGTTTGTCCAAAATAAACAGTGAAATCAAACTTTACAACACATTTAGTTTGTTATGCGACTCTTGTTTTCTGGCGCCATCATCTGGTGAGAGTTGTTACTGAACTGTCGCTTACAGGTCTGATGCTGCCAGCGCCGCTCTCCGGGTATTTAGGAGGTTGAAGGGATCCTTGAACTGGACCTGCAGGAAAGAAAAACATTCAGATTGTTCATATTTTATCTGTGTGAGCTCTTTATTTTCACCGCAGACACAGCAGCTGATCTTACTGTGATACGGGCTCTTGTGTGGCGCCGGCGGAGGCCGGTGGTGTCCGTTGTGGTAAGATGGCGGCCGGCCAACGGGAGAGGCTGCGGCGCTGCACGGACTGGACCCAGGAGAGGCGGCGGTGGGAGTCTGCAGGGGGCTGCTGTGGAGAGGCGCTGCCTGGAAGGAGCTGCAGGGGGAGCGGTCGCTGTGAGCCGCGGCCGAGGGAGAAGCCTTGAAACACAAAACGTAGCATCACAAACCAGCATGCTGCAAACGGGATCAACTTCTGCCAATTCAAGTTCTAAAAACAACAGCAGCTCCATTTATACCCGGATTTTTACACTTTAGAAAATTCAAACGCTTTAAAAAAAAAAAGTTACAACAAAAAAATGTCTGGCGTTATTCAAATAAAAATAATTGCAACAATTCTAACTGACTGAAACAAGAAAGTTTTAGTCTGATTTAACTTCAGACATTGAGAAAAAAAAATCTGTCTTTTTTTTATGTGTATGAAAATAAAGTACATAAAGTTTTCAAGCGCCCATATGGGCGGGTTTTAGTATCAGCAGCCTACCTGCAGCACTTCTTTATGTCCGTCTCCGTTTTCGATGACTCCAGTGAGATCTTCCACCAGGACGGCAGGGAAGACGCCGACGGCGCCGTTAAACTCCCCCTCCCAGAAACCGTCGTCCTCATGAGTCTCTCTGCTCAGGATGCGGATGATGGCGCCTTCGGGGAACGAAAGTTCTTCGGCCGTTTGACCAGCGTAGTCGTACAGAGCCTTCGCAAACGACACTGATATAAACAGATTATTGTTATTTTATATGCTTGTCTGATGCTGATCATCAGTAGTGTTGGGTTTGTGAGTCTCACCGCTGGAGTCTCCGTTGATGGAGCTGGCGGACAGTTCGGTCTCGGGTTCGGTGGAGTTGCTGGAGGAGTGGGAGCGGGCGTCCAGCGAGGCCAGGGACTGCAGCATGCTCAGCAGGCTGTTGGAGGACGGCAGCTGCAGGTATTTTTCTGGGACATAACCGACCTGTCCACTGCGGTTCCTGGCCTGCAGAAATAAAAGTGTCAATAAATATATATCTGTAAAAACACAGCCATGTTTCAATTCAACTGCGGGATTCCTGAGCACCCAGGTGTGCCGGGCAGCTTTCACTTCTTTTTTCCTGTATAAATAATAAATCCTTTATATTTATGCAGAGAAATCTCTTTTATTATGCTATTGAGCAGATATATAGCCAATTTTTTTTACCTCCTTTAAACATCCTGAACGAAACAGGAATGCACAAACTTTCTACATACAGATTCATAAAAGCTTAGCAGTATCTTACCTTGAGCCAGTCCTCCATATCTCCATCATCGATGACCTCCAGGATTTCCTGTTCCTCGATGGTTAGTTCATCTGGCTGAGACGCCTGCAAGCAATAGATTAAACTGACTTCAGTTTTTCTCTGTTATAATTGTTTACCTTGTGCTTTTTGAGCTGCTCTGTCAGCTCTCTGTTACCTTGTAGGAGTAAAGCACTTTGCAGGTGAGAGGATAGTTCTTCAGGGTGCTGGAGGGACTGGAGCTGCTGTCGTCCAACACCTCACCGCTGTCCTCTGTCTCCTCCTCGTCTTCCCGCTCCAGATCAGCAGTTCCCTGAAAAAAATTACATCTTCACTTCTGCTGAATGTTACTTTAATTAAGCACAAAAAACTCCACCAACAGTTTTTAGAGCCATTTCCGTAACAACAGGCAAAAACATTGAGATTTGCTTGAATAAGGCAGGTTTGGGGTCTTACAGAGAGCGAAGGATCATGGGTATTGAGGTTGTTCCAGCGTTCGTTCTCCAGTTCCTCCATCACCTGGTTCATCGCGCTCTTCAGCCACGTTTCCACAGCAACTCCCGCCTGCCGCAGGAGGTCCAAACGGGCCTCAGCCTTCACTTTCACAGTCTGCCATTAAATGATAAATGGCCATTTTAGTTGCATACCAATGTGGCATTTACAGCTTCCACAGCAAAGTTAGCAAAGCAACCAACAATTATTTTAGTTATTTATTAGTGCACCGATTATTTTGATGATTAATCAGAGACAAAACTGGCACATTTTTCAGATTTTTAATTAACCACTTGAGCCTTTTTATAAAAAAGAAGATAGAAGAATACAAATAAACAAATAATTGAATTCCCTTTTAAATTAGAAAATAAAATTATTCTTTCCTAAAATGTAATAACAGCATTTATTTGGTGTACACTGATCCATTCATTATGTTTTAGATTAACCTATCAGCAACTGAATTGCAAAAGGTTCTTAACAGAGAATCTTTTCCGATGAAGAATTTGAACCAGAATTTGAAAATGGTGAGGAGTTCTGCATAGAACATGTTTTCAGAAAAACAAGGGTTTTTAAAATAAAAGTAAACATTGTTTTTATATTTCTGATTTAATTGCTGCTCTGTGTTGCTTTTTTTCAGCAAATTACCATTTTTAGAGTCTGTAAACTAAAACCATAATCTTAAGCTATTTGTACCTAAAGAGGAATGGTTTAGTCAACGCACAGCATCAAAACCGAGTTCATTTAAATCTAGAATAAAAGTCCAGCTTTTTATTAACAAGTGGAACATCAATAGTTTTAGTTTTCCAACTGCAATTTACTCCTTTTTTATATTTTCACCACATAAAACAATTAGAATTGTCTTGTTGCTGAAATGCAATGTACAAATAAAGCGGCTTTGGCTTATATTTTTCTCTAATGGAAATGTTTGACATTCCACATGAATGAATGAAAGGTTTATTAGACCTGTAGCATGTCGCTTTACCTCTCTAACCAGTAGATGGCGTACTGGAGACAGTATGCCTGAGAACAATTAGACTATAATTTGTTTATCTAGAAAGGTTGATTCGTTTGGGAGGTGAGAATACAAATTTGAATTCCACTAAACATGTGAACTCTGATCCGCCTAAAAACCTCAATCTCGATCCTGTTGAGCAGAACTCTTGCACGGTTGAAAGGAAATGGACTGCAGGGCAGGGCAGTCTGTGTCATAACCATAACAAATGCGAGTTTCCACCATTAGCGGAAAAAATGTCTCATAGTCAGATGTACAGTTGCACAGTGCCGTACCAAGGGAAAAAGACTTTGCCATCAACACATGACATGCTAAGGACAAGTGGAAGTTCAGGAGACACGAAGGACAAGTTTCCTTTGTATGATGAACTAAATGCTGTAATTGGCGCTCGATCCAGGAGAACCCTGCTACATGTTGTACCAAAAACAGCCTCCACTCTTTGTCTTCTTCAAAGGTTTTTGTGTCGTTTCCTTCAGAAGGTGTTGGTGCAGCGCCGCCACAAGCGACAGGGGGATCCGGTTTTTCAGTTAGTTTGAGTCGTTTGACACAGTGTAGTGTGAGTGCAAACTACAGTCCTGGAAATGTAACAAATGTTGCAATTCTGATCCCCAATCAACCCGAGTCTACCAGACTATCAGGTGTGAAAACACCCATAGAGGAGATTTTATCATTTCACCTCTGACCGCCGGAGACTCTGCCGGGCCACCTCCATCTTGGTCTCCGCCTCGCCGCCACTCTGCTCAGACGAATCCTGATTCCCGTACTCCTCCAGGGCCTGAAAGCAAACCACGATGAAACATCGTCATGGTTACATCACAGACATCCACAGTGTGGACAACAGAAATGTGACTCATCCGACAATAAAAGAGGTGATAAAACTGACCTGACTCATCGCTCAGGATTAAATTTATGCTTTAATCGAGCATAAATTTACAACATCTGGGTTTATTTTTTTAACCAAACTAACATGTTCTGCTGCTCAACAGGAATAGGGACAGATTCCAGTTCAGTGAAGGAAAACAACACGTCATAGTGGAGCTCAAAGGACAGATATCTGTTAAAACTGTAAAGAAAACTGATTTTGCTGAGCAACAACATAATCAAATTTTGGTGTGAGTTTCTTTAGATCCACAAATCTAAACCGCATGATTTCCCATTATTAGTGCAAATCTTGCAGAAAAAATAAATCTTGGAAATACTAGCTCTAAACAAATCCTGGATTTTTACGGCCATCCTGGACTTTAATGGCCCAATATCGCCAGAAAATCCCAAACGAAGCATGTACAAGTGTTGATTCCAAATGCAAAACATAATTATGTTGCTTTGGTTTTAAACATGAGCTTTTAATCCGAAGGTGACCAATATTGTTTTTGCTTGGTAGCTATATTAGCAGCCTTGTATGTTTTTAATAATATACTGACTAAATATGGGCTGAGTCGTGTATTTCATTGATGTACCATTAATAATAATGCAAAGGACTGTTATTTTTCTATGTCATAAATACATACTCTGCATGTCAATAAGATTTTCAGTCTCACACCTGACACAGAGAGTAGAGCACAAGATACTGAAGCTCCCACTGACAGGTGGAAACAATAAATAATACAAGTTTAGAGTAATTGTCTCCTCGAGTCGGGTGAAGAGTCTGTGTGACGAACAGGATACAGTTCCTCTGGGCTTCAATTCAATTTAAAAGTACTTTATTTACGTCAAAGGGAAACTAAATGTTGCAGCTCAAATCATCCAAAACTTTAAAAAGTCATTGTGGGTGGTGATGTGGGGAAAAGGAGGGATCTCCAGTAGCAGTCTTGCCAGAGAACGAAGAAGCCTCTGACTGAACACTGTTGGTGTATGACAGCCTAATGACTGTTATGACATGCTAACAGCTTAATATCCAGACAGCAGAGACGATACTCCACCATAACATGTCCTGAGTGACGCCATCAGTTGTTGGAAAGCTTTGCTAATCCACCTCATTTGCTTTTGCTGCTCCTCCTTAAGTTTCTGACTAACAGTTTGGTTAGAAAACAGAGCAGAAAGATGTTGGAATAGGGAATATGAGATTAAAAAAAAAGACCCATTTCACATCCACTAGGTTAACTTACACTACAAGGACATTAGTCAATGCAGTTTGTGATATTTGATACATTCTGTTAAAGAAAAAAAAGTGTCAATTTTAGTGCTTTATTTGCTCCTTAACCAAACAGAGATTAAAACCTTTTTACAACACAGTTTAAGAGTTCACAAAAAGTGAAATGGCCATTTGAATGAATTTGCATTCATCTGCCAATGAGGCAAAAAAAAAAAAAAAAAAACATCACTGACTGCTAAAATGTTAAAGATAAAATATGCAATTCAAAACTAAATCAATATAAAAACGATTCCCTCCGATTCTTATCATTTGGATAAAGTAATCAGTAAAAACTGGAAATACTAACATCATTCTATATTCAGATGACTTTTAACGATATTTATATATACATTTGTCCAGCGGATGTTTTATTTCTAAGCTCTATTGCTCCACATTTTAGCTCAGGCACTTCAAATTTAAAAATCTATATCAGACCAAACATCTGAATTTGAAGAAATTAATAAATAAATCTCATATTTTTTCCTCATTCTTCTGTTTTTTTTTTTCGCAAACAGAAATAATTGTAGTGATTCTGACTATAATTAGTCAGAATCTCCAGACAGGGAGAAAAAAAGTGGCGATGTCTTCAAACAGTTAATGATAAAAGTGATATTTTTACAGGACTGCATATGAGACACCAAGGTGTGTTTGATTTCCTCCTCACCCTCTGTGTGTGGATAATGCTTTTGTATTCTCGTGCTACGCGGCTTGCCCACTTCCTCGCCTCTTTATCCAGGCTGTGCTCCTCGGCTGTTCCGCTCTCTTTCTGCAGCTCCATCACCTGAGACATAAAAACACCAGCATGAAAAAGATTAAATCCTGAAAACATGATCAAGTTGACAAACTTAAAGTATAATTTTCATGTAGAAATCTTTGCAAAGATAAAAACCCCCAAAAGAAGCAGCTCTTCCAAAAAAGATATAAATGTATTCCTCTGGAGGGCGCTGATGCACATGTGCAAATCATTTTAGGTCATTTCTATCCTTTAGTCTGATTCCAGACTTACAAATCGCTGCCCACAACTCCAGCCTGGAGCTTACTGGCATCTGCTTCTGTGCATGAAAACCAAACTGAGCTCAAACATATTTTATGTTTTTCTCCTTCCCGAATAATAATGATGATAAAAATAAATAAAAAATAGGATTTTTGGACAACACATGCATAAAAACAGAAAAATGGTTTTAAAATATAAAAAGCTTCACACACACACACACACACACACACACACACACACACACACACACACACACACACACACACACACACACACATATATATATATATATATATACACACACACAATGAAAATAAAAAATATATAAATACTAAAATTTTATTTTAGTATTCTATAAAGAGTGAGCGAGTTAGTGAGTTACTCAGAAGGTTGTTGCTCTGTAACCAAATAGAAAAGGAGTTAGTTGATCCTACCAATGTAACTTAGCTGGTTGTGAGAGGCTGAGAGACTAAAGTCTTTCCCCTGCCTACATCCCCCAGAATGCTGTGCGGTTCTGGATTCAGTGGAATTATTGCACATTCCATCAGACGTATCATCTATTGATATTAATCACATCTATCACGACATACTGGTTTAATGTTGTTGCTAGGGCAAGGTAATGTTAGGGTTTTATAAAACCCTAGTTTCATAAAAATAAAAAATATCTTTGAGTCAGAAAGATTAAAAAAAAAAAAACAGGGTTAGTATTCTTTAGGAACAGGGTTAAGATGTAACAGTGTGTCTATGGTGCGACTTTTCTCTTCGTTACATTTTGAGTAAATAAATCCACATGACATCAGGGCAGTGTGTGCATATGTGTGTGTGTGTGTGTGTGTGTGTGTGTTGAGGGAAGAGGCCAGGGTGGTGGGGGGCTGAGGTCAGTGCACTCTGATGAAACACACACACAATGCCTCCTTTTCACAGATGGCCCGTTCACAGGGCCCGTCCTGCTTCCCATCCAGCTCTGTTCCTCACCGGATCCCCTCGTCTGCAGCGAACGGCGCTGGACAGGGGGGGGAGGAGGGGGGGAGGAGAGGGAGGGAGGCGCTGCACCACTAAAGTTTTCTTTAGGAACAGGCTGCTGCTTGTTTGGCCTCCAATCAAAACAACACAAGCATTTGCAGTTCGAACAAATTGTCCAGTGTTGTCCAATGGAGCAGCGGAGAAAAGGAGCACCAGTGATGGGCGATCTGCTGCTTCTCTTTCATGAGTCGTTAGAAAATCAGGGGAACATCTGAACTCCAGGCTCATCTTAAAGGAACATCCTAAAATATGTTTGGACCCAGTGTTAGTTTAAAGCAGGGTAAAAAAAAACACATCCAATCAAAGTGAAGTGAATGAGAAAAAATGTGTGAAGGAACAGTGAAGGGGTTCATAGCAGGTCCAATAAAACCATTTTAGGATGGATTTGATTCACATTCTTCATTTCTGATGACCAGTCAAAACCACAAAGAGTTATCTAACATAAATACTGAACTTAACAATAAGCTTGAAATGAAAACTTTGATGGATGGATGGATTGAAGAACAAATGGATGGATTCAACTTGTAGCTGATGAAAAAGAAGATAAAACCTGGAAATTCAAACATTTTTCATTCTTCTTGTTCCAACATTTTCAAACTTATTCAACAGCTGCACCTTTGTGTTGCAACAATCATGCAATTAATAAAGCTCCTCGCTGCTGGGTTTCACTTCCACCACAACATGCCAAAAAACCCTAGGAAACCCTTTCGGAACCATGTATCCTTTTTACTTTCTGCATTGTTTAAGCAGAGTGAGCGCTCCCATCAGCTGTTTCTGAGCTCAGTGTAAACGCTTCCACATGCTGCATTGTGTTGGAATTTCCTAATAAAAAACATGCAAAACATGTTTGGATCAATCCAAACAAAGACAACGCAATTCAAACGCTTCTCGTAATCCACTGATTTCTAGGATTTCTTGAAGTTGTTTTCATTAACAACCCAGTTGGATGCGTTTCCTTATATTGCTATAAACTGCTGTTGGCATTAGTTGAATCATTCATATTTTCAGGATTTTATGTCCCATTTGCTGGTAAACATGATAAATATGAAGATTTCAAAACACAGCCGGAGTGATTGACACCCAGTGGAAACTTTGTTTACGAGAGGGCGAGATTTCTGCGAAACGTTTCCGTGGGGGGAAAGCTGTTTACAACTGTCAGTACAAACTTTTAGCGGTGAATAAATCTGCAAACATCTGCTTACAAAAGTAATTTCAACACATTTTCTCTCAGATCCTGATAAAATTTTGCATTCTGACCAAAAAGTCTGATTACTAGAGTGAAACAAACACTTTAAATTGTTGTATCAGAAAAGAAACAAATAGAGCAACTATTTTATATTTTTCCAATAAAACCCACAAAGTAGAAAAAGGGTAGTGTGTTTCTAATAATAAAAAAAACACTGAAGCTGGGAATCTATTTTTGTTTCAAACAAAAAGGTTTAAGGTCTGCAAAGTTTTCCTAATACTTTGGATCTCAAAACATGACAAAGTTAAAATAAATAAATAAAAAATTACATGTACACTCAGAAAATTTGAATAGCGTCAAAAGAAAATACTCAGAAAGTTGAGTGAAAGGAGAAAGTATGATGAAATAGGCTGAGTTTTTATCCTTCGGAAGCCATAAACATCAAAACTACAAGAAAAAAATGCTTGAAACATTTCACAAAAGAAGAACTCAAAGCAAACATAATGGAAGAAAATGAAATCATATCAAAACAGGAAATGAATGTATTTCTGGTTGTGCATCAATATGCTTTCTGAGGTGTTTCTGATTTAAATCTCACTGTTGCAATACTTAGCAATGAGAAACAGCTGGTCCCAAGTGAAACAATGCTCTTCATTAGACTCTTCATGAAGGCCGTCGAAGCTTCAGGCTTATAAAAACAGAGGCACAGAGGTTTCTCCAGAAAGTCTGGAGTTATTCTCACAGTAAGAGGGATTTATTAAGCCCTAATTTATTTTAATATTTATAATATTTATTATTTATAATATTATTGTCATTATTTTTGTTTACATTGTCTGCATTTGAAATAGAGGTAGGTTATAAAATCTTTCCATTACTCATTATTGCTTTAGTTATGGATTTATTTCAAACATGATAAAAGTATAAAATCACACACATGAACCAAGAATGCAGAAGACATATTTTTGTACAATAATCTTAACATGCTCAGAAACCATGTCAAGATTAAAACAGCACTTAATTTTCATGCAAGTTAAGTGCTGTATTTCAGTGCTAATTTTAGCTATTGTTACTTTGTAACTAGTTTACTTCACGTTTCTATTTTCTGATATAAGCACAGGAAATCTTGGTAACAGTTTTTGTTGGGTGGATATTAATAGGCTAGCTTTTCCACTGTTATTTTGCAGATACAGTACATGTAGCTATTCCCTGCCTTTCTGAAATGTTCTTTTCTCTTTCTCATTTCGAAGAGCAAACTAATGAAAGGCCCAAGAAAACGGAACTTTTCTGATCACTCAAAAAGCCAAGCTGATCAACTTAAAGAGGCATTAAAAATATTTCACTTTACAAAAATTTCAAGCAGCTCCAAAAAGTGTAAAACTTTTTGTGATTTTGTGTTTTAAGAAATTGAATAAGTGTTCTCATATTAAAAAGTTTGAGTAATATACTAAAATCCACCAGCTCAGGTTTATGGCTTGTTTTGGCTCGTTCCACCGTGTCGGAACGGGTCGGCACAACCGTTCACAGCTTCGGCAAACAACAGCTGTTGTTGCTGTCGTGAAGCGATGACCCAGATTTGGTCCTGCAGTCCGACAGTCAGCTTTTATTCCCACACTTCAGAGAAGTTGTGCAGCGGCTAACTGTGTGACAGCTGCACATGGAAAACAAACAGCGTGAACAGTTCAGCTGATTTCACAACCAACCTTTACCACTACAGGTAATCACTGGGTGTAAAATAAGAGCTACAATCCAGCAGCAGATGATGGTTTATTGCCAGCGTGGTCCGTTACCCCTCTGGGGGTTTTCCATGGAAATCTGACCAGGTCACATGTAACGTATATATATCGCTTTAACTGGGGCAACTGCTTTAGCAGATCATATAATTACCAAATAAATAATGACCAAGTGCAAATTGGCATGCTCCCTGATTATGCAAGACAATATTCAGTGGAATAAATTTTATTTTCACGGTTTGAACCAAATGAAGTACAAAAACTTCTGCATCAATGGTTGAAAACCTTGGATCCCAAACTGTACAAATCAAGATAAAACTTTATTCTTTCTTGAAGATAGAAACTACTTTAAAGCTTTGTGATTGGTTGAGTTAAAAATATAATTTTTTTGTAGTCTTTCAGTGAGATGATTAAAACTAATCCTTAAAAAAATACAGGTGTGATTCAGCAAATTATAATACACATGCATTCTCCTTTTTCAGGGACTTGAAGGACCGGTCTGGAGTTTCCCAAAATTCAATGTCAAAGTAAATATTTTGTGTCTGTAACAATGGCAGACAGAATGGCAGAGGAGAACCGCTTTAAATATAAGTATATTAAAATTTGGCTGCACAAAAATTTAAGGTAAGGCTGGACCGTCGCTCCTGGATGGGTGGCTTTGCTAACATCAGCCAATAGCGTTTCAAGTATCTCTGCTTCCCAAGCTGCATTTTCTTTAGAAATGTTTAAATTTGCTCTATGGAAATTTCCAAGATTAATATCAGAATAAAGTCAGAAGTACCTACCTTAAACTGAATTGTTTTCATTCCAAAAGCCAATGCTTTTCCAGACTCAAATTTCTAGATAGCTTTCTAGTGATATTAACCTTCCTAATACTCAACCATAAAATATTCACCTCAATCTGCTGAGACTCAAGAATGAAACATGAGTCTCAAACTCGAGACTCTGACTCAAGTTGCACTGAAGTCCCAAAAATAAGATTTGACTTGGACTTGTGCCCTAAAGACTTAAAAAAATGACTTGTGAAGACCTCTGGTTTCCACACATCCTGAATCAACAATTTGCCAAAATCACCTCATGTTTTTTCTGATTTCACTCCCTGTTTGGGATCTAGACCCCCTCAGACCAGCTCTACTTCTACATCTGTAACTCTTTTACTAGTCTAATAAAGATTGAAGCATCAAACTGTAAAAATACATGTTTAAAGCAGTTTATAAAGTTACTTTTACCCTTATTTTGTTTGTAAAAATTCCCAAAAATAGCATTTTTGAGTCATTTCTACCAAACCCTGTCCAACTTGAATCTGAAGTTGTTTAAAGTTGAAAAACTCATTAAATGGACTTTTTTCAAACTTTGAATGACAGTAGATTGAGTCTATAAGTCAAAAACTAAAATAATGATGGCTAAAGTGTTTAAAATTAAAGTTATGATGTTTTAGTCAAACATAAGAAGTGTCACTAAAATATAAACCAAAGTAAAATTCATATTATTATTTTCCTTTGAAAAACCAAACATAATGATAAATTGTCAATTTTCCTTATTTATTTTTCTTTTATTCACACATTTTTGAAAAATGGTCATAGAAAATCCTAGACTTTTCCAGACTGAGAAAAGCCATAAACACCACAAACAGAAACAAATACTGTAAATACATGTAGTAAATCTATGTGTATTGTTTTTCAGTTTCAGTTGGGTATCTATCTGGTACAGTTTTGTGATTCAACAATGAATAAATGGTGGAACTGAACACCTCACTTGCAAAATAAAATCTTCCCTCTGACTTTTCCTGTTCCGTTTTTCTAGCTGCAGATGGAAACCCAGATTCTGACCATTAGTTCTGCACATAAACCTTTTGGGTGTGTACAGGTTTAAAACAACACTGGAGTCGTTCTGTACACATTTGAGGCGACCCAAAGAGTCCTGAAAGCATGAATACATGAATCTTTACACACCTATAGGTTAATATGTGAGGTTTTGGCAGTGCAGACCTAAAGAACTGAGCAAGCTTACAGAGAAGTGGACAATTCTAAAATGTGCATTGAAATGAATTACAGTTTTAATTTTCTCATGACGGAGATGACTGTAAAGTTGGAAGGGCAGACAAATAACAGAAAACCAGCATTTACCTTATCTGAGTCAACGGGCTGATACAGGAAATCTGAGGCTTGTTGAAACATAGGATTCTTCTGCACAAACGTCTGCTGGTGAAACTCCTGGAGAAGCTGCACATTACAAACAAGAAGCAATTCAAACACTGAGTAGATGTCAGGAGGTGCCAAAACTGGGACCAAGTGCATTAATTATTTTTGGACCTAAAGAGGAACAGACAGCTTTAGTCATTACAGCTAGAAACTAGTAATCAGGCCTGAAGTCACATTTTAGGGTTCATTCCAACCTAGGGTTCATTCTAAGGGTGGAGTGAATCCTAAGAGTCATATAAAAACAGTTACAAAGTCGGCCTTTTATCACCTGAAGAACATATCCAGCATTAGAGAACTAATGACCCAGAAAGATCTAGAGAAACTCGCCCATGCGTTTATGTTTAGTTGCATTGATTACTGCAGCAGAATTCAGTCTTTTTGCTCCTCTAATCTGGAACAAACATCCAGAAAACCACAAAACTGCTGAAACAGTGAGTCACTTTAAATCAAAGTTGAAAATATTTGATTAATAAGAACTGAAACATTCATGACTTTCCTCTAGACTTTACAACTTTCCATCACTTTCCAACATGTTTAGTCTGATGTTTTGATCATGAGAAGTGTTTCAAACTACCTTGTTGCTGAATTGTGCTCTACATATAAACTTCCCTTGCTCTCCTGCTCTGATGATTTGCTCATACTGTGGTGAGAAGAAACAGAAATTCCCCTTTGGGTCCAGAGATGCAACGTGACCTGAACAAACCTGAGCGCCTTTGGAGCGTGTAACTGAGCAGCGGCAAGTAACTCAAACCGCTTCAGTTCATCAGGAGAACCTGAAGCAGCCGAGTTCAGCTCAGGTTCATTAAACTGATCGACGTTTACACATTTTCATCTATTCAACAAAAACTCTTCACAATTTACCACTGAATTCATTTAAATTACTATGACTCAAAGATTATTAAACTTGGGATTGTTTCACTGTCGGTCATAAAAGCATCAAAAATACACTTTAACATCGAAAAAAGCACTGTGAATTAAAAATAGAGAAACTTTGTGTTTTCTTTAAGATGTAAAATTAATCTAGAAATGACTTTTTTTTTTTTTTTTTTAGAAAATGTGCTCTATGGCCTCATTAATTTTGTTTTTAATACTCATGGTTTTAATACTCCACCACCCAAACCAGACCCAGTTTGTTTTGGCAAGTCAAAGTTTCAAATGATAAACAAATGTAAACAGTCATTCATACCATTTTAAATTCTATCTTTTAGAACACGATAAAAGCAGGAAAGGTATTTTCTTTTTTACCCTGAAGCCAATCTGAAAAATAAAGTCAAATTCAATGTTTTCCAGACTTTAGATCAAATACATAAATGTAAACACTTTGGCTCATTAATATTCCAGTATTAGAATCTGTTAAATAACCTTCACCTGGGTGCAATAAAGGCTCATCTTATGGTTACAATCAGCTCTCTTTCCTGCAGCTGTTGCCCTCCATAACTACAGTGAAATGTGCCCACATGTTTGACCTTTGACTGTTTTTCTGAGCTCACCCAATATTTCAACCACAAAGCTGAAACACTTTAGATAAGGCGGCTTTGTTGAGAGTTAAACTTCAACTCATTATGTCAGAACTGAAGCACTTTATGCAATAATTTATTTTTAGATAAATATTAAGTGATGCTCTGTTTGATTCCACGTGTGGGCAGAACGAACTCACCTCGGCTGAGCTGCTCAGCAGGTGGCTGAAGGAGTCGTGCACCGCCTGGTACGTTTCCAGCTCGGTGTGGCAAAGTGAGACCAGGTAATCTTTAACCTGCTCGTAGATTCGACCGTCTAACACCTGAGGAAACACGTGAGGAAAACAGAAAGTGTTGTAATCTCTGCGGGACATGAGGATCCGCAGTCGTTCAAATCCGGTTTGAACCGGCGGCCGCACCTTGATGCAGTCCAGGAGGTCTGCGCTGTAGTAGCGCTGCAGGTGAGCGTTGGAGGCTGCCAGGGTGAGAAGATAGTCGTTTCTGGCATGAGTTGCTTTTGAGTTGCATTCACTCCTCTTGGCTTTCAGCTGAGACAAAACCACCAAAAACACAGTTAGCTGAATTAACAAGCAGGAGCTTTTCTAAGGTGTCAATATCCTACCTTTACACTGGCCCTCTGGAGACTGGAGCGCGACTGGAAGAGACTTAGTTTTGATCTGAAAAACATACAAATCAGATGTTGGAACTTGCAATAGAAATATTTATTTTACAGTGAAAATGTGGTTTAAATTAAAACAATTAAGCAAAATTTCTAACAGCTAGTTGAAGCGAAAGTACAGGTAAGTGATTAATAAGGAGTGCTGAGCAAAGTTGCTTTTACTTTTGACTCCTAAAAACTCGGGATGCATATGGAGAGAAGTTGAACATAAAGCACACTGAAAAAACAGGAATAATAAAACCTTTCAAATTGAAAAGTTGTTCAGAATTCTATTTTCAAATCTTTTTCTATTATTTTTTTTCACTTTCAGCCACAAAAACACAAATGGTCCATCATAATTAAATATGAAAAACCAATTGATATATTTGGCAGATTTTGGCAATTTTGCAAGCAACTAAAAATAAATGCTTGTATCATTTTTTTTAGCTTCAATTTCTTTTCAAAACAATTATTTTTAACAATCTCTATGACCCCAATTTACCTCTACACTGACACAAATCATCATTATTGCCACCTATGATGGCTGATGTTGGTTTTATTTTTTTAGAACATATTGGTACTAATATTAACCGATTAACTGATGTTCGTCTCCATCTTGTTGCTGTTTGTAGACATGAGGGGTTTGTGGGGCGTTTACCTGACACAGAGAAGCAACGGAAATATTCACTAACATTGACAGAAAAACATCTTGATTGCTATATATTTGTGTCACAGAGGTTAAAAAAAACTGGAAAACTATTTTTTTAAGAAACATTTTTCCTCATTATTTGTGTGGAAAGAGACTGTTTTGAGATAAATTAAGGATTTATGTGACATGTTTGTTCACAGCTTCCAAAAGAAAGTATTACTGATACAAGAACAGGATATTCTGCTGCAGGTAATTCCTCCTGAATGCATTTCTTTATGAAGTCAAGCCGCAGCTTTTTAAAAACGTTCCCGATGGGCAGAAAAATGTCAGAAATGCAGCGAGTCTCGGTGCCAGCTGCTTATGTTGTGCCAGGATGATGAGCAGATGGGCAGCTTCCTGGACTCGTCTGAGACATTTTGTCTGTTTGAAACTCATGAAAAAGCAGATTTTATATCTGCAGATCTGGCTGAAGAGCACAAGTTCTGGCGTGTCCAGCCAGGGAGTGAATCAGTCGCTGGGAAGTGTGAATGAAATGGGAATTTTATGAGAATTCTGCACCGTGATGTTCTAGCTTTGAGCATTTTGGAGTTCAACAGAAAGTAGTTTTAACAAATGCTTTGCTCTGTGAGCATTCGAATATGCTGGTTTGGATCTGTCGTACTTGGCCTCGAGCTCGGTCTTCTCCCGGACGGCCTGCGCCATGGTCTCAGCCTCTTGGTACTTCTTCCTGCTCTTGCTCAGCTCCTTCACCGAGTCTTGCAGCTCCGCCTGGATCACCGTCAGCTGCTCGATGCACTGCGGGACCAAACACATTCATGCAAATGATTAATCCACCTGGAAAAGCATGCAAATGCTCTTTATCAAAGTGCACATAAAACAGCTTAATATGTGTGACATGCAGGAGACACGGAGGCATCACCCGAACGCAGACGGCAAACAAGAGCAGCTTTGTGAGGTGTGAGCAGTGAAATAGAGAGCGGCTCTTCTAATGTTTCTGAGCAAAAGGAACAGCCTTTCACGTTCTGTCACACTGCAACCAGGCCTGTTGCAATAAGCAATAAATCAATGAATCCCATGACAAATTAAAACAAGCTTAATGATTTCCATTTGCATAAATTAATATTTTTATATTTTCTCTCTGTTTATCGAAAAAAACTTAACTGTTCATCAGAATTTAAAGTTTGATATTTGAGAATGTGTTCTTGCATTATTATGCCATTACTATTATATTATTTCAAAATGATCTCAAACAACAATATTATCTTTTATCAAAGCAGTTTTTATCTGTTTACAGCCAAGTTACATCAATCAGTTTCTCTAGTTTTTGCAATTCTGCAATTGTGGAAGTTCTTGCAAAATCAGCAGATTTTGACATCGCAAAAGCGACTGAAAATACTGGAGGGACTGATTTCTATGTTGTACTGGTCATATTTTCAACTGTTTTAATATTTGTTGATACTCTCACCAGATACAAATATCAGTACAGTTTTAGTGGGTTTTAAACCTCATTAATTGGAATTTATTGTGGCAACGATAAGTAAAAATTCTTACTATAACTAGAAATTTATCATGATAAATGATAAACAATACAATACAAGCCCACTCTAATTGCAAAGTAAAGTTTATTTTAAATCATGTTAATATAAACAACTGAAAGTAATCTTGTTACTTAATTGTGGAAAATACATAACAAAGCCCTTTTAAGGCCATGGAGATGAAAGGTTTTCTCAAACATGCATGAAGTCATCAAAGCAACACTCCAGGTATGTTTTTGATAATTCCAAGATGACATGAAGCTCACAAAAGTCATTTGTATTATATTAGCTCCTCTTGAAGGTTGTATACATAAACCTTCAACTGGAAAAAAACACACTTGTTTGTATCTGCTTCTCAAAGCTGTGGGTCATGACAGATTATTTCACACAAACTACGCTGTATTTTAGTGACTCTAATTAACACCTCTTTAATCTTCTTTTTCCACTGCTTTTATTAGCCGCGGTTGCTCCCAAATGATCGCGTGCCTTTCAGTAAACTGCTGAAACCTCCCTCTTTAAACATCAGTGTAGCGCATCATGAAGCATAATGGGTAGAATTAGGCTAGTTCTGACATCTGGGACACAACCTTTAAAGACCGGGTCACAGTTTCAACCTCATCTCAGTTCTGCTCTGATGAAAGAAGCAGAACCCAGAAACAACTTTGTGATTTTGTGGGTGTGCTCTTCAGTAAGAAAATTGCTTTTTGTGGTTGGTTGAAAAGGGAACGATAACATATTTATCTTACTTCATCTTCCGTTATCAAATGTGACACACAGTGAGATCACCAAGTGTGAACGTCTTTAAACATCTCCACAGTTTAACTGAAAATTTAAAGTTTGTTTAAAGTTTACCTAAAATAAAAGTCTTAATAGATCCGGGATTGGAGCATTAAAAAACTTCAGTTATTACAGCTACAAACTCGTGATCAGGGCTGAAATCTCAAAGCTGAACTTTCAGAGTCACATAAAGGCAATTACAAAGTTAGCCTTTCATCACCTAAAGAACATTTTCAGGATTAAAGGATGACTGTTCCAGAAAGATTTAGAGAAACCCAGCCATGTGTTTGTCTTTAGTTTTAAAATCCTTCCACTGGCTCAATGCAGCTCACAAAATAGAGATTAAAATCATTTTGTTATTTCATAAATCACTGAACGGCTTAGCACCAAAAGAGCTGTCGTTGTATCAACCTTCCAGACCTCTCTGGACTTCTGCATCTGCATTCTCAGAACCAAGCATGGAGAAGAAGCATTCAGCTTCTACCCACCATAAATCTGGAACAAACTTCCTTAAAACGGCAAAACAGCCAAAACACTGAGTTCCTTTAGATCAAGGCTAAAAACTCAGCTGTTCAGAGCTGCTTTTGATTAATGACTGGAACATAGATCAATATATTTGATGTGTATTTGCTGAATCATTTTGATGACGACATTTGACAAAACGTCATGTTTATTGCATGTTTCATAATTGGTCACCGTATGACGCTTTTATGATATAAAGCTCTTAAAACTTTATGTCACTGTTGCTGAAACGTGTTCCAAATAAACTTGACTTGACCTAAAAAAGCCAGGAGTGAGTGAAACCGCTGCAGTCGTGTAATTAACCTGAATTACCTTCCTGAGCTGCTGCTCCTTCTGCAGCCGTGCCGTCTTGGCTGCGTCTGCGACCTGAAGCTTGTAGTTATCGCAGGCGCTGAGTCTGGACTGCGTGGCCTGGACGGTGCCCTCCAGGTACGCTCTCCACACACAGAACATGTTCCTGAAGAGAAAGAAGGACAAACATGTAGGAAACAATGACTCCTGGTTTTGAGCAACTGGTTTGTGTCATTTCTGTGCAGTCAGCGAAAAGCACACTGGGTAATTTTCTGTTTGTTTTTGTGTTGTTTTTTTAACCTTACATGCAAAATGTTCATATTTTCTGTGCAGAAACAAAATTTTGAGTTAATAAAGTTAATGAGTTATGATAAAGTTTCATAATAAAGTTATGAAGTCATTTAGATAAAATCTCAGAGAACAACCTCCAAGATATTCCTTCTTTCTGACACTTCAACACAAGATGTAAAATAAAATCATATTTCATTTATAGGAACAGGTTTTATTGGTCCTAAGTTGAAATATTGTGTTTTAAGGAACAATTTGAAGCAAAATATTTTAAATCTTAAGAAAATAAATGTAGAGTACTAAAATTCACAAACTTAAAATAAAGCTTCTATAACAGTAATAAATGTACTGATAAAGTCAAACGTCCTTGAGTGGCATATTACTTCTCATCAGGAAGAAAGGAATAGAAATGGCAATAAAAAAAAACACCTGCCCATAAATGTTTGCGCAATAAGTTCAGGTATGAAACTAAAAAACATAGAAGCACTTCTACCTTATGACAGACAGAAGCAAACAATCACAGAAAGCACAGTAAACTGAACCAACCGGTGATCTGCTGGTTTTTCTGCAACGATCTCCGGCCATTCCCTCTTCAGATACTGATTGGCCAACTTCTGTAGAGCCTGAAAGAAAGAAAGAAAGAAAGAAAGAAAGAAGAAAAAAAAAAAAAAAAACAAAGACGTTGACAATAAATGTAACCATATTAAAGTTAACCATCATTGTAACCGCTTCAAACCTAAGCTGAATTTTAGTGGTCAGCTCTAAAGTTGATAATCATAAAGTAGTTTTGTTTACTAGCAAAAATGTCTTAAGACAAAGAATAAGACAAATTTTATTGCGGTAGTTAATTGAAGCAGCTTTGGTGTGGAGCATTGTGACGCATAATGTTGGAATCTGTGGAGTCTCAGCTTTTGTTTAACCTGAATTACCTTCAGGTTAAACATCGGCACAGAGGTTATTTATTAGAATCATTCATTTTGGTCAATGCAATTCATGTTTGTGGAATTTAAAAACAGAAGCAGAGTTGTGATGGCTTTGTGGGGGCGGGCTTTCAGACAAACCGGGAGTTTTTAAAGAAGCATAGTCTTAATTTCAAGGTCTTAAATCAGGAAAAAAAAAGTCCTTTATGTCATATTTGATAAATTCAAAATATTTTTAACAACTGAAGGTAACATATTAATTTGATTATGCTATAAAATGGCACTATGTGCCTTGAAAATATACATCCTGCCCCTTCAAATTACTACAATTAGACTAGCTTAGGTTCCTTGCTTTTTCTTTAATAAAAAATACTAAGACTTATTCAAAATATATACAGCGGCTACCTGGACGTGTAAAGTGATATGAAAAATGCTCACAAATAAGAGCAGCAAAGGCATACAACACATTTTAAATACAACACTTGAGCATTTTGAATCAATTCCTTGTAGAATTTATTTTTTCTGCACCTCGAGTAAATACAACCAAACCAAATGTGCTAACCTAGCGCAAGCGGGAAAAATGGATTGAAATCCTCCAACTGCTAAAATCTGATGCCAACAAATATGTAAAAAAAATATTTTTTATAAAAGTTACATACCGCAGCTTTAAAAGAGTATAAATCTGCTCTTTCAAAATAGTTCACAATTTGTTTTGGGAAAGTGCCAGAGATTTCACCAAAAATAAATCTGTCCAGCAGTCTGAGGCTTCGCTGTTCAAACAGACAGAACTGACAAAAGCACAATGCGTTTGCTTCACTTCTGGCTCCAAATAGAAACAGGTTTTCTATTTAATTTTACTTTTTCTTCTTAATTTTACTTATTTTTTTTAAAGAAAACAACTATTTTAAGGCCCAACAAGCGCTCATCTGTCTCGCTTTACCTCTACAGGACAGGGCCGGTTTATGCGGTCCTGAAGCCGGCGAGGCAGCAGCCGTGAACTCACTGATCTGGGCAATCCGGCTGCCAAAGCTTCAAAGTTGCTACAGACGCCATCACTGTGGCCTCAGATAGAGGGACAATCACGGACTAAGCTGGACTAATGGACGCCCTGAATGGCAGAGGAAGAGCCACACAGAGGAGGGCTTCTTAACCGCAGCGTGTGATGTGAATAGCAATGGATGACAGCCGAAGCCGCCTGCAGGTGTAAGAGACAGATGAAAATAAGAGACGGGTCTGAAAGGAGGAGAGCTGCTAAAGAGAGCAAACTGTTCCAGAGACGGTGTGACCTACTTCAATTCAAACACTGAATAAACAATCAGACATAACCAACAGATTAGGCTAGTTAACACTAGAAAAACAGCCAGCTCCTCCCTGAAGGAGAACTAATTATCATTTTATTAATTGACAAATGGTGTATTTAGTGGCTCTGAAACTGTTCTGCCTAAATTTCTTTAAATGCTTGGCATATTTAGTTGAGTTCAATAAACTAAATAAAAGCTGATTTGATAAAAGCAGGCAACAAGAAGCTACATGAACCGAACAGAAGAACTGCCCTGTGAAAGGGAATATAAACTCAGTATTAATCACACACACAGCGCCATAACACAGCAGAACCACAGGCTCATCTCCTCCGTTCTACGCTGCATTGATGCAGTAATTCATGAAGCACCACCCACATACTGAGAGCAGATACTTTAAACTACTTTCATAAACTGTGCATCAGCCCCACATTTATACATTAAAAATATTTTTTTGGTCTTATGTATTTATATTTTATAATTAGCTTTAAGCCACATTCTCAAAAATCAATAAATTTTAAGTTCTAATGAACCTTTAACACTGGAACTGAAAGACATTTTAAATATCCAAAATAAACTTGAAAAAAATCCAACAGAAACAACAAATAAAATGAATTAAGTCTCTGGAAACAAAATTGTCCTTCAAAAAAAAAGAGCTTGTTGAGACCAAAGCACCAGACTGAAGACTTTTATCATCCAAAAATGATAAATCATGCAAATGGAAATTATTGGGCTCATGAGATTGCTAAGCAATGAGTCTTTATAATATTTAATAAATATGGTAATAAATACATGCTCTTGTGATGTTAAATTTAATTACACAGATGGACACAAAATAAAAGACAGAAAAAAAAATCAGCGTTAAGATGTGGGTTGTTTGGTTGAAAACTACAAACATGGCGCCACTCTTTACAGCTCTGGAACAGATTCCTCACTGGGCTGAAAACCAGAGTCAACTGCGACACAGAGGAATTTCCAAATATCCCAATCATGTCTTCAGGAAGAGGGGGGCAGAAAACATAGAACCATAAAAAAAAAAAAAAATCAACAAGACAGCAAGGAGGAAGTCAGATACCGGACCAGCAGTTGGAAGCTGGGATGTTTTTTATGAGGCTTGTCGACTTTCATGGCTTATCTGGCCACAAGTGAATCAAAACCGTGTTTTTAAATGCCACATCCTCGGCCCAGATGTCAGATGGTGTCTTTCGAGGGCGCAAACAAGTATTTATTTTTAGCGTCCCAAATGACAAGGCGCTCCGGCGGTGGCGCTAAGAAGCGTCGGCATTTTCATTTACCTGGGCGTAGTCCCGCTCCACCGCTGCCCTCTTCTGACTGAAGGTCCTGCAGAAACGAAAGAGAAACAGCAGTGATGATCCAGAACAATTAACTGTCAGACACCACATCAAACAGAGAGCTACTGCTGGTCATTTAAATGTGACTTTGCTGCCTTTAATTTATAGATTCTATGCAGCTTGGTGAAAAAAAAATGTATTTTTTTGCACTTGAGGTGCAACAAAACAAGTTTAACATCACATAATGTTCAGGTTATTGTTATAACCCAGTGGCTGCCTGAGATAATAAACCACAACAACTTGGAGCCATGGTGTAAACTCTTATCAGAAACTTTCAGTGCATAAAATGGACTTTAAAGTAAAGAATGTAAAAATACTCTGTGGGATAAAAGCAGATGTAGTTATGGTCTCAGAAGAGGGAGGAGCTTAGCCAGTGGTGTGTGTGAAGGGACAGTGAATGTTACTATAAATTTGATGTATTTGAGAGCATTCACTTAGTTACAACACAAACTATGAGAAATATTAATCAAACCCACAAAGTAATTAAAGTTAAATGAACAAGTAACTAAACTTAAGTTCATTAACTTTATGGTGCATTTCAAATTAATATTTACAATTACATATTATTTACATTTATTTAAATATAAAAACATCTACTTTTTAATATTAGTCATAAATATTTATTTTAAAAATATAAATAGCTTCAAGTTGTTATTCTTCTTAATCTAATATAAATTAATAGTTGAACTTAAGACCCAAATCCACTATTCAACAACACAACAATCAGTAAGATCATAAAAATCAATCAATCAACGTCACAACCCACCGCTTCAGTTCAGATGTTGCTGTTAATGGGTGTTAATGAGCGGGCAGAACTGGAGGCCCGGCTGGAGGAACATGGGGAACCTTGCAGTCCGATCTCATAAACAATACAGCCTGTGTCTTACCAGCTGCCTCTCCGCCCGTCTACAGACTCGTCCAGATCTGCACAAGTCGACCAGGATCTCTGATCAAAACAGTCCCCAAACTCCCATCCTCTTTGTTTGCTTGTGAGCGTATGTCTTTTTTTTTCTTCTTTTCTTTTTCTGATTTAACTTCACAACAGCACATGAAACCTTTCAAACAGTTTGCCTCAATCCAAACGTTTTGTTGGCTTCCTTGACTTCTTGAGTTTGTGAATAGACTTTAGTCCACATCGGCCCAGAATGCATTGCAGGGGTGAAAAGATGGAGACCTCCGCAGCCGTAATATATAACAAAGCTCTACAATTTTTGAACTATTTATGAGTTTTTACATATCACAAACAACTTTTAGATTAATTGGAAAATTACAACATATTCGGGCCAATATGTTCAGCTAATCTTGGGTCTGTTTAAGACTTTCATGGTTATTTACCTCTAACATGCAGACATCACATTCTGCTGTTGAATATTTGCAAAGTGATGAAGGTTTCATTTCCACTAAATGTAGATAACGGGTTGCTGTGTCATTTTGTCTGTTTCTATTGTAAAACAAAGCCTTACTCAGCTGTACTACATGCATATTGTGGGGTCAAAAATATTTACTCAACCGAAACCAAAATGCACATTTATTTGTGGTTTCTGGCCACAACTTAAAACAATCATGAAACAAAACCAAAACAGAGCTGTGAAAAGAGAGATCTCAAATATAATTCAATATTATATCAATATTTATCAGAAAATCTGATTTTTATGAGTGACTGTTTGCTTGCAAACGTTTCAAGAGCTGAAATTCTAACAGTTCTCCCGTTTTTGCATTTAGTTTGTAACAATGTTTTCCTACTTTAATTTCCTTTCACAACCACCACAATTTATGGTCAGATGGTTAATTGGTCAGACTGTAAAACATTTTCACTGAATCCTCTGCCTCAGAACGTGCTCATTCTGGTTTGTTTTTGTTCAATTAACACGTTCCAGCAGGTTTCAGGAGCATTAAAAACAGATCAGACGACGCTCTGAGAAACCTGGTGGCTTTAAAAGCTTTTCTGGTTTGTTTATAACGCAGATGTAATCGGGATAATGACAACTCGAGCCAGACTTGTGAAAACGTCTAAGAAAAGAAGCGAGGTCAGTGCCCTGGGAAAAACTCCTGCAGCAAAATCATCATTAAGTCATTAAACGTGTCAAGACTTGGCCGCCTGCTCCACCCTGACTCTAAACAATCTGCCGTACTTCCTGGGAGCTTCCGCCTCTTCCTCTCCGCCCCGTTTCCATCGCTCCCTCTCTCTCCCCTCCTCCATCGCTTCCTGCCATTTTCCCATGCAGAGCTTTTGCTGACAACCACGAGCAGCTTCCAATTTGCTGAATCACTTCAGTGGAAAGAGGAATGTTGTTTCTGATTGAGTGAAGCTACAGAACCTCCCGCGGCGAATGACTTGGGGAGGCGGGAACATCTGGCAGCTCTCTGTGACCTTAACTTCCAGCTGCTGAGAGGGCCGGAGCGCCAGCACCGACCACAGTCAGGAAGCGGGGAGCCAGAGATCAGCAGCTTAGCACAAAACATCACCGCAACCTTTTGGCTTTTTCAGCCTGGAAAGTGTTCCACGTGAAGGCAGCTGAAGCTTCCTGCGTGGGTTTACAGGTCCTGGCGTTATCCAGCCTGATCTGTTTGAGTTATACATTTCAGACACAAACAGTTGATCTCCACTGAGTTTTCACATTTTAATCACGTTAAAAAGTTGCAGATGAAACCCTGTTAGATACTTTAAAGTGGAAATGCAACAATCTGATATTAATATCTGTATTCATCCTGATACTGAATACAATTCTAGATCAGGCTGCCTCTCGTTCCCAATCCATGAGGACAGATCTATTCAGTCTAATTCTTCACTTTGTGCTCTGTGTATAACAAAAACATTATTTTCTTTATATTATTTTTAGGATTTCTAATTGCACTTCCTGAACCTTTAGAACGAAGGTTTGCTGCAGTTTGTTTTTGTCAGATTTTTTTTTATTTTTCATTGGCTAACTGCACTGACTGAACAGATTCAAGTTGTGTTTTTTACATGCTTCACCAAACTTGTGAAGACACAGGCGCATTTAGGAGAGCTGTACTGGCACAGACATATCAAAGAAACTTGTTTAGGGAATCTATGTCTATTTAGGAAACAAAAAAAAACATTTTAAGTCAATTCAGGGCTGTTCTTCTGTATTGGATTGTATCAGCCAATACTAAACCTAATATATCAGTGAAAAAAGTGGATGGATGGATCCCTGGTTTTCACATTAAAAGTTTGAAACCCTATTAGATACTTTAAAGATCTGGTGATTTATTTAGACCTTGAAGTTTGGATCAATTTTACACATAGTTTGTAAAAGTGGAAAAAGAAGAAAAAGAAAAACTACCTCAGACTACATAGTGCTGTAGAAAAGTCTTGGTTTCTTGCAGATTTACTCATTTTGTTGTTTTCTTCCACTTAAATGCTTCAGATGCTCAAACAAATGTGCATTAAAGACAAAGTTAAACGAATTGTAATTCATGATCCAAACCCTAGTGTGAACCGGCGTGCTTACCTCAGGTCTTCCAGCAGGTCACATTCTGTCTGGTGTTTTATCTGTAACTGGCTCATCTGCTCGGCTTGAGTGTGCTTCAGCTCCTGGGTGAGCCTTACCTGGCAGGGAAACCAAACCAAACCAAACCAGCTGTGATATGAAATGGCTAACAAACCTCCTGAAGGCAGGTTTCCATGACACTCCAGATGCCAAAACGGTAAAAACGCCTCAATTTCACAGCAAACTGAATTCAGGCGGACTGAATCAAACGAGAGGCAGCCGTAAAGTTAAGTTCAAACTTCTTCATGCAACCAACAGAGACTTGTATCTAAAACAGATGACTCAATGTCAAGGACTTTATTAACATTTCATCAAAAATGTTAAATGTATTACCTTCCACTTAACTCCATTAACTTTAACCTGCAACATTTTAAAGACATTAAAATGTCTTATCAACAGACAGACACGTCTTACCTCAACTGAATGATTTTATCACACATTAAGAACTGTTTCACAACATGATTGTTTGAAATAAAAACCAATAAATAGAGTTAGAAAAAATGTTAATAAAGCACTTAATAGGACGCCACAGTTATATGTACCTAATAGTTCAGTTTAAAGCTTGGCTGGTTAATAATCAGACAATTATAAATACAGAGCAGCATTCAGCACTGAAATGTTATTTAACACAGCTAGTCCAGAAGCAAACAGAAGAACCACATGGCAGTGACACAACACTCAGAGCTGCTTCAGATGAAAACAAACCTCAAATATTTCAAGAGAAACATTTTCTCTCTTCTACAGCTGCAAGATGAAACTGACAAGAAATTTCTCTTGTGTTGAAAAGTGGATGAAGGCATTAAAACAAGAAGTTTTAACTGGAGTCAGACAGACTGCAGCCTGTTGGCTGGTTGATGGTATTTCACATTAAAGGGACTTGGGTCCACATATTTGCTGTAAAGGGGCTCTAAGGATTTATGAGTGAAAATGACCAAAACAGAGAAAACTGTGATAAACTGAGTTACAGGTTGTTTCATAAAGGAAGCTTTAAATCACAACATGAGGAAATGGCATAATCATACTCATTTATAGATCATATACTCCCCTGAACTTTTCATAAGATCTCAAACTGAAAGAAACATATTAAAATAGATGAAGTGGCTTAACGTTTTGAAAAACTGAAAATATCTGGGGTTCTGAGTTTTGATGCATTTAATACACAGTGGGGGTGAGGATGATTGAAAATCACACCATGACTCCTGCATGCAGTTACTTCTACTGGATCGGAGCAGAAGCTTGAGCTAGTGAATATCACCAGCAAAAACAATAATCTGAGGTATTTCAATAACCATCATGAACATTGTTGGACAGTTTAAAGTAGGGATTTAAAATATATCTGCATGAACATTGTTATCAGACAATGTTCGTATTAGTGTTTGTGTTTTTCTATATTATTTAAAGATTATTAGTTTTGGTCCAATAAGTGAAACTGGACTGATATTAACAACCAATTCTTTCTAAATTTCTTTTGCCATTTGTGTTTATCATTTATCAAACGTGTTTCCATTTCCCCTTTTTCAGAAAAGCCAGAAACCAGCTCAAACAAAAACTTTTTTTTTTTTTTTTTGCAAAATTGAGTGTTTTTGTCAAAAGTAGCATCATCTATCAACCTCTTCTAGTGTGATACTTCAAAAGAAAAAAGCAATGTGAGCAATGTGATCGCTTTATTTTTTTTTTGCTTTGGAAAGTTTAGGGAAATATATAATATTGATAAATATTGGATATTCGACATTATGGCAGTGTTAATATCAGCCCAAATTGACATATCGGTGCATCCGAGTTAATTTAACATTGATACAAATCTGGTGGTTAATAATTCAACAATTACACAAAGTAATAAAGTGAAGCAGTGCTAACTGTCATTGCTGATCAGGAAATAGTGTGTCTGTCTGACTGGAAGTGACACAGATATTACACAGAGCTCAGACCAGGTGTGATTTGAAGTGTAATCAACAGCTGCTCTGAAGTTAAATATTCACTGTGACATCTTTGCAGCAACTGCTGAGGAAAAAAAAAATCAGATAGAATATACTTTGATTACACATAAAAGGTGCATAAACAATCGACTCTTTTCCCCTGGATGGCTCAAATCATGATGTTAAATGCTGAAAATTCCGATTTATATCCCCCGCTTTTCTTCCAAATTTGATTTTTTTTTTTTTTTTTTTTTTTTTTTTTGATTTTTCAGCCTTTCAAATCAGAAAAAAAAAGCATTTATCTGCATGGAATTTTATTTTAAGATCTTTAGCAAATACAAACAATTAGGCAAATGCTTCCCATACAAAGCTGCACGCTGACTATTACTGCAGCTGCACAACTATAACCAGGTACACTCTGTCAATATGTCTGCTTGAGAAATTTTTAACAACTGTTTGGTCATCAGGCATTAAACCACATGTCCAAGTACAAAAACACTGTCGGGATTGCTTTAAATAAGTGTAGATTTACGAGCCTTCAGTGAACTGGAACATATTTACTGAGAGGACTGGGACGAAAATGGTCTGAGCTGTTATTGAAACATGATACTGTGTCCACATACTTCCACAGAGCCTGATGTCTGCAGGGATTTGTGTTTTTAAGGCTTATCTTAATGATAAATCATGCACTGCGATGCTTCCTGCAGGGTATGTTACACTTGAAATCATTTACAACCCCAACATACTTTTGGAAACAGCAGAAACATCCCAAAAAGTTTATAAATTGACTAGACTACAGGTTATAAACGTGCCAAACATCACAGTTAAAAGTAACAGAGCATCTCAGTTATTATAAGTCAGAAATAGTTTCTAGTTCGGATTCAGCTTGAGGGAAACAGTTGAAGAACAGTTTCTCAGTTTCAGAGGAACGAAGCACGTTTGATAAGCGCTAAAAAAAAAAAAAAAGAAAAACAAGGGAAAACTTGCAGCGCATCAAGTGTTTTTAATAAGTTTTCTTCCTTTTAACTCCCTGAAACTAACGACTGCAGTGATTTCGGTAAGGAAACCAACAGTTTATGTGTTTTATGATGTTCAAAAGTGGAAGTCCATCGTGTGAACCAGGCTAGTAGCAACAAAGCGTACATTTCCAACCATTAAATATGCACCACTACGTCGAAGCAACGCTAGCTTAGGAGGCTACAGCCGCGGAAAAAAGGAGAGAAAAAAACCAGAACGAAATCTCACCTTTCTCGGTGGGGGTTGCATCCTTGGTTCTGGACATAAAACTGATCCAACAAGTCCAAAAGTTTATCCAGAAAAGTTCGTACGAATGGTTTTCGGGGCAAGATGGAAGCAGACGGATGGAGTTTCAGCCCGGGTCAAGCAACCATAGCGGGTCCAGTGAGCAGCGAAGTTGAGTCCCGTTGAAAACACTGTGGCCCCGGGGAACAGAAAACAGCGCGTCCATCCACCGCACAGCTCACTATTCACTTCCGGTTGACGCCACAAAATAAAGGCCAGGGTCCGCTGTATTATAAAACTTTACTTCCGCAAGGATTTTTCAGAGTAAAGTTAGGTTTGGATGAACGACGGTGCCGTAGGATCAGTCTCACAGAGACCTACTTCGGGTTCTTATTTTACTGTAAACCTGTTGTATTTTACTGCCAAGGAATTTTACATTTTACGGAATTTTAGAAAAATAAATAAGGGCTGCTGCGCATATTATATTATTGAACATTATAGGCATATTGCATTGTCAAATAGTTAATATAAAAAATGTAATTGCTGACTAGACTTTGAGTGCTATCACTGGTATTTGGACAAGTTTATAGAAATTGTATTTATTTATTTATTTGTTACCCCAATTGTTTATTGCATTATTTTTTACTCCAAATATTTTTATTTTAAAAATGCCACTGGTTTTCAAGTTTTTTACAACTTGAATTTAGAATAGAATATAATAGATTAGAAAGCTACCTATTGCTTTATTTACCTGTTAACAATAATTAAATAATAAATTAAACAATAAATAATATTTTCCTGTAATCCACTGTAAAATATTAAATAGTAAATGGTTTGTGCTTGTTTGTCGCTTTATCAAACACACAGGAACCCAAAGCGCTTTACGCTTCATTTAAATGCCTTCAAATCTAAAGTAATGCAAAAATATCGAAAAGAACACACAATTAGTGGTCGGGTTCTCTTTACTATTGGTTCATTTAAGTGACGTAAAAGCCACTGCCTCCCATCTCAGTAAACTCAAGTTACCATTTACATATCTGTCATTTCCTGTCAAAATTTCAAAATAAAATCCATCTTCGCTCTATTTTTTTTCCATCACAAATGTAAAAGACAAAAAACAATCTCATTCAGTTAGCCACCAAGTAGCCAACAACCTATAAATTATGCATGCATATTGCAATATATATTTATTTATTGTTGCGGCCAAATTTTATATAATTTTATACATTAAGCAAAATTATGACAGTTTGGGGAATCAAGTAACTGTGAACAAAACTCTGAAGACATAAAATAAATGCCACAGATAGTTTTTATAAATACTTATAAGATGCAATTAACAGCGTACACTGCCTAATGTCTTTTATACTCTTGGAAACTAGTTTGCGGAGTTTAACGTGTCTGTCTCGTTTCTCTAAAGCTTACGTCTTTACTTTCATTTTGAAGGGCAGACATGCGGAAGCGGATGTGAATCTTTCCAGCTTAACTTTCTCTTGACCTCGCTGTCAGATAGTAGACTTCGCGCATTTCCAGTCGTTTTAGATTGAATATGAGGTTTCGCTCGCCTTCACCTCGGTCTCCCCTCAGCTCCTGTTAGACATGAACCACTAACTGAGCTCAGAACCAGGATGTACGCGTTCAGGCGGCTGCACGGAATCGTGCAGACTCTCCGTGGATCCTTAACCCGTGGGTCGCTCAGCTGCACTGCCGTGACACAAAGACATCCAGGCCGATGTGGAGGTCTGACTTGCTGCCAGAAGCTGAGCACCGGTGGATCCTCATGGAACGACTTCATTAAAGGTGGGAGGCCTGAAGGACCTGCAACAGAAGCGGCAGTTACACAGGAGTGAGCCGAATCCCATCAACATAAAGTCAAGTTTTAAATGACCTCAGTATGTGAAGCTCCTCGCAGAGTTGATGTCACAAGTAGACTTTTTTTTTAATATTTTAAACCTCGCAAATTATTCGTCGTATATGGTATAGGCACAGTAAATACATTAAGAATTGTTTTCCTGGTATCCTTTAAAGCTCCATGGAAAGGTACTGATTTTCGATTTTTTTAAATTCATTGATTTATCCAGCCAAATTGGAGACAAGTTAGTCTCCAATTTGCATTCTTTTTAATATGTTTTTAATCAGTGATCAAGGTTGACAAAACTAGACAAGTTGACAGCAAAGGTTCTGTTTCTAAATAATGATTTACATAAGAAGAAAAGGGGAAAATAAAGCAAAGATCAACTTTTTTAAAAGTCAATGTTGAATTTGTATATTTGCATTTCCTGCTATTTGTGGAGTTTAGGAGGTTTTTTTTCTTTTTAACCCAAAACAGTTGTTCAAACAAACCAGAGAAACACTGGTCGGTAACAAGATAGAAGATTTGTGAAAAACACTCAAAGACCTTCAGAAATATCTATGTTTAAATATTTACATAAAGTCCGTGGAGCTGGGTTTTGCAGGTTGCTGTGAAATTTCCCACTTTCTGTTCAGACCTGGAAGCCCAGTTGGCAGAGATAAAGAAGAACGCGGCAGACAGTCTGCCGGGCAGCAACTGGATGCCCTTCGAGATCAACCCCAACCTCCCTCCTGAGACGGCGGACATCGTGATCGTTGGCGGCGGCGTGGTGGGCTGGTCCATCGCCTACTGGCTGAAGCAGAAAGACAAGTTCTCCAAACAGATGCGAGTCGTCGTTGTAGAGAGGGACCAGACAGTAAGGACTCCGTTTCTGGGGGGATTTCAGAACATCTTTAAGATAAGATAAAATCAAAGAGGTCGTCTGCTCTGAAAAGGAGGGGGAAATCAGTCGTTGAGCTTTGACACAGAAAACAAATGAATATAAAACCACTTTTTAACCCTCTGGACTGTGTCCAGTATTCCCAGGCCTCCACGGTTCTGTCTGTGGGAGGAATCCGCCAGCAGTTCTCCCTGCTGGAGAACATCCACCTCTCCCTGGAGTCTGCAGACTTCATGAGGAACATCAACGTAGGTCAAAGTTCAGAAGCATTTCAGTCACCCAGTGATTGCTGCAGAAGGACATTTTGTGGAAATATTTTGGGAGTGGCAATGTATAAAGAGGAAAGTAGTTAGAAAAGTTGTGCATAAGCAGGCGAGAGCTTCAAGTAAAAGTAGCGGCTGCTTGTCCTTTGTTCTATTTTAAGTCTGGATCGAATCATCTCCTCTGTTCCCATCAGGAGCATCTCGGCGTTCTGAATGAAGATCCCGTGGATCTGCAGTTCAACCATTCGGGTTACCTGTTCTTAGCCAGCGAGGAGGTGGCTCACATCATGGAGCAGAACTACAACACCCAGAGGTCCCTGCCTGACAGCGAGATGCGCTCTGGATTTGGGATGGTTGGTTTGCCTTGCTAATCATCTCCACGTGTGATTCCAGGTGTGCAGGAGCTAAAGTTTCCCTCTTCTCTCCGCAACAAGTGAAGGAGAAATTTCCGTGGATAAACACAGAGGGCGTGGCACTGGCTTCATACGGTAGCAGAACATGATTTATTGCATCTAATTTAGCAATCTGAATAAAGAATAAAGAGCACCAGAGCCTGAGCTAATTTATGACACAATGTTTAGTTTGTACGATTTAATCAACCTCAGTTTGCCGTGGTGCTTTGTGTTTGTGGTCGAGTCGCTAGAGGCCAATCAAACAAACAACTTCATCACTTAAAGCTAAACTGGAAAGGAAAACAAACAATAATCTAACATAATAGAAGTGACCTGCTCAAGGTCTCACCTCAAGAAGATTATGAATCCTTTCTTCTATGGAGTGGTGGAAAAGTTGGCAGATGAGGACAGGCTAGAGTCCCTGTGGATCATGATGTTTGCAGATGACATTGTGATCTCCAATGACAGTAGTATAAAAGCACCAAAACTGGACAAGTGGATGTACCAAGCATCCAAAGCAACCCGAATCCTAACAGATCTTGTGAGCTGCTCTGAAATCTTTGACTTAGACAGACTTCGCTGAGGCCATGAAGCTGCCTTATTTACTTTACTGCCCGCAACGTTTGCATCGTGCTGTCACTAAATGCAGTTTGTAACATTTCTCACACAAGTGAGTTTCCCCATTTTGGAGGCGTTACTGATGCATAAATTTGAAGAATAGAGATAATTGGGGAGGTGTTAACATGCTTAACTGCTCATTTTCTGCCAAATTCAAATTCTTTTCCTAATTGTAGCAACAGTGTTTTTAATGCAAGGATGTTTATGTTTTTGAAACTAATTTAACCTATTGATCCTGCAAAATGAATCATCCAACCTGACTGAGGCTGATTTATTTTTGTAAAGCATGAGTTTCGTCTCCAAACATGCAAAGCTGGTCAAGACAAACCCCAGAAAGACTCACAGCTTTAACTGTGGTTCCACAAAGTACATTGCTAAGCCAATTGTGTAACAATCCTTTAAATGCTAGTTAGTGGGGGTTTTTTTGTTTGTTTTTTTAAATGTCACCCAGAATTATTTATTAGTTTGGGATAATTGCAAGTTTTTGGATTACTAACTGGAAACAGGCTAACTTTGATCCTTTGGCTGTTGATGAAACCATATTTAACTTGGTTCTGCAGCTGGTTTAGCTTGACTCTGGTGGTTTGGTGCTATGCAGGGCTGGAGAACGAGGGCTGGTTCGACCCGTGGACTCTCCTGAACGCCTTCAGGAGGAAGGCCATGTCCATGGGGGCCATTCAGTGCTTTGGGGAAGTCGTAGGTGAATCATACCTTCAGATGCTGGTCACATTTCTGGTTAATTTGTGTAAACGCCTCCTTTTGTCCCACCAATGTACCCTGTAGTATTAACATGACAACAAGCTGGCGTATTCCTTTGGATTAATACAAACATAACCTAAAACCTGAAATGAGAACATGTCACATGTAATATGTTAAATCTTTCATTGTCTGTTTCTCATCCACAGATTTTAAACACGTGAAACAAGTTATGATGACAAAAACTGGGGAACAAATAGAAAGGACGACAATAAAATCTGTCAAAGTAAGTGGAACATCCAGAACTTTCTGAGTTAGTGATAGGAAACAGTAAGAGGTTCTTTGTAATTTGGTTCAAAAGACTCACTGAAGACTCTTCATTGACCCTCAGATCACACTGAGGGTCAATGATTCAAGGGTGTGAAAACATCCTTACAGAAAAGTCAAGTGGAAGAAAAAAAAGTGTGGTAGAAAACCTTCCACAAGCCTTACATTTTAATTAGGAATAAGAATCCTAGAGAGAAGTTCAGACTTCATGTTGCTTGAAGTCCAAAGTGAATACTCTGATGCTCTGAAAGCAACCTGGACTTCCTGAACACTTCCTGAACAACCTGGACTTCCTGAACCACGGCATGCTCTCCATGCCACGCCGCATGGAGCCAGTAATTCATGTAAACTTTTCATCATTTCTCTGTCAGAGGGATACAAAACTTTACCAAGTTCAAAATGTTAGTACACTTTGATGTAGACAACTGACTTGCAAGTAACTTTTCAGCAAGATAAGAAAAAAGTTCTTGTAAGTTAGTTTTGTCTTATTTCTGTTAGCACTAGAAACTGGGCCACAAAACCCTGGTAAGATTCTGTTCAGCCGTGTAGATTCCTGTGCAGTTTCTCCTGACCTCTTGCTGTTGTTAAGGTTAATGAACACAACAGTGCAGGTCATGACATCAGTCGGTTCGCGTCTCGCAGGTGCAGATGCCAAACAGCCTGGAGTACCAGCCGGTGGACTGTGGCGTTGTTGTGAACGCAGCCGGAGCGTTTTCTAGGAAACTAGCAGAGATGGTGGGAGTCGGCATCGGCTCCCTCGCTGGATTTTCAGTCCCTGTGGAACCTCGGAAGAGGTCAGTCTCCAACCTCAGCCGCTTTTTCAGGGTTTCCTTTTTGTTTCTAAAGAAGTATTTAGTTATGTCTTAGAATGTAAAGAGGGAAGGTGTTTTTGTTGTTTTCCAGGTATGTGTATGTGGTTCACTGTCCTAATGGCCCAGGCCTCGACTCTCCCCTCTTAATCGACTATTCCGGAGTTTATTTCCGAAGGGAAGGTTTGGGAGGAAACTACATCTGTGGAATGTCGCCTGAGGAGGTCGGCTTCATCTCTGAGCAGCGTCTTTTTGTCTGAATTATAACTGAAAGGTTACCTCATTGTTTCCCTCTCAGGCGGAGGAGCCGGACACCAGTAATCTGGAGGTGGACCATCAGTTTTTTCAAGACAAGGTTTGGCCCAAATTGGCCAATCGAGTTCCAGCTTTTGAGGAACTAAAGGTACCCCAAGGCTCAATTTTAGGTCCCATACTTTTGTTTTGCATGTTTAAATGTATTTTTGATCTTAAATTCTGAAAAGCAAGTCATTTTTTGTCACTTTAAAAAAAATTGCCTCTGGTTTTAATTTCAATTTCACAAAATGTGATAAAAACTTTACACAAAACACATTTTGGCTGGAGTTTGATAGTTTCCCCCAGAGTCCGATGCATAGATATGAACACACACCTAAAAAACAAAATAAATCCCTGAAGTCTATCGACCACAAGTCCAAAACATGAAATAAAAACAGTTTTCCTGGACTTTTTAACATTATAGCAGCATCTCATGGTCCAACTTGTTGCCCTTTATTCCTGCCAGGTGACCAGCGCCTGGGCCGGTTTCTACGACTACAACACGTTCGACCAGAACGGCATCATCGGCATTCACCCTCAGATCAGCAACATGTACTTCGCCACCGGCTTCAGCGGCCACGGCCTGCAGCATTCGCCGGCGGTGGGCCGTGCCGTGGCAGAGCTCATCCTGGACGGAGAGTTCAAAACGCTGGACCTGAGCGGATTGAGCTTTCAACGCATTCTGATGCAGGAGCCCAAGCTGGAGCGGAACATCGTGTAGAAAAGGCTCAAATTAGGAAAAGTCAAGTCTTATTTTTTTAAATTCAGTATCCTGTAAGGAAGACGCTGCAGCGTTGGAAACATGGAACACATGTTTTTTTGTCATTTATATGCCTTTTTCTTAATTTTTTCAGTGCATGTGAATCACAATTGACAAACCAACAAACATTGCAGGCAAATCTGTGAAAGTGAAAGCAGCAGAAAGCAGCTGCACCACAACACCGAGAAGAAACATCAGCAACAATCACTTCAGCAACACAAGTGTTGCCCCCGTCACAGAGTTGTAAGGACATTTCCAAACTGTAGAAATCCATCGTTCTACACAGATAAATATTTCAGTTTTCTTTAAATTATGCCAAAGTATAATGCTCAAAAGAATCCTGATGGTTTATATGTTAAGATGTTGAAGTTAATTACAGGACAGTTAGAAAAGGTCTCCATAAAATGTTACTTTATTAATATTGTGAGGATTTATGGTGTAATGTTTTGCACCTACAATGCTTTTCAGAAAGTGTGCACCAGATGGCGCTATTTAGCCATTTAATCACTTTAAGCGTTGGTCCTCCCTAACATTGCATTTATTTTACAGTTCATTTTAAGACTCTTGAAGACCAAGGAGACAGGAACGTCTGGCTGTACAGGTTCCCCATGATTTGTTTTACTAAATTCAAATGTTGTATCTTGATGTCCAAAAATGGAAAAGATCTCATTTTTATCTTCTTCTACTGCTGCCGAGCCCAGGACACATTTGTAAATTATATTTTTAATCTTGATAAGTTTATTAAGTTCCTGGTGAAGTAAAAGCTACTGAAAAAAAAAAACCTATGTATGTTTTGACACTTACTGAAATCCTGTGAGTTTATTAGACAACTCAACGCAACAGAGAGACGGGTTGCAGTGCAGTCAAAACTACGACAGTATTACAGCCATTGTTGTTAAAAGAAAAGGACGAGTAAATTTACACAAAAAAAATTATTGCTTTAAACAGTGAGAGAACTGGAAGAATGATGTGCATGAGACAAAATGAAGCGTATAAAGAAACCAGGGATATTATTGTGGTCTTTAAGAGACGTTGGTAGGTAGACAGCGAGAACCTTCAAGTGCCTTTGCCCAACATTTTGACTTTTACCTCAAGAGGCCAAACAGAGGCTTCATCTCCTCTGGAAGCTAAAGCTAGCTCTCTTCTTTTACCACCTGGTCATAAACTTTCATCTAGAAAAGAGAGCCTCCTGACTTGCAGCAGGTGGTGAGGGATTATTACCAACACCAATACCAAAGCATCCCCTCAAAGACATTTACACTCACCGACTACAAAAGAAGGTATTTTTAAGGGCTGCACCCACCCTGGGTATCATCTGTTCTTCTTGTTACCGTCTGAAAGGAGATACAGACTCATCTGCTACATCAGACAGAAGAGAAAAACTACGGTCTGCCCTCCAGCTGTCAGAGAGGTAACAAACACCCAAAAGACGTGACCAAGAGTGAAATAACGTCTATAATTAAAAGCACAGTGCAGAATAAGAAATAAAAGGTGTCCTTTTATTTGTGTTAAATCCAAAGTCACTGAAAGATTCTGTTTGTTTGCCTTGGTTGTGGTTTTTTGTTGTGACTTGCCACAAAAGCCATCAGGCTGCGCTTCCTCCCCAACTTAGCTTCCTGTATCACAATGCTTTTCACCAGCAAAAGAGTGAGGCATGCTGTTAAAACCACTGAAACACTCTCCTGTATCTCTGAGGTATGAAAACTGGCCTGCTAACAGGTTAGAACAAAGAAAAGTTTCAGACGGTGAAGGCCACCCACGTGTTGAACCTGCTGTGGGTGTTTAATAGATCACATATAAAGGTTAAAAAAAAAAAAAAAATCCCCACTGTGAATTAAGATGTTTAACAAAGAAAAAGTAAAAATTTCTCTTCTTCTTGATTGACTGTTGGCACCAATAACAGAGTATTAGGAAAACAAGAAAATTGTGAGAATAAAGTCACATTATGATGAAAATAAAGTAATAAGAATCAAGTTGTAATTTCACAAGAATAAAGACAAAATTATGATAGTGTTCTGGCTTTATTTTCATAATATTATGGTTTTATTCCCACATTATTTTGGCTTTATTCTGATCATTTTATGACTTTATGTTAAATGAGAAAGGACGTCCAAATAACAGCAGTGGTTAAGATTGTTGGCAGCAGTGATGGTTGTAGAGTACAAGAGCTGCAGAGAGGAAGGATCTGCGATAATGCAACTTTGTGCTTTAAGGACATAGCAGTCTGATCATTTAAAATGTGCATTCTTCCAAAAAAAAAAAAACCCAAAAAACAAAATATAACCAAATAGTATTCCTTTTGCATTAATGTGGAAAAAAAAAACAAACTAATTTCTTGTGCATAATATGCACCTGCTGAACAGATCTCACTTCTGTTTAGTTAAAAACATTTATTTTTAAATGGTAACTAGTTGCATCATCTCCTGTTGCTTTATTTGCACCACTGGAAGTATATTTTACAGATCTAAGACATTTCCCTGAAGAACAGAAGATAGAAACACGGTTCTCCGATGTAAGAACTGCAGCATGCAGAACAGGCATAGTGTGGTCTCTGTGTCTCTGCAGCTTCATTTTGATGTAAATGTGGGGCAACCTTGCAGGTTCGAACTGGGGGAGGGGGCGAATGAAATGCAACTGGAGGAATCTTTTGTGTGGCCTCCTGTAAATCCCAAATGTTCTCAAGAACTGAAAACAAAAACAGCGTGAGTGCTTGGGCCGGCCAATTTCGGTCGCCTCAAGTGACGTACCAACTGTTCCAACAAAGAAAACCCCACTGAAGGCATTCAGCGAACTGTTTTCCAGAATATTCGTCCCTCCCTGTCCTGGCCAGGCATTTACAGTGTCAAAACCATGAAGGGAGTTGCCCACCGGGAGTCCTGCAGCTGTACAAGGTCGCCGTACATGGTGGCATGTGGCTGGGATTAGGAAATTTCACTGTGGATTAAAATCTTTCCAACGCCTCCATGGCCACCAGCTAAAAGGGAAAGAGTCCAAAGCTCCAGCGCAGATCCAAGGAGAAAGCCGGGCCCAAAGTTTCACTGAGCAGGTATGTCCAAACTTTACTGAAACTCACAGCGAACTGCTGCTGGACCAATAATGCAAGACAAGGTTTGTTGACCTGCTAATTGGTCAATTATCTTTTAATAATGACAGGAGTTTAGTAGAATAAGCAGGTGTACTTAACATTTATGGTATGCGCATGCTTCAGAAATTATTGAGAAGAACAATATAGGGTTTTAGTAACAGGAAATAAAACAATATGTAACGAGAAATGTCTCCAGTTTGACAATTACAACAAAACCATGGTGATATTACAGGTCATAGAAAATTATAAAGTAACTTTTCAGATGACAGATATATATTTTTATAGCATGCCAGGTTCGCGCATGATCTTGAGCCTTTAACTGGACCATTTGGTTTGAAATAGTACCAACCCACTGCTCTGTTCAATAACTGAACTTATATGTAACACAATGACCCTGATACACTCTTACAATGATGAAAAAAATGTGCATGTTCATTACTGAGGTCAGAGGTCTGGCTTTACTACTTTATCCAAAAGTATGAAACAATTCAGATATATTCATTTCAATTTGCGATCAATTTCTAAATTTTGAATTTAAATATAGCTTTTTCCTTGATCAAAAAAATTAGAAATATATGGCCGATAGCTGACATTACACTTCCCCAACATCAAGAAGATGGAAATAAACATATTTTTTTAATACTAGTCCAGCATTACTTATGGGACCCTAACATTTATTAACAAGCATTTCTGTAAATGTAATTGTCCAATGGTCTTTGGGGATCTCAGAAATGGGGAAAAATGGTGGCAAAACTGTTTCCCACTTACAAGCTGGAAAAACTGTGAAAATGATCAATAACTTTTCTCATTGACCAGGCTAACTGCTACCAGCAACAGAAGCCAATAATTTGTATATGATTTAGAGGTTAAAACCGGTGAAAAACTTCAGACTTTCCAAATTTTAATTCCAATTTCTGAAGGTTTTCCAGTTGATTTTCTGACTTGGAATGTGAAAATGCCAAACTCTAGAGATATAGTAATTTATATTCAAATTTTAGTACATAAATGATTATTTGAAAACACTGAAACACATCAAACAATGTTTTTCTATTTAGGTTTGGCAACCTAATATGCAAAATTGTGATTGCAAAGTTTAAATAAGAGTTCTATTTGCTACTTTTCAGAAAAATGTTTGCTTTGTTCAAGCTACACTGAAGAAGCAAGTTCATTTGAGTTCCTTTAAATCAAGACTAAACCTGTTCAGTTTCTTTGGAACCATAATAAATAGAACATTGATCAACATATTTGATGTGTATTGATGATTTTAACAATGGCACTTTACAAAAAGTAACTTCTGCTAATGTTTTACCCACTTGTTGACACTAGGATGAATTTATGATGTTTTTGTCTAAATGATGTAAAGCACTTTGAACTGCCTTGTTGCTATAAATATAAACTTGATAGATTGTCTAATTGATGTGGAGTGAATACAAATAATTATTCTTTCTACGTCTGATATTACAAGATTTGTTTTGATATTACATAGATATCATTTGATTGCTAATCCATCATTTGTTTCTGCAGCTCCAGGATGTTCCAGCTGCTTCCGGGTCACACCCAGCCGTCTGGACACCAAACCCGAAAAAGCCGTTTGGTCACCAAAGACGGACACTGCAACATCGAGTTTGGAAACATTGAGTACAGTAACCACTTTGCCTTCGTGGTGGACTTCTGGACCACCTTTGTGGAAATCCGCTGGCGCTTCGTCCTTGTCCTGTTTGTGGCTGCCTTCACTGGCAGCTGGTTCATGTTCAGCCTCTTGTGGTACTGGATCGCAAAGAGCAACGGGGACCTGACGGCACAGAACCAAACAGAGCAGCACGTCCGTTGCATAGACAATGTTAACGGCCTCACAACGGCGTTCCTGTACTCACTAGAAACACAAACCACTATTGGTTATGGTGGCAGGGCGCTGACTGGGCACTGTGCTGGCACGGTGGCTCTGATTATCATCCAGTCTCTAGTTGGCGTCTTCATCAACTGCTTTATGTGTGGCATCATCCTGGCCAAGATCTCCTTACCCAAAAAAAGGGCAAAGACTGTCACCTTCAGTAACACAGCGGTCATCTGTCTGAAGAAAGGAAGTCTTTGTCTCCTCATCAGAGTGGCCAACCTTAGAAAGACCTTACTGATTGGAAGCCAGATTTATGGGAAGCTGCTGAGGACGACCACCACTCCAGATGGAGAGACCATCATCCTGGATCAGGTGGACGTTGACTTCATGGTTGATGCTGGCAAGGATAACTTATTCTTTGTTTGTCCGCTGACACTCTTCCACGTCATTAACAGATCAAGTCCATTCTACGAGCTGTCCGCTGACAGTCTCCCCCTACAGGACTTTGAGTTGGTGGTGTTTTTAGACGGGACGGCTGAGTCTACCAGCTCATCATGCCAGGTACGAACCTCGTACGTCCCACAGGAGATCCAGTGGGGCTACAGCTTCCTCCCCATCATCTCCCGCACTAAAACAGGAAAGTATCGAGTGGATTTCTCAAACTTTTCCAAAAGTGTCCGAGTTACCACGCCGCACTGTGTCCACTGCTTTGAGACGAACGTAGACCAGAGGACGCCCAACAAGGAGAACCACATCAACCAGCTGAAGCTGGGCATCGACAACCTGGGCTTCCAGGTGATCGACATTCCTGACCCGGTGGATGTCACAAAAATGTGAAACATACCTATTCTAGAGGAAAGGTCAAAGCTACCAGGGCTACTGAAGATAAAAATAAAAGGAAGAGAAAATTTCTGCCAAAAAAATGTTGGAATTAATCTAAAAAATGTTCTAAAGAAAAAATGGATGTACATGTTTGAAAAGTCTAAAAATTTAAATTTGGACATCTTTGGAGCCTGAAAAGTCTAAAATTTTTGCCTTTTCAAATTCAAACTTTTTTCTAGAAAATACTTGACAATCTCAAAATTTTCCTGTATTCTCGAGCAAGTATTTGACTTTTCAAACTCAGAAATCTCCTTGTTTTTTCTAGAATATTTTAGAGTTTTTTTGGGGCAGAAATCTACTCTTCCTTTTTCTATCTGCAATCGCCATAATATCATAAAAGTCAAGGAATAAGTATGTAGGTCAACTTTTATAAAACCCACCTTCACTTTTACTTAGTTTCAAGTATTTCAAGCACTACAGACGACAGAAAGGTTTGGCTGTGAAAGAGAATGGTGAAAACTGGCAACTGACTGGAATTAGACTGCTCATCACAATGAGACCTCACCTGGACATTTTATGGGGATAAATAGCAGAAGACATATTAAGGTTCTGAAACGGTGAAAATAAATAAAACAGTGAATGGCACAGTGGGCATTTATTGAGAAGATTAGAGTCTGATCCTGTTCTAATGAGAAAACGTGGGCTCTAAAGTCTGTTATAGAGAATGTAGCAGAGAACAAACTCGCTTCAAACACTAACCCTGTGGTGTTTCAGTCATGTTGGCACGTCCTGTATCTCAAGATGACGAGGTAACAGCTAATGTAGCTATAAATGTCATCATTTAGTTATGGCCAGTCTAGATGCACAATGTTGTAATATCTCAGGGAATATAAGATCCACAGCTGGAATAAAAAAAAATTGTAATTTGTCTCACTGCTCCTTATTGCCATAGTAATCACCCACAAAGTTAGGAACCCTGTTTGAGTGAACATTTCTCAGAGTAATTGCAGTGCAGATATAGGCTGGCAGAAGTCAAGGTAATGTCTTGTAAATAAAAGTTAACCAGTGGAAATTCATTTGGGCAGCCAGTCCATGCCATGAATAGAAATCACAGTGGTGTGTTGACATTTTGCAGTTTGAAATGAACCTCGAGAAGACACAGTCAAGCATCCTAAGACATTGTGAAGCAGTAACTGTGTACAAGATATCTCTATACTCCAACACACAGAGAGACAAGTCGCTTTTCTAGTACACTCTGAAAACACAAGTTATTTTGAAAATAAGAACCCAACTTTAATTTGAACTTTTTTACGAGATTTTCCACAAGGAGTTTGAAAGTGAGGGAGTCATCGATCAAAATGCCAAGATACTTAAACGAGTAAACCAGCTCTATTTCACTTCATTTTGTGGCTTTATGGATCTGGAAAAATACATAAATTTATTTTAATTTGTATTAAGAACAAGTTTCAAATTTATTAAAGTGCTGGATAGCAGCAAAGGCTTTCTGTAGTAGTCTATGCCCTGTGACAAATCCACTCATTAAAAACTCTTTCTACAAGCTCAAGCTTCAGGCTGGACATCTGACCATTTATCTTGGCATTATGGAAATTGAGGTAATTGTATTAGTTTCCTACCACAGACTAGGCATTTAGCCATCATTGAGAAACTCCCAACATAGTTACGGGAGGAGTTTGGGATTCCAGAAGCTTAATTGTGGCCTGTTGTATCATTTAAACCCCAGCTTTGATGTTTGTTTGGGATTATTGTAAAAGTTCAGAAATTACGTTGCACCAGCGATAGTGACCACTAAAATTTGCACAAACATTGATAGTCACATTGGTAGCCAATTTGGACTATAACTCTTTGAAGAATGTGAATTAATATGAGCTACAACAACATTTCATTTTCCTTTTGGATCAATAAAGTATTTTTCAAATTGAATTTGGGTTTAGGTGCCTTGCTCAGCAACATAGCAAGAGGAAGATGGAATCAACCCGACAACTTTCAGATTACAAGTTGCCCCTTGTAATCTGACCAGTTGGAACATCGTCTGTTGACGAGATGAAGTTCAAGAATGTGAAGGTTTTCCTCCTATTTGTAATTCCACCCACTTTGTACTATTCCGGCAAAACAGCAATTTACAATGTTGCTTATTGGCATCACTGCTATGCTTGACAGACAGTTTTTAAGTTTAAAAGCCTTACATTGACTCCTCTGAACAATTGTCTTCTCTGACCAAAACATGTTTATTTCCAGAAAGCATTCAGCTTCTTAGCACATGTCGACACACCTGGAGTATACATCAGCTTCTTCCAGGTCCTGCCTTGATCCAACTGTCTGTTATCTTCTGCTGAAATTTAGACACAGAATGTATCAAAATATGACAATTGAATGGTTTTTTTTTTTTTTTTTGGCATGAGCTATCTTGGAGGAAAACAAATAATAAATTAATGTTCCACAAATTTTTAATGAAAACTAAAGTTATTCTGATTTTAAAAAAATATTAATTTAAACTGAGTTTTGTGGTGTTTTTGTTTCACTATTTAAAAGAAAAACATTTTATCCAGTAAGGTATTTTTTTTTAATGAAATAAATTTTTTGCAGTTTCTTCACAAGATATTATGTATGAGATTATGAATCTTTAGAAATAGGATATTATTCATTAGTTGTGTTAAATTAATCCTTTTATGCATTTGCTTTTTAAATACTTTTCTTCTCTTGGCCAAATTGATATATTTTTTTAAAAAGTCAGCTGCGCCAGCTGCCCAGACCACTAGAGAGCATCAGTCCACTTCTTTACTGATGATGTGTTTTACACAATTACTTCAACAATGATTGTTTTTTTTTCTTCTTTTAAATCTGTCCCAGCTCTGCATGCACTCTCTCTTTCTTAAGCTTATATGCTCAGAGAAAAAGCTCCAGCCATTAAATCCTTGAAGCTCACACAGTCGCACAGTGGCGTATCTAGCCCAGTTTCAGGGGGCGCTTTAGCCCCCTTGAATAGGATTGCCACCCATCCAGTAAACTATGGAGTCCCATATTGAACTGATACATAACTATCCGATAGACACGCCTGTCATAAACACATGAACACTAAGTTTGACGATAATGGCCAAAATAAAACACAGGAAATATTAAGCTCAGATACAATGTCATGGTGGGAGCTAATGAAGTTGCTCATGGAAGTAACTTTAATCAGATTAAAGTTACTTATCCAAATCACTCTTCATGACTATGGACCGACGCTGAACGTCACAGTTGCCTAGAGACGGACACTACGCAGCCGTGGTGAGCTGCTATCAACCCGCATCTTTTTAAAATGTCCTCTACCTGATTCCATGACCTTGGAAGAAAAAACTCTTCTATTATTATTTAATAATAAAAAATGTAATTTTGGATGTGGTTTAATTTGTAGATTTTTGGCGAGAACTCTGATTTTTGGCTGTCATCTCCTAAATCGGACGTTATTTATTTACTTTATTTAAATTTTAACAAATCTAAATCATTTTGTAAAAGACATTTTTAAAGAAAAGTAACTAATCTTTGAGCATGCTATAAAAATATTTTTCATTAAGTATTTTATTATCTTGCATATTTATCCGTAGAGGGGTCACTGTTAAACACGAGCAGTGATCCCTCATGTTTAACAGTCCTCTTTTTAGACTGGGAGGAAGCCGGAGTACCCAGAGAGAACCCACCATGTACAGGGAGATGATGAATTCTCCATACAGAAAGACCACGGGTCGGGAATCGAACCCAGGACTTTCTTGCTGCAAGGCAACAGTGCTACCAACTGTGCATACCTGTTTAAGTAAGATCAAATTTATTGAATATGATTGAAAATAATTGCTAAGACAATTATTTAATTTATGGTATAAAGCAAAAACAAAACTCTAAACATTCTAAACATTTTTATAAATGTGTAAATGCTGGAGTTTCTGGCTCACCAGGACTGCGCGAGCTGGAAGCTTTGGCACTAGTGGAGGGATCTTGTCACCAGAATCAGATGCAGCACATGGAGGCTTCTTGGGGTTGAGACTGATGGAGGCACAGAGAGGCGACTCGAGGCGGAGATCGACGGAGGTACAGAGAGGCGGAGGCACAGGGGCGGAGGCACAGGGGGGTGTCATGGAGCCAAGATCGACAGAGGCATGTCACGCTCATTTGGTGAAATACCTTTTCAAGGTATTACTAGCACCAGAAAAAAGTTTTGTGAAAAAACTGCCCCTCTTCTTCTGGTGTTTTTCTATTTGCCTTAAAAGACACAAAACGATTGTGTGTTCAACAACCTCATGCACCATGAACGCCAGAGCCCATCCAGCAGAACATCCGAGGGTTTTCATTAGGTCCCTGAAAACCTTTTTTGTCAGGCTAGGGAGCCAGTTCACCTGGATTTCCGCCCTCGGCCCTCGATGTCAGCGCAGATGTTGTGAAAAATACACTCCTGTGTCTCCTTCAGGGAATCAAAACAACAGCGTGTCTTTGACTCCCTGATGCCGAGACACGGCAACGAGTTAACAAAAAGTCGGACTGAGTCCTTTCTCTGTTCCTCGAAGGACGTCCTCAGTTCTTGGATGTTTCTTCTCACCATCAGCAATTCTGATAACAGCTGGTACCAAAGAACTGAGCCCTAAACCCGGCTTAAGGATCGACATGGGGTCTTCATCATCCATAGGAGACGTGACTACAGATATTACATGCTTCAAGAAGAGCATGTCAAATACTTCAGCACACTCTCTCCGGATGATCTCATCGACTCCCGTCACCCGGGAAAAGGCCTGAGAGACCTGGATCCCAAATATGGCTTTTAAATCGCCATATTCGTAGTTGAGGTTCTCAAAAACGTCCTTAACAAAATCGGAGAAAACCTCCGTCAGATAACGCAAAAGGTATTTTGTCCTCTGTGATCCTCTCATCCAGGTCCAAAAATTAAAGATCCACCCAGTCTTCCTCCTGATTTTGAAAAATGTATTTGGCGATGGCAGGGATGATCATCGACTAAAAACTGCACATCTCTTCTCAGTAAATCCATTGCTGTTGTGTTGAACTGAACTCTTCTTTAGTAACAAGTAATATAATGAGTTACTATTTCAAATGCAGTAATCAGATTAAAGTTACTTATCCAAATCACTCTTCATGACTATTTTATTTTGTAAGTCTGATTATTATAAGTGACTTTAGGCTTGTTTATTTATTTTTTTAAAGTTGTGGGTTGTTTCTAAACTTCATGTTTCTAAACATGAAGTTGCTCATGGAAATAAGCAGAGACACATAATGAGACCCAGATGTTGTTTGACATCCAGGTAGTTTTAGTCAGGCTCTCCCTGTTCACTATTTCTTGGATAAACAGGGAAATGTTCTTCTGTCTCCCTTTGTTGATGTCACACAGTGGCGTATCTAGCCCAGTTTTAGGGGGCGCTTTAGCCCCCCTGAATAGGATTGCCACCCATCCCGTAAAATATGGAGTCGTCCCATATTTGGCCGTTAAATGTGTGTCCCATATTGAACTGATACATAACTGTCCGATAGACACGCCTGTCATAAACACATGAACACTAAGTTTGACGATAATGGCCAAAATAAAACACAGGAAATATTAAGCTCAGATACAATGTCATGGTGGGAGCTAAAGGACCCCTGAGTGCTATGGACCGACGTTCAACGTCGGTCCATAAACAATACATACATACATAAACAATGCAGACGTAAGTGAAAAGACGCGCATTATAAGCTGAACAATTTTTGTGAGGATGGATACTGTGAACATAGAAAGATAAAACAATGTGTCCATTGTGGCGCAGTTTGTTGCTGTGTCATAGACAAAATGGATCAGGAGAGGAACCGCAGACCCGTCAGAACCTAAAGAACCAGAAATCAGCGTCTCTTCATCCTCAATCATCTCCTGAGGCTGATACAGCACATTTTGCTATCATTGTATCAGTTTCTTATTGTGATGTTAGTTCTTATTTAAAGAAAAGGGCCAAATGCCACATAACGTTCAGATAAAAATAAGGTTAATGCAATTTGTAAGTATGATTTTCAAATAAAGTTCTGGTTCATGACTAGTTTTCATGAGTCATTTACCTGAACTTCTATCTTGATAGTAAACTGGTTTTAGTAAAATGTTCTTCACATGACTGGAAATGAATAGTTTTGATTAGATTTGATTTCATGTGCCAGGGGAGCAGACCCCACTAGGACTGTCACTCCACAGATGCATGTATCTCATTAATGTTAGCAGATGTTGGCAGGTATGATGTAGTCTTGAGATTCTGTTTCAAACTAAGTCTATTTACCTCTGGAAAAAAAAATTAAGGTTCTCTGATTTTACTCTTTATAAGTATATGTTTGAGGAAAATGAACATTATTGTTTTGTTCTATGAATTACTGACATGTCTCTTAATTTTGTTTGCGAATCTTTGTAAATGAGCAGTTAGATTTAGAAAACACACCAACGAATATCTTCTCATGGGTCTTAGCCCTGGTGGGGGCTTCGCATCCCTTAAAGTCAAATCCTAGGATCGCCCCTGCTGTCCACAATTTCAGGAACGGCAGCAGGTGGAAACCGACATTACCTGGTTGAATTCATCCTCCTCATCTTGCAAACCGGGCGAACCAAAACACGTTGTTCTCTCAGAGACGGAGACCAGTTGTTCATTTTGGACCATCTTCTGCCAGCGAGGCTTCTGCTGCGGCATTGATCCCATCTGGATTAGTGGGAGACAAGTTAACTGGGCCTCATCTGCATAACAATGAACAGTTGAGGCGGATTGGGAAGTTTGAAGCTGATGAAACCAACAAAGGTGGATTTAAAAAGAAGAAAGGGAGCACTTCCAACTCAGGTGAAGCTTCCTGGTGAACTGAAGGTTCTCGAACCGCCCTGGTAACGCGAAAAACAGTCATTTTACCATTTTTACAGTGATTTGATTGATTTACGTGTCAAAAGACTAAAATATTATTTAAGAGTTGCTCTAACTTCTAACTTTATATGTGAAAATAGAATAAAAACGACATTTTAAAAATGGTAGCAGCATGATGAATAGTGTAAATGTTTTTAGCTTCTTAGCCTTTGAGGCTAGTCTTCCAATGTAGCAGAGAATTTCTTTTAAACTTCCTCCCAGAAATACTGGCAGTAACTCCTTCTCTTCCGATGTGGTTTCCTGATACAAACCAAAAAATAATGGCAGCACTTGGTCCAAAATGACAGCGGGTTTAAAAATCTTGGTACTATGCACATGCAAGCAGTGAACAAGCTTTGCTAGCAAGAGCAGGTTTCTGTAGGGCGGTGGTTCCCAAAGTGTGGCGCGCCCCCTGCGGGGGTGGCAGTGCCATTGCACAAAAGTGTTTCACTGTAAAGATGGTTTGTAGTTTTGTTGCAACCTGTAGTGTGAAATAAACATCAGTGGAGTTTGATGTCTAGGTTTATGTCTGGTTGAACGATGTGTTTGCCCAGTTTATCTTTTTCTCTTTTTTTGAGGGGTGGGGACTGATTGTAATATGTATTGTAAGGCCCAGAAAATCTTTGGGAACCACTGGGGTGCCAATGAAGAAATTTTTTGGGAACCACTGCTGCAGGGCATAGAATGGTAATATAGGCACATTAACTGTATATGTATTATTTTTTAAAGCAAATTTGCCAGGTCATGTGGCTTGAAATGAATTATAACCCAAATTCTATTTCTGGTTAGAATGTTTTTTTCTTTCTTAAAAAGAATTTGGAAATTAAATAAATAAAATATGATTAAAACATACTTTTATTTTGATCATTCTTATCTGTTTTCTTATCTGAATTCAAAGTCTAAGTAGAGGCTGCAAAACATGCTTGTAAAACAAGACGGTGTGTGCTGAACAGGCTGACATCATTCTGAACTGTGAAAGAACAAGGAGCATTGGTGAAAATAAATCCTGATTCTCCAAAAATAAAATATTTATTAACAAATTTGATAAATCAATAAAATCAATACTACAATGAACTTTGACATTAAGGTTTTTTTTTCCCCTAAACCCAAATTCTGATCGTAATTGACTTCTACAAGTAGGGTAAAACATCCAAGCAGTTAAATACTTTTTATGGGCACTGTAGTTGTGTCTTGTTTTCAATTTCATGTGATCTCTTTCTCCTAGAAAAGTAAAACTCTCCAGCCATAAAACACAACTGAAAACAAAAGAACAAATTTATCTCCAGTTCCAAATGGTTTTTATTCACATCTCCTGGATCCACATAGGAAGCAAATGATGAATATTTCACATGTAAACATGTTGTGTAAGGTCACTTGAATGTTGAAATGTTAACAGAACTGTAGCAACAAGAGATGTTCCCCCACTGAGAGTCTTCTTCAACAATAAACCAGCCTGACGGTACTTAGCAGATAGCTTATGTAAAGCTCAGCATGCAGAAGAACTTTCCCAGCAGCCTCCTTTTAACCAGCAGAACCATTCAATGTGGGTCAGGAAGGAAATGGGAGTTTCAGAGCCTTCTCTTCAATTTTTCTTTTTATCTGAAACAAAACCCTCAGCAATAAGAGTTAATAAGATATCCTGTGGTTTTGGCACTGATAATGCAGTTCAAAAGGCAGTGACCGGCATACAAATCAAGACATTTTGTGGGAAAGTGACAGAATGGGTTTATTTACATGTCTGCAAAGAGACAGGAAGTAGGAAAGTAACCAGTGTTCGCATTGACCAATTAATGCTAACCACTGCACAGCCCTCCTGCATTTCAATTAACCAGTTAGCCGTTAATTAATCTGTGCAGCTACTTTCATTCATAATCAATTCCTGATGTGTGATTAGACACTGATTCAATGACTTCAGCACCCAGTAAGAATAAAGATACCCTATGGATTTTAAACTCTGCCTGAGCATAAATGTAGTTTAATTTCCTTATCTGCATGTGGTTGAAAGAGATGATTAAAAGGAAAATGCTAACGGCTCATGTGGAGGACAGTAAATGATCTTTTAAAAGTGGACAAAAATAATTTGGACCTGAAAGTTCTTGAAAGTATTCCGAACAAATAAATAAATCTACATTTGTAGAGTAAAACAGCCGTAGTTATTTGGTGCAAGGGTTTCTAATAAAAAGTTACGGCTAAAATCATTACAGTAAATTTGAGAGATTATTGTTATCCTAATTTAAAAATGTAAGGCCCTTAAAAATAACAATTTAAATTATTGGAATCAATTTTTAAATGTTCTTTTAATGTAGTAAATTTCGGTTGTTTAATATGACGTCATATCGATCATCTCCAGTTGGAGTTCATGCTGGTTTTTTGGAGTGAGTACTGCCCACTTCAACTTGAAAACAAATATTCTATCCAAAAGAGTTCAAGTTTAAAATAACCATCCATCAAATGTAAATATCCAATCCTGAGGCGACTTCATGGAGGTGAGAGAGAGAAATGTCAGGCTAAACTTCAAGGGAAGAACAAAGGATCGCTTCCCAATCCATTGACCTGAATATTTCAGTTTGGACTGACACGATGGATCAACAGACTGACGCCGTCCTCTGAGCCACAATGCTAAAAATACTTTTAAAGAGAACCAGATAAAGTCCCCAAAGTGAGCAACGCAGCTGCTCCGTCCTGGAGGGTTCCCAAGCTAAATTCGGACGTAAAATTTTTTAAAACTTTTTTTAAATATAATTTTAATGTCTGAATGACGGAAACTTTACTTTTCCGCGTCCACCCACAGGTTTGGAAACATCTGTTTGTTCAGACCGAGCGCTTCAGCTGCCAGCAGCGATGAACTTCATGTTTACTTCTCAGTACAGTATGGCCTAATGTGCTGGGTATAAATATTTCAGTGGGCGGCCTGGTTTCTAGTTGTCTCTCTTAGCTTTTAATGAGCGAGAGTCTCCTCGCTGACAGATGGAGTGATCTCAGAGTGGTCATAATTTACCCTCCCATCAGGACCACTGATGTAAAACAGCGACCTTTTAGCCAAACACCTGCTCACAGGAAGACAAGTGAAGATTTTATTGCGCCTGCTTGACATTTATTACTGCTATAAATCCGGACGTGCGGTAGTGAGACTCTAGTTCTGAATGGCATAGTGCAAAACTCTAAAAGGTGACCTATTATGCTTCCTTGAAAAGGTAAGGATAAGTTTAAGGCCTGAACATCATTTCTCTTTTTGCAACAAAACACACTTAGATAATGAGATTTCAGTCTGCTCAGTCCTGCCTCCTGGCAGAATAAACTATTTGTCACTTTAAGTCCAAATAAGGTGCTCCTGGCTACAAAACTCAACGTTTACACTCACACCTGAAAAGCAGAAGTGGAGCCTTCTGCACAATCAAGAATGCATCAAGTGGTTTCTGGATAGCAAGTCAACTACAGAGCGCTTGTCTTTTCCTGCACAGACGGCGGTCAAATCAGCTGACTAAGCTCAGCTGGAGCTCATCTTGGGTTGCTAGGTAACTGTGCAGTGTGACTCGACAATCAGGGTGTTTTTGAAAAATCCACCTACTATTTAGTTCTTTAATCATTCAGTGAAGAGAAACAAACAAAACGATTTTTTCCTCATTATAATCTGCCATTGAATTAAATGTTCTTGTTTTAATTTAGCATTACCAGAATTATTTTTTATTTCTAAATCCTTTAGTAAAAAGAGGGAGGAGCCTTATTTATTACCTTTCAAGCTTTATTAATAAGAAAACTGAATGGACCAAATTCGCTAAAGTAGTAGTGATATTCAGTAAATTAATAAATACGTTGCTGTGAGTCTTTTTTATGAGATTAAAGGTTATTTCTTTATTGGTCTGATGTCAATTTTAAATTTAAATGCCCTGTTTTTATTACTTGAACGTGAAAAATCACCTTAACAGAAATAAAGGCTTTAACGAAAGAAAAAGATACAAAAACTTAAAACTGTACACTTTTTAAAAAAATGAACTATCTTTCTATTATTCTGAGTGTAAAAGACTGATGGTCCTCCTGCACATCAAAGTCCATTTGAAGGATTCACCAGAGTTAAAAAACAACAAAAAGGATGGAAAAAAAAAAAAGAGAGAATGCCCAGGCTCCTCTCCCGAGGACGCTTCAGGGTCCTTCTTTCTTTAAATCTTTAATGAAAATGAAAGATTTCAATTTTAATTCACGACCAACCTTCATTCAAATTTAAATATTGACAGTTATTTATTTTGTGCATTTGCAGCCAGAGTCCATCCAGCTCTCTCTGATATCAAACTGCTTTCCTTTCTGGACACATTTCGGTTTTAGAACTGGAAAATATCAAATGAGATAATTTATCCTCATGGTTTTGGGTTGGAAAGTAGCAGTCACTGCAGCAGAAAGCTCAACCACAGCATTTTAAGGATAACTATGTTTTCTGCTGGCAGATAAAACCAAGTTATTTACCTGCTGCTGCTGTTTCCATGATCACATCGTACAGCCGATGACGAGCTGATCAGCTTCATCGTGTTTTGAATCTATCGAACACTCCAACGTAGCGACAAGCATCAGCTAACTGGGATATTATTAGCTCAGCCTTCCACGCTGCACCGCTGATCAGCTTTGACGAGCGCCTGCAGCGGCTTTGCGTCAGTGTGGCATTTCAAACTGGCCGACGTCTAGCTCTTGGTTTTTTAACAAGAAGAAGGCTGCTGGGACGAGCTCTCTTTAGAAAACACACATTAGGTCACAGGCTGGACAAAAAAAAAAAAAAAAAACACAACAAAGAAACAAGCACTACACATCAATATTTGAGTTTTCACACACGTCCAGCCTGACATGAACCACCAGTTTCACACGTCACTACGACACACCAAGAAAAACAGAAATCAGGAACGTGAGAAACAAGAAAACTCGAAACTGTTTTAGTAAAATCTCACAGCGACAGTGAAAAGTCGATTTGGTTTGACTGATCTTTTTAGTTTGACTTGAGTTCATCGCCACCACAACTAGAACTTATGAAGCCGTTTTTGTTTCCCTATAAGGACCTGAGTGGGAACAGCATGTTTGAAGCCAGAGCCCAGTCGCATCAAAACCCAATGTGACAAGAGGTACACCAAGTATTTTAGTCTAATTTCTAGTACACTTGAAATTACTGGCAGATCGTTTCATTTTTTTGCCATTTTCCATCCTGCAGGGAAAAAAAATCTATACCCTCTTTTTGCTAAATTTTATCTATTTTTATTTTATGCCCGAAAGAGAAGAGAAAATTTATAAGATGAGACATTTGAGGCTCCAAATGGGTTTTTTTGCTGTTGAAAATTGGTAAGTATCTTAGATGCAGCAGGTAACTGAGTTTGTTTTCAATCTCATCTTTTAGCTTTTCACATACTTTATGACAAACGGGGTTGTAGTTGTAGCTCTCGTTTGCATTTTAATTTACTAAATAATACAAACAACAAAACTAAATCTGGAAAAGAGAACAAAAAGGCTGAATGTGCTTCACCTCCCAATCTGTTTCCTCATCCTGTCAGATTTTCCACAGGTTGTTGTTGAACTCCATTGTGTTTTTTTCCTCAAAACAAACCAATTTGTTGTCAACAAAGCAGACAAAACAGAGACAAGCCTAAAATAGAAAAGCCACTCAGAGCATGAAAAAGTTATTACTTTTTTGTTCAACAGAAACTAGCAGGAGGATCTTCATCATTCTGGGTCAAAATCATCAGTATTTAGCTTGAAATTAAAGGATAAATCAACTTTTAATACATTTTTTAGGTTAACCTTTCTTTAGCTTGAAAACCAAACATGAGTCAACTTTTAGCTGCAACTTCAACTCTAAGAATGCGTCATTTTCATGAAAACTCGGGATGCACTGATTGTAGTTTTCTGTTTGACCAATGATCTTTAAAATGTTTAAATTAAAAAATTTAGATGTTTGCATAATTGAAAAAAGTCTGTTTCAAATTCTAAGACCTCAATGAATGATTCTTCATAAAACGAAGAAAATTATGGACAGCCCACGCCCTTCTCTTTATGAGACTTTGCTGAGAAAACAGTGTCTTCAGTCAGAAGCTTCTTCAAACTCACTGTAATACAGATGGCTGCGAGAGATCTTTCTGCCAACAGCCATCACCATCTACAATAAGTCTTCAAATTAATGAGTGACAACATTTAATTTCCATTTGGGATCAACAAAATATTTTTGAAGTTGAACTGAAAAAGCCAGACCTCACAGTTCAGATTTTTTTTTGTCTGAAAAGTCGCTAAATGTGGCGACTAAATTAGAAACAATAAGACCTTTTCATAGGGAAATATCAGCCAAGCGCTGGTTTCTCAAACTTAAGGAAATTGGTGCACCCCTAATAAAAGCACATTAAATTCAGGGACTGAAAAGCTACTAAACAGAAAACTAATTCCTTGTTATGAAGAGTTAAACACAAACAACTGGTCACTTCACTTTTTCCCCTATTTAAGGATCTTTTTCAAATTAGAGAAGAAAGTGAAATTAAATCCTCTCCCTGTTTGTTATGCAACTGGGCGCTGGCTTTTTGAAGGCATTTTCATGTACTGGAACAAGCTGTTGAAAGCATGCACTTATGAGATAATGATGAGCGATGAACAAACTTATGTTTAAGAACAGAGCCAAACTGCTTTGTTCTGAAAATTTCTGCAGGACAGGCGGCGGGGAAGTCATGACATTCGCACTTTGCGGCTCAAGAATAAAAACGGCGGCTTCCCTGGAAAGGAGCAAGCAGCTCCTCATTCGGTAAACAAGGAGCTTTGAAGTCAGACGTAAAAAACAGGATTTACATGAATAAATAAGCCGCCCACCGACGAGTCGCGCTAATGAAGTCGCAGCAGAAAGGCTGAAAGAGACGAGTCTGCAGCCGCATTCCTTCCAACTTCCCGCAGCGTTCCCAATTCTGGGAACGACTCCAAGCATGAAGGTCTCTGTTTTAAACGGAAAACAACAGGACTTTATGTCCAACGCCACTTTGCTGACGTCATCGTTCAGCTGGATGAGCTTCTCTTTGTTTCAAGCTTTATGAACCAACAATAAGATCCTTTTTTCTCTTCTTCTCCCAACATCTGCCTTTGCTCTGTGCTTTCATAATCATTGTTGTAAAATACAAAATATATTAGAAAATAATTTGAATAAACCATTAAAAACATGTTGTTCTCCATGGGGATGGGCTCGATAGCAGCAGTGTTGTCTCTCTTATCTAAAGGCTGGAAAATACAAAAAGCTTCTCTTGGTTGTGTTTTTATGGGTCAACCCTCTCAGGTCCCTTCATTTTTGTTCCTCGCCATTTTGTTTAGTGCCATTATAAACTGCAGTCTTTAACTACATCATAATCACAAATTTTCAGACATTTTAATCACCAAAATTCCAGTTTAAGTGAGTAAGATATGCAAATAGAAAATCTTGTGTCCATAGACTCAAAATTTTCATTTGCTTTGCCCTTTTATCCACACAGAAACTCCCTGTATTTATGACAACTCCAATCAAATTTGAGAAAACTCAGTTTTTGTGCTTGTGTGTACATAGGGAAACAGATTTACAGTCCTGCACAACGCAGTCTATGACAAACAATGCGCCAATTAATCCACATACTTGGTTTGACACGATTCCCAATCTGCATCATTTTATGTTTTAATAATCTAATATTCCAATACGATATTTAAAAGTAGTTGAGCCTATGTATCTGTAGAGACAATCGAACCTCTGGGCACCAGTTTAGTTTCTAACAGGAAGTTATGGTTCTTTTGAAGAAATCTGATAAGCAGGAGGATCCGATAAAATATACTGTTTTTAATGTTTTCGGTCTTGTCGTTTAATTAACCGTTACCGTTTACGTATAATTTTATAATTTTTCGCTGTGTTTATGTTGTTGTAGAATATATGCATATACTGCACCTTGTTTCAGAAAACGGAATGACTGAAACATCAGAGCAGCTTAAAGTAGAAGAAAGCATTTCCTGCATATTCGTTTTTAGAAAATCAACATCAGATAGCAGAAATTTCCTCCCCACAACTGACCGCGAAAGCTTAACGTGTTCCAGCCCCTTTAATTGAAACTTATTGGATTGTTTAAAATTGTATTATGACTTCAGAATAAAATCAAATGCGCCATTTCAACCAAAGATTGGAATGAGCTTCTCAACCAGATGTACTACTTGTCACATTCAACAGACTTCCTTCTGGTTCCCAGTCGGGGGAACACCACAGACATTGCGATGAATGAGCCAAGATGATTAAACACGTTCAGTATCCCCGATTGAACGTGTTCAAGCGGTCCCGACATTCCACCGACTGGACCTGATCAGTCGTAACACACCACACACTACAGAATGATCGGTTACGATTGTCGGAAGCGACATTCTTAGAACTCAGAACGTTGTCAGATTGCCGTAAGGGCAAAATCGGGGCAAAAAATCGTGTAGTGTGAACTGGGCATTAGCTGTGCGTTACACTGCCCCCTATGGGTTTGGCATGTTTAAAACAAGATTGTGTAGATTCATCTGGATGAAAACTTTTCTGAAACCACATTGCTACATTGCTTTTTTTTTAAACAAAATGGCAAAGAGCAAAAAAAAAATTAAACAAAAATGGTGTCAAATTTACATTTGTGCCGCTATCATTTTAAAGACATAAATATCTTTGTAGTTCAAAGGTCAACTCATGGGTCCACATTTACAAAATCATTTGAAATATGGTGTCAATCAACTATGCTACGTTTGTGCAGAAGGCTGGATTTTTTAAAGTCTGGCCCAGGAGCTGGTATAACCAAAGAACACATTCAGAATGGCACAGAAATGGGTAAGGGCTCCAGATTGCTCTGTTTATTTTAAAACTACATGAAAGAGAATACAAATTCCCTAAGAAAAAATAAATTTTTTTGTGTCAATGCAGAAAATGTTGAGAGACCCGAGAAGGTTCAAACCAGCACACAGCAGCTGTTCCTGTTTTGGTTTTATGAAGTAATAAAAGCAGCTTAGTGGATGTTTTGGAGAAGATTAGCTCACCAGAGTTGAACCTGAGCCATTTTCTCAGCCCATCCCCGGCTCTCCTGTCTGCCGCCTCTCTACCTTTCTGCTCATGCTTTGCTGCCATGGAGGACAACAGAAACGTCGGACCTCGGTCCTGCCTGCCTGCCTGGGTGCCTATGACAGCCGCCGCTTGGCTCCACGGGTTGGAAGACCTCTCTAACTGTCTCTATACTGCCCCTTGCTGGAGCTTATCGGTACGGCGGCTCGGGCTGCTGTGGATTGGGTCTGTAGAGCTGCTGCACCCGGACCGGCCGCCCATTAGCGGGCCAGCCGCCCGGCAGCTGGCCTATGACTCGGAGGCCGACCGGCTGGCCGTGTCCTGGGATCGGGCTGCTGGGGCTCAAGATGTGGGTCTGGCCCACTGGGGGTTCAGAGGCAGGGTTTGGATGGCTCGGTGCCGAGGCTGGGGGGGAAACAGGGTAATGGGGGACAAGGATGGCCGGTGTCAAGCCGTATCGGACCTGGAACACTCGGAGTGGCCCCTGTGCCACAAAGCCGTTGGGTCGCTGAGGCTCCTGCTGCGGCTCGGAGTCTTTCTTTGCCTCTGGGACCCGACTCTCCTCGGGTCTCTTGCTTTTATTGGGCTGCTTCCTGGCTTGAACGGCCTCCTGGATCTTCTCTGTTTGAGCCCGGCGGATGTGGTAGATCTTCCTGGAGCTCTGGAATGAATCCAGGAACTCATCCAGACTCACGTTGCCCTCCATGAACTTCTCCAGCAGCTCCTGGGAAGCAGGACAGACAATCAGACCGCAGTCAGACAACTTGCTAAGGAGGTGTCCTCAAGTTGAGTATTTTGAAGTTAGATGCTTGATGTTAAGCATCAACATTGCTCTAGGGTCTAGACAATAAACAATAAATCAATTAGTTTGTACTTCCATTTGAGTTTCTGCTGCTTCAACAAAAGCTCCTTAAAAAAACAAAACAAAAAAACTACCCAGTCATTTTTTGGCAATAAGTCAGTGTTTTTTGGTGTCCGAAAATGAGCCATTTTGAAAACCTCCGACTTATAAAGTGCAACGTTACCTAGCAACCCCAATCAAGCCCATCCTTGTACCTAGCAACCCAACCAAATTTCCAGCAGTTTTGGTCAGCTGATTTTACGGTTGTACAGTGGCTGCTGGAAAAAACAAGTATTTTGTTGTTTAATTACCATCCAGAAACCTCTTACTATATTCGTGTTGGTGGTGCAGGAGGCTCCACTTCTGCTTTTCAAGGATTTTGGTCATTTGGCATTTTCACGTGTGAGTGTAAACATTAAGTTGGGGACGTGGCCAGCAGCAGCTTACTTGGGTTTAAAGTGTCCCAAAGAGTCCCTAAAACAGCTCAAAATAGTACGAACAAACCAGACTAAAACTGCATTACCTAAGAATGATTTTGATTTAAAAAAAAAATGTGATGAACATGTTCTGGGTAGCCCATAGAAGTATCCTAACCTGTTCAAGTAAGTGTAATAGGTCACCTTTAAATATTTTGTTTTGCTTATTAAATTGTTTAGGATGTTAATCTTTGCACAGAAATACATTTTAGTGTTTTGTAATTTATTAAGGTTCTCTTGTGTCCCAGACTTAACTTCCTGGTGTTTTACTTTGTATTCCCAGCAGGAATGACCATCTATCCATACTGAGGTGGCTGAACACCTGGGGCTGAGCGTGAGGGCGGTACTTCCTGCAGGCCTGCTTTAAAGGGTAAGGTCCTGTGCAGATGGTTAGAGGCCATACGGTCATCCCAGTGGGACTTGTTTTCCCAGCTGACCAGATGGTGATTTAGGAGGGCTCATCTGTTGTCCCACTCAATACTGATAAATATATTAGCTTCCTAAAATTAGAGCTCAGCTTTCAGTTTTTATTGAAATAGAACCATCAAAAACATCTCTTTCTGTAAATGGTCGACCTTCTCCATGATGTATTCTGACTTTTTGTGGACAACTATTGTGCAGAGGGACAGTTTATCTTCCATAGATCCCAGCATTCGCCTCATTATTAATGCAGGTGAGAATTAATTAAGACTGGTGAGAAAACAACAGCTGAGAGTTTCTGGTCTGAGATGAGATCATTAACTGTTAAAAAACAGAAGCGCATTTCAGTTCCTATTTAGAAAAAGTTTAGGATTTTATTTCTTTTCACAGATGAAAAGGAATGAAATAGATTCAAGTTTTTAAAAGTCTGAGTTTTTTTAGTCTTTCTCATGATTGTTGCTCACATTAATAGTTAAAATACCAATCGTAAAATTAAAGATGGCAATTCAGTTTTGAATTATTTAGCTGAGGTTTGATTGAACTATGTTAGGCTTTGAACAGCAGATAATTATATTTAGTCCAGAATCCAGAAAAACCTGTAAAATATTCCTGGCACTGAAATCGGGAGTTAAGAGCTTTTGTACACCTGTAAGTTGTTTAGTTTGGTCCGAATTAGTTGAGTTTGTTCACTTGAAAATTTTATTGGTGGTTTGGTTTTTTCCATACAGAAAAAACCAAGCAAACCAGACCTTGTCATTACAAACCAAGTCTGAAGGTTTTGTCTGTTTATTTGACAGATGAGTCTGGAGCAGGAGAACCAGATGTAAATACAGGAGGCAGATGTTGAGTCCTGACCCAGTTGAAAGCAAGAATTGAATCATTATCTGTGTTTTATTTCAGGTGAAACTATCTGTGCAGAAAATCAAAAATTATTTTTGAGAAGATGTCTTGAAGGTTGAACTGTTATGCTGCATTAAAAAAAAGCTTTTTCATTAAGCTTTTTGTGAAAAATCAATCTTGGATAATGAGATTGTAGTCTGTCAGTCCTGCCTATTTTGAACTACTTTCAGAATGAGCTGTTTTAGGGCCTCTGTCACTTTAAATTCACATAACCTGCTGCTGGACGTGCTCCCCAGCACACTGTTTACACTCAGGTGAAAATGGCTGCAAACAAATGCAGATTTATATAACAGTACATCTTTAAGAAGCATTAGTAGAGTCTCCTGCACATCCAACAAGAATTCAGCAAGTGGTTTCTGGATGATAAGTCAAAAACAAAACACTTTTCTTTTTCTGCAGCCAAGGTACAGTGCATGCATACGGCAGTAAAACCATTTGACCCAAACATGCTGCAGGGTGTATTGGGGCTGCTAGGTAATGGCATAATGCCTGTCGATTAACTGTTTTTCGAAGCAGTAGAAACCCAAATGGAAGAATAAAAAATCCAAAATGGCAAAATCAATGGACTTAATTTTATGTCTATTACACAAAGTCCAAGTGAAACAGTTTGTGGTTATAAAGTGAAAAATCTTTTTTTCACTATTTCACCATTTATAGTTTAAACAACCATAACATCAACAACACTCTGACATGAATTTGGTCTTGATTCATATGTGACCTGTTTTCATATGTGTTTTTGTGTTTGTGTGAGTTTGACAGGAAACAAAGATTTAACAAAATATTTTCCAGGAACAGTAAAAAAAACCCCAAACTCTTCAGCAGTATTTCTTCACTTCACCTCATTTAAAAACAAACCAACTCTCAGACGACCTACAGGCTGACAGATTTGATTTATAGGATGACGGAAGAATACATCAAGTTCTCGACTCCTCCATCAGATTTGTTTGTTCATGTTGGTACCTGAGACCCAAGGCAACAGAAGAAGGGTTTTTTTGGCCTGAAACCTTAACTGTCTGGACCCGATTTGACAAAGCCCCGGATCTTCTTCACCATAAAATGACTCTGAAAGGCTGTAAGGATTCCCGTCAACCATGAAAACTTAAATCTTTTTGCCCTCTAAGGTCTCAGTCTGAGACGATTTAGATTCAAGCTGATAGTGAGACAGTGGAGAGGCCTGATTGTATTGATTCAGGCACACTAACTCTGAAGCTCTGATTAAACACAAAGGAGAGAGCCTTTCATCTATTCCATGCAATAATCATAAACCATCTCTTCTTAAAACTTGTGATTAATAAGATAGAAAATGGGAATTAAAGCAGCCGCCTTGTGTCGGATATTTACTGATATATCCATGCTCAGGCTTTCTGAATGCTTCTGCTGCTTAATCAATCAGTGAGCGGCTCTTTCAATGCATCAGTCATGAAACTATTGATCGCAGCCATGTGAGGTGGGGGTGGCAGGCTCTGTGGATCAATGCATGCAACAGCAGCGGCAGCTTTCTTCTGTAAATAAGCTCTGCAACATGGTGGCCAGTTGGTAAGCAAAGGATTGTGGGTATTTCAGCAACACCAACAGACTTGCATTTGGTTCCTTAATTAAAAAGGAACAGATGACGTTACATGAGTCTTCAGCTACTTTGCTTAGGTTTGATTTGAGGCTGAGGGACTTGATTAAATCCGATTTCTGCTCTAAAACCAGAAATTGTTCAAAATAAATAAATGAATAAAACCATTCATTTTGAGTCTTTTTTAATAATGTAAGATTAATGATGTTCTTATTATCAGATTTTATTCAAATCTTATCCACTCAGATTTCAATTTAAGAGCAAAACCCAAACCAAAGTGTTATGTTTTTATTACAGCTGTGAACCAAGGAAGAGCTGGTCCCCAGTCAGTAGACTCAGTTTGACTGGGGACCAAAATTGAAATGTTTGTTACATTTTCACTTGCTGTGGTTCTTTTTCATACTGCACTGTTGAACAAACTAAACACTTTGAGGAACCTGTTCCCCTCCTCACCTGTGGGGGCGCTGCAACAAGAACCACTGAAGGAACAACACAAAACCAAATGTGAATAAAAATGGCATTGGATTTTTCTTTTGCCTTTAGTAATAGACTATAAGCTATTTCACCCAACTAGCGCTAAAATAGTGTCTTTGCTTTGGTTGTATTTACCCAGAATGCCCTGCTCACTGGAGTTTATTTCAACCAAGTCGAGACCAAAGTTTGTAAGTGTTCCAGAGTTTGAGTTTGTCAGAGTTTGACTACGCATTCACATCTCCCCAAATGAATCAGACTTTCCAGGACGGTAGTTGGATTAAATCAGATTAATAATTTAATCGCAAAAGGTGTTTAATAATGATTTATTTTTACAAAATTTGAACCAGATGAATCTGAAACTGCCACTTGAAGAGTTTTGGATAGAACATATTTACAAACAACAAAATTTTTATCATTTAAAGTTTAAAATGCTTTGTGTGTTGAACAGTCTTGGCGTAATTACTATACGTTATTCTTTCAGCAACTGACTTTTTTTTTCTAATTAATTAACAAATAACTAAATTAGTTGATGATTATTTAAGTAATTGATCCATTAAGATTAATTGTTTTAGCCCTAATTCTAATCACGAAGATTAAATTGAAGACATTTTGTGCATGAAGTATCCAATTTTTTATTTTGTCGATCAATTACGCTGTCAACATTGAGAAAATTTAGCACAGATAGGATAAACTGTTACTGATTGATGTTTCGTCTCCAGCTGAACTCCAAAGTTGTGACTCTGCGAGTAACTGTGACATTAATCTGCAGCAGCTTTTCAGTTATCGATCCAAACTTCATTTAAAAACACAGTAATCTGAGGTTTACACTTTTAATCATTAACTGCACAGAGTTGGAGACAACAGGTCTGAATCTACAGCTGCTTGTGTTGTGAGCTCACCCCGGTCGTGTCGGTGCATGCATGAAGGAGAATCAGTGAGGCTTAGTGACGGGAGGCCTGTAGGCAGCCCTGTGGCAGCTTTAACTCCCAGCTGTTTGTATTTTTTAGACACCTGTGAAAGCGTCAATGTTGCCTGGTAAAACTATTTCAGAAACACACCAGCAAATTCTGAGGATCAGGCTTCTCTGGCTCTCAGGTCTTCAGATGTTTTAATCATGAAGCCGCAGATTTCTATTTCAGACTTCAGCTTCAAAGCAGCTCAGCTTATTGTCTGACACACAGGGAAACTGAATCAACAAATACTGACTGATTTTCATTCAATGCTCTGCAATATTGATGTATGGAAAAGAACAAATAAACTCAATTTTTAAGGTTTAAACATTTTGAATATTACTGTGACTATAACTGTGGATAAGAAGATCATTTCTTTTAGCTACACTATGGCTGATACAGATCATGTTCTCTTGTTTTTCCCTTTTTGTGGAGTGGGTAGGGGTGTGTCCAAATTCAGACACATACTTTGAAGGACCAGAAACAAGGTCCAGCTTTCAGATTTATTCCTGCTGTCGCCTAGCAACAGCGACGTTGCTAATCTCATGCTGGTAAAAAATAAATAAGAAGCTCAAAATTATGCTCAGCTTTTTATTACTTATTAAACATCTTTAATTTGTTGAATTCTTTGTTTCCAAAATTATATGGTTGTAACAGTTGCAACAGTACTGTACTGTAAAAAAACTATCAATTGGAATGTATGTGTGATTGAAATGAAATGACTTGTTTGCATGACATTTGCTATGAATTGGTGCTACTTAAACTGAACTGATATGAATACTGACCACCACTGATGCGGGAAGACACTGATTGCAAAAGTTTTAAAAATATATTTTGTCTTATATTTAAATGGAAATATAAAGAGTTTCAATGTTTTTTTTAATAAAAATCTATTGAACTCAGTAGTTAAAAGACTAAAAAATGTGCAAAAAATAAATAACATCAAGAAATATTGGTTGTTGACCACAACATTAATATCGGATTTCTATATTGACCCTTTTTCTTAAGTCAGTGCATCCCTAGATCAAGGGTTCTCTGAAGGAATGCCATGTTGTTGCATTTTAGGCAATACAATTTTTATTTTATGTGAAAATAATTTATTTGTTTATTTGCATTTTTTGTGTGTTTTTAATATTATATAAAAATATTTAAGTGGTTGACTGAAAAATGGACAGAATATGCCTTTTTCAAATTAGAATAATCGTCAGAATAATCAATGAATAAAATGATTGGTAGTTGCAGCCCTAAACAAAACCTAATTTGCTCTCATTCTTCTCTTTCGTCACACAAAGACAAAGTCAGAAATTTTCCTCCAAATCTGTGTTGAGTATGTTTAAAAACACAAAGACTGTGAAGCATTTTTATTGACAACAGCTTCAGACATCAAATTCACACCATCAGGTTCAGATTAAACTCTGTTTCTTATTTAGTTTTAGTTAGAGAAGCATCATATTGTTCGTCATTAAATGAAGGCTTAAGGGGAGCAAACAGGATGTTAACAGTTCACTGGCTGCTGCTGCTGATGTAGGCTGGGTGTATGTATAGCATGCCTAGCGGCTTTATACAGCAGATTGCATTGAAGTGGGTGGGCTTGCTCAGAGCCAGCCTGCAGATTTATTTATTTATTTCAAAATAAAAGCCCCCAGCAACACCGCTGCCAGAGCAGTGAAGCTCTGTTTTGAATTTCCAGGAGGAATTTTAGAGAAAAGGCAGAGCTGTATTGTTCTTACCTCGGAGTGTTCTTCAGCACGTGCCACCTCCTCCTGCAGGAGGTTCTTCGCCGTCTGCAGGCTGCGCCTCGGCCCGCGAGCCTCTGCAACGACAGGGAGACATCACTGATGCATGCGGAGCCATCAAGTATGACTTCACTGCTAGCTGGAGGAGAAATCCAGAAACTGAGAAACTGCAGTGTAGAAAATTATTTTCCAGATCACAGAGATCCTTCCTGGTATGCACTGGTGAGGCGGTGGGCAGTTTATGGCCTCAGAAAACGTGGGAAAAAGCAGCAAATTATCGTTTATTAGGCTTTTACACAAACCGGTCTTGTCTTTCTTCGTCACTTTAGGTCGCTTGTATTTACTCCAATGTAAGAAGCACAAATCCAAACCTAATTACATAATTTTTAACATATTTCTGAGCACGCCTACACACACACACACACACACACACACACACACACGCACACACACACACACACCATTATGTAACAGGACTGAATTATTCACAGCCTTGTCAATACAATAAGAAAAAGGGAAAGCCTTAAACAAATACATGAGGGATGTAGTTCCTCTTTGTATCAAAGGATTTTAACAAAAAAGCAAAGCGCCTCACCAAACTGCAAGACAAGTTTAGCTTTTTCAGACATCTTTACACTGAGTTCAAATAAAATGATATATATTTAGATAACTATTTGTTTGAAAAGGAGGCAGGCAGAAATATAAACTTATCTGATCCTGCTGCCTTTCTGTTTTATTTATGTCCTTACACATTGTTTAAAGAAAAATATTTATATATAGAAAGGCAGGTAGTAATAATACTTTATTTGTATAGCACTTTTTTTAAAAAAATGGCATATACATATTTCCATACACATGAAAGAAAGATAAAAAATCTCTAAGTAATGTTTTAAGCTTTCTGGCATTTGCAAATAGAAATAATTGTGGTCAGACTAAACCAAAATGAGAAAAGTTTAGTCTAATTTAATGTCAGACAGTGAGAAAATAAATGTGTCTGAAAATAGCAGGTTTCTACTGTAAATGACGTTTCCAAATTTAAGCTTCAATCAAACAATGTATTAAACTTTATTACTAAACTGTGCAGCTGGAATATCAATCACTTTCAAGGACTTTAAACAGAAATGAACCTTGAAAACACCTAATTAAAATTCAAGGATTTCAAGCACCCTATTTTGCTTATTTTGTTGATTAAAATGTGATAAATTAATTACAGACCCTGCAGTCAACTTGATTAAAATTATTCCTAGCATGATTTGGCTCTTTAAGCAAAGCATTTTAACTTTAATTATCCCTGTGAATCTAAATAAATAAATCAATCATGCACATCTATGAGGTTTTTCCCTCAAAGACCACCCGGCTCGCTGCACTAAGATCTAAAGTAGCTTTTGCCTGCACAAAAGTCAGAACTTTACGGACTAAATGACTAATCCGGCTGAGAGAACCGAAGGTGAGTAAATATGTGATAATTTGTTTACGTCTTGTGGTTTGGAAAGCAGACGTGGAAAAGATTAGCATGTTTAGCATTTCTGGGGATTACAGAGCTTGGCAGTGAGATGATAAACCGTCTGGGTGAAATCATCCGGAACCACAGAACAGTAGGTGGACCAGAGGAACCGTGAGTTAGCTTCGATAAAAACCTCCTTTACATAAATTTATTGACTTGGAAACTGGTAATTAGAGCGACAGGTTTATGACATGAGTGGGTGTGAACACAGAGGGTCAAAGCGGATCCAATAAACTGGACCGGAAAGTTGCTGGCAGATGAAAACAGACGGTTTCCCTCTGGACCCGGACTGACCTGCTTTCAGCGAAACGCTCAAAGATCTCAGCAGGGAGCAAACAAGCAGAGGAATTACTTTAAACAGAAACCGTTTGAGCTTCACACGCAGATGTTAGAGGAAAAGGATGAAGAGGTTGATGGCTGCTAAACTAAATACTGTAAGGTAAAGAGGGACGAAGGAAAAGGAATCACTAAAATCAAGATTTCAAACTTCTGCAGTCCTCAGAGCTTTACTACCCTATACAACAGAGAAGAAAGTATAATTTACAGCAAACATTTCTGCAAACTTTACATCTGTAGCCTGAAAAATTAGAAACAGCAGGAAACAAAGGAACGACGCAAGGAAGGAAATAAAAAAAGACAGAGGGGAGACATGCAATCGAAAGTAAGACTTGAAAATAATTTAAATAGTATTGAAGGAAAGAAGGAAGGAAAGGCAGGAAGGGCTCAAGGATGGAATGAAAGAAGAAAGAATCAAGGACACAAGAAAGGAAGGAAAAAAGAAAGGAAATAAGGGAGGACATAAACGAGGAAATAGGGAAGACATTCTGTAGAAAGTAAAGAAATATGACAAGAAATGAGGTAGGATAGAAAGAAAAAGGGAAGGAAAAGAAAGATGTTTAAGAAATTTAGATTTTATTTATGTATTTATTTTGAACATAATAGCAGTATAAAATAACACACATGAACAAGGAATGCAAAAGACAAATTCTGTTTTGTACCACAATAATCTTAACATGCTTGAAAAGGAGTAGGAATCAAAGAAAGCATGAAAGGAAATAATAAAAGACAATTTACAAAAGAAGGAAGGACAAAAAGAGAAAAGAGAGAAAGCATTCAGAAGAATGTAAAGACATGAGAAATGATGTCAGATAAAAAGGAAGGAAGGAAAGGATGGAGACAAGAACAGAAAAAGAAAGGGAAGGAAAGAATAATATCTTGGTTTTTACAAGAAATGTTTTAATGATATAAATCTCCTTAAATTGAGAATATTTCTCCGAATGAAATGCAAAACTAGCTTCTTGTTAAAACAAGATGAGTTTTATATCATTTTAACAAGAAATGTTACTTGTTAAATTTAACTCTTTGCATGTTTATTAAAACAAGTTTTGCAATGTAAAGTTTGTCATGACATTGAGATGCAAATCAAGAAACACTAGTTACAACAAAATGAGTTTCAGATTTTGTTGTAAATCTAAAATATAAAAACAACAAGCAAGACCTGTTGTTGTGACCTTTATTTAAAAAAATATTTTGGTTTTAATGAGACTAATCTCAATAGGGAGTGTTTTAATCTCATTAAAAGAAAGTTTTGTCATTTAAACGAGATTGTGCTCCAGAATTTATTTCCTCGCTCTGACAGTTGAGCATTTTCATACGTCTGCCCTAAAACTAAAACTAAAGTCTCTTCTCTACCACTGCAGTTGGAACATTAGTCCATCAGATGGGAGAATAAAAGGCCACAGCGTGTCTGATAAATATGCTTGCAGGGCAGCTTCCCGTCACACTCACTGCATGCCTCCACCTCCTGTGGATCGCGGTCGGTAATCTTTCTGAACAGGCTTGACCTGTCTGACTGCAAAGTGTGTCTTGTCCCTCGAAGAGACGATGTGACAGCCGACGTGTCAGGCCGAGTTCAGTAGAGACCGCGGGGCACATAAAGGTCACAGTAATGACTCTAATAACTCCAATCCCCTCAGGGAAATCTCCACCATCCAGACAGAGCGCAGTAATGCATGCTGGCAATCCGTTTTCAATAAGATGTCATCTCTGAATCTCATCCTAGGCAGTCGGATCGTTTCCCCGAGTCTTCAGGGGAGATAAATGCTCTTTAAAAAGGTTTTAGACTGAACGAATGGCATGCTCTGCTCTCTGTCACATAACGCATTACAGCCCTACAAGTAGAGAGACGTATGTCAAACTCGAGGTCTGGGGGCCAAGTCCAGCCCGCCATTGCTTTTTACGTAGCCCTCTAGACTCTAGAGCAGGGGTGGCCAAACTTTTTGAGACCAAGATCTACTTTTTCTCTCAAAACAATTGAAGCAATACATAAAATGAATTATGAAGTCTCTGTAAACAAAATTGTCCTTCAAAAAATCTTTGAGTCCAAAGCACCAGACTGAAGACTTTTATCATCCAGTCTTTGATAGAAAAAAAAGAGAGAAATGAGGAAAACAAAATAATCATGCAAATGGAAATGATCAAGTTCATTTAAATTTATTTATTGCTTATTGCGACAGGCGTAGATATGGTCCAATATGAAAATGTGTGTGACACGCCTGCGTTGGAGGAAGGGCCTCATTCCCGACCCAATGCTGCAGACCCTGGAGAGGGGGATGATTGGGATGTAATGAGTGGTGACAGCCGAGAAAACAGTCGTCCTACAGCAGCTGTACTCGACCTATATTTTGAGAGCAGATGAGGGAAGTGGACCTGAGGGCTACCGAGTGCAGCACAAATTTAACTTAACAAGTGAATGGTGTCAGTGCCGGAGTCAAACATTTGGTCTGGGTGCTGATATGAGACAATGGAGTCTCCGCCCCGCCGCTGCACAGAGACTTTCTGCTCTTCACAAAAGAGCCATAAAACTAACACGCAGCATTTGCCTTCTGGGACACTTTGAAACATTTTTAGTAAACTGAAACCTTGTGAAACTGCCATCCCGGCATCTAAGGAGGCTTCAGAAAGAAGAAAGACATACAAGAACAAAAGGTTTCTCTGTAAACAATCATATTATTTGACAAAAGCTTACTTCACATTAATATTAAACAGCTGAATTCATTTGCTGACAGGGAAATTACATATAAAAGTCTGGTGGCTACAAATGTGACAATACACCAAGGTTTTACAGATAGCATTAAAACCACACAAAGGGAGAAAATAAACAAGTGATCAGAGAATTATGTCTTTTCCAGGCACAAAGTGTCATTTTATAACACAATCGAAGAACTATGCTACCCTTGAGTAGTTATAAATATGATATATATAAACATATATATAAAATATGTCTTAAAAAATTTACTTCTTTGTTTAATGTCTTGAAATTGGGCTTATGTCACTTTAAAAACTCCTGCTCTTTCTGAAAATTTGCCTTCAGGAAGTTATCACAACAGAACACGTCTAAACCCTTTAACAATGTTTCTACCAACGTTGCACTGAGAAGTAGCTCTCATACTGAGCTCAGGTGATGCACAGCTAACGATTCCTTCTCCCAATGAACTCAAACTATATTTATAAATATGTACATAAAAAAACATCTTTGCAAATGAACAAACTCCAGCACAAAAAGAAGAAAAACTTGGAGGGAAACTTGATAAAACCCAACAGTACAGACGGACAAAAACCCGATCAGATTTACTCACTTCAACATAAAACAGCTCAAAGCAATAAGCAACCAAAGTTTCTTTTGTTTTAGTTTATCTAACATATTATTTAATGTTTCATTATTCATGATGTTTGATTTTAAAACTCAAATCTGAAACATTTACTTACATTAAAAATGTATGTTTTAGTGCATTCACGCAGTAACTACACTGAAATGCTAAACTACTTTTGTTTGGGCTAAAAATGACATTTTAGTTGATTTCTTATTAAAATTATAATGACTGTAAAGGAAGAAGCACACAGGGTGAAGAAAAGCTCTACCGTTGTGTGTTCCAGCATCTCCATGTTGTTTAAAGCGGATTTCATGCTCAGCCTCCGGAGGTTTAGGAGAAACAAACAAACCACATTTCATTCATCTTGGCGTCTGCTCTGTGTGAACTTATTGGTTTTTCAATCTGATTATTTCTTTCCAGACTCCCAGATAAGAAAGTCTTTAAAGTCACGGCTCATAGATCCGGAATGACTTGCCTGAGGTTATGTGGCCTGAAAATGTTTGAAAAAGCAACTTTGTTTAAGAGCTTCACTGAGATTTATTTACATTTCAGGTTTTTATCTGTCTGTAGATTTGTCAGATTAAAAACACTTTGGTTCTTTAAAGTTGTGAGATTATCATCATTGCTGAAAAACCAGACTTGGAAATTGCTTTTGAAGCTGAAAGAAAGCATTTAAATATGCAGAATCATTAAGAGTTTAAGTGTCTTGTAAATTCATATGCAAATACTGAAATAATTTGCCAGGAATGGTTCAAATCTAGGTAAAATACCTCCCCATCATCCCTCAATATTTCTTTGAAATGTGAAGCTGAAGCTTCACATTCTGAAGCTTCTTGTAAGGATCTTAGGTGTAATATTGTTTGTTAGTGCTGTAAAAAATATCCTTAATGTAAAAACTTGGATTTTTCCAACTTAATTTCATTCTGACTTAAATCAGAGCCGGTCAGTTCTCACAAATCCATCAGGAAAATTGAAAATCAGCTAAAAAAAAAAAAAAAAAAAAAAAAAAAGGGGAGCATCTTATAGATTTTTAATATAACCACTTAAGCTTATTTTATGCAATGTTTAAAATACACCAAATATGCAAATGAAGAAATAATTCCGTTGCATTTTTAATAACATTTTACTGCCTAAAATGCAAAAACGTAGCAGTGATGCAGATATCAGTGATGCGGTTTTGAAATGGTTTTTGTGTTTGCATCAAATAAACAATAAAAAAAATAAATACATTTGTAGCAAAGGACCATTTGCAGCTAAAAACCGTTCTGACATCAACGTGTGAAAAAAGCCTTTACTGCCTGATTCTGCATTAATGCATTTTAAGACTGATCTAGTGTTTATTTTTGTAATTAACTGATTTTTACCACTTGTGAAGCTCTGGGTTAAAATGGACATGTATTATTGTACAGTTTTGGATTCATTACTGCTCTGAATATACTTTAGCAAATAGAATTTTTAAAATCTGTATACTCCAGTTAATTAATTGATGACTAAATTAGTTGATGACTATATCAATAATTGATTAGTCACAATTAATTGAATTAATCGTGAATAGCTTCGAGTCGCAGCTGTATAATTAAATAGGCATTAATAAATATGTTGTAGCTTTGGTCATAGTCTCACATTTCAGAGCTCTTGCTTCAAGCCGACAGACATTAGAAGTTTTAGAGCCACAGCAAAACAATCTGATCCCCTGTCAGGAACCGCCGGCCCTCAAGTCCCAGACGTTGCATTCAGGCAGGTTTGGAGTCAGCAGTGAAGTCGTCTATACTGATTTGAGATGACGTGGAGTCAAAACAGGCAGCGTGTCCTCATAGGGCTGGAGCTGCAGCAGCACCGATTGATGTGACAGCTAACGTGGCTGCTGCAAAGCAGGAGCAGAAAGCTCCCAGGAAACAGCTGATGCTAACATATTAACAGAAAACCTCGGAAACCTCAATTGTCTTTCTGCAATATAAAAAGTTAAATACTCTTGTGATGTCCATGGATTTGCAAAAAAAACCTGAGTTAAATGTCTTGGTTGTGGATTTACAACCTGCAACAAAGGGTGCATTTGGAGGTTTTCTTAAGCTGGGCCAGTAAATTAAGTCAGTCTATATGGAGATGAATGTATTCTGCATGCATTTTCCTAAACATCACTACTTTAGCATTGCAAGCTGAACACTTTTGATGTCTGAAAGGATTCCTGCCTCATCCACTCCCACAGCCAAACCATAGTCAATGCCTCTTTAAATGGTTTTTACAGCCTGCAGTTTTAAAATAAAACCACACCAGTAGTAACAGCTTTTTTGCTGAGTCAGACAAAATAATGGCTTTATTTTGGGGATAATGGGGACTAAATACTGTTTAAAATGTTCTGGACTTCATTTTTATAGGGTGTTTTCACACTTGATATTCCGATGGACCCTGTTTGATTGGGGACCAAAATGCAACATTTGTTACATTTTCAGTTGCTGTAGTTCTTTTTCTCACTGCACTGTCAAACCATTGAAACCATAGACATGAATACGGAGACGTTTAATTGAATGCTGACTCCAACGTTTCGTCGCCGCCATTTTTGAATGTGGCAGTGGAGTGATCATTAGAGGTCTCCCAATTTATGATGAGTGAACTTTATTCAACCCATTTACAGGACTAACTGGATCTACTGGTTTTAACTTTCACAGGTAAGAATTAAAACATATGGATATGTTCATAATAACATCATTTTACAAGAAGGATTTATTGACTTTGCGTCCAGTACTGTGGATTTTCATGGTAAAACTCGCTTCTAAACAACCAAGAAATATTTTCTATGTAACTAAATTGGAACAAGGTAACTACTCTGATTATTATTTCCTTAGTTTAGGTAAAATTTTTTGTACTGTTTAGATTTTCTAATGAGAGGGCTAATGAGAAACCACTTAACTGCATTAAAGACTAAAGGATTTTGGGAGGATAGGTGAGTCAGGATCAGAGCTGTTTTTCTCCGGTCTTATGTTCCTTTCCAAAATGTTGGTGTTTAACTATGCTGTAACGATGATATAAGTCAATGCCCCAAAATTCTGAAAATGTATGCTAAGGAATCAGGGTTGTATTTTCCATGGCATTGTAGATAATTTGTCTTTTGTCCTTGGCTTCAGCTTGTGTCTACCAGGACGTTTAGCAGTCAAAAACCACGACATATTTTTCATTAACAGGAGATGTCTGTTTACAAAATCGTCTTTCCACACTGATTGAAATCCTGAGATCTAATATTACGAGCTCAAAAGATGGATTTCTTAAGATCATTTTTCTCCTCAGCTGGCACGACAAGGCTTCACATGACTCAGAGCAAGGAACCTGATATATACTGTAAATAGCAGAACGCTGTAAGCTCTAACTCCTGCAATATGTGGAGGCATGTTTTAGCAGTTACTATGTCGCAGCCTGCTGCAATTTCCATTTGATTTAGTGCAGATAAATACAGCATATTGGTTTTGCATAATAGCAGCACGCTCCAACGCAGGGCTTCTTATATCTCAGCGCAAAGATTGATCGGCATTTGCCTGCAGAGATTTAACATTGTGAAGAAAGAGCAGCTTCTTTATTTACACGGACTGAGGCAGCAGTGGATATAAATATCCCCATGTTGACTAATGCAAGCTAAATCACTGACAGTTCTACATTAATTACATTTAGTATTAATTAGTGGTGGGACTTGTGTTAAATTTTTAATCAAGTTAATTGCAGGCTCAGTAATTAATTAACTATACTTACAAAATAAGTAACATTTTCCAATTCAAAAATCTTTTGCTGCTAAATTATTGAATGTTTAGATCTACAGGGTCAACAATAAAGACATTTATTGTTTTTTTTTTGTGATGCTATTTTAGACTTGAATAGATGCACTGATATGCCAGCTAATTTTAGCACAACTTCAACACAACAGTAGTCTTTTCCAGTGTTTGATCTGATCATTTTGTGAAGCAAAAATTAAACCCCAGTGTGCCAAAAGAAGCAGATTTGTCTTCCGTTGCTGTTGTTAGCGGATGTCACTTGTGCATCAGATTTAACGGCATACCAGAAAAATGCAAATACTAAGGTTCTGGACGCAAGACACAAAGCCATTGCGTTAAAATTAATCTAAATAATTATCAAAATGAATGTGTTCAAGTCCCTTCCCCAGTATATAATCTATCAAGAGTAGAACGAGCTATTTTAGCTTTCATTAAACGAGCAAATAATAAATAAAATCTGATTATGGTTTGTGTGTAATGCAATTTTAAAAGGTTAAATTCACTCTCATTTGTTCCATAGATGACAAAACGTGAATGAGACCTGACACCAGATGTTGATTCCCTGGGATTTTTAACACAGAGTTGCCAACTCATCTGTGCATGAGTGTTTGGGCCTTGTGAGTACTGTTGGGTGAATTGTGACTAGAGTAAAAGTGCTTTGAGTCATCAGTATGAGCAAAAATGGGCTTTTTAAGTTTAGTCTACTTCTCATTTCTTAGAAGGAAGTCATTAGTAGAGTTTCAGTTACTTGAATGTCAGCTTAGTTTTTTTTGGGCTCGTAGAAACGACTCCTGACTCAGTGCTTCTATGTTCTCCATGTCGGTTTTTTGTTCTCTGAAGCCCCAGCTAGTTAAGGCAAAGATCCACTCATACCTGCTTCTGCTGGAAGATTCCCTCCCACTATGGCCACTTGCTTGCTTTAGATGAAAGTCAACGTCTCGATGCAATCAGCTTATCTTCTGTATTGGTACAAACTAACCAATCAGTTTAACATATTAGGGTTTCCCGCCACCTGGGCCGCCAGGCTTTACTTGGGCATCCACCAGGCAAAGCATTGCTTATTAATTTTAGGGTTTTTTTAATGTTTGCATTTTTTAAGAGGTTGCAGTTAGTATTCAAGCACTAATCTTCCAATAAAACATAACTATCATTTGATACCTTAAAATTTCCTGTCAACTTGAAACATTTTTTAACTCAAAAACATGGCAGGCCACTGAATGAATGACTGATCTAGCACCCAACCATGAGGCTTAGCAAGCTTTCTGGGGGAAATCCTGCATATATTTACAGCAGCCATGTTTATTCTACTTTAACTCAACTCCAGGACGTTTGCCTAGAAAGTACAGTTTGTTTGCACAAGTGTGAATGCGTAATCAAACTCTGATAAGAACTTTCGTCTGTCTACAAACCTCGATGTCAGTTCGGCTGATGTTAAATCTGGTGTGGTTTGAACACCTATGTGAACGCCAAGCGAACCAGAGACTGCTTCATAAGCAGGAAGCAGACAACAGTGCAAGGGATTCTGGGTAAATACAACCAAAACAAAATGCACTCAGAGTCTCCTTCAGAAGTTTTGTGTCACTTTCTTATATGGTGCTTTGTGCAGTGCCAAACCCTTTGATTTGTCAAAGGGTTTGATTTGTTTGACTCAGTGCAGCGTGAAAGCAAACCACACCATCTGGAAATGAAACAAATGTTGAAATTTTGGTCTCCAAATCGAACCGAGTCTACCAGACTATCGGGTGTGAAAACACCAGAAAAGATCAACTCAGTAAAACTTCATGGAATTGTATTTTGGATTGAACAGGACTAAATGTAACTCAATCTTAAATTAAGGATTATAGTTGAATTTGGACAAATTGGATTCCAACAAATGAACCTGTTAGAATCCACATTGTTTGTCAACAAAGAAATTTGAAAATAATTTGCTATACAGGCCAATAACCAACATTTTTGGAGATAAATTAATTGAAAACATTGCAAACTGACCAAAAAAAGAAGAAAGAAATTCCTTAGTTATTTAACTCCCATGTTGTTCAAAAATACCAGTGATATCACTGAGCTGCCCGTCTAACAGAAATCCTTCTGCCCTTTAAACATGACACAGTTTCATGTTACACGGCTGAACTGGCAGTGACATCGTCTCCGGTCAGAAGCTGCTGAATATCAATGAGGCTCGCTGATGGGACGACAGCTGGAAACGTCACAAACATGAAGATACCATCAGTCAATAATAATGACCACGATTCTTTCCACTCGAAAGGCTGCTAACTGAACTGTACTGAATGGTTGCAAGGAGCTCAGGGAGCCAGCGGCTGCCGGGTGCTCAGAGTTTACATAAAGCTGCCTTGAAGGACACGAACATCTTGGAGGCTTGGAGAAAAACAAAAAAAAAAAGAGAAAAAATAAAATAAAATCATCCATCATGTTAGCTGTGAATTATGGCCCTGCTGCACTTCAAACCCATTCATGGCCTTTTGAACACACAACGCAACAAAATGTGTGATAACAGCTTCACAGCTTCGTGGAAAACACCTCCAACCAAACGTAATGCCTTTTTACAGAGTGACAGTTTCTCTGCAAAAAATATAAAAATTCATTTTACTTTAGACATTCTGCTGTTGCTGATAATGATCACTGATAATCCTTGTTGTCACATCCGAAAGGATCATTACTGCACTTTAAGGCATCTTACAAACACTTAAACAGGTTTGTCCTTGTCTATGTTTAAATGTTTGATGTAGTTTCATTAAGTTTGCAACAGAAACTAGACATAGCAAAAATGACGAACTGCACTGAAGAGAACAAGTAAACAACTTTTTGTTTAAATATTCTATTACATTTACAAGTAACACTGATTACTCTAAATATATTGTCTCAAAAGACTTCAACCACAGCAGCTTTTTGTTAGCTCTTGTTTTCTAAAAGAAAACAAGAGATTCCACCTTAATCATACAAAGCTTTCTAGATATAAACTGAAAAAAGGGATTTTAAAGCAATAAGAATTTGAATAAAAAGTTCGCACCCACCAAGCTTCTCTACAACCTTCAGTCTTGTTAGAATATAGGAGGCAGTTAGGAAAGCGTTGATCTGGGGGAAAATGAGACTTTCAGAACAACCTTTTTGCTTCTTAATACAGAAAGTAGTTTCCCTCAAAGGAAAGGATGTGGTGACTGCAGTGTCAAATTTTGATCGTTCTCAAATCACTTTAAACCAGAGTAAAAATCAAAGCCTAAAAATTACAGGATTTGATCTGCATGATGTGTGATGGTGCAATGTGACTTTTCTGTTCAGCTTGTTGAATATTAATTAAACCGAACCAAAAGTAAATGCAGCTAAAGTTGTAATTTTATTTTAAAAATTAATGTGTAAATAATCATTTTATTCTCTTATGTTCACATTAACACTTTCTACTGATTTCAAACCATAAAATTAAGAGGAGAATCAGTTTTAGCACATTCAGATGTACTGCTTTACAGCTCCTTTATTTATGTTTTTACTTCCCAGTCCAGATGAACATCACTTCCTGTCTGATATACTCTCTAAAGTAAAGTAACTCAATTCTGACCAATAAACGAAACTAACCAGTAGGGATGCTGTTCCGATTGTGGCATTAATCACAATCAGAATCAACAGTTCAGGCTTTTTAAAGATCAGTAATCGGATATTGCCCAAAAAACAGCAATAGGTGCCCCTACTGAACAGAAATAAAATGTGTCTCAAACTCAGAATATTAAATTTTTACTACTTTTGACAATATATAAAGCTTACATACATTATTTTCTGACAACTAGAGCAGCAAAAATGCCTCTGGTGCACACATTAAGGCTTTCTCCTGTGTTTTCTGGAGTTATAATATATGTTTGAGTGAGTAATAAAGTGAAATACTGAACTTGCCATGTTCAGCTCATTGCTTTAGAGTGAAAGTACCACAAGTACTGCGACTACTGCTTTAAAAATAAACAAAGCTGTAATCACTTCACGCAGAGAGACTGGCAGTGCTGTCGACAAACTCGCAGATGGTTTCCAGTTTCACAGTTTCACTGAACTAACACCAGCTGTCAGTAACACCCTCAACATCTCCCCTCATCCTCTCACTACACATCTACCACTCTCTATTGATGAAAAATGTATCACTGAGCAAAATCAAACATTCACAGAGTTTTTATGACCCAACACCTCATAAATGGCACAAACTTCATACAGAAACAGTCACGCAGACACTACTCAGAGTCATCACTGAAAATTAAAACCTCAAAATGACACCAGGGTCTCTGGAGGAAGCTTTTCTTTTGCTCCTTCGTTCAAACCAATGTGGTTTGACAGCAAACAGTCCAATTTCTATGAGGTCTGACAGAAATTTAACCAACTACATTCCTGTTCTTGTCAACGGGAGAGAAGAGAAGTTAACATTTGGTCAGCATGTTCTCCAGCAGGGAAGAACCTTTAACAAGTAAAGATCACAGTCAGGGTTGCTAGACTTGACTGACAGTTTCCAGCCCAAACAACATGAAACCCAGCCAACTCCAAAAAGACACAGCCCAAGATATAGTTTATTAATAATAATAATAATAATATAATAATAATAATAATAATAATAATAATAATAATGTTATATGTCCTATATAATCAATCAACAGCACTTACAGACTTGACAATTCACAACATTGTTGGTTGTTCTTTATTATATTCTAACCAGATCCAGATTATACTGGGACTGCAAAGGACTTGACTCTTTAAACACAACAAAGCTTATGTTTGTTGTGGTGCCATGTCCTTTTATTTCATGATGTTCTGCTGTAATTTCATTAAACGTTGTGTGCTTTTCTGCCGCACAAAAACAACTATTTTGAAAGAATTGTCCTCTGAACACTTTCTAAAAAACCTGCCACATTTGAAAAGAAGCCCAAATCATAACAACTCCATCCACAGCTATTTTTCCAGCCCTAAACTGGTGAAAACCCACCCAGTTTAGAAGAATCGATCACACACAGTTCGTTGCAGAGAAGCACACACCGTTTACATAAAACCAGATGCTATAGTTTATTCAAACTGGTTTGACATGACCCGTTATGCCGGTTTTGACCGGTTTGAGATGACCGGTCATGTCGAAATAATGACAAACGTTATGTTCATGTTTTGAAGGTAGCTGGGAACAAGGGAGTTACATTTTTAAAAACTTACTGAAAAAAAGAGGAGAAAAGTGAATCAACAATAAACAGCTAAAAACAGGAGGTTTGCCAGAGTTTGCAGCACTCACTTTCTATCAGGTAACGATTGCATCCTCTAAATTGTTTTATTGGACAGATACTTAGATGAACAAGCATTCATATGTAAGGTAAGATATATTATTTTTATGCCCTAGTTTGGTTGTTAGCAGCAGCTAGCTCAGTGCCGAGTCCCGGAAAGAAAATATGTTTATTCAGTGGGACTTTTATGCTAAAAAAAAAACCAAAACAACTAAATTAAATATAACCTACCCAGCCATACAGTCACAGTGAGCTGTGACTATGTGACTATTCCCCCACATTATTTCGGAATAATGACAAAATTTTGTCTGGTCAGAATTTCGTGACTAGACACGAACATGGGGTTTCTGTAGATCAGAGCTAATCGTTGACTCACATTGGGCCTGAATCCATCGTCTTACGATGACTCAACATTAACATACAACTCCAGCATAAATTTGGGTTTACAGAAGCTAAATAAATTATTTACCAAGAGATCCAAGCACATAGAAATGACATGGGTTTGTCTGTTGTTAGCGATTGCATCGTTATCACAGACTAGTTACTTAACTCACTACTCATACGGCAGAAAAAAAGTCGACAGACATTTAATGTTTTGTTTTTAAGCCTAAATGGTTCACCAAAAATGAAACTGAATATTCTCCAGGCTTTTGAAAACGTTCTTCTGGCTTGTCATATAATATGAACTCTGCAGCTCCAGATACTTATGTGGATCCCCTCCATGCCCAGTAGATTATAAGAGAAGTCTTTTTTACTGAGTTAATACGGATCATATCCTAAATATACCCGCATTTTTTCGAGATGCCTCGTCTGTACCAGCCTTTATAGGACATTAGCGTACTTGTTGTGATCAATTTTGCTTGGTTTTGAACCAATGAAATCCCCTTCCGGACCTCCATCTGAATTTCGCGTGTCATCCGGGTCATGTGACTGGAACCCAGCAATTTATAAATTCTTTGTGCCCTTTCTCAAATTCAAAATTCAGTGATTGGCACTGAGATGAGTTTTTACAGTCGCATTGAAATTGGTTTATTTTGCAAAACTGCAGTAGCAACAAACAGATGTTGCTACTGATGCAAACCACAAGGAAGACAACAGGAAGTGGTGGTACGGTGATGGCGCAATGTGCCTTTTTTTAATGACTTATCGCATTACCAACTTATTCACGTGTGACTTTAATCAAGTTTATTATTTCATGGAAACACTGCAATTGCAAAATTGTGTTATTTTATTTAGATTAGCGGAATAATGACAAAGTTTTGTGCACACTTGCAAAGGAAAAGCAGGTAAAACTGGTTTGAGGATGATCAAACACAATTAAGTTTTCTATAAAAAAAAAAGCAACAGGGAGTGTCACTATGAGCAGAATGACAAGAGCAACACGGTGAGTGTTTTAAGGAGATAATGTGAAAGAAGAGTCACTGCCATCCAAATGTAGAGAGCTCATCAATCACTGACAACGAGGAACAAATGGTCCTGAATGCCTCATGAGAAATGACTTGAAACTCTTTTATTGTGAACAGACTGTTAAAACACCTTTTCAGCACATTATTGAACAAGATTGTAAAGGATGAGTTGTCGAGTGTGGGAGCTCAGATGCAGCACACCCAAAGACTGTATAAATCATGCAGAACCCTTTAATGCGATGCATTTTGTATTCAGTAGTAACAGTTCACTGCTTTTTTTAAATGCAACTACTCCTGCAATCACACAGCGTTTTCAGTTTACTGCATTAAAGGCCTAAAGGGGAGCTGAGCTTGTGCTGTTCCAGCCTCTGGGACAATGAGTGTGCTGGATTTTTAAATACAATTCTAATTGCTTTAGGGTGAAAAAGGCATGTCATCAGGTAGAAAAACAATAATAAAATGAACTCCTGCAATTCTAAAATAAGAGTTCCTCTTATTTACAGAGAAACATTAAGAATTACAACTTAAAGCATTATGTAATTATGACCCTGATGCCTTCATTTGAGCTGTCGCATTAAATATAAAAAATGCATTCAAGGTCTTCAAACTTCTCTTAAGCTGATGAGCCATGCAGAAATAAAGAGTAAATGTTCCTGAATGTTTTACACAAGAGCCTGAATTCAGCATTGAGGCGTGTAATTTGAAACTGTCTGCTTCACTTTTAACACAAGAACAAACCTTAAAATATGGAAGAGGTTAACTGCCAGAGCGAGGAAATAAAGTCAAGAGCTGAATCTCGTTATAACAAAATACAAAATTGTTTGAAACAGGAAACATTTTCAATACGAGATGAAAAACCTATGTGCACATAAGCATAAGCACTGAATATTTTTCCTACCAATATGTGTACAGTTACACCTGCTAATGAGTTAAGATGACATCCAAAGTTACATAAAAAAAAAACATTCAAGAGTAAATGGAAATTCAGAAAAAACATATGAGAAAATAGTATGTTGAGATCAATTAAAAATATATTAAATATATTAGTTTTTGATGTAAAGCCATGTACAAGTTTGAAGACTATCAAAAACAAAACACTTCCTGTTGCGGCTGCCTTAAACAGCAGGGACAGCTGTCATATTTTCATCTCTTTGCTATTTTTTAACTACTCAAAAATAGACTTTGCCAACTTTAGAACACTGATCTCTGGCTGGTGACAACACATCAATGTGTTTTATGTTTTAAATAGCATAGCCAAATATATATATACATGGAGTCACCTTTACCTGTCAGCCTCTGAGGCTTAACTGGAAAACAGACCGACTTCAGGACAAAGGTGGAAAGACATTTACATCCAATTTTGTAAATGTTAATCTATGAAAGTTCTTTTTTGCAGAACCCAGAGTAATTCTTACTTGAATTCTGAAAAAAGTCAAGATTCTTTAAAAAAAAAAAGTCAGAATTTTGAACTGAAGTCAAAATTCAAAGAAAAAAAAACGTCAGCATATCAATGTTTTTTACAGAGGATCCAATCTTCTTCCATATAAATCAATACTGAAAAATGGAAATAAATAATCTACATTACACTACTATTAAATAAATGAGAAAAGTTCTTATTTTTTTATTTTTGGATGCAATATTCGGCACCTTAATTACTTTATCAAGCCCTTTTGTGGCCATTTTGACTCTGTATACCCCAGTTACCTATTAATCTATACGAAATTATAAGACAGTTATTTCAATAATTGATTAATCACAACTAATCTGATTAATCAGTTCACCTCTGTTCTCCCTGACATATCTTCTGAGCTCCTCCTTCTTTATGATGCTGTTCGTCCACTAATCCCACATCTGTCCATAATCTGAAGATTTACGCGATGTTTCGCTGCTCCAGTCCTGCCAACCTCAGGTCAGCACCTGGTCCAGATCACGTCTGAATCAGTCGGCAAACATTTGCAGCTCCAAACCAAATCCTTAAGGGACTCAAGCTGTTAAGATTACAGGATTTCTGAACCAGCCTTCTCAGATTTCTGTGACCTTTCTTATGAGCACAAACGGCAGAGAACATGTCACAGAAACTGCACCATCAGTTATTTTATAAGGTAATAGTGGAGGAAAGTAAACTCCTGATGGCTGTAATGTTTAAGAGAAAGAAACTCAAAACCAGGACAGTTCAAGGTTTCTCCTCCACCTGGAGTCCCTGCCATGACATCTTATCAAGTATTTTCGGTCTAGTTAGTAGTCTTAATATTTTATTGGACTTGAAAAAAGACAAACCTAACTTTTCAGCAGGCTATAGTTGCTTGTTTTTAGTCAATAATTCTTTAATAACCAAATTATTTCAGTTATAACAAGGGTGTCCAAAGTGTAGCCTAGGGGCCATTTGTGGGCCTTAATATCATTGTGTGTGGCCCCCAACCACAAGTCAAAAGTGGTGAAAATTTGGCCAACAAAATAGAAAACAATTGATGAGCCAGATCATTTAGAAAAGCTCTTTTTTTCAATAAGAAAACACTCTGAATCCCCTTTTTATTGGTTTATTTTAGATACTTATTATTAAGTAGGTAAAACAAAACAAAAAAAGAAGAAGAAAGATGACAATAAATAACCAATAATTAAATACATTTTGTGGCCTCCAATAGTTTAAATTTGACAGTTTTGGCCCCATTACTAAAAATTTGGACACCACTGATCTATGACTTGAGAAAAATGCTTTGCTAAAAGTTAAATAATCTTGTACATTTTTTATCAATATTAAGGACTTACGTACTTTGAAAAAACTCATATTTCTTGCTGAAAAGTTACCATACTTGTAAGATAATACACTTGAAATAAGACAAAACTAAGAGATTTTCACTTGTAACTAGACTAAAATATTTGGTAAGATTTAGTTTTTTGCAGTGCTCTGGTAGCGTTTCCCGTCCACAGATCCTTCTTAGTGAAACAGCAGTCACCTCTAACAATCTGCTCCTCAGTTTGTCTCCACCGGGAACGTTTACGTCAAGAAAAGCTACTTCATTCATCTTTCCCGTCCTGCTGCCCCCCCAGCGGCTCGCAGAGCCAAATGAGAATCAGATGTTACGCGCAGGAAGGACGCAAAGACGGACCCCCGCCCATCCTGCCTGCCTCGCCGGGGAGGTGGGATAGCATCTGTGCACCACGCGCACATCGACAGGAAGTTCAGCATTCCACCCAACTTTCATCACTGCAGCTGAGGCAGAAATCTGGCCTTTTCATTACGCCACACTTGAACTTGAAGCAGCAAAAGACATTATGGAACGAACGCTGACTTCATTACATGTTTCTGATTCGACTTGCCATGTACGAACCTTTAAAGCTTCTCTACCCAGTTTAGAGTTGAGCAGAAACATTGTCTGAGAAGGAATAACTAGTCAAAACAAAAAGAAGCAAGGCGCCCCCTCCCCGTCTTTTAGCCCACAAATTCCTTGACAACTGCTGTAAGCTTCCTGCTGGCATTTGATATGCTCCATTTGGTTCCCATGACCGAACTCCAGTCATGCTGAGGTTTCGCTGAGCAGAAACCTCAGAGACTCGGTGACACTCAGAGGTTTCTCTGCACTCTGATGGGAAGCTGCCGTCAGTCCCTGAACCAAGAGGCTGACAGAGAGCTGAGTGGGATGTAAACACTACAGAGTGTGAGGCCCAGGCTAAGAAAAGAATAAACTTACCAGAATGAAGTCAGAAAATTACAAGAAAAAAAGTTGAAGTAATGTGGAAACAAAGCAATAATAATGAGAATAAAGTCATAATATTTCAAGAATAAATTCACACCAGAATAAAGTAAATCATAGAAGCATAAAGTCTTAATATTATATGAATAACATTACAATACAGGAAGAATACAGCCCCATCACCTGGCAACCTGTTCAGGGTGACCCGCCTCTTGCCCGTTGGGCACCAGCAGCCATCAGGATCGTATAAGGGACAAGCATGTAAAATAATGGATGGACGGATAAAGTCCTACGACCATAAAGTTGTAATAATGCGAAAATAAAGTCATAATATGAAAATAAACAACAAGAATAAAGTCATTTTACAACACTAATATAATATTTTGAGAATTAAATTGTAATGAAGAGTAAAGTGATAATATGAGAATAAAGTCAAATTAATTAAATTAAAGCTACTGCTAAGGCTTTGATGTTCATTCATCTTTCCTGTCTAGATGCATGCTGCTGTTCCATGCTGTTTCATGAAACAGCAGCATGCATAACAGCAGCATATCATATGCAGCATTAATATGCTGCTAATATCATAAAGCAGCATATGATATGCTGCTTTACCTGTAATGTTCTCATTATTTTCACATTCTCTTATTATCATGACCTTACTCCCTTAATATGACTAAACCTGCATTACTACAACTTTGTTCTGGTAATATTATGACTGTAATATCTTGACTTTATTCTCATAATTTTATTACTTTATTCCCATAATATTCTGACTTTATTCTGATAATAACATAATAAAGTCATATTTTTTTTGATCATATTTTTTCTTACCCTGACCCTACAACTCTGCTGTAAAGCACAGCACTGCTTTCAATGTGTAACTGCAGCAGTCATGTTTGGGTGTCTTCCTGTCATTACCAGGGAAGACACAGAGGAGCCGCTGTGGGTTACTGTGTGTAATTAGCTGTGACCTTAAGTGTTTCGGACACGACCTTTTCTGACTGATCTCTCTGGCTGTTTCCACTGAATCGTTTCAGACTGCTGAAGGCTGCAGGGCTGCGTTTATCGATCCGGCCCTGGATACAAACCAGTGACCTTGCCATCACTGATATTTCAGCTGCATGAAACCTGAACCACATCAACCTATCCCTCCCCATCTCTAAATCTGTGTCTCCTCTCCAGCGAGGCAAACTCACCCAGCTGACTCTGTTTTTCCCAGCATGTGGTTACGAGGTTGGACAGCTCCTTGTACTTCTCTGCCAGTTGGAGTTTGCCGTTGTTGAGGCGGGGTCGCCGAGCCAGGCTCTCCTCGGCCAGGCTGCGGTTGGAGGTCAGCTGCATCTCCCGGTCAACTTGGAGCTCCTGGAACTGCAGAAGAAGAAAAAGAGTCAAACGAGGTCGATTTGTTTTCCGTTTAATAACATGACGGATGTTCGGACTCACGTGTTGAGTCAGCCATGCATGGAAAACATCTGTGCAGTCTGGGCATGTGGTGCATAAGACTATGCAGATGACACCTTAAAGTTCTGATTTAGAAAATAAATCTGCTCCACACACTGAAATGTTACAGTGTTAGTTTTTTTTTTTTTTTTTTTTTTTGCAGAAACACAATACCTTACCAAGTATTTTTGAACTGAGAGAAAGAAAACCTCACTGTTACCAGAATCTTTTTTAAAGGTGATTGTTGGGGAAAGTTAAAAAATGCCAAAACATGTTACATTCAAGATATATGTTTAATTTCTAATAATTTTCCTAACAATTATGTTGTGGTGATCTAGCTGCAACAGTAAAACAGCACCAACTATTTTGGTGCAAATATCTGAGTACACTTAACTAAGAAAAAAACTAACTTACAAGAAACTTTTCGGCAAGTAGTTTTAGAACCACAATGATGTTTCTGCCTACACCTGTTACCACCATGTCCCACTTTAGCAAGTGGGACATTATTTGAGTTATCAATTAACCTAACGATTAATTGATTAATCTTTTTTCTTTAAAATGCAGACTTTTCATGTCAGCAAGTGGGACATGGTGGTAAAAAATGTTGATGGATGGAGTGTCCAGCTCTCTGACATGCAAAAATGTCATCTTTTTAAGTGCTTTTCTACATGTAGCCAAGTCTGTAGAAAAATAATGTCGTACATATGGGATTATTTTCTGAAAAGTTTTTATCAACATGAACTCACACAATTTGCCCCTGATCGTTGTTGTAAACATGCCAAACCCATAGGGGGCAGAGTAGCTCAAAGCCAAAGCTTCCTGTTAGGCATTAAACATAATTTGCATGGACAGATATACAGGTTGAACAACTTTAAGTAGAACATTAGAATATAAAGTCATTAACACACAAGACAATGCTTATTGCAAATAATTTCAAAAACTAGTATGTGGATATATTGGTGCATTATTTGTCACAGACTAATGTGTGGCATCCTAAATCTCAGTTTTCCTATGAACACACACAAACACAAATACAGTTTTCACAAATTTGCCCTTTTGTCCGATTTTTCATCAATTATAATTTTTAGTAATATCAAGCAGAGTTTTTACATGGATGAAAGGCCAAAACATAAGAAATATTTCAATTTTTGTCTAGTACAGTTCTGGTGTATGCCTGCATAACTTGTCCTTAATAATAATATTAATACATGAAATTTATAATGTGACTTTTAGGACACTCAAAGCCACCCATAGCTAACAGTTGCCTAACTTCAACTACTCCCATACTTCCCACCAGTTTAGTCTTTGAAAAAATGAAATGCTCATTTGACAGCAAAGATGATTTAAACTCTAAAAACATGTGGCAAAATGTGCCTCTAATATGAAGCAATAATGACGCACCAGAGCGGGAACGTTTCACTGAAAAAGCTTGAAGGAAATCTGCTGTAAATGAGGCAAGCTCTGTGGTTAGTTTTCAGGCTGATAAATGTTTGCTTTTAACACCAGCAGGATTCCCTGGAAACCAAGAGAAAACTCAAACACAATCTGTGAGGGTTGGGAGGGGTCTCTGTGTGCAAATATAGGACATTGGTTGACTTTGTTCAAGCCGATGAGAAGGTGGGCTTTGTTTATGGGTGAGAGACCATATACTGTGAGAGCTCATCCTCTCAGCAGGAACAAGAAGCAGAGCAGCTAGTCTTAACGCAGCCTGACCGAAGACAGGTTTGAGTGCTTGACAGCAGGTCATCTTATCATTTAATGCTGCACAGACTCAACAGCTCCAAAATGTTAAGTGACCTCCTGGGGAATAACTTCGCAGCTGAAATCATATTCTCAAAGTGACAGTCGATCAGGCAGAGGTGAAAAACTTCTGCTTAAATAAAATAATACATATTTTCATATTATAATCACGATTTAAGGTTATTAGATGTAAAACAAAACTGCATAAGTTTACATGTTTTATTTGATTTTTTTTTTTGTTGTTTTTACAAATAAAGCTCTTAATTTCACCTTGAACCAATGAGGGTGGAGGCAGACAGAAGGACTGATTAAAACATCACTACTGTTGCACTTTTTAGATTATTTCTTAGATCATTTTCCTCTAGGTGTAGTTTGATTGGAGACAACAGTTGCAAGATTTGTTACATTTTCTCCTGGTGAGATTCGCTTTCACACTGCACTGTGTCAAATGAACCAAATCCTTCGTAAAACCTATTCCCTTCCTCACCCATAGAGGCACTATATCAAGAATCACTGAAGGAAACGACACAAAAATCTCAGAAGAAAAAAGAAGATCTCCGGTAGGTCCAACTTTCTTCTTCACGACATGTAAACAAAAATGGGATAGTGTCAGATTTTAGCGGCTGCGCAATTTCTTTTGTCTTTTTTGAAGCATTTCTCCTGCTAGCATGGATTACCTGTGCTGTAATCCAGTCCTGATTTTGGAGCGCTCTCCTGTCTGCTTGGTGTTCATATAAGCGAAACAGCACCAGAGTTCACTTCAACCAAACCAAGATTTGTAGGCAGACTGTTGGTTGAAGGATTGAATGATTAGCATTCATCAAACGAACCAGAGTTTCTAGGCACATGGACTGGATTTGGATTAAAGCGGACTGAACAGGAATCGCGTGAATACACCCAATGTTTTCCACCTTATGCAGGAAGTTGTTGCTGAACAGGAGAGTTCTCTAAGTGACAAAAATCTAATTGATTAATTACCGACCCTATTTTTTTCACCTTCATTTAAACCTGCCTGCTTCCTTTGCTGCTGGTGCACCTGAATTTACAGAATGTGGGACAGTGAAGGATATTTATTTTCAAGTATTACATGCAGTTCCATCTGCAGGTGAAAAACAGGCAAAAAAGAAAATCCAAGGCATTTGAATAATTTTGCAAGGCATGGTATGATAATATGTATTCAGGTGAGTCACATGTATCAGGTCCACTGTTTGTGAATCTACAAAGAGGAGTGAAAGAAAAGATAGGAACAGACCTGAGAGAATCAGCTATTTATACTTTAATATGCAGTCTCCCTGCAGCTGCACACAGAACAAACACATTAACATTTTGGTCTTTTTCTAAAATTGCAGCCTATAAAGCCAAGCTGCTGGGCTTAAGTGAAAATAAAGATTTACTTTAAGCTGATTTGTAGATACTGAAGACAAATGTCAAACAGCCAAACATGCAGAATAAACCTGGAAGCATTAAAATAGCGTGAAAGCGAGATTGTTTTGGGATGTGGAGCTCAGTGCAGCTGTCCTGCTTTTGGGGCATTCAGATATTTTGACATATGGGGGAGGGGTCCAGAGTCAGAGAGGGGTCCAGAACAATAAAAAGACGTCATAAATAATTCAAATGATTGCTGTCTCCCATGTCCTCGTTGTAAGGACATGGGAGACAAAACCTGTCCGTCCCAAGGGTTCGGGTGGATACGTTTCTGACTCAACAGGGTTAGCAGTCACTTTGGGCCTGAAGGTCCCGCCGCTGCACACCGCATCTGTCTCGCATTTTCGTGGGTCATTAAAAGCCGGTCCCAAATTCAAAGGAATTCACAGAATGTCCTGCATTTTAGGACTGGCCGATATGGCTTCAAAATAAAACCTCAGATTTTTTCCAATCGATTATTTTTCTCACTTTTTTTAAAACTAAAGAAATTGCAAATTACAAAATTACTTTTGAAAAGTGACTAAATTAAATGACTACTTCTGCAAGTTATATGACAGAGTATCAGTATTGACACAATACATGTTCATCAGATCTTTTGCACAAAATCATTCTAAGATTACGAGATTTCAGTCTGCTCCGTTCTGACTCCTTTCAGAATGAGCTGTTTTATGACTCTTTCACTTTAAATCCAAATAATGTGCTGCTGGCCACGCCCCCCAACCCAACTCAACATTCATATTCACATGCAACAGAAGTGACTTAAGGATGGTAAGTCAACAACAAAACACTTCTCTTTTCCAGCAGCCACTGTACAGCGCATACTGAGGTAAACCCAGACAACCAAATGTGCCAGAGCTCAGCTTGGGTTGCTGAGCTCTGAAAAAATGTCATTCTAATGAGAATAAAGCTTCTAGAGTCATCAAGATTTGAAGTGACCAACAAAGTCTCTATGTTTCTTTCTTCAAAATACTCCATTGTTTCAAAGTCCTGTTGCTGATCATTTGATGCTGACGTGTAAAAGTATTTTTTTTATTTGTACACCCACTACCAAAGTATAACTTCACAAGATGCTCAATTTTTTATCATTTTTCTTGTCGTTCTCATAAAATTACAAATTTGTTCTCCTAATATTATGACTTTATTCTGACATAATGACTCAATCCTCAAAATTAAAAAAATATAATCATAACCTAGCCTTAATTATTACTTGTAGATTTGACCTTAATTCAAAGTCCAAATAAATAAAAGTTGAAAAATATGTTGGTGAAACAAGATGGTCGCCCTGAGTGTGCAGACATCACTCAAGAAGTGCAATGGTGAAAAAAAAATCCAGATGTTCCAAAAATGAAACCTTCAAAAGCCCAAAAATATTAATCAATAGAAATCAGAGAAATTTAATGGCAATAAATTGTCCCAGGAGTTACTACGGTAAACAATAATATTGTTATTTTAAGACCATTTTCCAGCAATGGCATAATAATACAAGAACACATTCCCAAAGATCAATAAACTTTAAATTCGAAGGAACATTTAACACTGGAATTACAAGGCATTTCAAAAACCCCAAATAAATAAAACAGAAACAACAAATGAAATAAATTGTGAAATTTTTTATAAATAAAATTATTCTTCAAAAAATGGGCTGGCTGAAACCAGAGCACCAGATTGAAGATTTATCATCCAGTTTTTGTTAGAGCGAGAGAAAACAAAAAAAAGATAAATCATATAAATGAACATTTCTGAGCTGGTTTTAATTTATCCTGTGATCAATTTACTTATTGCTTATTGCGACTTGCCTATGAGTTTGTAGAATGTCCCACATAGTTGTTGATTATTTCAGAAAGCCCATTTCCCCCCCGAGAGGAATGAAAAGGACGTTTCGTTTTCATCTTGTTTATCCAACAACAACCGCTGTCGTCTTGAGGGACAGCAAGTCTTTTGCACTTTGATGCCTGGGCTGCAGGGGAAACTGACAGCGTTTACTATCCTCCACAAACGATGTTTGGGGATTTTGGAGAAGACGAGATGCAGTTCTGTCGTTGTTTGCTGCGGTTTCACCCGTCTGGCTGCATAAAATGCAGCAAATGGGCGTTTCTCTTTCATCCTCGACAAGTCTGAGTCCTAACGAGGTTTCCGCTGTCTGCAGCCATCAATTAAACACTTGGCCTGGGACAAAAGCAGCGGCCGGAGTTGCTTCCTTGAAAGGGAATCTGTTTGCAGCAGACTTGTGGAAATCAGGGGCTGGCCTGTAAATATCAAGGCAACATCTTGTTTTGAAAGGGAAAAGTTTCAAGCTGATATGACCAGATTTATTAGTGTATCAAAGGAAGATGTGCGATGTGTCATCGGTTGGCTTTGCAGCTCATTTGTTAAGCTGACAGCTCTGAGTGACACTTTCACTGTTTTGATATGAGAAACCATTTAAAGTTTGCATGTATTCCCTCCGTCTGATGCTTTGAGTTTCAGGTTTACCTCACATAGCCTGGAGGTGAAATGACAGGACATCCTGACAGGACAAAAGGAGTCAATTCTGTTGGATCTTGCACAGGGCTTTGCCTTTAAGGATGATTTTAAAGAACAATAAAACCCACAAACGGATTTGGAAATTGTCGGCTAAAGCGTGTGGATTACTGCGTGTTGAACTGGAATGCAAAGATTAGAGAGCACCAGTATGGGTGTTTTTTTCAAGCTAGCAAAATGGGAAGAAACAAAGTGAACACTGGCACCAGTTTGGCACTCGAACACTTCCCTCTTAATGACAATTATTAGAAAACCTGCAAAACAAGACATTTATTGGAGGTGAAGAAAAAAAAAAGAAATCTTTAAAGAATCCCAAATCCTTGTCCTAGAAATTCTGATTCAAAATGCTATGAATAATATTTAATATTTTTTTCATTTAAAAGTTAAGTTAAAGAATTTTATGTATAAACTTATTTTTGTTTAATCATAAACTGGTGGTATTTGGTACAGTATGCAACCTGGCTTGTTTTAAATAAATATTCTATTTGTGTACACTGTCTTTTCCTCTTGCCAGTCACATAATTTAAACACAATATTTAGAACAGAAAAATTGGCTTCCGAATAAAAAATAAATTCAAGTGTGACCCTAAAAGTCAGAATCAAATCACTAGAAGATTTGAATCTGTAATATTTAGAGATGTAGAGGACTGCAGGCGGACCAAAGTGAACTCTGGTCCACCTGCAGACCTCTGTCTCAGTTCGGTTGTAGTGAACTCTGGTGATTTGAATGCATATGTGAGCACCAAGCAGACTAGAGACCACTCCAAAAGCAGGAAGCAGATTGTAGCGGAGGGCATTCTGGGTAAATACAACCAAAACAAATGGAAAGTCTCCTGCTAATGAAAGAAGTGGATAGTGGTTTTTAGCCAAAGACAAAAGAGAAACATTGCAACTGCTAAAATCTGATGCCACTCCATTCTTGTTCAAATTTACAAGAATAAGGAGTTGTGCTCAGTGTTTTAAGCAGAGGTTTTTCTGTTGTTTCCTTCAGTCATTCTTAGTGTAGCGCCCCCATAGGTGAGGAGGAGAACAGGTTTTCAAAGGGTTTGGTTGGTTTGACATGCACATGTGAACACCAAGTGCAGTGAGAAAAAGAGCTGGAGCAGCTGAAAATATAACAAATGTTGGTAGTTTGACTCTACTGGACTGTCAAGTGTGAAAACACCCTTAAGTTATCCAGTGTTTTATTAACAACACACAACTTCCCATAACAAGTTTCAATCCTCTCTATTGCCATTCTTGGAAATTAACTCATCGCAGACTTTTAACTGGCTGAGACAAATGTCATCTGATGCATCTCCAGTAAGGAGTTATACTGCATCAGGCAGACTGCAGCAGTCATGATTCACATTCATTTCCTGAGATTAAGCCAAGCGGTTTACTTAATAATAATAATTAACACAAACTTGTCAAGGCAGCGCAATTTTGAGCAGAGAGACGGGATGAGAAATGTTACACACAAGGTCCGGATTAGGATTGTCCATGGTTAAAAAGCCATGTAGACTCATCACTTAAGAAAATAGCAACAGCTTTCCTTTCAATTTACAAATGTAGCAAAATAAAGTTACGGAAAGCAATCGACGCACACAATGGAAACACTAAAATACACCATTGAAATCAAGTATCTAAAACCAACTATTAAACTGTAGAAGTTTAATAGTACATATTTAGTGAAGTGAGAAGCTGTTTATGTTTTCATGCATCCACCTGCAGTGATTCAGGCTATAATCGCTGAGATTATCCAATCCACACAAGCTCTGTATTGGGTATTAATAGCACATTAATTACCACTTCTGTTGACTCTGACTAACGCAGCCGAAGGCTCAAGCAGCTCTGAGTCAGAAATTCAACTATTTAATCTCCTTCATCCCAGGGTTTTAAATTTCAAATCTTTAAACCTGATTATATTGCCAAAATAAATGTGTTTTTAATTTTCTGAGCTAAATCCAACATTATTCAGCTTTTACCTTCTTTGGGACATGATGGTCACACAGCTAAAGGTCCAGTTCAAGGATTTTAAAACTCATTTCTTAATTCTCTAATCTAATATCCCCCCCAGTCATTCAAACGACTGACTGCAGGATGACTAAACCCACGCTGGTTTATGTTTCACTTGCACACCCATAGCTATGGAACACCCAGCCTCCTGAATGCTTTTTATTGTCCACAGAAAAAAAAAAACTAAAGAAAAAAATCTCACAAACAGAGCTTTTGAAAAGGTTTCGGACCCCCCTGGTTGGCACACTAAGTTGTGTTCATGTGTGTGAGTGTGTGTTTGCATTCCCGGTGCTGCAGGGGACATAAATGTATTAATACAGTCCCGTGTTAATACGGGAGGAAAAGCGACCGTAGCAGTGGTTATGAATTTTTAATATAAAGACAGGGTTTAAGGAAAGGTCAAGGGTTAGAGGAGCAGCAGCTGTGGTTAAGAGGTTATTCTGAGTGATATTAAATTTAAATAAATTAAAGATGCTATCCAGTGGGGTTTTTTAACTCGCAAACTGAATGTCCACTACAACAAAAACAGCTGAGCAATCAAATATGGGGTTTGACAAAATAAAAAGTTCTTTCATAAAAGCTGAGGAAACAAACATGCTAATTCTCCTCTGGGCCGAGATGCATCACTGACATCACAAGAGGTGCAAAAATTTTAAGCGATTTTTCAGATCATGAAAGATTCAAATTGTGTTTGAGTCTCAAGCTAAAAATATGAAGCTCAAATTGAAACACCTTAATTTTTGATTTATTGTTAAAAAGTGAGAAGGAAACAAAATTTAATTTATCCAACAAATTTAAAAATTAGTTATTGATTCTGAGTCAGGACATATCATCATAAGAAACTGAGTTAGCAGCATCTTTTCAGACATGACAACAGGGGGTCCTGGCCCCTGTTGGACCCCGCCTAGGACCTCCCATGTATTGAGTCAAATACAAGCCAATCAAATGCAGCGAAGGACTTGAGAAAAGGTCAACCTCACTGATTTAAAGCATGAAAATAAAGACAACATAAAGAAAAACTCAAATTGAAGAACTCAAAAGAACCACCTTCTGTGATGTCATCAGAGACACGCCTGCACAGAGGCTGATTTTATCATGATCAGCCAACAATTGACAACACATCAGAAAAACAAACTGAAAAACTGACCATGACAGGTTGTTGTTTTGGTGTCGATGATTTCAAAGGGAAGTGGCTTGATTTTAGTGAAAAGTCAAGCTAACCGCTTTAATCATTGTAATTATCCTTATTTATTAAGGTGGAAACATATGAGGAATAAAACAATAAAAACGTAACAAACATGAGCGATTTGAAGAAGTATGAGTTGGATTTTTTCCTGTGATTTGTGACGTCCAGTGAATATGTAATGTGAAGAAACCCTCCTACCCTTCAATGTGTGAATCAATGCAAACCACAAAGAGCAGCGCAGAGCAGAGCAGAGCGGCGCTGCATGGGGGCTCAGCACTGCATCTGATGCTTCCTCCAACAGAGGGGCCAAAACACAATAACACGCATTCAAAGAGCAGAAATGTGACGATTGGATCAAAACTTAAAGCCTTACATATGGTGTGAGTGGGGAAGGCTTGGGGGGAAAACACGAATTGGAAATCTGACCGCTCGCCACGCAGACAATCGATGAGCCATCACATATCTGCTTCACATGAACTGCTCACCCAAAACACACGTTTATTTTGACTTCAGTTATTACACATAATTTACATTTCAAACGGTTATCAGAAGTGGTAGAGCAGGATAATTGGCGGATGAATTTAGCGGTACTTTGAGCGTGTAACAGAAGATGCCTACCTTCTCATTGAGTCGAATAATTTGGTCCATTTTGTCGTCGCTGTGTAAAAGCTCCCTGAGTTCAGTAGAGCTTAAAGCCCGATAGCCGTCGGGACAGGAGTTCCCTTCCTTAGAGTTGGACATTTTGACCCTTACAAACTGCGCCTGGGAGACGGAGAGACGCGTTGGGTCGCAGCGAAGTCCCGCCGCACTCTGCTCACATCTCGATGGCATTGGAATGCGAGGCGCCCGCACGCGGCGTCAAACTGCAAAACCACAACTCTTCCTGTAGACCTTTCCAAAATAAAAGCTTTCCTGATCGTTCTGCGTTCGATTTGTACGAAGCTAAATTGGGGACATGGAGTTTTTGTTTTTCACTTTTGATTTTTTTTTTCAGATTCAGATTCTACAAAATATATCTCATTATCCAAAATCATCCAAAGTGGAACAAATTAAAGAAAAAACATTCAGATATCCCAAGACCAAAACTTAACACAGCCTGGAGATTTTACTTTGCGGTTCAGACATCCAAATCCAGAGATAAAATAGCAGAATTTGTATGTCAGTTTATATTGTTCATCATCTGATTATATAATTTTGTTCCAATTAAATCTGATGTTGTGAATGGTAAATATTTACTTAGTAGGAAGAATATATGTTTACAAAAGCGTCATAGTGATAAACAGTGTTAAAGATATCAGATCTTTCTAAATAATCTATTTTTCAGACTCCAGGGTTGGCTCCAGTGAACAGCCACTCATTTAAACAAACTACATGGTTAAAGTGTATGACTATTGCAGTAAATTATGGCTGAGATGCTATTATTATGTGGTTTGTGAGGGGGAAAGTCACTTTATGTAGGTCAGAAGAGTAATGGTTCACGGCTGTTTTAGTGTTTTGTTTTCATTCCATTTTATTTTATTTTTAATATGTCGTTTATTGTGTTTTATTTCGCATTACAATAATATTTAGTGTTGGAATCAGATGAGGGACAAGCAGCCACTAGGGGGCGCCCAAGACAACTCGTAATTTTGGATCTATTTTCACCAAGTAACTTTTTGTTCTCATCACTATTTTATGCTTTTCATGCTTAGGTTCTTCTGCTTTTCAGAGTCATATTTTGTGCATTATTTCCTTCTGTGTGTTTCTTTCGCAGCACATCCCTAAGTCAGAAACACAGGCAACAATGTTTTTGTAATCCTACTGAAATTAATCATTTTAATCCATAATAATTCCAACTGAAAAGTTTCCCTTGTAACCTTTTGGGGGATTAACCATTCTCTGACAATGATTCAGCAAGAAAAAGCAACATAGAAGAGATTCTCTTTTCTACTGAGAGCAAGCATTTAATATCATTTGTTGCACTCTGTTGAAAGAGGAATCTGAGCAACAGTTTGGTTTTCCCCAGGATATGCCAACTGTGTGTTTCTAGAAATCCTCTTCTGTTTAACCATTTCTTGAAGTTCTTCTGACCTCCAAACTTGTTTAGACTTTGTCTTGGCTCCAGGATTCTCAAACCCCCACATTTGCTACTAAACGCTGGTTTTTCCCGTAAACTTTGGCTTGAGGAAACAAAGCTCCTCTTCTTTCCTGTGGACTGAAGAACAGAGTGATGATGGATCTGTTAAAAATGGAAAGTACCTTGTTCTTTACGTCTAACAATTGAATACAATCATGAGTAGAGACCTAAAATTACATGTGTTTTTGCTTGAGTGGTCCCTTCAAATTAAGAACCAAGTTACATACTGTTTTATGAGTGGATGAAGCCAATACCTATAGCCTAACATCATTTTTAAAATAGCAAATAATAGTGAAGTTAGTACTTCTTTGATCCTCTGGTTTCCCTCACACCTGAAAGGCTTTTTCAGCAGTGACAAGTGAATTGAAAGATTAAGATAAATGATAAGAGGTGGAAGTCAACAACAAAGCATCTCCATTGTTTGTTTTTTTTTTTTTTTGCTCTTCAAAAAAAGGCATAATAAAGGATGTTGACATGGTCAGACATGTTTAAATGGAATAGAAACTATCAAAAGATCAGTGAAGAAAAACTAAGGAAAACCAACTGGATTTTTATGGTCTTTATATATTTATTTGTGTAAAAAATATAGGAATGTACACAAACTAGGGTTTCCACAATACTAAAATCTTCAACTTGATACTGACACTGATACTGAATATCAAGTATCAAAAATATTTGATACTTGATATTATTGCTGATACCGTAGTAACATTTCTTGAAGACAAAGTTCTTTCTAGTCAAGAGTAAAATGTTTGAATAAGTTCAATTACTATATGATGATATTTTTATTTCCTTCATTAGGGCCCAAACAGTGAGACAGATTTTTGATTCTGAAACTAATTTCATGAATATTATTGTTTAATATCATGGATAAACGATTCTTACTCTTAGATGCATAATAAGGTCAAATAACGCTAAATGGAATATATGCTTTGTGTTTACTACTTCCTGTCCATCCTCGATATCAAAGAAATAGAGATTATTCATCTTGAGTAAACGATGACAACATAAATGTGTAGGAGTAGTTCAGGCTAATAAAAACACTCTAAAAGTTTCTACCATAAAAGGTCAAATATATTCACAGTTCAGCTTTAAGGGTAAATTCAACCAAAAATGGGCAGAGCCAATAATTAATGAGGGCAGGGGGAGTTTAGGGTTAAGTGGCTGGGCTAAAATGCGAAGTTATCCACTTTGTTGCTATATTTAGCAACTTTTCTAGACAACATAGAGACCTTTTTAAAACAAGTAAATACATTTTTTAAGCGACTAGCGATAAATCTAGCAACTTTTATACAATCATTCTCCTCCATGTTCTTGTTGGAAATAAATCACATACAAAACTATCGATCAGCACTTAATATGTAATCTGTCACTGGAGGGAAATTAATCTTCCCCAAATTAAAAAAAAATTATATGGGGAAGATGAACACAATCAGAATGTTTGTTGTCATGATAAATGTTTGTTCTGCATTTTTACTGAGGTTTTTATCACTTAGTCTGTTAAACACAAGTACTACAATGGTGTATAAGGCCATGATAAACAGTTAAAAAAGGAGTAAATTTTCAATCTCAGAAAGTTTTTTGAAAAAACCCCTGAAGATTTCTTAGTTTGAACATTTCTGAGATTATCCTCAAAAAGTATTAGTTTTTTTTATTGGTGGAAATTTATTCCTTTTGCTTTACCACCACTTTTTTTGTTTTCGACTATATTCATCAGAAATATTTCACTTACATTTTGGGCTATTCCCTCGGCTTATGAATAAAACACTAAATCTGTCTGAACGGTGCAATTTTTAGTCTGAAGAGGAAGCTCATGTCAGGGAGATTTACTTCATTGCAGTTTGGGGAGTTGTAAAATGTAGTTTGGGAGGATTTAGTTTTCAAATGCTTTAGTTATCTACAGTCTACACACAGCAATCTAAAGAAAAATCCACTTTCACAGTTCTTTAACAAACAAAGCTTCTCTCGAGCTCCAGTATGACATTTTCAGAAAGGCTTCTTCACTTCATCTTCTTTATTGATGTGACTTATCAAGAGTTTTTAATATTTAAGTCGATGTAACCTAGAAAAGTAAATAAAGAAAGTTTTAATGCTGGCATTCTGAGATAAGTTACACACAGTGGTTCACACTGTTTTTGCAAACATGTACATCTCACCTCAAGCTGTATTTCCAACTCTTAATTTTCTTAATTTCTTAATTTTACATTATTAAAATCTATTTTTCTGCATAAATTGAAAATAGTTTCAAAGCATTTAGTAGAGCTTATGAATTGGTTGTGTTTAAAAGTGAGTTCCAATCCCTCATATGATTTGGGTTTTATCAGTATTATTGGGAACTAACATGCATCTGACTTTTAAGGAAAAAATGTTGATTTAGTTATGTTGTTTTTTTGTGCAATTCCTGGGAAGGGCATGGTGATTAAAACCAAAGAGTTCCAATTTATTGATTATTCAATATTGTTAACCTTATTGACAGTATGCACAGAGAAAAAAAATAACTACAGCTTTATAAAATCAATTTAATAAAATACCAAACACAGTTCTTTTCTTTTTTATGAATAGGCTTCTTGTATTTATTTTGTAAATATTAATTTGAAAATAAAGCAATTCTTTAATTATTTTATTAATTTTTTTATTGTTATTATTATTTAGTGTTATCATTGTTCACATTTTTTGTATGTATTCATCTCTGCTCTGCGTATTACAGCAGAGACACTAATGTTTATTTCTCTGTGCTAATTTAGGTTTCTGTGTCATTTTCTGTTAATTGAGTCTCTGTGTTGTCCTGTCTAACCCTTGATTGTCCCCAGCCGTCCCTCGTTCCCCCTGATTACCATCTGTGTATTCATTCTCACCTGTGTCTCTTGCTCTGTGTCTCGCTGTGAAACCGGTTGCTGCCAGTGTCTGAGCTCTTAGCCTTACTGTTCACCTGTGCTGCCTGGATTCTGCTCTGTTGGTTTGGACTTCCATTAAAAATCCTCATTATTGCACTATACCTGGGTCCTCGGCTTCCATCCTCACCTCTTCAACCACAAATCATGACAAAGTTAGCCTACCGTAAACACAATCACATTTATGTGATGCAGTGCAGTTTGCAAACATAAAATTACACGTTTTATTTTGAAAATAAAATAAAAAAGTTCACAAGGTTTCAAATCAAAAATGGTTGAAAGACCTATCGATAAACAAATCTGGAAATTATCAGTAAATAAGTTGTGTAGGAATCAAAAAGTAGAACTGAATGTCCAACAAGCGAACCGTTATCTCCAGCCGTTCTGCTTTTTAAAACATGTGAAAAATAAGCAAAGATGAGAAACATAAGAAATCTGTGAAAGCTCTGCTCAGCAGGAAGGTTGGAAAAAAGTCTTTGTCCTTTTTTTAAAATATTGATCTTATGCAACATCGTCATAGTCGTCCTCATCTTCTCCTCCAATGTCGTCATAGTCCTCGGTGGAAGCAGTGGAGGCGTTGTCCTTCGCTTCGTTGTTCTGATGAGGAGTGAACTCATCCTCCACCGTCACATAGTCCAACTGCTGCTCCATGCTCTCCTCGTACTCATTCTCATCGGCCAGATTTTCGTAGCTCTGACCCAAAGAACCATTGCATGTCATATTTGGATCCAAATCGCAGAGAGGAGGGGGAAGAAACTCGGTTTCATCCTCCACTTTGATGTAGTCCGGCAGTGGATCCACACTCTCCTCGTAGTCATTCTCCTCAGCCAGGTTCTCGTAGCTCTGGGCGACTGAAACTCCAGAGTTTGTGTTTGGATGATTGCAGAGCAGATTTTCCTGCACCTTCACGCAGTCGAGGTTCTGGTCCAGGGCCTCCTCGTAGTCGTGGTCACTCTGATCGTCATGCTCACATTCCTCGGCCAGGTTCTCATAGCTTTGGGCCTCTGAAACAAAATACTTTCTTTTTAGACAGTTTCTTCTCACATATTGAGAATTACAGAACACAAATCAACTTGGTTAGTTGACCTATTATCTAAAGGTGACCAGCAGATTGCTGATAGTGACTTATAATGCTTCCTTGAACAAGTTTGGACTGATCTATGGGCAAATCAAAACATGTTTTTCACATTTGTTGCACAAAATCATTCTTAGATTGTGAGATTTTAATCTGCTCAGTTCTGCCTATTTTGAGCTCCTTTCATTATGAGCTGCTGCCTCCTCAACACAATGTGTACACAAGAGAAAATGAGGAAAGAAAAATTTATAGTTTAAGTAAAAAAAAAAAAACGAGATTTTAAAGCAAAGCTAGAGAAAATGTTGTTTTAGAAACCTTTTTAAGTGCTACTGAAGCTAAATAGGAACAATGTGAAGAATGAGCTTTTTAAGTCTAACTAAACTGCTGCTAGCAATGCCCCCCAAGTCAACGTTTACACTCACAAGAGCAAATGCCTGCAAACAAATGTGAAATTGTTGAACCATACATCCTTAAAAAGCAGAAGTGGAGCCTCCTGCACAACCAACAAGAATGCGGCAAGTGGTTTCTGGATGGCAAGTCAACAACAAAACACGTGTCTTTTCCAGCAGCCATTGTACAGCGCCTGCAGTGAAACCAGCTGAATAAACATGCTGGAGCTCGGCTTAGGCTGCTAAATTATACGTTTTTATTAATATATTGTAGCTTTGGGCTACAAAGCTACAATATAAGTTATTTTTATTCTTTAAACTCAGAGAATCCAGGACTGTAAATAAACTCTACATGTCTCAAAATCTTATTTGTGTAGTTATGTCACATTCAAGCTTCCAGGAGAATTGAGAACATAAGTTTAAAGTTAGTTCAATACAGATTTTTCAAAGTTATTTTTTATGGGTTTTAAATTAGCGAACATATTCATATAAGAGTTACTCTGAAAGTATCTGCAGTGTTCAATTCAACATCTTTTAATTCACTTTGTTCTGTTCATTTTAGTCAACCTCACTGAAGCCCAGAAAATAAGCACAAAACTCTAATTTATAATGTCACTCACACTTGGGATTTCAGATAACTGACATGTCTGTGTGGCTTAAATTAAAAGGAACTTGGCTTCAGAATGCTTGACTGAAAGTGAATATGTGGCTTTCTCCATCTGCGTGGTGTTCAAAGTTTATTGTTAAATAGGTCAGCTGTCATACGGCACCACTCTCTTTTTCAGTTTCTGCAAAACAGTTTGTGCCAGCTTCCGATTTCTGTCCATAAAATGTACGGGTAGGAAAATGAGCTTTACCTGCTGTGAGAAACTGTGTCCGAGGAGGAAGAGGAGGCGTGGCCAGGCCAGATTTTGTCAGCTGATATTTGTTGCTCCTGAAAAGGTTTGAGAACAAAGAAACATTGAAGTTAATTTCTTTGAACTAACATTCTGAAAGAATTCTGCTTTAGATGAGTGAAAAGCATGAAAATACAGGCAACATCCATGGGCTTTATCAGAAAAGGCGATGAAATAATCATGAACAATAAGTATGTTGTATTTGCATTAGAAGTTTGAATAATTTTGGTTAAGTAGTCAAGCAGAACTCTCTTTCATAAGTTGGAGAAGTAGTAACCTCATTGCCAACGCAAACCACAAGAACAATGTAGCAGTTGCACAATGAGAAATACATGGCAGCTGCAGTGAAAAGCTTTTCAATTGGAGCTCCCAGTGTCTCATTAAAATCTATTTGTAAAATGTTTCTTCAGTAATTAGATGCATAACATTTCGAGGCCCATCTTTCAACTCTGAAGCGTAGTTAGCATGGTCTGACCAGTCCGTGTGCTTGTTCAGTTTGTACAGGGTGTGCAAAAACTTGGATTTGAATTCATGGCACATAAGATTTTTCCAGTATTGTAATTTTTCTAACCACAATCTATTTATAGGGATTTTATATGATGAATCAACACCAACTTGTGTATAACTGGAAGAAAAAAAAAATCCATATTGTTTCAAAAATGTTTACAAATAAAAGTCTGGAAAATGCACAACGCATATATTTTCAACTCTCCTTGATGGTAGTTCCTAAATTAACAAGAACAAAATGCGAATATGTACGAGTTCTATCGGTTCGGTAATTAAAATAAACTAGAAAGCATAAACAAACATCGAAGAACTAATAATTCTGAACAGGGTCATAACTCAGCTTGTGGCTTGGTTACTGTTTATTTATTGCACTTCACTAAAATAGCCTCAAGTTTCCTACCATCTACTTCAGACATGTTGTGCTGTTCAAGCTGCTGGGTTCAGCAGTTTACTTCAGAGGGGAATAGAGCTCTGTTGGGTCACATCATTTCTCCTATTACAGACACATGGTGAGATTTGTCACCGGCCTGCAAAAATGGTCAATTTTCAGCAGTAAATAAATACTTTACTTCATTTAAATAACCCACATCTTCAAGACAGGGAGATTTTCTTTAGCATTTTTATTGGAAATATATTGCAGGGCAAGGTGTTTAAGTGTTTGGCCAATCAGTGTCTGCTTATAAAAATCTTTTAGTTTGTTTTAGTCCTTAGATTGATACTTCAAAAAGCTGTTGCTGTTTTTAGGATGCCTCAAATCAGGATGTGATTTTACTATTCAGAGAAACTAAGAGCATACGTATGAAAAGACTTTACTCAATTTTGACGTCAGGCCTGTCCTGAAGCTGTAAAATTCGGTGTTTGCCTGCTGAAAGAAAGAAGTAAAAATTATTTCAAGTTATTTAATGCTGTAGAAATGTAGACAAATAACATTAATACAATTCACATCATTGTAGCAGACTGGAAGAGGCTGATATGTGTTATTTTCTTAAGAGTCCAAACATTAATAATTAAAAATAAACTTCTACAACCACTACTATTTTAGTTATAAAGCACTTTTAAGCAACAACATCTGCAACAAAATGCTGTAGCAGTACATAAATAAACATTCAGAATATAAAAAAGATGAAAGTCGACAATAGAAACAATAAAACACTATTACCAAAGTAAATTAAAGTTAAAGAGCTTAAATGGGACAAAATAGCAATAAATTAAATGTTACACTGGAATTATAATCATTGTTAAAACAAACTCGAAGATTTTCCTGTTTTCATTTTTATTCATGAAACATTTCACATTTTCTCTCAAAATGTACTAATATTATTCATAAAGCACAGTCTTTTGTTGCATTTGTTTACTCTGAGTTTATCTCTCCAAAGCGGAGCAAAGCCTTGCTTTGCTGCTGCTGCAGCAACGCCACAGGGATCATTAAAGTTTCATCTGAGCCGATCAAATCCACAGGGTGCCTCTAATAATAGCATTTCATACAATTATAATAACTTCTCTATGGGGTTGAAGACCTCAGAAGTATTTGTGATGGTAGTAATGATGTTTGGTTTCCCATTTCCTGCTCAGGACTCTCATGTGTGGCAGAAAAAGAACTAGTTCTGGGTTTTCAGGTCTTCTAAACACCCAGAGGCTGTTTTGAGTGAAGAGGAAACTTTGCCCACTTCTTATTTTAAGGTTTATTTACCAGTAAACAGACAGGAAATCAGCAACAGTTATACCGTGTTAACATGTTAAAAACGTTTCTCGTCTGTGATTGGTCACACATGCTTTTATTACAGATGGACACAAATTTGTTGGAAATTCTGGTAAGGAAGTTTAGAGCTAATTTAATAAATTCATCTTTTATTGTAGTCGCACTTTACAGCAAAAGCACAAAATCTTACTTAAGAATTTTTGGTTTAGTTTCTACCATATCTTCATACACTTAAAATAAGACAAAATCAAACTTACAAGTAACTTTTCATCGGGATGTAAGAGCTTGTTTGAAGTCAATAATTCTTTAACATTGATTAAAAAGTCCTTACACAATTGGCAGATTATTTCACTTATAATGAGACATTTTTCCCATGTAAATGGGAAATCTGCTAGTGAAACTAGTTCTTTTTCCTCAATAGTAAAGAATTATTGACTTCAAAACAGCTTATGTAACTTGCTGAAACTTTACTTATAATTTAGTTTTGTGTTATTTGAAGTACACTACGATATTTGCAGTAGAAACTGGACGAAAATACTTGGTAAGATTTTTGTCAGAATAAAATATCAGTTTGAGATCACTTTTTTAGTTTTCTGGTAGATGCTTTCAATTTGTCTTTTAAAATATCCTAATATTCTGAATCTAATAAGTGGAAAAACAAACAGGCCCACATCCCCACACACCCTCCACCATACTTTAGACACCATGTTCATCCTCTTTTTATGATTTGTTGATTTTAAAAAGTCAAACATAGACTACATATAAGGGAATATTTATTAAAAGTCAAGAACTGTTTCTCTTGTTTTAAAGGAATGTAGGGAAATGAGGATGGATTATACTTTTATTCTCTTTTTTGTCTGCTTGCACAGGAAATAAGTTTAATCTGTAGAAGGTAGAACGGGGTGCATTTGCACAATTTATACACTTAATGATCTTATCTGATATTATAATAACTTTGTGAGGAAGTTATAAAGCAGAATGATAATTTTTGCTGTCCACCCTGCAGCTTTTTCACATGAAGCTGAACTTGCAAGCAGATGTGACAGTCATAAGAGGTTATGATGACTCAAAGTTTTTAGAATTTTATTTGCAAATACATGGCATTTTATTGAAAAACCCAAATCTGATAAGCTGGGTACCAAGTTCTAGACCAGTGCTACCTGATGGTGGCTCATCCTAGTGAACCTCTAACCTTTTTCCCTTAAATTTCAGGCCAACTTTTGATAAAAACTGTTCATTTTTTTCCGTTATTTCTTTTTCGTTTTTTGGGGGGGACCATTTCTGTTCTGATTAAATTAATGCTCTAAAATTAGGATAAAGGATCATTTTGGTCATGATGAATACAGTGAAACTTGAGTCTTTTTCTTTTTTGACAAAGAAAATATTTTAAATTATGAGCTGAAATATCTGATCACTATAAACAAATCTAAAATATTATGAAAAACTTTTTACTGTTTACTGCCAGATCCATGCACTTATTTGGCTACAATGTGTTATTTTTACTATTTAGATCTTCCCCTTATGCAAGTTACTTCTTTCAATGTTCTTTCTAAATGTAATTTTTCACTATTTTAATCCCTATATTTACAAATGTTGGAAACACACTCCATATACTTTTAACTGTCTGGTAAATAATATAGATAAAACTATCTGCAGCTCCCATAAGCAGAATAATGATCTGCATTTTAAAATAAAGCTGAAGTAGCAAACGGAGCCTGAGCTCTGGCCAAACAAGGTCAAATGAAGATGCATATTTGTTGAACTCTAAATTTACTTTTAGTTTCCAGTGTGTGAAACTTTGCTTTGCAAAGTTGCAGCAACTGAAACCACAAATTTCCTCAAAAATTAAGTTCGTCACTAAAGACTCAGAACAACAGTCAGAGTTACTCAGTGAACCCAAAACTCCAAACTTGCTTCATAATTAGATGGAACAAAAACTCAACAAGAATGAAACCACTGAAATATTTAGAATAATTATGTATGGTAATAGTTGAGTGTTGCACCATGGACATCAAAAAGGAGATCAAAAGGAGTTTTAATTTTCCAGAGTGAGAACAAAAACTTCTCTTTGGATTGAAAAAGTTGCACAACTGGGTTTCATATCCATAAATCAGACTGATCACAGTTGATGATCACACATGAGGCCCACATGGGTGTGAGGATTTGGTTTTTATGTGTGTTTATTTAGGTTTCTGTGTTCTGTTGAGTGTCTGTTGTCTTGACTAGCCCTTAACTGAGTACACCTGTTCCCTGTTTGCCCTGATTGTCTCCCTGTGTATTTAAATCCACATGTGTGCCTTGTTGGGTCTTCGTTTTGTCATCTTGTCCACTGTCTAGGTTGTCTAGACAGTGGACAACCTAGACATACTGGTATTCTCATACCAGTATGAGAATTGTTGCTATCTCCTGTCTGTGCTGCCTGGATGAAGTACCAGTTGGTATTACTCATCTGTGCTGCCTGGATTGTTTGCCTTATTTATTATTAAATCATTATTCTGTCACCATAACCTGGGTTACTGTGTCTGCCTCACCACCTTCATAACAACAAATCATGACAATGGGTAAGAAATGACCAGTCCAGGCAACATTCATATGGGACCAACATAAAGCTGGGTGACTAATCTGGAACATTTATTTTCTGAAACCAGTTTGTGCGTCTAAATCAGAATTCTATGTAAATTCGGAAGAGACACAATAAGCTCTTATCACAGATCTTGTTAATGGCCACTACTTGTTATGTTTTGAGGTTTTTAACATAAAACCAGAATGCAGACAAAAGTTTAATCGCTGAATGTATTTTTGACAAGTGATTATGGGACAACAATAGACGATATAATTAATCTAGTAAGACTTTATGACTGGAATGCCCCGCTGGTATTTGTGCCATTTTTACTCATTTTAAATAACGTTTCAGTAGTGCACATCTCTGCTGTTGTATCGTTTTATTGTCTTTTAACGTAAACTGCTGAAATGTAAAGGTTTGCAGATTAACCCATCCAGTTGTACATTCCATTGGATTGGAGTTGGCTAATTCTAATAATGGCACAATATTTATGTTGAGATTTTGCCCTTAATGAACAGTATTTATTCTTTATTCTGTTTTTATGTATCTTATATAATTTTTTGCATCTTTGCGCTTTGATTGCCTGTCACCTAGCTGCTGTTGGGATTACATTTTGCCTCATTGGGACAAAAAACAAATTTTTATTCTTTTCTAGCGTAGAAATGAATAATCGGATTACTCATGATGAAATGATTATTAAAAAAACTAATTAAGTAAATGATTAATCATTAACTGGAGTATACAGACTCAAAGAAAAGGCAATCTGACAAAAGAAAAACTTACTCAGAGTAGAAGTACAAAATGTACAAAAAATATTCACATTTTGCATTTTAAATGAAAAAAACCTTCTTTGTCTGAAATTATGTTAACCTAGAACTCATCAAGTAGAACTTTTAGCTCCAGATTTAATTTTTAAAAAAATCCTACAAAGCACCTGCTGCCATCCAACTATTTATCGGTTGATCCAAACAATGATCAACTGATCGACCCTGCTATCTTTTTTGTCTATTTTGTTCCATTCTATTTTAATCCAGAAATTTAAGTGGAGATTGAAGCTGGATGCAGATAAATGCTTTCAGATGAGCAAATTAATGGGGAAATAATAAAGCTAAACCACAAAGAACAAAACGAACCTAAAGATAAACAAAAGAATGGAAAGACCTTAAAAGCAACACTTGGCATTATCTAGGATTAAAATGGGATTATCATTCAATGTTTCCTATTGTTGTGTAAGAAACAACCACCTTTTTTTGACTGGATTAAGAAAAGTACACGTCATTGAGATATTTATTCTATTTTTCTGTCACTATGCTGGATATGATGTCAGAAAGCCCTCCAAAAAACCACACAAAAAAAACACTTTTTTAAAAAAAATTCAAATATCTTGAGGGAACAACAGAAAATAGCTAAAAAAATATCTCAGCTCACCTTTTCTGGAAATAATACACTTGTTGACGAGGATGAAGATGAGGCTGATCACCAGTGACACAAAAAACATCCCCAGTAGCACCAGCACCCAGATGTATTTGCGTAAAATAGCCATCGCATCTCTGCCGAACACCACAAAGAAATAAAAAAACTTTAAAAAAGACACTCTTAGTTAACTGGTTTCCTTCTGTTGCTTTTCAGTATACAAGGCTGTGGATCGGAAAGACAATCATTCACCACTTCCTCTTTTTCAGCGTTGACTAAGTCTTTAAGTTATTTTGGTCTCAGCATCTGAATTGAGAGACTCAAGCAAGCCTCCTGGTACCTCTAGGGACTGTTTTTGTGAGGAAGTCCACCTCATGCACAGCCAGCAAAAAAGAAAGAAAAATGCTCATAGATTTTTTTTTTAGCTGGTTGAGCTAAAAACCAGCTAAAAAGTTTATATTTTAACATAAAAGCAGGAGGCAGTTTTTAATTTAACAGTTGATTCCATCTGGAAACATGTTTCCGCTTAATGTTTCCATGACAATGCCATTTTTCCCCCTCATTTATCTTTTCTCCCCACATTTTCTGTTCTCAACAACTTCCTGATCGCTTCCAAGAACACACAGTGCTTGTTCACGGTTAGGTTAAGGAGACATATTTAGATTTCTCTGTATTTGCTCTTGTGAAATCAAATGTAAATTTTTTCAAATAGGACATAGGCAATTATGCTACTAGGCTGATGTAATATGTTAAGGTTTTAGCTAAAAAATCCCCCCAAATACAATAATGCATCCTACCTTTTGAGCAAACAGTTGATAGATCCGAGGCTGGGTCAGAACCGGGCGTCAGGCTCAGAGAACTGAAGATGAAAGTGGGTGGCATATTTCGGCAGCAGTCATCATGTGCAGAAACTTTGCATAGCAGCTTCTCATTTTCTCCGTCACAGTGAAGAAACCTGCAGGCTGACACTCTGCCATGCTCCGCTGAACCCAGCTTGTGGGGTCAGCGTGTCTGACAGTCACAGAAGGGTAAAATATCTGTACAGAGGGCTTCACGCCTCTTTGTACTTAAACATAAAATTTTCAAAATAAATGCATGGATATGTCTCCAACAAAGAGAGACAAAAATGGGAGGGAAAAGGAAGGGAAAAGTCATACACATCTGAGCCATTTGAAGTTTCAGTTCCTTTTGTAACACCTTTCTCTGTGGTCAGAATCAGATTAAGCAGTGTTATGCACATATTTACTATAAGTCACATGTTTCAGATCATCACATAGTTTTATGGATTTTTGATGAATAAACCTAATTTTTATTCAAGTTGAGCAACCAGATCATGTGTCGTTATCAGCAACATATTATGAAGGCATTTTTTATTGAGACACATGCAAAAAGCCCTGCGACCAGCTTTGTTTAAATAGTTGAATGCTGTAAACTGGTAATATCCAAACGTTTTGCCAAAAGGTGCCTAAATTGTTAAGTGGAATGCACTTGGAGGCACAAGTTGTAGTTGTTTGTTTCAATACAAAGGTATTGTGGTCAGGGGCCACAAAACAAACTGTGGACACCACAAATTTTTATTTGAAATACAGAAGTTTACACACATTTGGTCAAAATCTGGGATAACTGGGTCAAATATTTTGGGTTTCCTTTCACAAACGTCTGAAAGATTAACTGATACATTTGAAAAAGAGTCACATGTATTTTAATGTCCCTCTTGGAGTTAATTGATTTCTGGTTTAAAACAATGGGAAAGTCCAAAGAAGCCAAGACACCAGGAAGAGCCATGTAGCTTTACTCAAATATAAAAATATACAGAAGATTCATAAGCAGAATGTGTCATAAGTATCATGAACACCTATTTTTTTCACATGTAGTGAGTCACAGAATAAGAAATTCAAAAAACCTACGACACATCGGTTTACAGCATTGAACTGAGGGCAAAACTAATCTTAGAAAATGAAATGACAAAAAATGTTACAATAACCATTTACAACAACAATAACAACAACAAAAATTATGATAATAATAACCACATCATAAACATTATTATTATTATTATTATTATTATTATTATTATTATTATTATTATTATTATTATTGTTGTTGTTGTTGTTGTTATTATTATTATTGTTGTTGTTGATGTTGTTATTGTGATTATTGAGATCAGCATGGGGACAAAGTAGTTGGACTAAAAATGTCTTAGGTTTTATAATTAAATACAATTATGTATTTTTATGGTTTATTTCTGAGATTAAATTTTATACGATTTTGGTTTATCATTGATTGTACTGACCTATTTTGATTTCCAAATATTAATTTTGACACAAAAATTAGCAAAATTATTTTGAAATTAAAATGTGCTTTATTAGAAGCTATTTTGTTTTTGGACAGAGTTCCAAAGACAACATGCCACTCACAACATGCCCGACGAGATGACGCATCTTTTCCACGGCGTAGATAAGCGTGCAGTCTGCGCTTTTCTACGGAGCCCGCGGGTGTGTACTTCTCGGTCTATGGAAAGTAAAAACATCATGATTCACAGGAAATGCTCTTGTTTCCTTCAAAACAAAGCACTGACTCTGCAAATATCCTAAAAATGCATACCTTACGATTATTAGAGACATTTAAAACATTGTCTGAATTCATTTTTGTTAATTGGTGCTTTATCAAATGTAAATATGCGAAGGTTTTTATTAAGTGTACTCAAAGCAAAATAAATCGGCTTTATTTTGAAACTCTAACCAGAAACTCTTCCCTTCCTTCACGTCTAGCTTCACAGCTGGTTGGGATGTTAGCTTGTTTTCTTGGGCGCTCCTAGCTGTTTCCCACCTCTGTGTTCACTGTCTGAAGCTTCTCTCAGGAAACCATGGCCGAGGAGGCCGAGGGTTCCCCTCTGTCGTCCCAACATGACGGTAACTGTCCTGTGTTTGACGGCCTTCTCGGGTGGCGGGTGTAGGGGGGAGTGTTGACGGTTGACAGACCCGAAGGCAGCGGCCTCTGCATCCTTGACAACATTAGCCAGTTAGCATCACCAGTGCGACGTGTCACTGGCTCTTATTGAACATTTACTACCACCCACTGTGTGCTCTTACGAACATCACATTAGCAATTTCAGTGTTACTAAACGTTTAACTGACACAACAGGTGTTTTATTGTCAATTTTTTTCCAACCTATAAACCCAGAAGAATAACGTTAATTTCTGTGTACCACCACTCTCTAGTTGCTGTTTAACTGTGAGCTTTATCTACTTAGACCAGTTTGATCTAAATGTCGGTTCTGATCCTGAATTTTAAGCCTGCCATACAGTTCTTGTGGATCATATGAGCAAGATGTAAAGTTCTGAGTATGTAGGATTGGACTTGCATGTTAGGCTGACAAATTCACCTGCACATTGTATTTGTTTTGCAAGACAGGCAACTTTTCTACATTTGAGTAAGAAGTGGTTATGTTATCGATGTCACTAATAATAAAGTTAATCATTGAATTTTTCATAATTTTAGCCAAACTGAATTTCTTAAATGCATCCAATGCTCTACGATTGCGATTCATTCTCAATTTTGATGGAGGGATGAACAACATTTTGCTTCCAAACTGCTAATGTTGCGAAACATACCCTTAGAAATGTGTCTAACCTCATCTAGATAACGAAAATAATGCGACAGTCATAAGTAGGGCTGCATAAAGAGTAGAATATCATTTCAGTATCAATATTGTATCAATAATGGACTGATTGTATGCTAAGTGTAGTAGATAGGCTTGAGTCGCAGTTCCTTAAGATATGGTTGCCTGTATGGAAGTGTGAGAGGACTTAAGATCGAATTGAGAAGATAACCAAAATATTCGAACAAAAAGCACATGCATTAAAAAAAATAGCATAAAAAACATAGAAAAACAGGCCTGGAATTTATAAAATTGGTTAATAAATTGGCTGTTGATAATGATTATCTTACTGTTATAGCTCTTTTTAGCTGCTTGTACAACAAGGACACAGGGTCATAAAGTTCTTACATTTTTTGCTTTGTGGGTGGAAAGTGTTGCAGAATTTCACATGCCTTGCATAAAAGGTCTGATTGCAAATATTACATTTGGTCACTTGTTTCGAATTTCCCTGTGCTTTGTGCTCATGTCTGACAGATTTTCAATATTTGACATTACTATTGCAATGTCAATTCTTTGTTTGTGCACAGAAATCTGGCCAAGAAAGCTGATTCTGTTATAAATGTGCCAGTCTTAGACACTTTACTTTAGCGTTAAACTCAGTGTTTACTTGTACTGATTCCTGGTGTTCCTCTTTGTGATTTGTAATTTCCTTATTTTTTCCAAAATTAAAAAGTAACCCCTGACTGAAACGGTTATAAGATTGACCTTAATGTCATTTTTATCTTTATTTACCCCAGTTACAATTTTTTGGTTTCGCATTTAAATGTTTCCAACCATCCAGCTATTTTTGAGTACAAAAAAGAAGTTTTTTGTCCATTAAGGGACAACGCTAGTCCTATGTGAAAATGTATATGCTATTAATCTTGATAGCATTGCCAGTTCATCACAGGTCAAGACAGAAAATCACAGCTAAAGGTAGTTTAGAGTTACAGTTATGTTTTTGGATTGTGAGAGGAAGCCAGAGTACCCAGAGCGAATCCACATTCCACACAGAAAGGCCTCAGATTTGAACCCACAACCTTTATTCTGCATTTTAAAGTGGACGGAACATTTCCTAACATGATGAGGAAGGAGAAATAGCATCACTGGTGCTGACCTTTTGAATTTCAATGCTTGACTAAATATTGTGGTTTTTTTTATACTAACAATATTTCACTGGATTAAAAAACTTTAACTAATTTGGTTTTAGTCGCTCCAATCTACTTAAGTCCTTGTTTAGTAGACAGTAGATTGCTGGATTTTGTGGTCTTGGCTAGTTAATGTTTTTGTTTTATTTGGTAGTTTTTTAATGCATTTTAGTTGCTGTTACTGCTTAGGGCAGCAGAATTTAACTATGTGCTTGAATTCACAAGGAATCGATGTAAAAATCCCATGTTGGAGTTTGCTCAGCTATCACATGACCAGCAGAGTCACTCTGCACCTATCTGCTGCTTGTGGCTCGTAAATGTTTCCATTTGTCTGTGTGCATGTGAGAATGTTGCTGTCTCCCTGCTCGTCCTGCTGGTTTTAAGTGACAGGAATTAAACAGGTATGAGCCACTCTTGCAGTAGGAAAAACCTGTGACTGAATGTGTTGTCAGGTTGGTTAGGAGAGGACACAGTCTCTGCTCTAGTTTAGGACTGAAGCTAAAACATGTCTCTTTTTATAGATGTTTTAACATCTCTCATTCAGATCAATTACAAGATTAATATTTATTACTGTTTGATTTGCAGATGTGAGTCCAGTTAGGAAGACCTTAGGGGTGAAAAGTCATGATGATATTTTGTAGTGAGTACATTATGGTGATACAATCAAAGGGCTTCCTGCATGTTTACCCTAAAGGAGCTCTGCTGTTATGCTTCATTGAATGTCTTTGTTTCTTTCAGGAAAATGGTCAATTCATTTGATTGATCAACTAAAGATTAATTGATAAGCAGACATTCCTCTGTTACCTCAGTTAGCATTTCTTTGAGTCTACATTGTTAGATACTGACCGAATAAACAGAAAATTGTTCAATTTAGACATATTTCTAAAATACAGCACAACAGAATCCTTAAGGGAAAAAAAAAAAAAGATGAAAAGAATAAAATATGTGAAACACTTCTAGATGGGAGGAGGACCGCAGGCTTTTCTGTCGACTGTGAAAATGTGATATAACTCTATGGTGAAACTTAACAAGTTCGTCGAGGGTCTATATTTAAAAACAATCGGATAAAAATGTAGTTTGAATCCCACAACTGACTTTTTGTGGACAAGGTCAGTTTCCTATTGTGGGATACTGCCACCATCTTTAATTCTGTATCAATTGGGTCCACTTAAGTATGGGTGACCAGCGGCGCCTTCTGCTGGATGGTGGCCAAACTGCAACACTAAAGGTGAAGGTCTGAGCACGTGTTGTTAGTTAATCGATTGGAACTAATTTTAATTTGATAAACTATTAATCGACTATTCGATTTAACATCTGATTGACAGGAAAGACACTAATAATGCTTTTTCTCATTCAACTCTATAAAAATTCAAGCTTTAAAGTGTGATAAATAATGTATTTGGTTTTCTCTGCGTTTCTCTGCTGAGGTTTTAGATTCTGTAAATTATGTTTTTTTTTGTGTGTAATATAAAATCAGGATGGCAGCAAAGACAGCCATTGTCTTTATTTTGAAATTAATGGAAAATATTCGGTGGCATTTTTTCACTTAAAATTTAACTGACCTGTTTTGCTAGAGCTGCAAATTTGTCTAAAAGAGAGTTTGCTATCTTATAAGAATAATTTATTGATTTTTCTAGTTAAGCAACCGTATTTTCACAACTTTTTGATTTGTTGTCGTGTTGATTATGCTGTCTAAAACTGTTGTAATTAAACAGTACACTGTTTTTCTCTGTTTTGCTCCATCCTCTCTGGTTACATGCAATCTGCAGCTGACGAATTGTTGTGTGTTTGTTTCCTTCTCTCGTCTTCCAGAGGTGCTTCAGCAGCGTGTGGCGGCTCTGGAGCAGGAGAGGGCCGAGTTCATCCGGCTCAAGCAGCAGCTGGAGGCCGAGTTCAACCAGAAGAGAGCCAAATTCAAAGAGATGTACCTGACCAAGGAACGTAGGTATCCCAAGATAGTGAAACTAGTTTCACTTCATAAATCATTAACAAGGAAGCACCAAGGATCAGGAACTTGAAGACGGGGTAGAAGTACATTTTTCTGTGCCGAATAAGGGTTTCTAATGAAAGAGGATTAGGGCCAATAAAAAAAAATGCTATTCTGATTAAATTTTTTTTAATCTTCTGAAATCAGAAGTCACAACTCCTTTTTTTCAGTGACCCTAACCCTCTTCCATAGTTCCTGAAGATGCATGTGAAAGGGAATACAAATGTTTTTAATTCTGTTCTGTCTGTTTAACCCCATTTGTCTTGGATTTTTGCTCATTTGTGTCTTGTCTGATCCGCCTGGTTCCCCCAGAGGAACTCAAAAGACAAACTGAGGCCCTGGAGAACTCCCAAAGCGAGCTGAGCACCGTACAGACCCAGCTGTCTCAGGCTCAGGCCGAGATCGAGACCATCAAAGCTGTGGCCACTGTGTCGGAAAACACCAAGCAGGAAGCCATCGACCAAGTCCGCAGCCAATGGCAGGAGGAGGTGGCCTCGCTGCAGGCCATCATGAAAGGTAAACTCAGCCTCTGTTGGTCAAATATAGCCCCTTTAATTGTTTGATTAATTGAACTTGTTAATTATTATAAGAGCTTGTATTGGGAAGGTGTGAATTTTTCAATCAGACTTTGATGCGGAAACAAAAAGTGAACTGTGGTTACAATGTATTATTTTTATTACAATTCTATTTTATCATTAGTTCAAAGAATACAGGTTAAGTCTGCACTTAATAACAGAACTGTTAATGTTTCTGTTGTTTCACTTTTTACATCTAAACATGTTTCTTTTTGTTTTCTATCTTGCAGACACAGTGTGTGAATACGAGGTCCAGTTTCACCAGCGCCTGGAGCAGGAGCGAGCCCAGTGGAACCAGTACCGAGAGGCCATGGAGAGGGAGCTGGGCGATTTGAGGCGCCGCCTCACAGAGGGACAGGAGGAGGAGAACCTGGAGGATGAAATGAAGAAGGTAGATAACAAGCCCTCACTCTGAGAACTTTCGCTCCTAAGAACTCTGACTTGTGGTTTATTTTTAAATTTAAAATAGAATACATAAATAGACACAAGTCTGGTTCTTTAAAAAAGTTGTTCTTGCAAAGTTTTGACTTTTCGAGCTCAGAAATGTACATGTTTTTTCTAGAAATTGTCTGTGATTATTCTCAAACTTTCTGAGTAGTATGGTAGAAATGTACTCCTTTTGTTTTTGTTTTTTTCTATTTACAACGGCCCTAATACTATATCTTTTTTAGTGGTCTGAGTTTGAAAATGGGTGGCTTGTTTCAGGCTCAGGAGGATGCAGAGAAGCTGCGCTCCGTGGTGATGCCCATGGAGCAGGAGATCACAGCGCTGAAGGCCAAGCTGAGCAGCGCCGAGGACAGGGTGAAAGAGCTGGAGGCGTCCAAGGTCAGTCAGGAATATTTGGTTTTTAAATGATGGCAGTTTTTTTTTGTGTGTGTGGCTGTAAGAAACATATTTGATTAATTTTAGAAAATATATGTTAGCTCCAGTTCTATGATCTGTATCATGCTGCTGCAACCTTTCCTATCATTTCTTTAGATTTAGCTTACGATAGTCCTTTCTTTAAGAGAAGTACTATTCATTTCAGTTCAACTAAAAATACATTACAAAGAGCCTAACATTATATTTGTTTTAAGCCCAGGACCTTCAGAAAACCTTGATAATGATAGTCTGAAATCATTTTAAAAAGAGTTTTGGCTTCTTTTCTGGAAAGCCTTCACCATTAAATGCAACATTTGTTTTATTTTCCAGATTAGAAGCTGTGGTTGAATTTATTTGACTTGGATATATTTATTTATGTTTTGGTAGGTGAAGGAGCTGAATCACGTTCTGGAGGCTGAGAAGTCGTGTCGTACGGACCTGGAGATGTATGTGGCTGTGCTGAACACGCAGAAGTCTGTGCTGCAGGAAGATGCAGAGAAACTACGCAAAGAGCTCCATGATGGTTTGTTTCAGGGCTTCCAGAGGAAGCCTTTTGGTTAAAAGAAAGCTTAGAAGTAGAAAATGTGTGTAGTAGATTCGTTAAATAGAGAATTTGAGACTGAACAGTATGCCTGCTAACATGTTAGCTCATTCCTTTCTGGAATTTGGAGAATTGCTTTAGATTTTTGTGGCCAGAAAAGTCTCTGTAGACTAGGTTATACATATTCAGAAACATAGGCAAATACATTTCTCATGATTGTTGTTTCTCTTTAACATGTGAAACTCTAGGAATGTGGTTAAGGTTGAAGATGCAGCTGATGGTTCTCTCCTCTGTGTCTCACAGTGTGTCACAAACTGGAGTTGGAGCGGCAGCAGCACAACCAGCTGAAGCAGACGTGGCAGCGGGCCAACGACCAGTTCCTGGAGTCCCAGCGCCTCCTGATGAGGGACATGCAGAGGATAGAGAGTGTGCTGTCCTCCGAACAACTCCGCCAGGTAGAGGAGATGAAGAAGAAGGACCAGGTACAGCAGTGGTCACTCATCGTTTTGCTGTAGATGTTTCAGCCTTCCCTTGAGCTTCGTTTAATGGATGGTTTAACTTTTTCTTTCCAAATGAGGTTGGAAGTCGTAAATGATGAAAAAATGCTCCTCGATAAACACATTGAAAAATTATGTCACGCGCAAGATCCCTCCGCCAGCTCTATGCTGAAGGTTAAAAAGCTGCTCACTGACTACCATTGGTTGTAGCTGTCAAGTTGCCAACATAGCATGCTAAATCTTAAATGTAATAGTGATATGGAAAAGAAAAAGGCATGCAGGGCTTTGCTGCTAATTGTCAGTATTATGACAACGAGATAACAAGGTCCAAGGGTATTCCATTTCACAGTGAAAAGTTTTAATAAAAATAAAATGGCGTGGGAGAGGGAAATAGGTCAATTATGCTAGCTTGACTTTGACAATCTTAATATGTACATCTGCTGCGGAATTTGCTGGTTTGGTTCAGTTAAAAAAAAAAAATGGGGAGCCACAATCAAAGTCCTTGATAGTTGATCAGTAGAGCAGGGGTTTAAATTAGCTAATCAGCCACTGCTGGGTTCAGACTATCACTTATTAATAATCACAAAATAAACATCTAACCTGAAAACATAAAACTGCAATGGACTGAATGATCGGTTCTTTGTGTTGGAAAGAACAAGATCATGTTTGCATAATATTTTTTTTATTATTATTATTATTTTTATGTTACTTGTTGTCAGCCAGTTGCTATGGCAACAAGTCTTTGACATATAGCTGATGCAGAGAGTGAGAAAAAGGAAGAGTATGAGTGGTTTTTGAGTTATTCTTCTATGGTTTTCTATGTTATTTTCCCTTTACTGTGGCACACTGCACTAAGTGATACATTTATCTCTGAGTTTCATTTTTTTTGCATGGCAAGTATAGGAATAGTGTTTTTGCCCCCCAGCATTGTGCACATTCATGAAATTTCCCAATGTAACAATGACATATGCAATGTATCTGTAGTTTGGAAAAGTCAGAAATTTGTCAGTGTTGAAAAAGATATTTGAATTTCCAAAAGTTTACTTTTTACACCAGTGTTAAGTCAAGTCAAGTTTATTTGTATAGCACATTTCAGCAACAAGGCAGTTCAAAGTGCTTTACATCATAAAAACATATTTATGAAACCAACAATATACATTACATTTTAGGGGACATACCCATCTGTTAGCATCCTGTTCTTCCCACTGCTGCCCAGTGCTACACACCATAAGGGATGGCTGGGATGATCTGACTTTACTATCCTGACATGCTGACAGCTCAGTGTCTGGGCAGCAGATATGATATTTAACATTAACACATCCCAGATGAATCCACCTGATTTGCTTTTGCCACTCTTCTTTAAATCACTATCCATGGTTCATAAAGCCTCTTTTTCAGAACTCTCAGAGCTGCTCCAACATGATGCCACCATTCTCCGTTCCTTTTCTGCCAAAAGAATTTGGCATCTTTTTCCTTTAATTAAAATCTTGGATGTTCTTTTTATTATTGAGAAGATTAAGAAAAATGTCTCAAGAAATGTTTGAGTTTTTATTTAGTAAGTGCTTTCAACCTGAGTATTTTGCAAAATGTTTGGACACTCTGGGCATTAATTACGTTAAAACTTCCACTGCTGGAAACTGACTCAGGAAAAATCGAGGGAATTTTGACATGAAAAAAATGTTGCGGGAACCCTGAGTTTGGGGGCTTTTCCATGAGGAAAGCTTTACGGCCACTGAAATCCGAGTCGAGAGGAGTCATAAACCAGCTGCACTGGGAGTGGAGGGATGAACTGGATCCATCTAACCTACAGCTTCTGGGTCTAAAAGGATTTTCTTCTAGTGCTCTGATACCACAGGGCACCTTGAGGGGTTTAATGGAGCTCATTTCCCAGCAGACATGGTGCTGCTTTTGGGAACATGCAAGAGGCCAGGACCTCCATGCTGAACACATGAGGCCTTGAGGCTGTTCTGTGTACAAGTCGAGGTCTTTCTGTTCATTTACTTGCTGTTTTGATTCTCAGTTTGAGGTCATTTAAGACATATTTTGTCATCTTTCAATTACTTTATTTTTTCTATATTCAGATTTGATATTTTTTTGATAGCCATCACTGTCTACAAAAACTCTTTGAAGAACTATTAAAAAAATGTATTCATTTTATATTAAAGATAAAAACACCTAGTTCCATCAACTCTTAAAAAATAAAATACACTCTGTAAATCTTCTATCCAATGGAAAGAGAAGGACTGTGAGAACAATATGCATTATTTAGTAACATAAAACCCCCTCAGCATCTCCTAATGTTATTATCTTTGATAGCAGAATTTGTCCAGGGTGATGACCAGATCATATCAGATTAGTTTATCTAATAAAGGCACCACTTAGTGAGATTATTGCTGGGAGGGCCAGGAAAATGGGACAAATTCTGATTAATATCTGTCTCTTTTCTCAGGAGGAGGATGAGAAAGAGAGGCTGAGTCTGGTGAAGGACCTGCAGGAGGACGATGGAGGAGACAACACTGAGCCTCTGGAGGACTTTCTGGGACTGAGCATTGAGGAGGTACGTCATGTCATCTGATCCGTCCCCGTGACGCACAGCAGCTTGTCTTAGTGTTGCTTATCGTTCTGTTCCCTGGTGGAAATGTGAGCTTCTTCACCTTCACGCCCTGACCTCACGTGTTTGGTTCTTCGCTGCTTTAAAATGAAAACGTCTTTTTACGATTCTTTGTCTCCACTGGTTTTATATAAATATGGATCAAAAGTGGAACAAATGAAAGGAGCAAAGGAAAAAAATTGGGATGTTTTTATTGACACAAACACAAAAGAGAATAGTCATTGTGATTTACATTCAGATTATAAATATATGAGACATCTGGGAAATTTTACAGTTTTTTGTCGCCATTGTTTTAATTAGCTGAAACTTTGGATTAAAACCATAAAATTTTCTTTTTAAAAGTTAATCTCTGGCTCTAGATCAGTTGTTTCATTTTTTTTTTTCAAAAGACTATTTGAAGTCCTCAAAATCTTGAAAACCTTTTAACCCAGTTTCACTGTGACCAATCGCGACCCTTGTATCAATTTTGTGGTATTTGTGGTCACTTCTGCCTAATTTCTCAGCATAAAAGATGACTCTGCAGCAACTGTTGAGCAACCATAACATCCCTCTGGTAGGATGTACACAAACCAAGAAAGAAAATTGGTCTTAGTAACGGTTCTGCAGAGAAACTGAAAATCATTGTGACTCCCTGAGTTTGAAAAAGGGCAAAAGCACTGCGAATTAAGTTGAATTCTTCAGCTGACGCATGTGACAATGAACTTATGCTGTAAATAACTACTTCTTGCTGAAGCTGCATTTTTTTTCTCAGACTTGTTTGGGTTGTAGTTTATAGTTCGAGGTAACTTATTAATAGACACTGTATCATAGTGGGAAATACTACTCAAGTCTGCTTTCAGATCTTTATGCAGTGTTAAAAGGGACAAAATTAAATAAATAAAATTCATTTCAAAATAATTTTTTAAAATACAAAATTATTTCGTTTTGATTGATGTATTAACAGAAATTTTGCAAAACTCAAATTTTGCATGTTTTTATTCTTCCATTTGAGTTTCTACTGTTTCTGAAAACATCCCAAATGATAAAAAAGCTAACACTGTTTTTTGGCGATATGTTTATTTTTTTGTGGTGTTTGGAAGACGAGCCGTTTCAAAAACCTCCAGATTTTTAAGTCACAATAGAGGACACTGTGTTATCTAGCAATCCAAACTGAGCTCCAACACATTTGGTCAACAGGTTTTACCACTGTATCCGCTGTATAACGACTGATGGAAAATACAAATGTTTTGTTGTTGATTTACCATCCAGGAACTACTTGCTGCATTGTTATTGGTTCTGCAGAAGGCGTCACGTCTGCTTTTCAAAGATGTGTGGTTCTATAATTGCCAATCTGTTTGCAGCCATTTCCACCTGCGAATGTAAACGTTGACTTGGGGGGCCATTGCTAGCAGCAGTTTAGTTAGATTTAAAGAGCTCATTCTTGGTGTCACATTGTTCCTATTTACCTTCAGTAGCACTTAAAAAGGTTTCCTAAAAAATATTTTCTCTAGCTTTGCTTTAAAATCTCTGTTTTTTTTACTTAAACTAAAATTTTTCTTTCCTCTAAACTCTTATTTCTTTGTTTTCTCTGTCAGCCTCCGATCAACCACAGCGCTCATGGCTCCATTCACTCCTTAGACACTGACATTGTTGCCGGCGGCCCTTCGGATCCCTACAAGGACAACCTACGAAGGGTCCAGTCGACCGACAGCCTCGGGTCCTCACTGTCTTCGCAGCAGGGACTCGGCGGACACAACCACAAGGCGAAGTCGGCCAGCAACCTGGACGAATCGGACTTTGGGCCCCTGGTGGGGGCCGACTGCGGCGTCACAGACAGTAGTTTTGGTGAGACCTCGTCCATCAGCTCCATCAAGCTGACGGCGGGCCACTTCCTGCTGACTAAGGACCAGGAGAAAGCGATAAAAGCCATGACGCCGGAGCAGGAGGAGACGGCGTCGCTGCTGTCCAGCATCTCCCACGCTCCGGACACCGCCTACTTACCACCATCCGGCTACCGACTCGTCAGCGACACAGAGTGGAACCTGCTGCAGCAAGAGGTGCACAGATAGGTTTTCTGTGCTTTAAGTCCCCAGTTTACTTCCTACTAGTGCAGCGAACCCTCTCTTATTCCACATTCATTCCTGTTTTGGAACATAATTCCAAATTATATGGAATGATAACTAAATCTCTGATAGTTCATGAAATCTCAACAAAATTGGTTTTGTTGAGTTTTATGTAATTTTCCCAATATGAACTTCAAAAAAAGATAAATATTCAGATTTTTGTTTTCTCAGAAAAATATTAGGAGTGATTAAAAAATAGATTAATAACTCTTGGAACTTTTTGGTGTCATAATGTTCCAAATTATTGGTGGAAATTCATCTATTTGCCTTTTTTCTGTTTTTCCGTAAAGCATATTGAGGAAAAAAAAGAAAAAATATATATAAATGCATCTTGGGAAGCTGACACCTGCAGGTGGGAGTCTACAATCACTTCAACCCAATATTTTTTGACAAGTTTTGCAAAAGATTTGCATTAAGCTCACAATTTTGTATTTGTGTGAAAAAATGCGGCAGTCTCCTGATTTTTTTATTTTATTTTATTTTCTTTGGTGAATTTCCGTGTGGAATTGCTGAATACAGGAGGGACTGTTTGGTGTTTGAACTATATAGGTAGTTTCAAGCTTTTTAAAAAGAGGTCTCAAATATTTGTGATTTCTAACAACGGTTACCACTGGCTGTCCACAGTTTTATGTTTCATTTCAGTGACATTGACTTCATCTGGATGTAATCAGTGATTTCATGTAGTTTATTTAGTCCAGAGGAAGCTGTAAAGTCACTGAATATTTATGGGGAAGTGGACAAGGTCAAATTGTAAAAGAAAAGATGCTTTTGTTCAATAAAAGATGAGAGGGCTCAGAACGTAGCCTTGAGGAACTCCAGATATACTGAGTGCTGATCTGAACTGATGATCATTCATGAACATTTTGTTGTCATGTTTTTGTTGAACCAGGTAAAAAACGCTGGCAGGAAGCTTGGCCGACGCTGCGACATGTGCTCCAACTATGAGAAGCAGCTACAGGCCATTCAAGGACAGGAGGCTGAAACACGAGACCAGGTACTCTTCTCTGCTTTCACAAAGAAAATCCAGATTTATACATTTCTTTTTATGAAGTCATCATATTTTGTGACCTAATCTATTGTTTATTTTAAAGAAGCATTTGTTTAAATCAACTGAGATGCTTTGTGTTGGAGAAGACTGCATAGTTTGACAGTTATTTTCTTACAGGTGAAGAAGCTGCAGGCCATGCTGCGTCAGGCTAACGATCAGCTGGAAAGGACGATGATGGAGAAACAGAGTCTAGAAGAATCAATAAAAGTAGGAAATGAGGAAACTGATGCTAAGGTATGTATCCTATAAATCTAATGAAACGATTATTGAAATAATTTCACCCACGTAGAATTCAACTGAAAACAAATAAATGTTGACTGTGAAAGGTGAAAAAACATTATTCGTCCAACACACCTTGTAGGAATTTTCCTATCATTTGTATAATTAAATCAGTTAGTTGAAGCCTTAGTTGGCAGATAAGCAGAAAAGGACAAACAGTTATTTGTAATGAGAATGTAACAAAACACATCTCAGCATTATCTCTGAAGAAAATGCAAGACATCTTGAATAACTTTTCTCACATCAGAGAGCTGTAGGTGTCACAGTGGGAAGAAAGCAGCTGCAAAACAGGATGAGAGCAGCTGATATTATCTGCATTTCTTGCTAATATCTCTCGAGAACAACCATCAGGCCAACTGGTTGTCTGTGACGAAGGATTTTACAGATTCTGCTTTGTTTTGAGTTAATTTCCAACGCCAAAAACATTCTGTTGCTGCTCTCTCTGATGTGGAAAAGGAAATCAAGAGAGAAATAAGAATCTGCAGATGTATCTGCATTTCATTGCAATTTTATACAGCAAAAATTAACCAAACCAAAGACTTGATAATAGCATGTGTTTTGTCAGTTGTTAGTGAGAAGTTAATTTAAGATGGGTGATAGAGCTGTGGTAAGCCACAAACCTCTGGCTCATATTCTGCAGGTTCTGCTGTGCAAAACCTGCACAGGACAAACAGCAAAGAACACTAAGATTGCAAAGATCACAATCTGCAGTTTATGAAAAAGCATTCATTTTAAGGGAATTTCTACTCATTTTTACATCTTTATCAGTTGTGTTCAGGGTTATAGCTGATGATAGACGTGTTCATTTTCATAATGGCGCAAACATGACAGCTGAAAGTTGTCAAAGCATTGTGCCTCAGTGCATATCCAACACAAAAGTACTGACAGCAAAGGTGAAATGCAGTCCCAGGGGACTAACCTGGAGACTTACTGATCTGGCACCCTACCCATGGATTTAAAAGTTATTTTGCCAACTCATTCAGCCTGTATTTCAGTACAGGTGAACTACACCTGTGGTAAAGAGTGCCTACTTAGAGTTGTCCTATTGACAGATTTCTCCAAGAAAACAGTTTGTGTTCATTTTGCAACAATAATCCACCAACATTGTGATCCATATTAGCTTCCTGTTTTTAAGTGAACTATAAGAACAGAACCTTTTTATTGCCAAAAACATGCCAGCTATTCTTTGTTTATGTTTCATAACCTCTCTATTTATAGGTTTTATGAGTCTAAATTAGCAGTCGCTTGTGTTTTGATTTCTCTTCACAGGTATCTGCCCTCATGCAGAGAGTCCAGGAATCAGAAGCGCTGCTCAGCATGCTACAGCAGGCCTTCAGTGAGGCTAAGAGGAGCACACAGGAGCAGATGGTGAGCAGCGTGTTCAGCTGTTAACGCCACACCGCCTGTGTCCGCCTGATGGCTTTATTATCAGCATATAAAAGATGACAGCCAGCCTGAAAAGCTTCATCAGTTTGTCTTTGTTGATCATTTGCAGCCAAACTAAGCGTCAGCTTGTGGCTCCTGTCTGCTGGTTTTATTACTCCACTTAATCACTGCTTTTCACAACCAACCGATAACAAGACGAGGCTAATGAGTTTAGGATACGTTGATTGGACTTTATTGTTAAGAAATTTTTTTTTCCAAAAAACAATAAAAGGAGGGTCTATTAGAGAATAAAATGGGAAATTATATTTATTAATACTATATAAACTGGGAGTGACAAAAAAAACACTTTCCACAACAACAAAAATCTCAAACAGAAGATACTTGGTTGATAGGAGTCACAAAAACATTTAGTTTTTTTTTTTTTTTTTCGATGTCTAAAGTGTATGAATTCTGTGAATGGTGAAGTTGTGGGCAGGCAGGATCTCCACCAGCAGTCAGTCTTGCAACAAATTGAAGCTTCTGACTAAAAACTGTTTTTGTATGGCAGTTATAACACGCTAACAACCCAATTAGACTAGAACAGCTAAATCTCTGTGAATAGAGAGATGTTGGAGTAGGGGATGTGATTCTTACCCATCATGATCATTGAAAGATGGTTTGAACTTCATCCTCCTCGCTCTGCCTTTTAAGCTCTTCTGGGATTGGTGAGCTTTAGAGAGACTATTCAGCTGCTCCAAGTTGTTAAAAAAAACAAAACAACAACAACCCAACTTTGTTGCCATGGTTATGGAAATAAAATAAAGTAAGACCAAAAATCATTCCTGCGTAATAGTTGGAAAATCTTTTGCTGTTCATGATGCTTAAGCCTAAAGATATGAGTTTAAATCTTACCATAAATAAAAACCACCACCCTGGAGGAAATGATGATCCAAACAGATGTGAGGAATTTTCTTTTTCTTTTTAGGCGGTTCTGTTGAAGTCGAGGGAGCAGGTGGCGGATGAGCTAAGCCGACTACAGAGAGACAACGAGAGCCTGCAGGGTAAACACCGACTGCATCTGGAACTGCAGCAGCAAGAAGACTTCCAGATGCCCAACACTGTGCAGGTACGCCTTCAATGCACCTCACAGACTAAATCTAATTGAATTAATTTACTTACAAATGTATTATCTAATTGGACTGGTGTAGTTCTGCAACTAACATTTGTTTGAGTAATTAATTATTCTGACGCTTAATTGATGAATCGCACGGTATAATTTGCACATTTTTCAGATTTTTCATTTAACAGTTTAAGCAATTAGAATATTAGAAGTTTTAAAAGATGCAAATAACAAATAAATAAATGTGAAGCAACGAGTTCAACGCAAACTTCTCAACTTGAGATTAGAAGAAGTTAAATAGTTCTCAACTGGATCGTTCTGCAGGATCTGCAGGGCCTGGTGCTGCAGTTGCGGGACGACGTTGTGGCGCTGCGGACGGCAGCTGATCACATGGAGGAGAAGCTAAAAGCTGAGATCCTGTTCTTGAAAGAGCAGATCCAGGCGGAGCAGTGTCTGAAGGAGAACCTGGAAGACACCCTGCAGCTGGAGATCGAGGGCTGCAAGGAGGAGATAGGTGAGAATCTGTAGCGTAAACGTCCGGCATCCTGCTGTTTTCTGGGCATTTCTTTTAAAAAACTCTCCTCTGTTTCTGCTTTTGTTTTACCTCCACTGATCATTGTATTACAGACATCTTGGAAGGTATGGAAAGGCTAAACTTAACAGCTTGTGTGTGTTAGCAGCACACAGTTTCTTGCAAAATTATTCACAGCCTTTGTACTTTTTCACAAGATTAGAATAAAGCAGACATAGGAGACTCAATTACCTGAAGTTGACCTTTATAATTTACTTAAAGTGAAGTCAGGTTGAATACAAATGCACACAATACTTTTTTATTTGTAAAGTTGACCTTTACTTATTTAAGCAATAAGTTCTTTAATTTTTTGACGCATTCATGGACTCTTGTCTGGGTTTCTCACATGAAGTTTTTCGTTTCAATGTGACGACAGAACGTGGGAAAGTTTGATGGGCGTGAAAACTTTTTGCAAGGCACTGTAGTTATCAGGCTGAGCATAGCAGGCTTCAAAGCGACGGGCTTTTTGTGTCCTCTGCTGTGAGAAAGTTCACCTCACTGTGTGTCTGACACTTATACAGGTTTGTTTTACGGTACAATGCAGATGTCTTAAGCCCTCCTCTCATTTATATTAACACAGAATTCTAAAACAAATTTAATCAGGAGTTCTTCTGCAGGCTTTCTGGAAAATGCTCTGGTTTTTTTTTTTTTTTTTTTTTTTTGCTTTTTTTTTCAGTTTTATGATAATAATGTCATTTATTTTAATTAAATAAGCGAGGGATGATTTAAGACTTTTGCATAGAACTGTAGCTATAGATGTGACTTTTTGTATTTCATGTGAAGCAGCATGTCCAAAAGTGGGATTTAATAGTATTTCAGGGTATGTGTTTACATTTATCAATAACAAAGATCCTTAAATTCAGGAAAATGACTTCATCTGTTTTTGAATTGATTGATTGATTGATTGATTGATTGATTGATTGATTGATTGATTGATTGATTGATTGGTTGGTTGGTTGGTTGGTTGGTTGGTTGGTTGGTTGGTTGGTTGGTTGGTTGGTTGGATGGATGGATGGATGGATGGATGGATGGATGGATGGATGGATGGATGGATGGATGGATGGATGGATGGGTTGATTGATTGATTGATTGATTGATTGATTGATTGATTGATTGATTGATTGATTGATTGATTGATTGATTGATTGATCCAAAACATAACAAATAATTAAAACTAATAAAACCATTTTTCTGGAAAAGTCTGATGTCTCAGACCTTTGTTGCTAAAATAAATAAGTAGCTTTATACGTTTTTAAAGCAGATTGCCTCTCTTTTCTGAGGGTCCGTCAGCTTTGAATCCCAGATTGTGTTGGTGTTGTTTTTCCAGCTCATCCGGTACCGGAGGTCAGGTCGGTCCAGTAGCTTTTAGCAGCTCGTTGCGTTTGGTCTGTTGGTGTGTTTCTAACAAGCAGAGCTCACACTACAGCTGCTTGGTTAAATAATTCATGGATCATGAATTATTTTATGATCCATGACTCTAATGATGCCTGTTTTCTTTGCAGCGTCGTTCTCCAGCCTGAAGATGGAGCTAGAGAGGGTTAAAGCAGAGAAGGACAAGGTGAGGTTCCCTCAGTCTCTCTGTGTTAATGTGTTCATCTGTACATCCATCTATCTGTGACGTGTGGTCAGGGGAGGCAGAGCCATCATGGAAAAATAATATATAATGATAAAATAATTTATATTGCTACTTTCACCTTGTGGTTTGTACTATAAAGTACTTGCTTTTTATTTAGCTTAACCAATTCTGATTATTTTTTCTCAAAAATTGCAGGATTTTTGCGTTTTCCCATTCCAATGCTCAGAAGCACAGCTGGTGATGTAGCACCAAGCTGAGCCTCATCTGGGATTGATCAATTTCTCACTAAGTGCATTTGGCTACTTTTCTATGGGAGCATGCGCCTCCTGTCTGTACGTCGCCAATAAAATGGCTAAAAAACATTTAATGTCTGAATCTACTTTCCATTATTTAGCTTATGTGTATAATGTACAGCGTTTCATGTCACCAGCTGTGTATTTAACGCGTTTCGTGTGCTGAGGAACGATCAGAAAAGGCAGAGAACACATTCAAGGAGAGACAGGCAGTTCTCTTGCCTCATGGCAGGGGGCGCTCATGATCCCAGACATTGTGACTTCACAACTGCAAAATAAGACACAGCGACAGCAAGAAAGCCATGGAGCTAGCCATGCAGTTAAAGTGCAGCGATATATTTTAGTTTTCTCTTATCACAGCAATCACTTATTAATAATCACAAAATAAACATTAAGCCTAAAACCATACAACTGCAACAAACTGAATGTTCTGCTTTTTGTGTGGGAAATATTTGAATTATTATTTTTTTTTTGTGGAGTTGTTGTAGGTTGCTGTGGCAACGAGTCTGTGCGTACCTGCGCTGATACAGAGAGTGAGAAAGAAGTGGTGTTTATATTTGCTGTGGAGCACAGCACGAAGTCAATAATATTGATTACATAATCATTATGTAACCAATAACATGCAGGGGGTCTATATTTGTAAACATGATAATGATTAAATCAGTGCCTCACCAACTACTAACCTCACCACACGTCACTGATATCTGTCCGTCCGTCCGTCCAAGTTTGTAATATTGATGTTTTAAATGTGCAGTAAGGCTGCACAACTAATTGGGCCAGTTGTGTCCTCCTGACCCTCTGATGTCATCGTGTTTGTTTTTGCAGCTGCAGAGCTGTTTAGCTGAGAAGACTGAGACGCTGGACAGCCTCCAGGCCGTGAAGATAAGCCTGGAGCAGCAGTTCAGAGAAGTCGCCACTGCAAAGGTTTGTGCTGCTGTTACATCCAACTCATGACATGTTGGGGAGGGAATCTGTCAGTAATTGAACAAACTGAATATTCCTAATGAAACTGATGAAATATGAAGTCTTTTGTGTTTTTTTTCCATGTCTTCTGTGTGCCTACCATAGAGTGTGTTAGAAAGTCAAGTTCTGGACGAGAGAGACAAAGCCCAGCGGCTGCAGACTGAGCTGGACGTTAGTGAGCAGGTCCAGAAGGACTTTGTCAAGCTTTCTCAGACACTTCAGGTAACCAGAGACTGTTTAGTTCATGTTTTGGTCCTGACACATGCACCAGTTTATCTGTTAGTGAGTTTTCAGATCTCTCCCCCCACTTCTTCACTGAATCTCACATTGTTTTCTTGAAGCGCCTAGGAACCATGATCCAGACGGGAATGATGTAATCAGAATTGGCGTTTGTTTTTGTACGCAGGTCCAGCTCGAGCGAATACGACAGGCGGAGTCTTTGGATCGGATCAAAGTGATCCTGAACGACACCAACCTGACCGACATCAACCAGCTTCCAGAGACATGATGGCCTCAGACCAGAGACTGGTTTCAGTTGGGTCTCCCCCTCCGCCCCTCCTGCCAACCCGCTAACGTTATTATCCTAGCCGTAACCACACTGGAAGAGTTTGGAATGACAGGAAATCCCGGCTGTCTACGTACATTTCAAGCTTCGAATGGAATAATGAAGAAGAACACTACTAAAACATGTAAATAACTTAATGTGTGACTGTGGATTGAGAGGCTGGAAGCCCCTCTCTGTGCGATGGGGGTCTGCCTGTGTCATGTTTCTACTGTAGATACGACTGTCTGTATTAGCTCAACCAAAAACAAAAGTTTGTCAACCTCTAATGCACTTTTCATCTCTCCGTCTCCCTCTGTGCTCAAGGCGTTTGGTAATCACTTCTTTAATCCACTCACTTGTCACTCTTTGGTCTTTTTCTCTGTCCCCTCCAAAACAAATAATGAAGGATGAGAAATACTCGCACAAACTTTAACTGGGATAAAAGGATCATAATGCAACCAATAGCTTCTATTTCCTTAAGGATTTCCTGTTTTCGGTGCTCATATTGTCTCAAAGTGTTTCATCATTAAGAGCTTAAGTGGAACATTTTCATCTGAATCTGAATTTGCAGGCTTTAGTTTTCTCCCTGACAGTCAGAAAACACTATTTAACTCCAGGAACACTCAGAGAAGGAAAAAAGACAATGAGACATCAAAATAGAATGGCATGGATTTTAATTTGCTTCTGTTTATGGTTTCCTTTTTTCAGGTATTTCTTGACCTGATGATCTTAATGTCTTTTTGAAGATCTTATTTGTTAGTGGACAGAAGAAGTGGATTCTTAATGAGCTGTTTTCTCTCCTCCTCCTCTTCTCCCCCCTCTGGCTGCTTGTCTTCACTAAACTGTCATGAAATGGTTCGTCTGTCACTACAAGAACTTCTGTTGTCTGTGAACTGATTTGAATTAAATGACCTCAAAAGTTTCAGAGTTCATTCCTATGTGGAATAACGGGTTCCTATTCATTTAGAAAAACCAGAAAAATACAAATTGAGCATCAACCATCTTATTTATGATAATCAAGGTGAGAACTTTGGATGTGTGGGTTTTGTTTTCATAAAATTAACTCAATACTCACCTGCTTATCAGCTCACACTGCAGCAAACTTAGAAGTAAAAGTCTTATAATAACACATTTAAAGGTGGAGGGGGTTGTAAAGGTGGATTTCCTTTCATTTTGTTCCTAGTTTTGTCTCAGCTTGACTGATATCAGAGCATGGTTCGACGTCACACCAGAGGGAGCAGCATTCCGGTCCACAAACATTGTTCGCAGTACCTCTTCGTTTTAAATGTTACTTTTCAGAAATAAACTTGTAATATTTATTTTAGACACAGTGTTACACGTGTGTCTTATGAAATGCACGTTTCCACCAGAGCTCGCTACTGGTGACAAGCTGCCATATTGAAATGCAAAGTCAGAGTTGAGCCCACTTTCCCAGTGGAAAATCCAACTTCGGAAAGCATTCTAGTTCTTTTTTTTTTGGCTGGTAAATTGCAATTTCCCAGTTATGACTACAACGGGAACACAGGATTAATAATGGAGAAGTTATTAAAAAGAAAAATAAATAAAGGTTAATTATGTGTTAAAGCATTAGGTAAGAGTCCCCTTGGTACATGTTTAAGTGTATTCACATATTTATTGGGCCATTTATATATTTCTGATTTTATCATTTATTGTGTCAGTTTCTATCCTCCATTCCATACTTCGTCAATTATCAAAGTAGGCCTCGTTGATGTCATGATAACCTGTCTTTGTAGGAGGTTCAACCATTTGGATTGATAGTATGTTGAGTGTATGAATCACTTTATGAAATAACTGGCCAACTGGATTTTTTTTTCTTTTCTAAGTTTGGTATTTTTCTTTACACTTTGGAAAGAAGCAAGAAAAACAGATATCTAGATCTTATTAGTTTATAATTCCTTTATTATGAAGAGCCCAATGTCATTTATTGGCCTCTTAATTCTCACATTTTCTTGTCTGATTGAGCAGGGTGGATGTAGAGCAGATGCATATTTCTAGGAAGAGGAGCATGACTGAAGTTTAGTCGTCAAGCCCAAGAGACTCTGTGATGAACAGATCCACTATAAAATGTAATTTAAAGGTCCAGTTGACAGTGTTCAAAGTAGGACCCGGGGGCCATTTGTGGCCCCTGAAGTGACTTTGTGCTTCCCACAGAAATGGGACCAATCTCTGACATTTACCTTAAAATGTACTTAGAAAAATGTTAGATGGAACTCAAAGTGATCCTCTTTTTCAAGCCCTCTGGTTTCATTCTGTTTTCGTGGGAAACAGAACAATATGTTGGTGCAGTAAAATCTGCCTTTAGTTGCTGCATTCAAGCTTTGACAAACACATCAAGTGTTTTAAAGTGAAGACTAACAGGTTCTGTTTTACTGATCAGAACAGACAAAACATAATTTAGTTTTCTTCAATGGAGGCTCTCATAATAAGCAAACTAAGCTATTTATTTTCTAGCTTTCGTAAATATTAACATGGTAGCCCAAAGGTTCTGAAGATATTTGACATTTTGTTTTCAGCAGATTAAAGGTTGAACAAGCTGTCTATTTGACAAATATTCAGATGTATTTTGGACTGAAGATCTTGCAGTTGGGGTCACAGGGTGGGCCACAAGTTTCCATACACAGAAATAAATAAACATTTTATATTGGACAACTGTTTTCATTGTTGTGGAATCTCTGCACTTCATGGTTGATCTGCAACAGTTTCAGTTTCCTGAAACTTGCTAATAAATTTTGCCACAGTGTCACGTGTGAGGCTCGGTCCATGTTTTCTGTTCAAGTTTCGTGCAGCCTTGTGATCCAGCCATCAGTATGATTTGAATGATTTATTACGTTGCTTTGAAAGTGGTGAACTGTCCCTTTAACAAACTGCCTGCTCGGAAGCTAGCAGTCGGAAGCTAACTTCATCGTCGTGGCCGAGGAGCTACTCCTACTTACAACATAATGGAGCCCAGATGGACGAAGAACGTTTGCAGGGCTGTTTTATGGTCTGGGTGTTTGCTGTGCGTTATATTTGGTGAGTGTTAAACCTTAAAACTGATTTAAAATGCCGTTAATCAGAGTTAACTGTTTCTGGTATAAATCAGGCTCGTGATGTTGTCGTTGCTCCTCCAGCTCCTGAAACGACTTTGTTTAGTCTTCTGACACTGCTGGTCGCTGTGTACTTAAAAAAATAAAATAAAAATGAATTATTTACTTTAAAAAGCTAACAAATCTTGCTTTGTCTTAAGACATTTACAATAGAAAATAGACTAAAAAACATTTAATCATTATTTGTTGTTTTTTTTCCACTGCTGTTTGAGAAATGTTTCTTGCAATCAGATTAAGTTTCTGAAAGTTTTTGTTCACTAACCATAACTTTAAGCCTATAGAGTTTGTAAAAACCTGGCCGGTACGTTTTCAGACTTTTTCCTCTTGTGTGATGAACTCTTCCTCCAGTGTCTCCCTGGTAACCGCCCGCTGTGTTGCCATGGTTTTTTGCTTCCTTCACGTGCAGTCAGTCGCCGGACACGCTGACTCTGCAGTGATGGTGCTGAACGGCACTGCGGCAGTCCTGCGTTGCACCTTCGACTCCAGTGAAGTGGTGAGCAAAGCCAGCAGTGGGAGCTGGAGGTTCCGGTCCAGTCAGCCTGACAGTCAGAACCACTCAGCTCCACAGTGGTGAGTCCCAGCTGCTGCATGTTTACACCACAAAGCCGCATGTAAACTTTGGTGTGCAGCGACAGAGTCAGTCCAAGAATTTGGCAACAAAATGTTTCAAATGTCTGACCATGTTTATGCGTGCATATACCTTTGCACATATGCATACATAGAAGTGTTACCCCTGCCTCTATAAAAATGTAATAAATATAAAAGTAATCGATTGCTAAGTATGTGTGAGTTGGAAATGATTCGATTTAATAATTTGGTGGAACATAATTCATGGCGTGGTTTTAACCAGGTCTGCACCATTTAAATATATATTTTACATTTTGACGATTGTTCAACAACATAAAGAAAAAAATGTGACTTTCTTCAGTCTTTTTCATTGATTATTAATTTTTTGTAGCTGCAGCTGCAGCCATGCAGGCGGGTGACAAACTTTTCAGCGATATTAACGGGGAGCATCTCTTTGATGATTATTAACCCAATGGAATTTATTTCACTCAATTTGATTTAAAATGTCATGCAATTAATTTATTCCTGCTTCTCAAAAGTCTTCAGTCTGGTGCTCCTGCCTCACCTTGCTGTTTTTTGAAGGACATTTTTGTTTACAGAGACTTCATGATTTATTTCATTGGTTGTTTCTGTTTTTTTGTTTATTTATTTTGGATATTTAAAATGTTTGCGACAGCCTGGTGACCTGTCCAGGGTGACCCCGCCTCTAGCCCGAAATATTAGCTGGAGAGGCACCGACAATTCCCGACCCCACTTGATACAAGAGTGTTAGAAAATAGATGGACGGAAGGACGGACGGATGGATCTTTGAGAATGTGTTCTTGTATTTTTATGCCTTTGCCAATATATTACTTGAAAATGGTCTCAAAACAACAATATTGTCGTTTGTCGCAAAAAACTTCTGGGACAATTTAGCAAAATTTGATATTGTGACAGGCCTACTGACTGATCGATTAAGATGTGAGAAAATGTGGACAATGGGTGAATATCTTTGCACAACGGGGGAGTCACACAATTTTCTTGAAGCCCTTTAGAGCTGTAATGCAGATAGAAATGATGAAATCAGAATCGCCGCTTGTTTTTCGCCCGCAGGTCCAGCTGGAGCGAATACGGCAGGCAGAGTCCCTGGATTGGATCAAAGTGATCCTGAATGACACCAACCTGACCGACATCAGCCAGCTTCCAGAGACATGACGGCCTCACACTGGTTTCAGTGTGAGGCCGTCTAACATTATTATCGACCCGCAACCAAGAATTTGGAAGTACAGGAAATCAACAAATCAATCTGTCAATGCACTCGATGTAACAAATTTCCTCGTTAAGTTACAAACACGTTTCCTTACAAGACTTACTCTATGCAAGTGTAAAGGGAGCAGGGAGAAGAAAAGTCTCACAGAAACCTGTCCCTTTTTCAATAGTTACAGAATGCATTGTTCATGGCTGCATGCATTCAATTATAACAATATGAGTTGCATGCAATATATCATTCTCCTCATTTTTAACTCAAAAGTGTATACAACCTTTTTTATTATAAAGTGTTTGGAATTCACTTAAAATAAAGCATTTTTCAGCTGCTTATCCAAACTATTTCCTACTTTTACTCCATTCATCAAAATGCACATTTTGTGAAAAAAAGTAAAACAGTATTACACAGTTTTACTTTTGAAATCCTTCTGTCATTTCTGTCATCTGAGCTTAAGATGAAAAGTTCTTGTAAATTAATTGGTAATAATCAATTTTTAGCTTGAAACATAATTAATGGAATCTTTTTGATTGAATAATCTATTTATTAGTATGTTCTCTAGCCAGGGCCAGCCCAAGGCAAAAGCAGCTGCTAAGCAGTTACTTAGGGTCAATGGCCACTAGGGGGCCCCCTTAGTGGAGCTATTTTTTTTTCTTTTCTTTTTTGTGATGATTTCTTTGTTGTCAACAACAACAACAAAAAAAAACACACAATTTCCACATACAGTTGTTAATTTGTATTTCAATTATATAAATTTGATCCTGTAGGAATACCTTTTTAAATAGGCAAAGAGAAAAAAATAAATTATCTATGACTACAACTGGAACGCAGGACGAATAATGGAGAATCTATTGTCATTTTATTAGTTTTGAATTGGTAGATTGTTTTGTTCTGCTTGTGGTTTTGGTGGAATAGAATAGAAATGTATGTTATTGTCTCAGTGGAAAAATCCAGGTGTGCAGGCTGCGAGGTCAAGGTGAATGGAAGCTGACAGGTTCACAAAGTCTAAGGTGTTTGACTTTATCACACCCATACTGTGGACCAAAACTGACATAATTAAAAGTAAAAGTACATTTAAAATTTTCTTTTTCCATTTACTCTTACTTATTTATCTATTTGATTTCCTCAAAGACTTTTGGTTGTATTTTATTTTAAAACAATAAAATGTGCATTATGTGCTCAAATAGATGTATTAAAGCATTAAGTAAAATTCTCCTTTAAAAAAAAAAATATCTGGCACATTTTAAGTGTATTGACATATTTATTGGTCCGTTTAGCCCTGCGATGGACTGGTGACATGTCCAGGGTGTAAACAGCCTCTCACCCATTTGACAACAAGAGAGGCACCAGCTGACCATTGGGTCAGCAGCACCCCACCTGATACCTCTGGTATTTAATTCTTTATTTTTTTACGCTTTAAAAAGAAGCAATAAAAACAGATATTATGTGGAAACGATTAGTTGATAATTGCTTTATTTTGAAGAGCCCAGCATGAGTTATTGGCTCGTAAATATTGATATTCTCATTCTGCAGAGTGGATCAAGATTAGCTGCGTCTTTCCGGGGATCCTGCAGGGGGCGACAAACAGTCAGAGGGAGAAATGAATCTGCTCTACGAAGAAGGTGGGGAGACAAAAAAAAAAGGAGAGGAACATGACTGTGAAGTTGGCCTGTGATTCCTTGTTGAGGAAAGAGATGTTACAATTTTTTTTGTCAGTAGAACCTGAAGCGCTCAGATCCACTTCAAATATGTAATTTAAAGATCAAGTTGACCCCATATGTTAGAAGAAGAGTGTTAAAAGTAGGGCCTTGTGTGCCTAAGGACAAACTACAAATGTTAACTTAAAATGTACTGAGAAAAATGTTAGATGCAACACAAAGGGATCATCTTCTCCAAGGTTTCTGGTTTCTTTCTGCTTTCATGGTAAATAGACAACATCTATTGACTTGCATCTCAAGTACATGTGGGTGCAGTCACATCTGCTGCATTAACACTTTGGCAAACACACCAAGCGTTTTAAAGTGAAGAGCAACACAGATTGTGTTTCTATTGATGAGAACAGACAAAAAATGTTTTTCAGTTTTCTCAACTCGACCCCCCAATAATAAGCAAACTATACTATTTATTTCCTAGCTTTGGTAAATACTATGAAAGCCCAAAGGTTCCCAAAATATATTATATTTTATTTTTAGCAGATAGTGTAAAGGTTGAACAAGCTGGGTCTAAAATGATCTGCACTTTTATAATAGTCGAGTGCAGATCTGACATATGTCTGGGTTTATTTTGGACTGAAGCTGATTTAAAGCAGTAGTTCTTAAAGCTGGGGTCACAAATACAGTATTGCAGTTCTCTCCAGAAACGAACGACTATACACATATGCAAGTTATGAGTACTTTGTGAGATTTAAACATAAACAGGAATTGAAAAAAAATAGTTGATGAATATATTGACTCGGTAAAAATGCCTGAAGATTGAGTCAAGACATGGCGTTAATAGCCTCTTTAATTTTTATTTTGTGGTTCAGATGCTAAAAAGAAAAAGGAAAACCTTTAATCTAAGCGTTGCTTTGAAAGTGGTGAACTGTCCCTTTAACAAACGGCCTGCTCGGAAGCTAGCAGTCGGAAGCTAACTTCATCGTCGTGGCCGAGGAGCTACTCCTATTTACAACAACATAATGGAGCCCAGATGGACGAAGAACGTTTGCAGGGCTGTTTTATGGTCTGGGTGTTTGCTGTGCGTTATGTTTGGTGAGTGTTAAACCTTAAAACTAATTTAAAACCCCGTTCCGTGGCGCCTGAATAAGCGTTAACTGATTTTCTTTTCTGTGATAAATCACGCTCGCGAGCCCTGCGATGTTATCATCGTTGTTCCCCCAGCCCCAGTCCTCCGCATTAAAACGACTTTATTTAGTCTTACTGTAACAGCCGATGATATTTAAACACACCGGAGCTGGATTTGTTGCCTATTTATCTCTATCCCACTGTCACAAGCTGGTCGCCTTGACGTTATAGATGACAAGGTTTAAATTGACTGAAAACTGAATAGAGTCCGGTGGCAGACGATGGCTGCCGCCCTGTTCGCGGCTTCCTCTGAACGATAAAGAACGACTCAGGTCAGATTCAACCACTGACTGGTTCGGTAGTTTACATGTTTTAAAATCTCTTCTAACTAATAAAACATCTGTTCATATAAACTATTTTGTAATTCAACAGGGGCTTCGTGTCAGCCGTGTTTACCTACGTGTCACCCAGTGGGGGGAAAAAAGCCATTTAATGTAAATTTCAGCGAAGATGCTTTTATTTACAGTATTTTAAATAAACTATCTTGTGCTTCACTCAGTAGCTGCGGCTTGTTTTTTTTTTTACTGCAGCACCACATCAACCATGTTGGTGCAAACCACAAGATAAAATAGATTTTCATCATATCCTTTCACACATGTTGAGGTGTTATAATGTCGTCTTTGTCAACACGTCTGAAGATCTGGAGCATAATCGCTTAAAACATTGTGGTACAGCAATTGCAAATGTATAAAACTAAAATCTCAAGGTACTGTTTGTTTGCAAATCTGAAGACAGGTGTAGTTGGATTAAGCGTGATGTTTGCACTACTTATTCAGTGTATGTTACACAACATTCCATCTCAAGACACTTTACAAAAAATAGTCCATTTATTTTAATCTCAGCTTTTCCTCTTCATCCTAGTTATCAAACTAGCTTCAATGAAGAGTGGAAAACTGAGAAAGTTAAAAGTTGAAATACCTGCACCTAACGTAAACTGGAGAGTTGGGGTGCAGATTAGTTTAGAGAAGAATTATTCCATTGTTATTTTTTTTCTGATGATTAATCAATTAATTAGATGATGAATGCTTTATAATCTGTAGCAGCTAAAACATACTTCCAACAACAACTCAGCTCTTACAGTTGGACTTAACATGAAAAAGATGTGATTATCTACATTCATCTGTCAATTATTTTTTTTAGATTAATAGATATTTTTGACAAAATTTGATCTGTGTATTTAGATAAAAAAATTATCCTAAATGCAAAATATATGTATATTTTGTTCTGGGTGTGGTTTCCTTTCAGTAAATAGTCTTTTTTAGTCTATTCTCCAGTTAGGGATTAATCAATTACCTGACAAGTTGACAATTATTTCAATAATCATTTAGTCCCATTAGTCATTTCCAGGTCCTAATTTCATTTAACTCAACATGCAGCTATGATGCCAAAACTGTGTGAAAATCTAAGTACCTCCCACGATTCAACAACTTGTAAACCCGGCTTTGGAAATAACATGTGATGTGGAGTGAGTGTAGGTTGCTTCAGTTTTGTAAGGATTTTTCCGCATTTCAATCAAGTGGTGGCCTTGACACACACACACACACACACACACACACACACACACACACACACACACACACACACACATATATATATATAGATAGATAGATAGATAGATAGATAGATAGATAGATAGATAGATAGATAGATATACAGATATACATATCTATCTATCTATATCTATATATATATATAGATATAGATCTATCTATATCTATATATATATATAGATATAGATAGATAGATATATCTGTATATATCTATCTATATCTATATATATATATAGATATAGATAGATAGATATATCTGTATATCTATCTATCTATCTATCTATCTATCTATCTATCTATCTATCTATCTATCTATCTATCTATCTATCTATCTATCTATCTATCTATCTATCTATCTATCTATCTATCTATCTATCTATCTATCTATCTATCTATATATATATATATAAATACAACTTATTTTGATTGAATTCTAGTACAGAAAATGTGTTGGCATTCTATAAAAAAAATCAATTTAGTTCACATTCTCTGGTTTTAAAATAAAGAAAAATGTAAAATCTCTTCAATAGGAGATGTTTAGATTTTGTTCAGTGGGATGTTATGGATGTCTTCAGGTAAAATTATTTCAAAAGCACAGTTAGGATATGGTGCAGTGTTTTAGGGTGTTTTTCCCGACCTGCCAGTCCAATAGACTCTGCTCGATTGGTGTCCGATGTTGCAAAATTTTTTACATTTTCAGCTGTTGCGGTTCGTTTGCCTTTGAAAAACTAGTTTCCCTCCTGGTCTGTGGTGGCGCTGCACCAAGAACCACTGAAGGAAATGACACAAAAACGTCTGAAGAAGACAGTGAACTCAACTTCCTACTTCATGACATTGAAGAAGGAAGGGAAACGGAGAGGTACCAGATTTTAACTGTTGTAGGATTTCTCTTTTATCTTTCCCAAACGACCAGGAGCCATTAGTGCTAGGACAGTGTGTTTGTTTTGGGTGTACCCAGAATGCCACGTTCGATAGTCCACTTTCTGCTTTTGGAGTGGTCACTGATCCGCTCGGCATTCACATATCATGTTGCACAACCTTGGTAACTAGTTTTTTTTTTTACTGCTGGGAACAGTCGATTAGCATCTGAAAGCTAAAATAATACCCAAACTCCTCCATCGATCAATAATTTATTGTTTCCCCTGCTCCAGCGTCTCTCTGCCCGACTTTCTAGCAATGATTTGAAGAGGAGCTGCAAAAGAAAAGGATGTGGATTAGCAGTGCTTGCCAACAACTAATGTGTCAGAGGCCTCTTGAGATTTGTTACAAAACTCCTGCCCATCATCACAGCATCACCATGCACAGCAACTCTGAAGATGCTTAGATGATTAAGACTTATAATAACGTTTAACTTCCCTGTGGGATAAATAAAGTGGTTGTGAGTTGGCATGAATTGCAAAGAGCAGCTCGACATATTCACAAGTATAAAAGTGCATAAGATCAGATGAAATTGAGCATCAGCGCCACAATAAGGCGCTTTAAAAATATCTGCTCACATGTAAACACAAAACTGCTGTTTGTCAAATCCAAAACAGCCTGAAACCCTTTCTCACTAGAAGCTTCAATTATCACGAGAGGTTTTTGTAGAAAGTGGAACATCAGCGCCTTGCGTTTTCCTCTGAATCATTTGGGAATATTTTATGCAGCAGATCCACACACATTCAGCAGTTTGAAAATGGATCTTTAATCCTCAGGGAGCAGCTTAACAAACTGAAACTTGTAGTCTTTTATTTATTTATTTATTTTTCATAAACACTTATCTTCAGAAGTCTAGCATGCAATAAGAAATGGTTTGCTCTCAATCTTACCCCGATATCATCTGACAGGAAGGAAATGGATGACGACCACTTCCTTCTGTTTTTTTTTTTTTTTTTTTTTTTTTTGTGAACTCCTCTCCAACTGAAGTTTTAATGATGTTAAGTTGTTTGTCTTTCTGATGCTCTGGATTTTCTGCAGCCTCAATAATCAACCTCTTTAGATCCTTTGCTTCCAGCAGGAGCTGTGAAAGTCACTGGTTTGAATATGTCAAGTAATTTGTTTTTATACATTTTTGTTGTAGAAATGTTGAACCTTCCTTAAGGCAAGTTATCAATCATTATGATATGATTACTAATAAGTTAATACAAAAATAATCAACAAACCAGCCCTACGCTGTATTAAGTCTAGCAGAAATCGCTAACATGTTGTTAGCAGTATGCTTGATCTGCAGTTGCATCCATTTCTACAAATGGTCTGACTTTAGTCTCACAATTCTAACTTTAATTTCCGAATTCCGACTTTAATTTTCTGACTTTATAAGTCATAATTCTGGGCTTGAAATCATAATTTTGAGTCCATTGTATAATAATAATAAAATAAAAAGGAATTCTTTGCTTAAAACAAGCTCCCATATCTTGCTTAAAGTAACTTTAAGTGAGTTTTGTCTTATTTCTAGTGTACTACGACACCTGTACGAGAAAATAGACTAAAAACATCTGATGATTTGTTTTGTTTTTGCTGCTTGTTCATAAATGTATCTTGGAATCAGAAAAGCTCCTGGAAGCTGAGATTAGATGAACCTTCAGTTATCAAAGTGGGTGAAAACATGGCCAATATGTTTCCACACACCAACCAGATAACTTTTTTTCTCTTCTGTTTTGAGTTCAACCTAATCTTCCTGCAGCTCATTGTCTCCCAGGGACCACCTGCTGAGCTCTGTGCTGTTGTTGTTTCAGCTATGCAACCGACGCTGACATCCTGTTACTAACGCGTTCCCTGATATCAGGTTCTTTTTTCTCCCACTAAACAGTCACAGGACCTGCATGTGCAATCACCATATACGCCGACTCTGAAGTGATAGTGCAGAACGGCACAACGGCAGTCCTGCGTTGCACCTTTGACTCCAGTGAAGTGGTGACCAAAGCCACCAGTGTGAGCTGGAGCTTCCAGTCCAATCAGCCCGACAGTCAGTACTACTCAGCTCCATACGTGGTGAGTCCCAGCTGCTGCTGCTTGTGTCCTTTCTGGAACATTTCCCACAATCCCAAGATGTTTTCCTGTCATTGTGCGATCTGTCCTGACATGTTAATAACGACTTTAACTGTTCCCCAGGGATGGATGTGATGATTTGGTGTCAGACTTTGATTTTAGATCCCTTTTTTTTCCAGATTTTTGTTTGCTGTGCATGGTGATGCTGTGATGATGGGCAGGAGTTTTGTAACAAATCTCAAGCTGCATGTAAACTAAAGCTGCTTGTGGTGTTTATATTCAGGTCACAGCAAGGAAAATAGAGTCGTTCAAGACACTTAATTTTGAAGAAAAATAAATTTGTAAATAGGGCTGAGACTAACAATTACTTTAGAAATTGATTATTTTAGTGATTATTTTGATGATTGATCAATTATTCTATGATTTATCTTGATGATTAATCAGATAAAAAAAAGTGACGCATTCTGCAGATTTACAGGTTTCAACTTTTTTTCCCCTGATTTGTGTAGCATGTTTACATCATAAAGCTGCATGTAAGCTTGTGGTGTTTATATTCGGTTCCTGGCAGGCAAATTAAATTGCTTTATGACACTGATTTAAAATCAAAATCAAAATTTTTAGACAACTTATTGTCTGAAGGCACAGTGAAATAGGTCTAATTAGACTCAGACTTAGTTTATTGTCATTGCAAAAAGACACAACAGTGAATTTGGCAACAAAAGGTCTAAAATGTGTGAGTATGCATATACATACAGTCATACATACAGATTCGTGCATTTGTACAAGTGTTTCTGGTGCAGCTAAAAAAATAGGAAACATACAAATAGCAGTATTTTGCTAAATAAGAGTTGTAAATTAGTGAAAAGCAATTCATGCCACAGTTTTAAAAAGGTCTACACGATGATATAAAATGTATATTATTATCTGATTTGTGAATTAATCAAATAAAAAAATGGTACATTCTGCAGTCTTTTTCACTTAAGCAGTTAAGCTTTTTTGTACATTAGAAAAACACTAAGAAAATGCAAATAAATAATTTGATTTCTTTTTTACATTACATTGCTTGAAATGTAAAATCAAAGCATTCTTTTGGTGTACGTTTGAGCATTTTTAGCAAGAACATATTTACAAAGGTGATTTTTTTTTATCTTAAATTTGATGTTCATATTTTTTATACAGATTTGTTTTAATTACTGACCGATGTTCTTTTGGCAACATCGGTTTTGGCAAACGGCCTTTTTTAGTGTCTATACATTCCAGTTAGTGATAAATCAATTACTAAATTAGTTGACAATAATTTCATTAATCACAATTAATGTGATTAATCATTTCAACCCTAGTGCTAGACTCATTACTAACAAACATTAAAGCACCTGGTGCAATACTAATATCCTTCAGGAATCTGTTGTCTGAAGGAACAGCAAACTAAATGAACCCAAAAAGTGTCTTGTTAATGGAAAACCTGACTTTCGACCTGTTTTTTACTTTTTAATTTTTTTACAACCCGTTTTTGTTTACAGACAAGTCTGGTCAGGAGCCTCCCTTTCTGCTCTGATCTGCAAAATGTAATGACACAGCCTGGGGGTCTTTAATTTGCGGGGCAGTCTTGCCAGAACAGATGTATGCCGTCAGCATCTGGAGAATGCGTGTTGCACAATGAGCTGAGCAAAAAAACCTTTTTTTCCCCCTGAAGTTTCAACACTTTCCTGTTTAACAAAATCCTCTAAACTAACAACTCCATGAATCGGTTTGAGTCACTGATTGTTTTCAACATCTGGAAGGAAACTTTTTTTTTCTTTCGACCTTTTGAATCATTTTCAGTTCCAGACGAATCCTGCGGATGTGAAACAAATTAGGAACTTGAGCAAGTAGAGAATAGTTGGAGGAGTGATAGGTTTAAAAAGCAATTTGTCATTTTGTAGTTGCTTTGCACTCGTCTTTATCAGATATGAAAAGTAGCCGTCTGTCACTGGGGACAATTCATTCTGACCGTGTCATTTCAGGTCCTACTTCGGTACAGATGAGGTTTAGAGCCTCTGGAGAAACGACAACAAAACAGAATTCTGACTTAAATTTAAGATCTCTGACATTTGATCTCAGAAGATTAAAGTCTGAATTATTTTGTTTTTTTGTTTTTTTCAGTGACTCTAATCCCCTTTGGTAATTCTTTATCTGATATTTTCCGTTTTCTGTTTTTAATCTCAGATTAAATATTCTTTCCTTTTTTCTAGATTTTATATTTTGCCGACGGAAAAGCATATCCAGGACAAGAAGAATTCAAACACAGAGTTCAGTTTGTGGGAGACATCAACAAGAAGGACGCCTCGTTACAGCTGAGTCCGGCTCAGTTCAGCGACAACGGGACCTTCTTCTGCGACGTGAAGAACCCGCCCGACGTGTCGGGAACTCAGGGCCGAACGGAGCTCAAAGTTGTTCAGAAAGGTAGACTTAAAGATGTATTCATCTATTTAGATGTTCATAAGGTGACAGTACTATTTTCAAATAGTATAATAACGGAGGCATAATAGTGTGAGAATACCCACTCAAATATGAATAACTTTCATTTTTTAAAAACATTCAACACTGAAACCAGAAAACATTTTAAATGTCTAGAATAAAATAAAACAAAGCAAATTAAACAATAATAATTCAGGGTTTTCCCTAGAAAACTTGCTAAGCCCTGTGATTGGGGCCCTCAGGCAATCATTCATTCAATGGCCCGTTGTGTTTTTGAGTTAAAAAATGTTTAAAGTTGACAGGAAATTTGAAAATATCACATAACTATGTATTATTAGAAGATTATTGCTTGAATTCTGACTATAAAGTCTTAAAAAAAATGAAAACATAAAAACCCTAAAATAGATAAGTAATGCTTAGCTTGATGGGAGCCCCTAGTACAGCCTGGTGGCCTGCCAGGCTTATGATACACAGGGAGAAACCTTGTAATTAAAACAAATTATGATGACTCTGTAACCAAAATTGTTTTTACAAAAATTAATAATTATTCAGCACAGGCAAAAGTGGCAGATAGTACAGACTGACTACTTCATTCTGGCTGTCAAATGTTTGCAGTGTTTCTAAAAACGGCGGCTTGTCAGCAATATTAAAGGTAGCATCTTTTTGACAGTTGTCGTCCAAATGAGATTCATTGCACTTGTTTTCATTTTTCATTATTGATTTACTGCAAATAACTACATATGATAAATGTGAAGCGGAAAGAAAATGCAGCCAAAAAGAGCTCGTTAAAATGAATGGCCTTCCTTGATCGGCTGCTTTGCAAACACCACCCAATAGAGTGTGAAGAAGCGTTGCTCATGAGTATTCCTGCTTCCCAAGCTGCATTTTCTTCAGAATATTTTAGATATTCTCTCCAAAAACATTACGCAAAACGCCAATCTTTGACAAATAATTTGCAGTATCTTTGCGCAGTTATGTACTTCAAGTTTTATCATGGGGTTTTGTGGTACTATTGTTATAATAAAAGTAACAATCAGAACCACTTTTTTAGATAACTGTGTGACAGCGACTTTGTCACAGCAATTATAGCCATACAAGCACAAATACTGCTCTTGAAATTCATTCCCATTTGTAATTTGTTTCTTTAGGACGCCAGAAAGAAGAAGTGTGATTTAGATAATAAAACTACAAATTGTAACTGCATTTAATCATATTTTAAAATTTACTGATATTTATTGATCTTTTCAATATATATAAAACTAAGAATACAGATGGTTTTTAGGGTATTAAACATTAACTGGAATTTGTTGTAAATGGTAAATAAAAATATAAGAAATTCATTACATCAAATGGTAAACAGTACAATAAATGTCTATGTATGTATGAGATTTATTGATTTATATATGTGTGTGTGTTTCTTTTTTCAATTTCTTACGAAATTAATTGCACTGTCAGTTTGGCCTCCATGCAGCGGAGGGCGCTGCCGATTAATCAGTCTGTGGTATAGAAACAAACATGGCAGCAAGGTCAATATCAGAACGGCAAATTCAAACAGTACAGACTCTGGTGTGGGACACAAAATGCATTTTATGCAACTCTGTTTTGAAATATAGGCACTCGAAAAGCTCCTTAATTTATTACCTTATTGGCACTCATTCAGCTGAACTGCTTGATGAAGCATCAAGTTTTTATTCATGTGGGTTCCTCTTTATGTTTGAACACTTAACATGTGTTGTTTGAGGGGGAATACAGGAGGAATGAACAACCAGGCCCAGATGTGTCTGCTTGTTATTTGCATCCAGCTACATGAAGCGAACAAGTGCATGTGATGACTTGTCATCTTTTCAGATCCGCTCTGCTGGGAGTTTATTCTGCATGCAGAAATAGAACATTAGCTGGAGGCAAACACACCTCTCTTCCTCTTTTCTCTTTGGAGTCACAGTGTCTGCTTTGCTGTGACTCCAAACACTGAATTTCCAACACTGAAGATTAAAGTTAACTTTTTGATTTCTGTACCATAAATATGTCTGAATAGCCTATAGAAATTAAATTGATTAGGCTTTTTCTACATAATTTACTTTTGTGAATTTGACTTCCTGTGAGGTTTCTCCCTCTGATGGTATAGAGTTGGGGTTAGGACAATTTCAAGGGCTCTTGGAATTGTTTTTGTGTTTGTTTGTTTTTCAGGAAATAGAAACCAAGAGCCCTGTCAAGAGCTCAGTTAATCATATTGTTTGTTTACAGCTGTTACAGTAAAAATTAAATGTCACCCCTCCTGGACCAAAAAGCACACATACATATTTGCACTGAACGCCCCCCACCTGGATCTGCATGAAATGTTTCGTTCCTGCTGGTGATGGTGTTCAGCACCAGTTGGTAGAAAACAAGAAGACTATGGCAGCTGCTATCCTGCCAAGAAAAATAATAGTCAGGTTTCAAAGAGAGAGAGAAAAAGACAAGAGTGTCCTTTTGTAACTCAGTTTTCTCCAAGAAAGGTGAGTAGACTGTGAGATTGTCAACCATTTAGTAGAGTTAGTTTAGTTACAAACTACTTTTTGCCTCCACTTCACCAGCATTTAATGAATGAAGAAAAAATTGATCAACTTATTTATATATTTAACTTGTCCCTGTACCTTTTACTACACTTAACAACAGATGAGTCAGTCAGCAGCAGCTCTAACCCTGACAACAGCATAACCCCTTACCCCCATCCCAGTGGAAAAGGTGAGCAACACTGTGATCAATGACAAGCTAGTTAGCATCATTCCAGGGAATCTGTGGATTTTTCCTGTCTCTCTGCTCTTTTTACAATTACACATTGAAAACAATATGTATATTGCTGAAAGAAGTTCAAACTTTCTTTATAAAATTATTATAAAAATCAGCCTCCAGTCCTGCATTAGCTTGCATTTAAATTACAGATATCTGTTGCCACTCCTAAGTGAAATTAAAGCTGCAGTATATCTTTTTTTTTTTTTACAAATTTATTAAAACTCTCATTATGTTGTGACAGTGTGGCATGAAAAATAATCTGTGAAAAATCTATTTCGTCAACTTTCTCCCAGCACCTCTAGAAACAACCAATCAGAGGGGTTTTAGCGCTGTCAGTCACAATCTGGCACATCACACGTGGCTGCTCATTCTCCCTCCCCATCGCTCTGTGCTATGCTGCAGCTAGCATACTCTCATATATTTCAGCTTGAACAAAATGCAACAACATAGCATTTTGGATTGTTTTATGTATATTTTACATGTTGCCTATGACTATTGCTGGTGGGGAGAGACCTTTCAGTAAGCTAAAACTAATTTAAAAAAATAGGCAGCCTATTTGCATACAGTATGTGGACTGTTGTAAAATTCACTTGCAGTGAATATTGTGCTAGTATTAGCAATGGGCCAAAGAAAGCAACTAGGGCTGAAACAATTCCTTGAATGATTCAGTACCTCTATTATTAAAATTCCTCGAGGAAAATGTATCTGCCTCGAAGCTTTGTTAATTTATGTTGAATTATTTTGTAGGCATGTCACGATAAACAGTAAATCAATTAATCGCACGATCAATAAAACTATCAACCTCATTTTAATTATCGGCTTTATCGTTTCTTCCTGCCCTTTCTTTTTCTGTTGATGACACTGAATGAAAAAAGGCTCAATTCCGGTCCTCTCCACTGACCCTCCCTTCCTCAGTTCCTTAGTGTAATGCCCAGCGCACACTACACGATCTTAGAGCTGTCGGCTGATTGTCAGCCCATTTTCAAAACCTGAGAGACCACACATTAGCCGACAGAAATCCTAGATCTAATGGTTCAGTCATGCCATGTGGTTGTGACGGTGCGGTGAGAGGTTGGAGAAAGAGTTAGCCACTCTGACCCATAACAGCATAACGCACTGTTATAGTATTCCACACTTTAACTTCATTTCACTTTGACCAGGTAAAGCCAGATCTCCACGGTGCTAAAATTACACATTATACATGAGAAAAGTAATGATAGTTTACCGTTCTGCACCTCATTATCACCGATGATCACCTCCGCAACAACGTGGAAGACGAGTTCTCACGCTGCACAATAGTACAATAAACAAAAAAGGGAATATGCTTGTGGTAATACCTACTCATCTCTTAAGAACCAAGCAGTATAATGACTGTTACATGGTGTCCAACAATGGGCACAAAATAATGGCAACAAGTCCAGTTAACTAATTTTAAAACCAGGCATTAATCAATGCTTTACTACAATCTACCTGCAATGCATATGGCTAGTGTGAGTCTGACTGAATGAAAATCATTCTAACCTATTTACAGTATGTCATGTTGATGAAGAACTATTGAAAAGTTCTTGGGTTTATCAACTGCGGTAGCAATTCACTCCCAGTCGGTGAAGACCCCTGATTTAGATCAGAGCGGCCACAAAGATCTACCGTAACACACCACACATTACAGGAAGATTGGTTATGACATCACCCGCTACAATCTTAGAACACCCAACGTTCTAGATTGTCGTTAAGGGAAAATCAGGGGAAAATTTTGTGTAGTGTAGTTGGTACCAGGTAGTTGGATGTGCCCATCTTCTCCATTTAAATCTAACTGATATATATACAGTACAGACCAAAAACTTGGACACAACCTTCTCATTCAATGGGTTTCCAACGGCTGCTAACAGGTTGTGTTGAAAGTAGATCGATGTGAGGAGCTTATATACTTGCTGGTGATGTCAGAATTCTGCTTTTGGAGTTATATTGTGATGTCACAGTTTCGTTTGATAGTCAGAGTGGCATATGCACAGACATATGCAACCGGACTGTCGAACACATCAGTGGGCTTCTACGCTGTCACTGGTTGCCATAGTTACCCACCATTAACTTGTGTTTTTGAAGTTGTTTAGGATGTAGCTGTTCAAAACTGAATGATAAAATAAGTTATGCACATGAACTAAAAGAAGTGTATTTGTGAGCCTGCCTCTTTATTATTAAATTGAAAATAAATTCAGATTTTTGAAATTACTTTTCTTCAGGTTAACTTAGAAAGTGAGCCATTATTGTTACAAGTTAGTTTTCTAAACTTTGAAAATGTTATTGTTAGGGAAGCTCAAATATGAAAAATTGAACTGGTGATATCCAATAGTAAAATTGATGTTATGCTCGATTTACCAATATTGTGTTAATTTATTTATCCGATCACTCGATTAATCAGAAGACTAATCAATAGATTGCTCAATTACTAAATATTCATTTTCAACATCCCGAAAGCAAGGCAGTTGTAGGCCTTTAAAATTGTGACACTTTTGATTGGTCACATTGACTCAAGAAATTGTAACAGTTCTGGGTTATGGGCAGGAGGGAGGGGGGCAATTGAATTTTTTCATTATGGTGCTCAAGATTCCTGGTGGCGCCGCTGGCTACCATTCTTACAATGTTATAATGTAATCTCTGCATTTTGTTATCATTCTCACATCAGTTCAACCTTCTGGCATCACTATTTTAGCCATTATTAACTTCAGTGCTCTACAAGAATGGCAGAGTTTATAAAATGTTTGTATGTTCAACCTTTCTTGCATATAACATAGAATAGTTAATTAATAAATAGTTCCAAGTTTACTTTTATGAATGCTGTTATTAACTGCAGCCACCAAAAACATTGGCCATATATATGTTATTTTAATGCTGTATATTGTATATTAAAATCTATTTTGATTGCCATTTATGCTAGAGGATAGATATTATTAGGTGTTTTTTGTTTGTTTGGGTTTTGTTTTATTCTAAAAGTCTTTCTCCATTTTTTTTAATGCATAATAAAGACCTTGGAAACATAACGGAAAGCAAAATATGGCAAAACCTTTCACCATTTGCAGCAGAGTTAATGCACAATCACAGTTTACTCAACTCAAAACACCATCTGGAGACCCAGGAAGGTTAAAATTTCTTCTGTTTTGTGTTGTTTGGTGTTACTTTGAAATGATTAAACTGTTACATTTAGAAATGTCTATTTAATAACAGTAATGTGAATATTGTGATTTCTTTGTCAGAGACATTGTACAATTTCAAAATCTGCTTCATTTGAAAACGCCACAAATAAATTTCATATCACCAAATAAGCTCCAGAAAAATAGTAATCCAGAGAAAGAGGGTATAAGACTTCACAGTACCACCAGCTGACCACCAGCCTAGTCCAAGCCCAGACCACTCAAGTTGAGAATATCTGATAAAACCTCAAAGCTGATTCACTGTTGAGATTTATTATTTTATTGAATAATTCTGTCTTATAACTAATGTCTAATAATTATATATTTTCCTTTCCCCTTCACTATAATGAACTGCTGTGTGTGTTTTATGTGCAACACATTAAATCACAAAAAATTACACAAAATGTTTAGGTTGGAACATGAGGAAGATATGAAAAAAGGGTATAAATATTTTTATAAGTCGCTGTTGAAGACAAAACAGATTTCATGAGATTTATATAAAATTTTGCTTTGCTGTGTTTGCTGTTCCAGCAGAGTCTCTCCCTCAGACCAACACTAAGATTGTAATCTTAGCAGTGTGTGGTGCTTTAATTCTGCTCATCGCCGTCGCTATAGCTGCCTGCTTCGCCGTACGGGTGATTCAAAACCGGCACGATTACGAAGGGTGAGTAACGCTGCTCTGCTTGATCCCAACACAACTTGATGCTCTCATTTATGCAAACAGTTTGTAATGATGCAGAAAAGATTTTTTTTCTTTTTCAGCTATGTTGATCAAATTGTTTGGAAAAAGTAGGAATATTAAAACTTCACTCTTCCATCTAGTTTTTAAGTTCCAGTTATTGTCACTGTTGTTGATTCTAATTGTAAATCCAGATCTTTAAAAGCATTTAATTACCTGGTTGATTGTTTTGGCTTCATGGTTTGGGTACTTTTGTGGGCTTTTCCAAAGACAATCGTCTTCTTCTTGATTTTAACTCCTTCTGCATGGGAGCTGCATCTTCTCTTCGCTTCCTCGGAAAGAATAATGAACAAAACTTTGGATGCTTTAACTTCATTGGTCTATATCGAACTACACGTTGTACTATCTGAGGTAGTTTGATCATGTCTTGCATGTCAACACTGAATGTAGATTTTAACCTCACACTTGGTAGACAAAGTTAAATTTGTGCAGAGAGGGGAAGATCTCTTGTTTGAAGCCGTGGCAGCTTTGATTGGTGATCTTTGGGGTTGCTGTTTGCTCTGGTGTCAGTCATTGTTCTCCATCTTTGTGTCCTAACAACTAACAGCACACTGACATTTTCATTTAACATTACTAGCAAACTTGCTGTGAGCAAAGCTGCACATTGTTTCGTCATTCATTCACTTACATGCAATTGTGTAACCTGATGTAACCTGTCAGCAATTCTCCTTAAGGAACAATCAATCAATCTTTATCAATATTTATCTTTCACAGTAACAGCACAGCAGCCGCTTTACAGACTAGAAATAAAGCCGACCCATCCCTGTAAACGACTCATTTGAGTCCTCACCAATTCATTGATTCAACTTTTTTTGATCATAAAGAATTTTGAAATCAAATTGAGCTAAAACTGAATTAAAAAAAAATAAAATATGTCCAAAATACATATATACCTTCATTTATGACAGATACGGCATGAAAACCCCAAAAACGCACATGCAATAAAAAAAACTTTATCATGAAATATCAGGAAGCAACACCATCTGCCCTACTTGTGTAATCATGTAGTCCCTACATAAATTTCAGTCCCTTCATAAATTTGAGTTATAATTTCAGCCATAGTCCTCAAAATGTCTAAAATTAAACTTCATTTAAAATCAATCAAGACACAATTCGTATTGCATGGGATAGTTGTATCACTAGGGGTGAGTATGTCTTGTTTCGTTTATAATTTTTTGTGATAAATTTCTTATTGTGACAAGATTTTGGCTTATTGTTGTCACAATAAATTTCAATTAAAGATGATTAAATTTCCCCTTAACTGTCCTTGTCTGGAATGAAAGTTTGACTATTTTCCCCCCCACTGTTGGTTCAATAAAAGTGTCAATAAATACAAATAAATTTGAAGAGAAAATTCAAATTTGCATCACCAGTTCAGTGTTGCAAATCACACTTCTTTATGTTACTGATGTCCTAAAGAAGTGCATTATAAATGGGAATGTTTTTCAAGAACAGCATTTGTGTTTGTGGGGCTATAAGTGGAGTGTCACACAGTCGCTGCAATATAGATACCTAAAAATTATGTCATAAATAGTTCATATCGTCACGTTTATCGTTATCACATAGCACCGCAAAATATTTTGATAAAACTGAGTCCATATTTCTCACGGCTAATATCCTGTGTACCTCCATATTTAGCCTTCATACATTCAAGAAGGTTTGTGATGAATAATTCTGTCTTATAACTAATGTTGTAAGACAGAATGAGGAGGATTTACAAAATAACAGAAATCAAAAGTCAAAGACTGGATCAGAACCAAATTTGATGGAGTGTAAGTTTTTATGCATCTTTCATTCACAGAAACATGTTTTCACTGCCTGTATGTTTTATGTGACTGTTACATCTCTATCTACTCATGTTTACTTAGAAAATGTTAGCAGAAGGTCCTGCCCTCGTGGAGATACCTTCGCAACCTATTTTTTGTCATATAAACTACTTATCGTGTTCACAAAATGTAAGCTAAAGACATTTCTTCACATGATATTAAAAAAAAAGTGAAGAAAATGTCTCAGACTTGAGACATTTTGCTGCAGGTTATTGAGCCTTGGTTTCATTGTAACATTTTAGAAATGATAATACAAAGTTGATTTTCTGTCAGTCAAAGAAGCCACTTTTAGATTAAGGAGTAATATATATAACACAAAAAAAATCCCACTTTCTACAACATTTAGGTTTCTTTAATAAACATCCAAGTTACTTTCTGGAACTTGGAAGTTATTTTCTAAAACCTATAGGTTACTCTTAAAACGTTTGGGTTACTTTGTAGAACTTCTTGGTTGCCTTCTAGAACTCTGACATTGCTTTATATAACTCACAGGTTACTTTACAGAACTTTTGAATTGTTTTCTAGCATTACATGTAACCATGTAGAACATTCACATTATTTTGTAGAACTTAAAGGTTAGGTTCTAGATCTTACAGGTTACTCTTAGAACTTTTACTTTTCAGAACTATTACTTTTTCTGGCTTTTTGGTTTTCCAGAATTTAAACATTACTTTCTGTAACTTCTGTCAAATGTAATGTTTATTTTGACATAACTTATTTTTTCAGAACATCCATAATATCCACCATAAATTTGCCTAGAAATAACAAGGAATAAATTAAATGTTAAGTTGCAGCAAGTTACATAATATAATATGTGACTTGGGGGCCATGTTACCATCCAAATCCAATTAGTTCATCTCTGACCTTCTCACGGCTGCTTTGTTTCATGTGCTCATCACTCATTGCTTTTATTTTTGTCTTGTGTCCCGTCATATGTGTTTATGTTACTATGACTGTGCACCACTGGTTGCTCGACACCACTGCAAATCGTAACCCTAAACTAGATGTACGTCCCTGGAAGGCGTGAGCTCTGAAGCTCCGCGGCCGCTAAAGAAGGCGGAGTCCAGCCGGGAGGGCACCAGGTCAACCGGCCCCTCGGGTCCGCTGCAGGTAGGAGCTCCAGGACGAGGAAATCCACCGAGGGCCCCTATTTCAAAGGTTCTAGTCCATTTTAATGATGTTTCTGTAAATTCAGGCATGTTGTCAGGTCTGTCAGAAGTGAAGACCCAGATTTACGATTGGTTCTGGTTTGCTGCTTCGTCAGGTTGGTTCTTGAAATGACCGATTCAGGTTGATACAATACCAGGTCTTGAAGGTATTTGGTGCTACGCTGATCAGTGATTTATAAACTAGCAGATTTATTTTAAAGTGTATTCTCTGAGCTACAGGAAGCCAGAGTAAGGACATTAGAACTGGAATGAAGTGTTCTGTCTTCTTAGTTTTGGTGAGAACATGAGCAGCAGCGTTTCAGTTCAGGTGCAGGATTGATTTTTATTTTTTTTTTTTTTAGGTAGACCTTTGAATGCACTGTTGCAGTTATCAATTAAATATAGATTTCTAAATGTATCTTTTTAAATATTTTTCAAACTGGGAAAAAAGTTTTTTTTATCTTAATTTTCCAGTTTTTAGGGTATTTTTAGTTTCACATCTTTTTTCAGTTAAATAATTTTTTTCTTTGTTTCAAACTTTTCTTCTTTTGTTTCAGTTAAAATAATTTTTTGGCTAAAGAAGTTTCTAACAAACTTTTTGATCCCAATTTAGCTCCATACCTGTTTGTTAATTTGCTTCTGATTATCTGAATGTTTTGATCTCCACTCACCGGTTTTCCTCTGTCGTGTGCATTTTGTTTTGTGCTTCAGGGCCCGGTGATATACGTCCAGTTGGATCACTCAGGCAGTAAAAACTCGTTCCATAAGATGGAGCCCGTGGTCTACGCTGACATCCGTAAAAACTGAAGATGGGGACCAAAACAAACAAACAAACAAAAAAAAAACTAAAAGAAAAGAAAAAAACAAAAGAAAACATAGTAAAGTATGAGACCTCTCATTTAGCTGCTCTTGGGAAGGGTGGGAAAGGTTTTAACAGGGACAGAACTGGTGCAGTTTCTCTCTCTACTCTCTTCTTTCTCCATATTTTGTCCTATGAAAGCATGTTATATGATAAACTAATGTATTAGTTGTTGACTTAAAGAACAAAAAAGCTACAAAAACTCTCCAGTTGATACTACATAATATCAGCCTTTAAAAAGTTCTCCAAAACGGGGAGCAAAGTGAAAATAATGCCTTCATTGACATCATTCCAAGTGTAGATTATTTTATTTTAACCCTTGAATTGTTGTGCCCCCCTTAACCATCTAGTAGCCTCAGACACACCCAGCATATTACAGATCTGCAGGCTGTTGCACCAAGTCAGCTAACATTTACTGACTTCCATATCTTACAAGTGAAGGCTAAAATCATGCCGAGATTTTTGTTTCATCAAATGAACGACCAGTTTCAGTGAAAGAAAACGCCATTGCTTACTTGATAATTAAAACTGCTTGTGAGCATGCTGTATAAAAATCAGTTTAACAACTCTTATTTATTTCAATTTGATTGAGGACAATATATTTGTTTCACACAAAGTTATATGCATTTTTTAAGTTAGAGTTTTAAGTCTGCTGACATCAGAGTAGGGCTGAATCCCATTAAGTTTAACAATCAAACTCCAATGATAAATGCGTAAGATACACCCTAAGGGAGCAGGAATCTCCTTGTCATTTATTACAATTAAATAAAATATGTTTTTACCGGATTTTCAGACACGGGAAATCTAGCTGCGTTTTGATTTGCAGCTTTGTCGTTTGGCTCACCTCAAACCTGATGCCTGGCATTTAAGATGTTCCATACCAACCAGATGTCAACTTGCTTACCTTGGAGACATTTCACACTCACTTCGACTACAAACGAACAATGTTTTATACTGATAATGTTTACCAATAAAACTGAGGTCACTCAGTCAATCTCACCCAAAATAGATGAAAATAGTCCACAACAAAACATATGGATTGAATTATGAGGTTGATGTTTAGATTATTTCTGTAATTCATTCGAATCATTGTGTCATATTAACCCCTCAAAGGAGTGCCCCAGTTAACGAGGGTATGTTTTACGTACTGTTTGAATTACATCCTGGCACATCAGGGATGTGAGAAAAATGGGATTCAGCCAAACGAGCTCAGATTGTTTCCTAAAAGTCAGGTTCTGCTCCTCATTTAAGAGCCTGACATCATGGTGCTTTGAGTCGACGATGTTTACCCTGATAAAATGCAGGCAATGTCAAACTTTAAAAAAAAAAGCAAAGGTACAGAAGTTAAAGGTGCACTGTAAATACACAACACCGTCTGTGCTTTCTCTGGTGATGAAATGTCTAAACCTACAGAGAAAAAATGTAGAGTTTAGAAAGATGGTAGAAATGAAGCTACTTTTCAATTATTTTATGTCCATTTTCTTTATCTGACAGTGGCTTAGGGTAGTCAGGTACACTCGGTTCAATTAGGAACCAGAATTGCAACATTTGCTAAATTATCAGCTGCCGTAGTTCTCTTTAACAATGCTTCACTGTCTGAAATAAACCAAAGGCTTTGAAAAACCTGCTTCCCTCCTCGCCTGTGGTGACGCTGCACCAGGAATCACTGAGGGGAATGATTAGCGGTTGTAAGATTTCTCTTATGGCTTTGCCTGCTGTGCGATTTGATTTGGTTTTATTTACCCAGAATACCCTGTGCTGCAGTCCGCTTTCTGCTTCTGGAGTGGTCTTCGGTCCAATTGGCATTCACATAAGCATCCAAACCGCACCAGAGTTCACTTCAGACAGAAATTTGGAGGCGGACCAGAGTTAGCTTTTTTTGGTCTACTTTAGAGTTCGATTAACTCCTCTCAAAACGAACTGGACTTTCTAAACGAACCGACTGCAGTCTTATTAAAGCAGACTAAACGGGGCTGGAGTGAATGCAGCCTAAAGGTAGAGCATTTCCACCATTTGGTGGAAATGGTGGAAAACAGAACCAAACAAGAAATAGATCCGTCCAAAATTATGGCCACATGCACTAATTAAAATTTTTATGTTTTTATCCAAAAGGTTAACGCACATTCAGAATGTTTTTAATTCTGATTTGCACCACAGTTTCAAACTCTACTAATACCATTTTGAACACTTAGGAACAATTCATAAGATGTCATGGCTAAAAACAAAATCATATTCTTAAACATTTGGCTGCAAAGAATAATTTTGAGGTTCAATAGGGACTCAAAATTCTGTCAAACTTGAAGCAAAATACCTCTGTTGACATTTGGACGACAATTTTGATTCAGTCTAGTGAAAGTACAGCTTGCTGGTAAAATAAATCTAAAGTAGCCTTTCAGGTGCAACAGTCTGCAGAAGCTGCAGTTGATCTCCATCAAGGGCATCTCCATCGTGGTCTTGTTTTGTAGAGGCGTATTTAGTAATGTAAAGTTAGATATTGGCCCACAGTAACATTGCATGCAGTTCTAGTAACATCTACGAAGTGAAGTGAAGTTGGTACTGCTCATCCAGCTAGTTTGTTGCGCAGAAGAAGGCGCCTGACGTTGTGTTACTGTGAATGCTCCAGCTTTCTGTGAAGTTCTGGCATGTTGTCGTGGTACCAGTTGAAAAAAAAAATCCATAAACTCCCTTTTTGGATTTTTACCTCAACAGCTTAAAAAAAACACAAGAATTTTGGGTTTAATTTAATTTGAATTATTGCGGGAGTTTTGGTTATTCAGCGTCATGTTAACTTATTTGTTTCTAAATACACTAGGCATGTTAATAAATGTTGCGCTGAGGTGACTTTTTCTCTTCTTATAAAAAACAGGGAGATGTCATTTTGCATAACAAAACTTTTAAATACACGGTTTGCATGCAATTTACTAACAAGCATTTTTTCCCCCCAAATGTCTTATTTTTTTCTATCTGTATCATGTTTTCCCTCATTCGCGGGCCAAATATGAATGGTTTTTCTTTACAGATAGTGTTGAGCTTTAAATGCATTCCAAACTATTTTTTATTTTCTGTTGTCTTAAAGCATTTTAAAGCCAAATTTGTTTTTAAATTATGTTGACTTTTTGTTGTGGAACCAGTCTGAAAGCCATCAGCTCATGATCTCGAATGCAGTAAGTTTCCATAAGTGTGTTTGTTTTGCTTAACAGTTGAAAATGTTGTGCTGTTTACTGTAAGTCATTCCAGTGTGGTGTGCCTGTGGGTGTCTTTCCAGAGGAAGGACGGTAGTTTGCTGAAGAGGTCCAGAAAGATGCTGATTTGTTTGTTGTTTTCGCTTAAAGTCTTAATTCTTTGTAACCAGACACTAAAACCTACACAGTGCCTGCATAAAGTATTGGTGTGAACACTTCATAATGGTCAGAATTAAAGACTTCTTCTTTTAGTAAATATTTTAGTGCCCTAGCCAGAGTAGCATGTGAGCAGCATTTCCATTAATAAGATCAGACCAAGCAGATACTGTATATTGACCAATATAGGCTCATCTACATGATGAAAACAACATTTTCTACCTCAACAAAATCCAATTTTAGTAGTAAAATGGAAAAAAAAACAACCAAAACTTAAAAATTTCCCAGCAACGACAGTCCAGGCTACACAAGCGAACTTTAAAATCAAACCTCAAACATTCCTCTTTCCAACAGCGCCAGTATCTCACTGAACCACGAGACAAAAACAGGAAAATAATGCTTATTTCACCAAGCCAGAAACATAGATAGTGTCTTTTTTTTTTTTTTTTGCTGTTTTATGATAGTAATTCATGTTGGAGTAAATATTTCCACTCGGCTCCTGTAATCTTTTATTTCTGCGTGATTTCTGACCAGTTTCACCCTTTTTAGCGGCAGATGCACTTCCTTCGCTTTGACTGGTGAATAACGTGAATAATTGACGGTTCAATGGACGTGCCAAGCATCCAAATCACCCAGTGTACTCCAGAAATGTCCCTCCATAGTTTACAATGTCTGACCAGAGTACAGAATGCTTTGACCCACTGAGCTCAGGACACTTGTAGAAGTATTCTTTTAATTTTGGTTTCATTGCAAAGCCAGTAATTAAATAGAATGACAAACCGAGGATGATATATAGGTGGCACAGAAAATAACCTGAGAGATTTCAAATGCCACAGACGGTACCAAACTGTTCTATAATTGCTCCTTTGGAAGGTTCACCGAGAGTTTTATCAACTAATACGTCCCCCAAATTTCTATGCTGAGCTGTTTTTACTGACTGGATTTTGGTACAAATTACTGCTGTGTCCCATACTCATTTACTTTTATTCAGTAATATGAGTGCAGATTTTAGACCCCATAAGTTTTCTTTTATTTTGATACCAAGACAATTAAAAAGATTAACCTTGCGTGCCAGAGATATAATACAATTTATTTTGGGCCATGCACTCCATGGTAATTTAACAAAAATAGATCAGATCTTTAGCAGTGAAAGATGCATTAGGCAAAAACTGAGAAAAAAAAAAACTAAAATTTTTACATTAAAAAAAACTGAATTTTTCTCAGGGTTGAAACTAAGCTGAACATTCCGTCCTAAAATATTTAAAAAACAGAAACTGTGACATTATAAAAGCCATAAAAGTTATCAAAATGCAAATTCAGTGACTCAAAGTCCAACTTTCATAGACTTTAGTAGGTGTTTCTTCTGTAATATATAACTCAGTAGTGGAGATAAACAAAAAAGGGCTGTGTAATTTCCTTCTTTTATTTTTTTTAGCTTCATTTATTAACCTGTACGACTGCGTTACAAAAAGAGATCCTTATTTTGACCATTATAACTCCAAACAATGCAGGCACTGTGTTGTCTTCCACTTGACCCGTCTTGTTCGTCCTCAACCCAACAGGAAGTGTTCGGTTCTTGTTTTGTTTTCTGTTGCCGCTCAGCATCACGCATGTTACCGACTAACCCGACAGGAAAAGGAACAAACATGTAAAAAATACTGACAAAACCCTTTACTGCTGGTCACCTGGCTTCTAATCGTGACTTGTCGCAGTGTTTAGTGATGTTGTAAAAATTGTGATGTAAACTATAAATTATGAAAGACTTCATCTGAGCTCGTGTACGGGTTTCGGGTCTTACGCAGGGCTGAACGGTTCAGTCACGTCGAGTCTTACGGAGCGTGCTCAGTGTTTTTCGGTGGTTAGATAGTTGTGTGTTATTTACGAATTGTTTGGTATGTTGTGTGAAATCTGCACTATGTCTTGCATAACAAAGACAACGAATGCCCTGTGATTGTTTTGTTTTGTTTCCTCGAAGTAACCATGGCCTCTGTTTAATGTCTTTAAAACTGGAATGTTGTACATTTAGTGCCTTTTACATTTCATCAGCTAACTTGAACATCTGCTCAAAAATAGAAAATAAGATTCATTTATTTTCCTTTTATTGTATGTATTTTTTTATACACATAATATCGCTTCTGTATCCACTGTTCAAATTTTATATAAAACCTACTCCCGGTCAATAAAACAAAGTTTCTGCTCGTTATTTTTGCTCTCATCCATTTCCTTGGTTCTTGTTGAACCCTGAACATTAGTTGTTTCCATTTTAAACGTGTGCAAAACTTTGTCAACATTCTGCTGATGTCCAAAATAGCTACATCCCAGTTGCTGCGTTTCCATTAAATAAAGGCAATAAGACATGAAAAAATATGCCTCTCCATAATCCTGTAACCGTAGAAACGTCTATCTCTGTAACTACTTCCTGTTGTCTTCTCAGTGGTTTGTATCTGTGACAAAATCCGGTTGTGATTATGTGACTCGTGTGATGCGGAAAAAAAAAGTGTTTCCATTGCACCTTGTTGGAATAAACTAGTTTTGATACGGTCAAGAAAAAAAACACCTCATTCTAGCCAAAACCTTTTAATAGAGTGTTGTTGCTTTTTAATTGGCATGTTTTTCATTAAGCAAATTTATTTTCTAAATGTCAAGTTGCGCAATGTTAATAGAAATGCAGCTTGTGTTGAGTGTTTTTAATAACCAGTTAAGATTGAGACGTTGAATCTCCTTATTTGGCACATTTTTCTCAATGATTAAAGAAACAAATGGTTTGACCAGCTGGTGGAAGTTCTCCATCAGGGGGCGCCAGAAACAGTGAATGACGGATTAAGAGGCCAAGGTCATCTTCATTTTTGGTCAATATCATGGATGTACCGAAAGGGCTGGTAGTGGCAGAAATTATTCATAAAACTACTCATTAACAAACTGTTGAAATGTTAATAAATTGCTGAATCTGCAAATGAAATAATAAACATGTTTTCACATTGTTGTAATTTGGCAGTGTGCAGAAATGAGCTTTGATGGAAAAAATAAAATATATTAGTACACTAATGTTATCTTGAAGGTTTGATTTCTGTGGGCTTTCAGAGTCCAGAGCGCCAGAAATGCTTATGACGGACCGGATTTGGCCCACGGACCTTCACTTTGACGTGGATTTAAAAAACCTTTAAATTCTACAATGAATTGATTGGGAACAAATTATATTAAACTTCAGTCCCACTGACTTGAAGTTATTTGTTGGTCCAATCACTGGATTTGTTCATCTTCATGTGTGCGTAACCTGCCAAGCTGAAATATCTAACATTAATTTGTTTGGTTTATACTTTAAATGTAGTCCAAAGATAAATAACTATACAGCAGGAAATTGTCAATACATCATAACCTCACCTAAAGTTTAATTTAGTGAAACTCATATTGACTTATTTAAATAAAACTGTTTATTTTTGCTAATATTGAACATTCTGTTTAATTCTTAAAACATTAGTTTCTTTGAAAATATTTATATCATTGCAATAAGAAAAAAAACTAACTTTTTATTGAAAAATGTGCTTCGTCTGCAGTCAATAGTTGGTTGGTCAGATAAATGCATATTTTTCTACTACATTTTTTCTCTCCACTAATCTTTCCTTGAATATAGAAAGTCTGGAAAACACCCAACTTCATTTGCGATGAGATTTTGTAGGCTGTAATCTTGTAAAGTATATTATTGTGCCTTGTCTTTTATATATTTTTAACATTTACATTTTTTATTTTTATTTATTTATTTTTTACTTTTTGTGTGAAATAACATATCTGATGCTGCTGTTACACTTACACTTCCCTTTTGTGGGTCAGAACAGACTATATTGTTGTGTCTATGACTCATCATGATTGCAAAGTGCCGTTAAATAACATTTATGGATTTAAAATTATTTTCAAATTGATTTCATGCAGTATTCTAATTTTGTAAGTACCTGAATTATTTATTATTTAACTTTTTATTTTTGTTAGGGGTCGGCCAAAATTATGTAGCAAAATATACACTTGAAATGTATCCCTCTGGGTATAAGGAGTCTAAAAGCAGTCAGCAAATTAGTATTGTTGGTTCTTTTCTCAAATTTAGTCTTAAAATACTTCAAAAAGTGCTTTGATTAAGCCCACATTTGTAAATAAAGTAGTTTTTGTTGTCTTGAATGTCATATTTTCTTTATCTATAAGCAGAAAATATAATAAAAAAATAGTCTTTAAAACACCAGCTAGTGTGTAATATATATATTGTGGTTCATCTAAAGTAACTTTTCAATAATTTCTTAAATGGGTCTGGAATATGTGCTCTTTGCGCAGCAGGCTGCAGTGCTTGGATATCACCAGCAGGTGGCAATAGACTCCAAAAGGTGAGGTCATCTTCGTTTCTTCTTCAAGAAACGAAGTGATAAAATGTGCAACAAAACACTTCGCTCTTTGTGTTTATGTTAGGAAACACAGAAAATGAGGGAATACCAGAAACGTATCTTCGGCCTATTGCTGCGAACATCTGCTGCACCTGAAGCGAAAAGGAAACAAACAACCCGCAAAGAAAAAAGCTGCGGGATTCCCGGATGGATAAATCCCCTTACGTACAGGTGTAATATGATGCAAGGAGATGAACGGTGATGGAGAAAAGGGGGGTGAATATGAAACCAAACCAGCTGTTACTGTGCGAGAGCCAGCAGACAACATGTCCAGGTAAGACTCTTCTTGTTTTATTCAGACTTTTTGTCAAGTTGTGTTTGGTGGGATGTAACCGGAGTACTTCCAGCACGGACACTAATGGGGGGAAACATACATTTTTCCCTCATTTCTTCTGGATTAAATTACGACGTTAAACTTTAGAAATGTTACTGTGACGGAAAGCAACTGGTGCGTATCCAACTTTGAAGTGTTTCTGGAGTCTTCTCTGCGAATCCGTTTGTTTATCCCAGCAGCCTTTCACCGCGGCTCCGCACCATTTCACCGCCAGAGCGAATAGCGACGCGCCGAAAAGGCGGAGTCACTGACCCCAAGGTGACCTCCCAAATATATTTTGTAAAATATGTGATCATTCAAATAAATCTGAAATGAATACATTACGTAAATAAATTTATAGAATTACTTGCACAATAAAATTATTAAATGTTTAAATAAATCTAATTTTAATTTGTTACATAAAATCATATGTTTATTTAAAGTTTCATCTGCTGCAGTCCATAATGAAATAACCTAAAGTGTCACAACAACGCATGATGTATCAACATTAACATCGCTATCGGCCAGTGTTAGGCTTCTTTTTAGGATGTGTCACTTCAAACGGTAAAATATGGTGGATATTAATAACTCATAGTGATGCAGCGGGATTCTGAGGTGTTTAGCTGAAGCAGAGATGTCAGCAGTGATGCTTTTTCTCTGTGTATCTGGGAATTCTTGGTTAAAACAAATTTCTTCTTCAATCATTGAAGTTACTCAAAGTATGCAAAACTTTTACTCAAGTAAGAGGAGTAATGAAATTTCTCAAGTAAAAAAATTCTAATAAAAAGAACTCCTAAAAGTACATTTCTTTCCAAGAAGTTGAGGAAATCTTAAATGGTTACTCCCCAACTCTGAACATATATATGTGTTTTTGTTTGTTTTATAGAGGGTGACACAGGCCCTCTATAAAAGACTTTTGATGGACTGAGGAAAAGAGATTTAGTTCGGCGTGATGCAGTCTTGAGGAGTTTGACCGCAATGTTAGGTCACATTTTAAATGTTATTGAAAGAGGAACTTGAATATCTCAGGATATTTTTCAACCGTTAATAAGAACAACTGATCCATACTTTAGCCAATCATGAGGAGGATTACTGACCACTGGACAGTCATGCAGGCTCAGACATATGATGTCACCGCTGAAGAAGATGCTTGTTTATAGAGTGACAGCATGAGAGCCAGGCTTATAATAGTTTTATTATAGGTCATTTTATTTTATTTTGACTTTTTGTTTGCCTAATTTTGTTAGTTTTCATTAGTTTTTAGTTTGTTTGGTAGTTAAATATGTAGTATTAGTTCAGTTTTTATTAGTTACTGCAGTTACTGTAGTGGGAAATTTTGTTCTAAAAGGTCAAAGTCTTGTGATCATGTATACATCCTTTGAGTAATGAATACTCAACAGAAGTTACTATTTTCAAGAATTGTGTTCAGTTATTGTTGAACAACTAACTGATGCCGGTGTTTTATTACAACTGTTGTGGGTTAGTGTAAATGCCGCCTGGAGGATTATGGAGTGCTGCTATTTGCCAACAGCTGAAGAAAACTGCTACTTTGGGGAAAAATAAATTTCACATTAGTTTGAAAAGCTGGAAGCATATTATATCTATAATTTTATACGCACAATAAACACACATCATAGTTCCAGTTAGTTGTAGTCAATGCCAATTAATTTCAGTTCTTATTTATTTCAGTTAATGGAAATGTTTTCTCAATTTCAGTTAACTATAATAAGTCATCTTTTCCCGTAAAAGGAAAACAAAAACTAAAGAATGTCAGATTAGATTAAAGCTGTTGGTGGAAGTAGAAGGGCTTTTCCAGAGCAGATGATTCCTATGGGTTCAGCTGAGCTGAACACAGAGCTGTGAGTCAGAAGGAGAGGACATGGTGGACATCAGTCAGCAGCACTTCAAACGATAAAGCACCCGTGAATGTCTATGTCCACTTTGATCGATCATCTATCTGTCATTAATCTGTCATCCATCTGACATCAATCTGTCATGAATCTGTCATCCATCTGTCATCAACCTGTCATCCAGACTGATGATCCAGATTAGTTTCTGTCATCAATCTGTCATCAATCTGTCATCAATCTGTCATCCATCTGTCATCCATCTGTCATCCATCCATCCATCCATCCATCCATCCATCCATCCATCCATCCATCCATCCATCCATCCATCCATCCATCCTCAGTGTTCTCACACAAATATTTTTTCTCAGTGGAATGTTGAAGTAAAGCCTCTCATGAAAGGCATCCTCAACAAATTCACAAGCCACTTCACTGTGGCAGCAGCAGCTCTGGGTTTTTCTGCCTTTCTCTAAGTCTGGTTTCAGATCTCAAAATGCTCAGAAAACGTTAAACATACTTTCACTTTAACATCTTCCTGCTGCTTTAAGCTTAAGGATAAATATTTTAATGGTTCTCCTGGTTTGTGATGGTAGTTTAATCACATTTTCTCGTCAGGGTGAGACATGCCTTCACTCCTTTGAGACTCTCTTTATGTACTGTCACCCGTTAGTATTTCAGTGATCATTTATAGTTTGTTTATAGTGTGGTTTTGGCAGAGAAAAAGCCACATGACAACTCCCCCTGATTCCCACAGGCCTGAAAGGGAGTCGATCTCTTACTGGGTGGAGACACCAAAACATCCCCAAATAAGGACGCCTGTTTTAAAAGAATGCAAATATATGGAAAGTTGGGAAGCTCCAGTTTCAGCTGAAATGCCCCGAATTCCAACTCTAGAAGTCCGAGAATAGTTTTTCTCACTGGGAAACTGAAAAAGTGGGAGTTTATGGGGTTTGTTCCTGGACTTCCCCAGCCCCTTATAAGGTAGTTTTTCCCCCCCGGGTGGTGGGAGGGTGGAACCGGGTGCGCGCTCTCAGAGGGACGTGATGGCCGGTCAGGTCGGCAGACGCGGTCGCCCACATGTGGAGGCAGGAGTCAGCTGAGAGCCGTTGGTGTGCGGTGCGGGCACCGAGCTGTGAGTGGGTGCGTAAGGATGTAAAACCAGCGTGGTCAGGAGCCACTGAAAAGAAGAAGATTAGTCATCCGCTGAGGTAAATGGAGAGAGAGAAAATTGTTAATGTGGGATGTTTGTTTTTAAGAAAGTGGCACACAGGGCACAAGACTGAGAGTCTGAGCGAGAAATGCATGGACTTTTCAAGAAACTCCGTCAGTTGCCGAAACTAAAAAATACAGTTAAATGTTGATTTTTAAAAAATTTTTTTCAGACTGAATCAATTAATCAAGCTGAATCGATTTTTGAAATAGACATAAGCTAATTTAGTAATTGATTAATATCTATCTGGAATTTACAGTCGCAGAAAACGCAGTTTGGAGGTTTGATATTGTTTCCAGAGTGGCCTCTGACATCATTACAGGTTGGGTCTGAAGACTAATTTCATAATTGATTAATAGTTAATTGGAGGTTACTGACTCAAAATAAAAACTTAATTTGCTGAAAAAATAATTAAGCTAAAACTGTTTGAAAAATATATACATTTTGCATTTAAGATTACAAAAGTTTATTTGTTTGGAAATATGTTTTACACCTAGAACTCATCAAGTGGCACAGATTTAACTTTACCTGGTTCAAATTCTGTAAATTCTCCTATTAGGCCTCATTAATTTAATTATTATTTATTTGCATTTTTATATATTTTTAACATTGTAAAAAAAATGCTGAAATGGTTAAATTAAACATGTTTAAAATGCGGGAATTGTGAATCCGATTAATCTATTAATCGTTAGGACAATCAATCATTAAAATGAGTTGCAACCCTCTGCTTTTATTCTAATCTTCCACCAAGGGCTTCATATGGGAAAGTTTTGCAAACAATAACCTGCTTTTAAAAGACAGACACTGATTTTCAGTGAGCTCTGTGATGGAGTTTTCTATTTTAACACAAAGACGTCTTCAAATCTTTGTCTAAGTTTCCTCAGCTGAGTCAAACTGGATGGACAACATCTGCAAACATCAATTTTCACATCCTGCCAGAGACTCTCAGTTGAATTCAGGTCTAGACTTTAAGTAGGCCATTCTTGTTGTTTCAAGCATCCTTGAAACAACATCACTTTATTGTCATATATCTTCATACTGGAAGGTGAACCTCTGCCCCAGTCTCCAATTTTTTTCAGCCTGTGTCCACCTTGTTTGTTTTTGTTTATTATATATTTATTGCAGCAACACAAACTAACACTGAAATTTTGGAGAAATGCAGATTTCGATTTAAAGGGGGAAAAGAATATTTTAATCAAAATGAGACTTCGTGTGATTATTTATTTTCCTAGTAATTGCTGCAAAGCAAATATCAAAACAAATATAAAAAAATTTAAAATTTGTTTATTTTTCCTTCTCTCTTTGAGAAATTGTAAAGACAAGAGAATATGCATTCACAAAACATAACCTGCAAAAACACAATCTGTCTAGGTAGTTTTGTCGAGTTTCTAGGGCAAATATCTTAGTACATTTGAAATAGGACAAGACATTTGTCCTATGTTATAAACGAAATAACCTGCCAGTGGAACTAGTACCTGTTTATCAATATGAAAGGAACTAGATCCTTTCATACTGAATAAGTTTTGTTTGATTTCAAAAGGACATAATATTGATTAGACCAACGATACTTTGGTAAGATTTTGTGTTTCTGCAGAAACACCTCTACCTTATTTACAGTTTAAATAATGTATTGCAATTGCAGTAAAAGTTTTTTCATTCAAAGGCTTTAAGCTCTAAATGTGCTTTATTTCTTCTGATGGTTCTTGTTGAGAAGGTTTAAGAAAATCTCAGCTTGAGATGAAGACATTTCATCAGATTCATAAACTATGAACTGCCTCTCCATTAAAAACAACCTCTTGCTTTAAGGTCTGTGGCTTTATTCTCACTTTAAATAAAATCTGTTTCTGTGCTCCTCTTCCTTTCAGGCTTGCTGGTTTACATGAATTAAACTTACTGTGAATCAGGGAAATTGTGTTCTTCTTTTTCAGCACAACAAGGCGTTTGTTTCACTGACATTTCCATGTGCTTATCAGCGTATCGTTACCATGGGTACTTACCATGACTTCAGGGCTAATTACTCCCACATTGTCTGTCTGCTCTGCACTGTCACACGTTGTTTTGTTTTGTTCAGAAATCGTGACTCATCATAGTCTGACAAAACAGTCTTCTTCGCTTGTTTCAAAACAATAAGCCTCAGCTACCTGCTGAGAACCGATGGAAACCCGTTGATTGCTTCGTCATTCTCCGTCGTACCACAGAAATGCAATGTAAGAGAAGTAGTGCGGCGTTTCTACGAAGGAGAAAAGCCCCTTCTATTTTTTAAGGTGCAAAAATAGCACTGTCAAAGGTCAGCATGTCACATCTACGCAAGGCTCGCTTCCTTCCCCCTTTTTTTTTTCAGCCGTATCACCTACAGCATGCTTCCTGACTGTCTGATTTGTGTGATCTGGGCTCTCTGTGCTGCAGGACCATGGCCGCCTTCCAGCTGCTCTTCCCGCTGTGGGCCAGCTGTGTGGCCGCTGCCGCACATCCTTCCAGGCACATCGCTCCATGCCAAGTTGTAAGTACAAATCCCGGTAAAGAAATTGGAAGAAATTGGCTGAACTGACTTTGGAAAAAGATTCTTTATTTGTTTGTGTAGATTGGAGACATTTTCTACGACCAAACCATTCATAACATTCTGTTTACCTGCGGTGTTGAGCTTAATATCTCATGTGTTTTTTATCACCGGCTTGTCATGTAAGCATTTCAGGAATTCAGCTTGTGTTTATATCACTGTTAAAAAATGTAAAGTTCAATCTTTATCTAAAACTTTAATGATTTCAGTGCTCATATTTCATCTGTAAGCCTCTATAATCATTTCCAGATGCACAAACCAGCAGATTGTTTCTTTGCTTTCAGATTATTTTAGACTTTTCTACACAACAAAAACACAAAATGTTACCAAGTATTTATGGTCTAGTTTCTAGTACAAAGCTGTCTTTTTTCAATTAGCGTCATGTAATGTTGTTATTGTCAGAGAATCTGCTTTTTTTTCTTTTTTAACTGAAGCAAAGTTAGGAGAAATTGAATGTAAGGTGTTTCTTAAGAGGTACACTTCAGAAGCACAAAGTATTTTTGGTCTTTTCTAGTGCAAATATCTCTGTACTTTTAAAATAAGACACTTCTCACAAGTAACTTTTAAGGGACATGAAGAGAGCTTATGTAAACAATTCATTTGTATTCATTAAAAATGTATACTTTCACTTACAATGGGACATTTTTTCCAACGTTACAAATGAAATAATCTTGCAGTGGAAGTAGTCATTTTTTTTTATCAATATTTAGGAATTATTGACATAAACAAGCTGATATATTTTGTGTAAAAGTTACTTGTAAGTTAGTTTTGTCTCATTTCAAGTGAACGAAGATACTTGCACTAGAAACTAGGCTGAAAATACTTGATAAGATTTTGTGTTTTTGCTGCCCAGAAGATAAAGTAATCCAGAAAGTCACTTGCAGTCAAGGCATTTCCCTCAACACTGGGAAATCAGCTTCAACAGTTACTTTGTTTCAGGTTTTCACTTAAATGTCTGAAAAAATATATGCCACAGTTAAGCGTCTCTTGAATGTCATTTGGTTGCAAAAGCAGACATACATCAGTTGTGTAAAGGATTTGGATTGCAAGGAGCTGGCATGTCTAGAATGGCACAGTTATAGTGTATGATAGTGTCATCGATTTTTACTATCGACTGTCACTTCTGCAATTTAATCTGTAACATTATATTAAATGGCAAAGTTTAGATGTGAATAAGTCAGAATCACATGGAAGTTAATGTGTGTGACTTTCATTTGATGATGTCATGTGTGTGGCTATAATTATCCAGATATCAGTTCCAGTTTCACTTCTGTGATTTTTTTACGAAAGGAACAACATGATAAAAATAGTGCCTCGACAAGCCTGCCTCTTCTTTCTCTATGTTATCCTTTATGTATGTGATAAATACTGAAAGACCCAAACACACATACAATATTTGCAAACATTGTAGCTCTTAAGATGATTGTGCAGGAAATTTCTAGGGACATTATTCATTTGATATTATATGAAAGGAACAACTGATTTAGGTTAAAATTGGAGAGAAACAATATTGCTGAACCTAAACCTTTGCATGTTATTTCTGAAATGTAGTGCTAACAGTTTGCTAGCACTGTGCTAGCATTACCAATACTTCAGAAAGTTAGAGGCGTAGCAGTCTCAAGGTATGATTTTGAAATTGTAAATGTATTTTATGGTTACATTATGTATTTGGTTAAACCACAATTAATACAAATTACCCAGGTGAAACAGAACTTTTCAGACTTTTCTGTTTACATTAGCACTATAGCAAAGCTGAATATCTTTGGATATTCAAGTTGAGTATTTAGCAGCTTAACATTCTGTTTTGAACAGTGCGGTATATTTAAATGTTATTCTTTTGTTATAAAAAAGAACAAACAAAAGAGTTGAACTCACCTCCTATTCCTGTTTTTGTACAAGCTAACATTAGCGAACTGCTACAGAAAATTTGAAAGAATTCAGCTAAGACTCAATTTAGCAGTTGCTTTTGAATATTATTGATCTGGTTCATGATTTGCTAACATTTGAAAGTTGTTGCTTTTTTTAACATAAATCTAGGAGACAATTTTTTCACTTGTGAATGTAAATGAAAGGCAGAAGCTTTTATGTGAACCGTGTGGGTTACTATAAATATCTCAATTTCAGTTCCAGTTTTAGTGCTCTTACTTTACCGCTGATGCTACCTCATCATATCTCATAAAAACTACATACCATTTTTACTTTACATATTTTGCTGCATTCATATTGGAACAAAAATAAAGCAAAAGCGTTTACACACCTAAAAAATAAATTCCTATTTTTCAAGATTACAGTGTCAATACATGACCGACTGCAACTAATAATGCAAAAGGAATTTAACATTTCATCACCTTTTCAGACTTTCTGTTCTTACCCTTCTGGGTTTGAATTGGTCACAAAACGTATGTTCTAAATATTCAAATACGCCTTAGAAAAAGTGAACTTTGGGTGAACAGCGTGTTTAACTTTCTACACACCTCTACAAATAGAATTCAAGATATCAGGAAATAAATCATGCATTTAGATTTATTTTTAACCTGCCCTGGTCAGTATATGTGAGAATGACCAATTGTGTGCATGTTGAAGATCGTCACGGCTGCAGCAGTGCAGTCGGCTGGTAATGTCCCAGGGTTTCAGTCAACAATAGAGGTCTATTAAACAGAGAAATAGATCTGGTAAGATAACACTTACCAGATCTTGTCAGACTAGCAGTGTGTCATTTTTTTAAATGAAAAGGGAAAGAATAAGGGGAAAAACGCCATCACTCCTCTACATTGTCAGTGTTGTGTACTGACTTAACTGAGTAAAATGTGTCTAACATCAAGGTTTAGGTAGATTGTGAGTTTTGAGAGACTTTGAAAATAAGAGGATGTCTGGAATTGAGAGGTCAAAAATATGGACATTGACATTCAGGAAGGTTTCAGGCACCCCTAGCCATGTCTGCATGGCTGAGGTTCAGGAAGAGCTTCAACATTCCTGGTTTGTTTTTTGCTCTGACGTCCTGTGCTGCCTGTTGCTTCCCGTCTCTTTCTCCCTCCTGTCCGGTCATTTCTGTTGCCAACTGACAAGAGCTGCAAAACAAGTCTCTATTGACCATACCTGAACTCTTTTTAAGCAGTTCAAAGCTGGTGCATTTAAGGTATAAGGTATAAAATTTCTTTATAGTGCAAAACAATTGGGAAAATTTACTGCATACTCTTTAAATTGGAGACAATGGGGCTGTCTTTGTGAAAATTGGCAATAGGATATGTACATTGATGTGAATTAATTTGACCTCACTCTCCTTTCCAGAACTGATTTGAGAATTTTAAAGAATGAACAGCGTGTTTAGGATCATGGCATGGTCCTAAACACTTCAGTTTAGTTTACAATCAATCTTGGGTTTTATTTTGCATCTGTTCTTGAATTTCTTTATGTTGAAGCATAATTTGCTGCTTTTTGAGATATTTTAGCCTACTTGATTTTGTCAGCTGGGTGTGACTGATGAAACTGAGCTAAGCTTTCCAAATAATGTAATTAATTAAAATTAATCTGTGATTCGAGACACAAGGGCAGAATTTATGTATAATGACAAAAAGAAAACACAAATCCTTTGTTTTCTAAAGATGCTATGACTAAATCTGATGTATAACGTCTTATCAAGAATCAGATGTAACAGAAAAGGGCTTGTGGATACAATTTGTCTGAGATTACATGCATATTTCACCATCACAGAGAATGGACTCATCTCTCTGTGGCGTTTTCTCATCAATCTTCCCTGTTTGTTCCTCCATGCCTGATAACAGATACAAGATGTTTTGCCCTTGAGTAAATAGACCGGCATGTTTGTTTACACCCATCTCGTGAGCCCTGAAGAATGCCCCTTTCATAACACCGCAAATATGCCAGGAAGTTAAATGTAGTCGAGTGGAAGAGAAAACAGGGGAGGAGACCGCTTTATGAGCTGTTTTTGGACAGGCTTTTTGGGGCCATGTGGTTTCTGTTACAAGCTACACCTAATGAGTTAAATGCTTGAATTTATTACGGTGGGAAATAGATGGATAATGACAGAACATAGTAATAAAAGTGTGTCATGTTTTCAATGTTGTTAAACCATGTTTTTTTTTTCCTTTTCTCTTAATTGAGTTTAAAAGAAACAGTCAATGGTGATTTTTCTAAGGCTAACTCACCAGCTTGTGTCTCAGACCACTTTGTAGCTGCCAGAAGATTGACTCCGAAATGACTGTTCTGCTTTAGACGTTTAAAGGCCTTACAGACATGTAGCTGGGTCTTTATAAAAGTGAATATCTCCACCACATTGGTTGGTTTAAGAAAAGTGTTCATCCACAAAACCCCACTGAATTACACTCCAGGATGTTGTCTTAAACATGCCAAACTTATTGGAAACAGTATGGTGCAAAGCTAAATCCTAGGTTAGCCAATCACAGTCCTTCCAAAAAATACGACTTCCTGTTAGGAGTGAATCGTGGTGCCAGGAGGTTCATTTGTGTGGTATGACGGAGGTCGAACTATCTTTAATAACCATTTTAGCATATAAAATGTATAAAATACAAGACAATGTGTTTTAGTGAAATAAAATGGAGTGTACGTGTGAATAAATGGCCAAATGGTTTCCCAGATATCCGTCTACATGTGAACAAGGCCTTAGTCTGAGTTATGCCATGGTAAAGAAGTCTAGCCTTATGATGAATCAATTGAACCCTTGTTTTTGTCTTTGTCTCCAGGTCCAGACGGATGTGTTCTGCAGCGATCTAAGTCTCAGAAGCGCACCACTCAACCTTCCTCAGGGAGTCCAAATGCTGGATCTTTCTCGAAACCAGGTTCAAAACCTCTCATTGGAAACTTTAGGCTTTCACACCGGCCTTCACCAACTGAACCTTCATTCCAACAAGATCCACTTCATCCAGCCTGGACTCTTCAAAGACATGAAGGATCTGAGAGTCCTGGATCTCTCCCGGAATCACCTGAATGTTTTCGCACTCTCCAAAATAAGCGTTGGACCTCTCGCGGCTGTGGAGTCATTGGATCTTTCAAGCAACGGGTTGTACACGGGTATGTCAGACTACTTCCTGGCTGAATCCCCATGTCTGGCAAACCTTTCACTGGACAGCAACAGCATCACAAAAATAGCACAGAACACCTTCAGTCGATCATCATCTTTGAGGAAAATTAGTCTCCACAACAACGTCATCCTGGAGATAGAAGATGGAGCTTTTGACTCTTTGGATCATCTAACTGAGCTCGATTTGTCTAAGAATTCAATCACCTGCATCATAGACTTCAATCTTTACAACTTGGAGGTCCTCAATCTCAGCAAGAACAGCATTGAGTTTTTCCAGAGTGTAAAGTCAGATCACTCCTTTAAGCTTCGCTCTCTGGATCTGAGTGAAAACAAAATGCTTTACTTCCCTCTCCTCCCAGAAAAGAATGTGCTTGAATTTCTGAACATTTCACGAAACCATATTCAGACTCTCAACACCTCAGGAAGTGTCCTGAACCTCACAAATTTGGATGATTTAAAATACCTGGACATGAGTTACAATAAACTCAAAAGTTTACCTGAGGTTTTCTTTTCCAATATGGAATCTCTTGAAGTCCTCAATGTCAGTAACAACTGTATCAGCTCGTTTTCTGTCACATCTAAAGACATTCTGCACAAGGTGAAGGTCATCAATTTAAGCCATAATTCTCTGCAGAGTTTGACTTTTGCAGAAAACTCCCTTCACTCCCTGAAAAAGCTCTTTTTACAGGGAAATGATCTTACTGTCCTAGACCAGCAAATATTTCAAAGATTGCCAAGCATCAAATACCTGCAGCTCCAGCAGAACAATCTGCAAATCTGTAACAATGAGCAAAACCAACATGGGTTAATGCTGAAGGACCAAAACCACCAAGATCCAACTGGTTGTGTGTCATTCTCATCTGTTAACAACCTGCACTTCCTGTACCTCTCTGAAAATAATCTGAGGACCATTCCTGCAAAAGCATTTGTGAACACCCCTCTGAAATTACTAGACTTGTCCCTAAATCCAGGATTAGACATGCACAAGGACTCCTTGTTTGGCTTGGAGGATTCACTAGTCCATCTGCTGCTGAGGGAAAACAACATGTCAAGCCTAAACACAGACCTGACCTCCCTGAAGAGCCTCAAACACGTTGACCTGTCCACCAACCAATTGAACACGTTACCGACTTGGAACAAAGACTCTGCCATCGAGTCATTGAACCTGCAGAACAACAACCTGGTCACCCTAGATCAATCCACCATCCTGGCCTTGGAGCGCTCCTTAAAGACCCTGTACATGGGCTCCAACCCTCTGAGCTGCTGCGACAACCTGGGCTTCCTCCACACGGTGCAGCACTCCACAATCGTTGTTCCTGACATTGAGACCGTGACTTGTGTTCACGAGGAGTCTCCGGAGCCGGTGAACATCGAGAAATTGACCCGAGAAATGTGTCACCAACCAGATGCCCCAAACTACACGGCGGTGGTCTTGATAACGTTGTTAGTTGTGATTATCCTGCTGGCGCTGCTGGTTAAATGTTTTCGATCAAGGAGACGGAAGCGCAGCAGAGGCTTTCATGCATAGCAAAAATAATCACATTCAGAGTCAAAATGTCACATTTAAATGTGAATGTGTAATCTGGAACTTTTCAGAGACTTTATGGACTATTTGAAGCTCTGGGTTTGGATTACAAGTACAAAGAGCCATCACGAGTTGACAAACACAGCTGACAATCAGGCACATCTCCTACAGGAAGTCGTGGTTGTGGAGTACAGCCTAAATAACAAAAAGACAAGCCAATGAAGGCCCTAGTTATTGTTATATTTTCTTACAACATAAGGCTGGACTTTTTGACTGAGTTTTATGTCAGTTTCATGCAGCTTTGTTTAAGGAACCCAAGGTTTCAACCCTCCTGTGCTCACTTCTTCAGGACTTTACACCACAGACCAGAAGCTGTCACCAGCACCAGTGCAGAGCTGTAAAGCCAATATTTTCATGGGTGTTGCGTGAACAAAGAAAAGTCATCTCTATGCCTGAAGCAGCAGTGTTAAATGATTATTTTTTGTAACGTGTTGCATTCCTGATATTTATTGAATGTAGAACCAACACTAAACCACTTTGAGTAGACAGTAGCATCAGGAGACCGGACTGAAGTACTCTTCTGCTGTCGCAAGTCATATTGTCAGAGACATGTTCCAAGGATCACAGATGTAAATTTATACCAGTCTGCTATCTATATGTGAAGTTTGTTGCAAAACTAAAACTTACTTTAAAACCTTCAGAAGCACCAAAAGGTTGGCTAAATACAGAAAATAATCTATAAAACCAAAGAAGTATAGGAGTACAAACCTTTAAATGTGTGAGTTGGTACTTATGATAAAAATATTGAAATTATCAACTCATAAATGCAGATTTTGGCACCATAAGGGACTTAGAGTAGTACTTATTTTGTAAAAGTGGCTTTCCCAGAACTTCTTTGGTTGAAATGGTCTCAAATTTCAGGCAAACCACTTTGTCATTGAGTCCCAAGTTTATAATTATGGACTGGCTATAAGGTATCAAAGTCTTAAAAACCTCTTAATCATGCCAATCTTATAGATTAAAGCAATTTCAATGAGTCACCAGAGATGTTACCCCTCCCCTACATGTTGCTGTGCAACAGGTGACTACTACATATTTGGTAGTGTTGAAATTTTCCCAGTTGTGTAAAACTGTGAATCATGGTGTGGGAGTCAAAGAATCCCTTTAATCTGAGTTAAGTTGTTGAAGGTCCTTCAGAGGACGGGTGTTGCTAATTAGCCATGGCTATAAATACTGTAATTCAGACATCAGATCGTTTTGATCTGTCTTTCTTATGTTGGTCCCTTCCAAATAAACGGTAAAATAAAATAAATTAGCCTGTTTCGCTGCAGTTAGCATGGCTAGACCGAGCAGATAGTCTGTTTAATTAACCAACTAACATTGGCTTGTGATACTTCGTTGTGCTTTAAAGAGTAGAAAAACTGGAAGGGACAATAATCTTCTAAAAAACGGTGGGGGGTTTATTTGAAAACAAGGTTTTCCACATTATTTAAACTTTCTCCTTAAGTGTACATAGCAAAATAAAAGACATAATGGATATTAGCAATAGATAACATTATCTGTTGCAAATGAAATCAGTTGAACAGTGTTGCACGTCTTTGTTTTGAATTATTTTGTGAATGTCGTCAAATCACACTATTTAAATTGGAGCTTATCACTCTGTCCAAAATCAGCCGCCAAGGGTTACTTGGGGACAGCTTTGATTGGGTGGAACATTTCAGAAAGCTTTATTTATGTATGTAAACACACCACCTGCAGAGATATAACCAGTAATGCCTCTAAGTTTGAGTCTTAGTTCTGGTCTTTTTGCAGATTAAAGTTGATCTTGGGTCTTCTTTAAATACAGATAATTGACTGGTATATATTTTCATCTAGTGAGTTTCAGAGCTTAAACAAAGTATCTGAGTTGATCTTTTGAGAGCTAAAACCGACTGATGGAGCTCTGTATTGAGACTGATTTCAGTGAAGAAAAAATGATTTGTTTTTTCAGCTAAAAGTGAAGAAAACACTTCTACACAAAACAAAATGCTCTTTAGTTTTACAGAAGGGTTACATGAAGGTGTTTTTCTAAAATGGCAATATATCCTCAGTGTAGTTTGCACTTTAATCTTGTATTTGTCTGGTTTTATCTTTTGTGATTGTAAACACTAAAACTATGGTTTATATTCCATCTATGAGTGACGTAATTTATTTTGTTAAATGTGTGACATAAGATTTTCTACAGCATGTTGTTTGTGTTGATGCCACACACCTGGTGCTCATGTTAATAAAAATATAAAAGTATGTTTTTGGATTCCTTTTTAACCAATAACATGGATAAATGTTAAACTATAGGGGACATTTATTCTGCACCCAGAATGCATAGCTATAGTCCTCTTGTAAATAAATTACAACCTGCTGATGTCCTGTGTGCTTTCTGATTGGAGCGCTGACCTGGTCAGTTTGGAAAATATCAGCAACACAGTTAGCAAAACTCCTGTAAAACAGAAACTATGAGTTTTTCAGAAGAATCACTTCCTGAAGCGCAAAACGTGAAGGTCGGTCTACAATGTTGACCTTGTTGAGCGGTACGCCATCAACACATGGTGTGTCTTTGACACATGGTGGGTCTCAAACCGGATGTGATTTAGCAGTTTAGCATTAGCTTTCATTGAATATCACATTTGTAAACCTGCTAGCCTTTTAGTTAGCGGTGCCCACCATTGCTAGTGAGCAGAACCACAACCTCAACCATTCTTTATCTTGATGAAATACAGTGACGGTTTTTGAAGGTTGACATTTTTCAATTGGAGACCAGACCAAGATGAGAACAAACATGTGAGCTCTGAGTGCTTCCAACCTGGCAACAACGACCCACAGTGAAAAATGTTTTGACACGAGCAGCTTAAACAAAATGATCGATTTTATTACCGACATGTTGGCTCCATTTTATGATCATCATTCTCTGAAGACGATTAATTAGAAAAAAAATGTAGATATAAAAAAAAGAAAAATAACTACAGATAAGGTAAATGTTTTGGAGACGTTTGGTTGTTCTGACAAAAATAGAAATTAAGGGGTTAAATGCAATTACCATAGTTACATTTGGGGGAGAAATGGGTGAGCCAATTTAACTGAAATATGTTAAAATGGCACATTTAAAATATGTTAAGACAATATGTTAACAAAACTGTTAACATATTTTACAATATGTATGTAAGTTTCATGTCACGGGGTTGTTTTGCTGCCGGAGAGTCAGGTGCACTTCATGGACGGCATCATGAGGAAAGAGCATCATGTAGGAAAATCCAAGCAACATTTGAAAACCTCAGCCGCAAATTTGAAGCTGGGATATAAATAGATGCATCTCTGCATCATCACACCTTATCGAGGAAATAATTCACTCATTCATTTCAAGTGTGCTGGACTCGATGGGTTTGTTGCTGATCTACAACAGCACACTGATACTGATACAAAGGTATGAATATGTTGTTATTATTATTATTATTATATTATCTCAAATGCTTTTGCAGGAAGCTGTCGATACTTTGGGAATTTAGTAACATATTACCTGCTGATGTTAATATAACATTCAAAACAGAGGTACTTTTTTAGCTGCCGGTTTCACTTTGCAGTGCTGCATTTGAGTGGCTTGTTTTAAATGGGAAAATTGTAAACTTACCACTGTGATGTTGCTCCGTATCAGTTTACAGAAGGTGATTTCCCTAGATTACAGTGACATTATGTGTTTGAATACATTACAGGCTTATGCGGAACATGGTTCATGCTAATTATGTCAGTATAACTTCCCCTGAATGGAAAGCTCTGCAAGTTACAAATTTGTCTGCATAATTCAGACCTACAATTACTGTTTCATTTTGTTTTCAGGTCTTTCAGATCCATCTTTTTATTGAAATGTGTTTTGTTTAAATACATTTGGAGTTTAGCATGTACCAATCAATTATTCCAAGAAATTTGCACATTCTGCATAGTTTGTATTTAAACACTTAAGCCTTTTTTATGCAATATTGGAAATACATTAAAATATGTAAATAAATAATTCCTTATCAACCAGATGTCTAAAATGCAATGATGGGAAAGGAAAGGAAAGGAAAGGAAACATCTTCAGTTAAACAAATATTTCATCTTGTGACAAGTTCAACCTTTTCTGATTATTTTTTGGATTGATTGAGTAATAATTGAATTGCAAAAGTTGTTTAATAGGAAATGTTTTTCAGAATCTGAACCATGTGAAGCTAAAAATGCCACTTTGAGGAGTTTCATTGAGAAAACACATTTTCACAAAGAAGGGCTTTTTTTCTCAGATGCAAAATGTTGCATGTAGAAAATGCACCAAATCTCCTACCAAAATCTTTAGTTTTGACTTATAACTGCTCTGATTATGTTGTTCTTTCAGCAAATTACCTTTTTTTGAATCTTAATACTCCAGTTAACGATAAATCGAATCCTAAGTTAGTTGACGGTTATTTCAAATAACCGTATCAAACCCAACCTGTAATGTCTGGAAACAATACAAAACCTTTAACCCCAAATGGAACAGATAACCTTTTTTTTTTTAGTAAATCAAACTTAATGGTTTAATGCTAAACCTACTGAGCTCTTTTTAATGTGACGTTTCTGCCCTGATGGCCTCCTTCTCTCCGTTTCACCTTTAAGAAATGAAAAAGCTCCGTCGTCCATGAGCAGCTTATCTGGACTGTCAAAACAAAAAGCTTTCACCGTCAGTGAGTCAGACCCTCCACCCGCTTCGCCTCCCAGGAGAAACTTACTGGACCTAATTTACAGTCCAGGGTGGTACCATCCTGTTTCACATCAGTGAAGGGAAAACGACTCTTAATCACTGTCAGGGCAAAGCGCTTCGTTAGGAAACTGGCTTTCATGTGAACAGAGACGCATGTTGGGTTTAATTTCCAGATGAGATGCGGTGATGCAGGCGGGACGTTTGATGATGGAATAACAGCATTTAAAATAGAATATTTAGCGACAAAACAGAAACACTGTCTGGTTGAACGTCTTTCTTCTTTCTTTGTGGAGCTTTGGGAAATACCAGCAGTAATCTGGATCTGTTTTATCTGGAATGTGGATCTGTCTAGACTGTGTTTACATGAGCAATAATGATCCCTCTTAGCAAACTCAATTAACAAACACAGGGAATTTTGTTGTGTTCATTCAGTTTCACACAGCAGTGCTACTCCTTTTTTTTTTTCAATTCACTATTGCGCAACCACAAAATAATTTCTAAGTGATGAGCTACAAGACGTGGGTTCACCGCTTGCTGGGAGCAGAAACCTCAGAGGTTTGCTGGTTCGTTGAGTTTGTGCTGCGGTGTGGCTGTCAGTCACTTACGCCGTTTTCATCTCGTCGCCGCAAAGTTTTTATACCAAAACCTCAAAAAGCAAACGAACAAAAATAGGCTCTCCCATGCCATCACACAGTCAGAGCTTGATTTTCCTCTTACAGGTGGATATAATAGGTATTTCTATGGGTGCAAATCGATGGCAGCTTAAAATGAACCTGGAAAATGTAGTGAGAGATTAAAATATTTGGTGGTTTCCTCAGAGCTCTTGTCCTGGTGGGCTAGGCTACAGTTTAAATGTATTTGTGTAGCACATTTCAAAGTGATAAAAACACAATACAGAAACCAATTCTAAAACATCAATCAACATCACATTTTGTCAAAATGTGATGACAGAGCAACTGAAAATGTAACAAACGTTGCAAATTTGGTCCCAAATCCAACCGACTGTACCAGACCAGAACACCGGTGTGAGGTTCTGGATCTGATCCGTTATGTTGATTTTTTAGGCAGATGCTGCTGCAGTAATCAATGCGACTAAAGATAAATCATGGATGAGTTTCTCTCATCATAAGTCCTGGAGATGTTCTTCAGGTGATGGAAGGCCGACTTTGTAACTGTCTTCATGTGGCTCTGAAGATTCAGGTCAAAGTTCATCACCACACCCAGATCTCATCCTGATTTCTGGTTTCCAGTTGTAATAACTGAAGCTGTGTGCTGACTGCAGATCCTTCCTGTTTAGGTCCAAAGATAAAAACTTCACTTTGTTTCTGTTCCCAGCTGGAGAAACTCACAGCACCTCCATGCATTGATCTGAAACTATATTGGGCTTCAATTATCCTTTATTAATTAGTGACATTTTGGTTGTTATGTATGCATGTAGTTTGTTGTGTTTTCTCGTCTCCCTCTTTCCCTTTATCGTTTTATCCAACATTCTTCCTCTCTTACGTTCTTTATTCCCTTTCTTTTCCATCTCTGTCAACAAGTCGGCTCCTAAGTTGCACAAATAATCGTCTCAACGCGTCAACAGAGACTAAATACATCCAAACAAACTGTAGAAACAAACAGGAAATTCTTTCCTTTTGGACTTTGTTCCCAATAAATGAGCTACTAGTGGGTCAAACTAGAATCTGGGTGTTCAGGACCGGGTCACAAACTCTGAATTATAACCACGTTTGTCCCAAACCAAGACTGCAGCAGGCGGACCAGATCGGAGAAACGAAAACAAAGTTCAGCTGGTGTTTTACCAGCTTCCACAGCTGTTCTGCTGCACTCAAAGGCATCATCTCCTTTCTTTCAAAGACGTCTTCCTGTTTACGCTAAATCCCACCACCTTTTTCCTTTTTCATATTAATTGTTTGTTGGATGAACAACGATAGAATCAGAGGAAGCGAATGGAAAATATTTGTGGTTCCCAAATTGGAAACAGACCGCAGTGACTTTTCCTCTCCCCTGTGAGCGGGCAGTGAGTCAGAACTAAACCTGGACCTCTGGTTTGGTCCTGCTGAGATCAGAAGAGCTGTGCTGTAAGAGGAAACGGGATCAAAGGAGACGCTGCTGACTCAGGCGCTGGCCGACCGTCGGAGTAGAAAGTGAGAAATGACGCCGAGCATCTGGGGAGCAAACGCTTCGATTTCCTTTTAAAGACATAAAAACGCATCTTCTCAGATATTCCAACGTTTCAAATGAACCTGAAAAAAATTCATTTTCTGCTGCAAGATGAAAATCTGTTGGTTATTTACTTCAAAAAATATTACAACAAAATGACAATTAATATAACTGAGTAGGTTTTAGACTTTAAGTAAAAAACTACTGATTTAATTAACTGAAATAAAACCGTTAAATAGATAAGGATGAAATCACTGGTTGAAATACGTTGGATTTACTAATAATATTACAAATGTTGATTCAATCCATCTATTGATTCTTTTTTATATATATTTTTTAAGCAAAAACTAATAAGTATTTACTAAATATAAAAAAATGTATTTAAATACCAAATGTAGGGTGGAATGAATTTACATTTACTGTTTATCTGGACAAAATATATTTTAGTTTATCAATTGCATGAATGACATTGATATTTACTAATTTCAAGGACAAAAATGAAGCTTTCTTTCTAAATATCCAGATAATAATAATCTGGATTCCATAAATAAAACAAGTTGCATCAAGTTGCATCAAGTTGCTACTTGAAACAATGTCACTTAAGTCATAACATTATAACTACCATTGTTAGTGAATGTTTACATAAATTAATTGTTCAAATCACCTTTGATTTGGTGCGAATAGCCCTAAAATCTACTGACTGTATTGATTCTCATTTTTGGAATTTTTTTTTTATGTTGAATCTGTTTAAACCTCACGCTTTCTTTCTCCAAGAATTTATTGAAAGTCATTTAAAGCTGCACTGCGCAACTTTAAAGATAGGATTAAACTTTGTGTGTATGCAATTGATTTTAACATATTTCTACTGGTGGATTATTCTTTGCTGATTTCATTATGTCATTCTAAAATGTTTGTCTTAACTTTACTAAAATAAATAAATAGATGTTGTCATGTTTTCATTTCTAAACAGAAAAAAGTGTATTTGTTGAATAAAGCATCCAGTATTTGTGACAAGTAATGCCATTTTTCCCTCAGATGGAAAAGATCATGTCTATTGAAAACTTGTTTTAGTTAAAACTTCAAGCCTGACAGCATGATGGAGTTAAATCCAGCTTCTGGTTTGACCATAATGGAGCACGAATCTCCAGATGTGGAGGACAAACAGTCTCATTTTCACAGTCACTAACCTGTTATCTCTGTAACTTTGCCATAAAGTAGCTGCAGCTTTAATATATTTACATTAGCGTCATTCATTTTGCTGCTGAATCCAACGCTCGCTGCATTCAAGTCATACCAGAACATGTTCATGTAAATATAACATGCAATCCAGCCCATTTTTCTGGTTCTGTTTCATGTCAGAAAACCTCTTTGCTGTAGATGAATGTTCCCGTTGCTCTCCATGTTCACAGAGGTTGACTGAACCTCCGTGATCTCCAGCGCTTGTGAAACTGGATGCAGATCACATCTTATTTCTCATCTTCAATAACCCCAGCACTCCCACACAGCACTTACTGTCCCCGTTTATCAGCAAAGATCATGGGAAAGGTCAGAGGTCAGCCTGACTTCCTGCAGGAACATTAAAATGATTGTCTCATGGACTCTGCATTAAGTCACTCATTGCTCCTGCATCTGAAGCTGTGGAGAAAAGGTATAGAGGGCAGTGGACGTAAATAAATCATGAATCTGCCATCTTGTGCTCCTGCAACAAACTGAAAAACTAATTTTCTCAACTCTCCTTTGAGCTTTTGCCAAGAACATTGTGTTTCGGCATTTTAAATGAGCTGGACGCTCATTATAGCTCCTGAGATGAACACAATGCAGGCCAGATTTCTCATTTTATTGTCTGCACACAAAAAACACAGGAGTTTTTTTTTTTTTTAATTGCCAAAAAAGGCAAGTAAGAAAGTTATTGCAACAGTTGGGCTGGAAAGTGATTTTTCTTCCCTTCTAAGGTAATTTTGATGTTTCCTGATGTTTATTATTTTCACCTGGAGAAGTGTGTGGGTAATTCCTTTTTGTCTAACAGATCTGCCCTGAAGATCCTCTTAAGTCAAACCAGCAGAATATCTGCAATTTAGTCAGATGCACAGAGCGATGCTAAAGTACAAGAAACCAGGATTGTAGAGAAACATGAGCCTGGAAACTGTCTGAGGGGAACCCAGTACGCTTCCTTTAAATCAGTTCATATAGGTCCATGGGCTAGAAAAAAAACATAAAACAATCATTAGAATTTTTTGCACAAAGTAATTCTGCTAATGAGATTTTACCAACTAAGTTCTACTTATTTTGAGCTCCTTTCAGAATAACATTTTTTACGTCTCTGCCATGACCCGCAAATCATTGTCTTCATGTGAAAATGACTGCAGAGATGTACAACCATACATCTTTGAAAAGCAGAAGTGGAGCCTCCTGCACAACCAACAAGAATGCAGCAAGTGGTTTCTGGGTGGTAAGTCAGCAAGAAAACACCTGTCTTTTCCAGCAGCCATTGTGCAGCGCACATAGCAGTAAAACCAGCTGAACAAACGCGTTTGTTTTCTAATAATAAAGTGAGTGATTTAAAAATCTCTTGATACCAAAAAACATCAACTTACTGCCCAGGAAGAGCAAGATGTGTTTTTAGAAACAGTAGAAGAATGAATGGCAGCACAAACTGTGTGCAAAAAGTGAATTTTGCAGAATTGATCCAAAGCTAAACTGAGTTGAAAACATTTTTTTAGTACTGTACATTGGATTTTGGTTGTTCATGAAATAGAGAAACCATAAAAATTGTGCATATAAATTTTGCCATTAAGTAAACTGCTACTAATAAACTAAAGTCATAGTTTAAAAACTGAGCTGGAGTCTTGAAAGTCTTGGATTTTCAAGAGCCGTCATGTATGGAAAACTTCTGCTGACGTCATTGGAGATGAGGAACTAATTATCTCATAATCTTGAGATAATAAAACTTGTTTTCCAAGATAATGAGTAAATATTGTTAGTGAATTTGACCTAGAAACCAGGACAGAGGAGCAGAAGACGTCATTTATCACTGATTGTACCAAAGTGACATTAAAAACTCTAAAACTGGCCATTGTGATAATTTAGTCATCTGGTTATCTCGAAACAAGTTTGTTTTCTTGTTTAAAACTCAACACATTGATTTTACTTCAAACAACATTACGTAATTTTTTAATAACTTTTATCATTTTTCTTATGTTGTAATATTGTTCTTACTGTTCAGTCTTTTTGTTTTTATGTGTTTTTTTTTTATTATTGAATTGATTACTTCAACAGAGACTTCACTGGTCAGAATGAACAACACCAGGAAAATGGATCCTATCAGAGCCAGTTCTTCACTGCTCTCACTTCCTGTTTTTAAAAGATTAGATTTTAAAACTGCTGTCGGTCCACGAGCCACTAAATGGTTGTGAGCCAAAATGCATTCCTGGTTTCCCTCAGGTCACCAGAGACATAGTCAGTCTGGCTACGTTCAGGCAGCAGGTGAATGCAGCCCAAATCTGTCCTTTTCCAAACCTTTCACCACAAAAAAGTCCAATTTGAGCCACTTCCATTTGAGATTTGGTTGAAAAACATCTAGAAGACCCTGGAGTGGCTCCATTAAAACCTGCCCAACAGGAAGTGCATCTAAAAGCCTTTGTATTCACTGATCAAGTGAATGAACCGTCAGATTTTATTGTTGAAGAACAAAGGTATGAGTATAAAAGCTGACAAGCAAGGAAAATTAAGGGCCCCCCGTCTGTATTAACCCTTGGGCCCCAAAATGACTAAGGCCATCTCTGGCTTTCTGAGGACCGAGCAGCGAATCCTGTACTCAGATAAAAAGACGGTAAATCAAGTCAACTAAAGCTGGAGGAATGCTGCTCTAGAGCCTGTGATAAATGGCAGACCTGCTGGCGGAGACTCCGACTCGGTTCTGTGATCCGGTTCACCCATAAACCTTCCTGCAGAGTAACAGACCACCAAACGCCAAACTGTCTCTAGCTGTATTTCACCCAGGAGACATTTTAATCTACTCACTAAGCCTGAACTTATTTAATTTATTAATGCATTGTCTGATTCACCAACACGCTGTTGCTTTAGTCACACTCGCATGTTCAGAAACTCACCATGCAAGTCGACACACAAGAAGCCCTGATGTTGTTCACCATTTCGTTTCGTTGGAAACGCAGACATGTAATAGTTTCCTTATTAGTCTAAATAATAGTTTAGGACACACTGCGGCATTAGTTTCACACTTCACATGCATCTGTTGATGCAAATCTTAAAGAAACTTAAAGGATGTTTTTTTTAAATTAAATTTTACTTTTAAACTACATCCAGATTTTGTGATTTATTTAGTTAATTTAATCATTCAGTGGCATCAGAATCAGTAAAGCAGCATTAAAGCAGATTTCTTTCTCCCTTTATAAATGACTATTTTACTTAGGAAATGAACATTTTATATTATTTAATTTCCACTTGGGATGAATAAAGTATGTTTGAATTTGAATGTATTTGAATGTGTGTTTCAGTTCAGTTTCAACAACAAAACTTTTTCATTTATTTCACATAAATTGAGGTTATGTTGTCACAATACAAACAGAAACTTAAATATATTTCACTGGAATTTCAGTGAAACAGAATAAAATTGCAAACGTGTGACGTGAAAGGATAAAATAGTTTTTGCAAAATTAAAAAAAAGAAAAAAAAAAGGAAATTGTCCAGCTTTCCGGTGTTAAGACGTCATTGGTGGAACTTTTGCAACACTTCCAGCAGCAAATGTTTACCAATCGTGCGTAGTTTGTTCATGTTCAGATGAGTCAGCAGCGGTGAGCGCAAACTGCGATGTTCTGTCAGACTCAGTCATCGTTTTCCAAGCAGGGGGTCAGGCCTGCCGGCTGAAAAGTCAGCATGCTCCTAAATAAAGCCACATGCGTGCAGGCTGAGGTCAACCCATCAGCCTCTGCAGGCTGGATCACTTTCAGCTCGAGGAGGAAAAACGCCGGCATGGAGTGTGCAGAGAGGTTTTTACAAGAAAGCTGAGACAACAAACCTCTGACAGCGAGCTCACAGTCTCCAACCGTTATGAACCCGGCTCGCTCCACGGCAGTAAATATGTTTTTATTAGGCTCAGCAGGAGTGCATTCAAGACTTTTTAAATATATTTTTGGCTGCTGAAGCTGATTTCAGGCCAGGTTTAAGTAAATATTTGATCCCTAACTGCAGTCTGTAAAACCTCACTTAGTGATTTAAGTTGAATTGAATAATAAGTGGCAAACATTTGGACCAAAACTACTCAGCATTTCAAATGAGTTTTTATGTCCTGCAAAAAGCAAACTAAGTGTTGATCATTTCTAGATGACGTTATATTTTCAAGAGTCTGAAAGTTTAATTTTTGAATCTGTTGTCAGACATTTTATTTATTTTGGATATTTAAACCAGAAGCCATCACATTCAGACCTTCAGAGGAAACAATAAAAAAACAAACAAAAAAAACCATTTCAATTCAAATTCAAAAAAACTTTACTAATCCCAAAGGGAAATTAATTGAAAGAATTAAAATGAAACCTCTCCCATATGATTCACATCCCTCTATCTGTTAAATCTGAGTGATTTTTAAAAGGGTTCAAATGCATTTTGCACTTCCAAAGGTTAATGTTATCTTCTATCAACATTTTCTTTTTAATCTGAAAATTGAAGCCGGACAAAAGAAAAGAACATATAGAGACGCCAAGTGTATTTCTGGACGGAGACGTTTTTATTCTTATTTGGTCAAATATTTAGATATTTGATATAACTTGCTCAACTTCCCCTTTTGATTAAAAATAATACAGCAGCTTTAAATTCTGACTTTTTTTTTATACACTTTAAATAAAAGAAGCTCTTCTTCCTTTCTGAGTTAAATTTGCTGACAATCAGTGAAATGATTATATTCTTTTTTCAGCACAGAACGAACTTATTTTATTGTTTTCTTGAAGACATTTCAACTCTCACCAACAAGCGTCTCCAGTTGTACTCCACATGTAAGAGTATTTGTAGTAAGAACAATGTCACAATAGGGTCATTAGAGACTCCTGGGGCATCCAGGATACATGAGATACTGGCTGTTGCCTCTATTCAGCCCAATGTTTGGTTTATTGTTGCTTGACATTAACAAAAAAACTCCCTAATGATGCCATGTGAGTCGGTCTGATCAGATGTCCCAAGGTGTGAATTACTGAAAAAACTCCCAGGAAAATGAGTGAGAGCTGCAGATACAGGCTGAAAAGATGAAACCTGAAGCCACCTCAACTTGTGTTGTTTTTCTTTCATGGAGGTAAAAGCCATCGAAGTAAGGAAGAGGTTGGTTAATCATAAATCAAGTCCATTTTTAGCAACGCTCAGACAACAAGGTAGTTCCTTGATATTGTGCAGGCCTGACTTTGATCCCCAAATTCATAATAAAAAGCAACTTAAAAAGCCAATGATCAAAAATAGTCACTGAAACATAATTTACAGAATTTAGACAAAATCTAGATAGAAGTTAAATTTTGTCCTGAAAAATGTCATCTCTGCAGAGCTGTTACTTTAAATCTAGATGTAGACCTATGTGTAATTGTCCAATTACTAAAACCATCTTATTAATTGACTACAACATGACGCCGGCCCGTTGAAGTAGAGCTGTCCTCCCACAGGCCAACTTTTATCTTCTTTTCTTGTCATACAGCTGAAAACAGTTCATTTCCCTCAAATATCAAATAATATCAAATAAAAAAACTGTTTTTTGTTAGATAAATAAAAAACAGAAGGTTTTTACTAAACCTCACCTTAGTAAAAATCGTGGTTAATATAACATGTTCCATAGTGATCTTAAAAAGCATAAGTTATTTTTTAAAGACTAGTTTTATTTAGCTGGACTGGAGGCAGAATTGTTTCTGTGGATTTTAAATGTTGCAGGACAGTTCTGCAAAAACATGGTGGGAACAATAAAAATACATATATACTGTGCAAAAGGAGATCATTTTCTAATGAGTGCTCAACCTTTAACAGTGAGACGGGGCATCTTGCAGGGGCAACAGGGTTCTTGTACTTTCACTTTGAAAGCTTCCAGTCAGATTGATAAGACGATGAAAGAAAGAGTAATTTACTGTTTCAACCAGATTACTGCTGCAGAGGTTTCAAAGTTTAGAAAGCCAAAATGAAAAAAATTATCGGCTTAACAAAATATCCTTCAACATCCTGAAGCTTTAAGGAGCTTTCAGTGTAGAAAGCAGTAGAAAAACTTGTGTAAGTCGATTTCTGGGGAAAACTTTTTGCTTTTGCCTTTTATATGTGAGAAGAAATGGGTCATTTAAGACAAACTAAGGCTTTATTCAGCTGATTTATTGTGCAGATTAAATGAGTTCTCACAGCTTGTCCTCTATTTTGAAAAAGTAGAAAAGAAATGCAGCTCAAACACACTATACCAAGACAAATGTATACCGTCTCACTGCAGCTTTTTTTCCCCCTTCAACTTAACAACAAAACGACAGGACATCGCTTGTTTCTTCTTGTCTGAGTAAAACATCTGTTGGACAGGTCCTGTCCTCCAGGCCTCTTCCTGGACCTGATTTGAGTCTCTGAATTAAATCCGCTCCAGCTTTGTTCCCGTTTCTGAATCCTTAAGTCCCAAACGTGTCGGAAAGTTTACGGTTACAAATTCAGTCAAGATAAAAATACAGTTTATCTGATGAGAAGGGAGTCGCTATGGACTGCTGTCAACACGAATACAGTAGGCTTTTCTGAAATGATGCAAAGTGGACCCAAATATTCTGAAAAGCTCCAGGTTATAAATGTGTAAAGGTCTCAAAGTCCTGCGGGTAAGTCGACACGTTGGAACGTTTCCCAGCTGTTCTGAACTAAAGCTAATCCTTTCACCTCGCTCACATGTTAAGCAATAAAAACCACATGGGCCATTAGCTGTGGAGAGAGAAGACTAACAAACTAATATTTTACAAGAAAAAGATAAACGGTCTGCTGGGTCTGAGCCGGAAACGTCAGTCTGCTGGTTGAAAGTGAAGATGTGCCAGAGTCCCAGCCTCAGAGCGTCTACGGCTGCTGTGCAGGGCTGGCAGCCGCCGCCTCGTCATTGCTGCTGTCCACCTCCTGCTCCATGGGGCTGTCCTCCTCCAGCTGCTGGCTGGTGTAGTTGGTGATCTCCAGGAAGCCGCTGGGCTCCACCACAACGTTAGACTGGCTGGAGTCTGGCAGGATGGAGAACTGAGGGATCACCTGCATGGATCACAGAGGCTCCAGTTCAGGATCTGCCAACAGCACCATAAGCTAACGCTCACTTTCTGCTTTCACGGTGCAAAGTTATTCTGAGACTAGCATACATTTTTCCGTAAACGTTTAAAACTTTTCATGATTCATCTCAGTATTTCTCTTGCGTTGCCATCACTATGAATTTATGGCAGATATTTTTAAGTCTGGAACTTGAAAGAACCAGAGGATGAATGAACAGTTGGATGGATTGGTTCACAGAAGAATACTTGGATGTTGTATAAACAGTTGGACTGAGTGGAGGGTGGAGGGAGAATGACTGGACTGATGGATGTCTGGTTAGTTGGATGGATGAAAGACTGAATGATTAATGAATGATTTGTTTTAACCTTTGTTTATCCACAGTTCAATTAATCAATAATTAATAATGAACAGTTGAAAAGTTATGGGAGACGGCAGGAAGGAAAACAAGCCTAGCTTTTCCCTCAAAAACACATTTTATAAACTAAAAAGAAAACACTTGTTGGATGAATCTTCTTTATTTGACAAAAGAGAGACAAAACGAACTGCTTAAGAAATGTCTGAATGATTTTTGATGATGACAGTTTTCTATGTAACATTTGGTACTCAGACGATCATTTATAAGAAAGTGAGCTGAGCTTTTACTTTACACTGCATCTAGAAACACTTTTTCTGCCATAACATGAATTGTGTGCAGCCAGCCTTCCCAGTCAGCATCATCGCTACCTGACTGTTTTCTACTAGGTTTCAGGGAAGAAGTCAGTGTGTGACAGACATGCTGACAGGCTCTGGCCGGGTGATTTATTACCTGCGTCACTCAGTAACCAGAAACTCACCTCGATGACCTCCAGGTCGTCCTTGCTGCTCTGTGCCGCCAGGCCCTGCATGCAGCTGAACTGCTGGGGCTTGGCGTGGCGCATGCCGGCCCCGGAGCTGCTGATGAACTGACCCGAGTCCAGTGTCCCTGACACGGACTGGACGTCCAGGGTCTTCCCTAGAGGGCCGCGGTCGCTGGAGGAATCCACCACCATGGGCTCGGTGCTGGGGTCAATCTCCGCCTCCATCATGGAGATCTTCAGGATGTCTGACACCGACGGCTTGTCCCCTGAAGATCCTGAGCTGGACTCCGGCAGCAGCTTGGCAGCCGCCTCGCCGCTGCTGAACACCGGCGCAGGGTGGTGGGAGCTGCCAAAGGTGATCTTGGTGACGGTGGCACTCTGAGTGATGATTGGCTGCTGTGGTAGAGACATGTAGGAGCAGAAACGCCGCATGTTTGTTTATTACATTACAGTGACACTGTAACTAAACTGGAATGAGTGTCTGAAATATTGTTATTGATGCAAATATGGCTGAAAAACATAGCATGATAAAAGTGTTTCATATCAGTCTATAGATAACTATTGATTCGCTTTTTGTTCACTCCTAAGTGAAACATCCTGTTTTGTTCTAAATTTCCACTCCACTGCGTTGTTTTTTGCTTTGAAGCAGAAATGAGGAAAACCTGAAACTGTTGCCGCACAAGTTACTCAACAGGTTGTTGCTAGGCAACCACTCGCTCTTAGCTGACAGACTTGGTGGCACCAGCAATGCTGAGCACATCATTGCTTCAGTGAAGGTTTGATCATTTGTAGTAAAGCCTTTACCTGCAGCTAAAAGTACTTCTAGCATCAACATGTGAAAGTTCAGCCTTCTCATTTCTACTTATCAATAAACTGTAGAGCTGATCGGGTGACAATTTATAACTTTTTGTAAAATATTTGTATTAAAAGATTAATTCCACGTTTACAGACGAATGCGAAATGTGCTTCATTTGCATAGTTTTGGCTTAATCACTACTCTTTTTGACTCTGTATTCTTCCAGTTAATGATGAATTGATCGCAACATTATTTCAATAACCAATTCATCACAATTAATCATTCAGCCCTAGTCTTTGTCATGCTGCTTGTTCTCTACTAAAACTATGAGGCCTTCACATAGCAGCTGTTTTTCTATTTACTAATAACATTGGGAGATAATTTTTTTATTTAGGGGCATCAGAGTTGAGGGAATCAATGCACTCTAATATTCAGAGTTTTATTTGGGGAACAAAAAGTTAAGCCATTTGTTTTACATGACAACATCTAATAAGATGCATTGAATTTTGTGGTTGGAGCAAAACAATGTTGTATAACAAGGCCATAAATTTCTCCCTACTTTCTGATTCCACATAAAGATGAAAAGGATTCATTGTTTTCAGCAGGAAGCTAGGGAAACTCCAGCACCGTGACAAACACGGCTCGCCTCACGTGACTCTAGTCAATGTAAATATGCAGCTGTCAGCTGCCTCTGGGAATTCACTCACCTGGCTGGAGGCGGGCTTCTCGGTGCTGAATGGGTGGTGTGCCTGCAGCGGCGGTGGGTGCGACATTGGGGCATGCAGAGGCCTGTGGTGGGACGACGGCGCTTGCTGCAGCTTCGGGAGCTGTGGTGTAACTGAGGCCTTGGTTGGTGTGCTGGGGGTTGGGGTCTTCGCCGCGCTCTGGGTCGGTACGGTCACCCCTCTGTCTTTGTGAGGGCTTGGAGACGAAGGTTGAGGTTTGGGCGCGGTGTGATCCTGTGGTTTGGGGATTTTCTTAATGAGAGGAGGAGTTGACGAGGAAGGTTGGCTGATCTGAGGTTTGCTCTGCAGCTGCGGGGGCGGCGGTGGCGGCTGCTGCTGCTGGGTCGGGGAGGAGACGGACCGACTCGGCTCGGCTTCTGCCTGGCTCACGATCAGCGGCGGAGGAGGCTGAGCTGCTGCAGGTTGAGTTGGTGGGTTGACTGGATCAGAGGGAGCGTTGTTGGAGCGGTAGAACAAACCGGTCTGGGGGTCCAGAGTGTCGCCTTCCAGCTCTGCCACCTCCAGCACTGTCTCCGTTTTACCGTGATCAGCAGGCTGAAAACAAGCAACCAGACTTTTAAACAGGAAGCAATCAAATATTACCGCTTTGAAATGCTAGCCATCCCCATATTTGACAATCATCCAGATCAGGGGGCTTAAAGTTTGATCATTATATTTTATGGTACTATTAAAACTATTAATTTTTTTAAAAATTGTTTAATTTTTTGTAAACTTTGGCTGTGACTGCATGACACTTGTAGAGAAACACCCATCTGTATTCTGCTCTTTTAGGACACCAGTCACATAAAGATCCCTAAACTGCTCACAGTAACTGTATTTAATCAGATTTTCAAATTTATTGGTACTCATTGATACGCTCCTTTGAAAACTAATGAAGATGTGCAAATAACTTTTATTTGCACACTCACACGTATATATACATACATATTTATATATGGGGCCCCACTGCCTCTAACATCTGCTGATTTCTGTATACATTTCTGACTTTTGAATGCTCTATTGTTTCTCCAGCCATCATGCTAATAATACCAGTTCTACTCCTAAAATACCAATCATTCATTCAGAACTTGGTAAAATTCCCTTTTTAAGCTTTACATCTTTGAATATATTTCAAAATACCATAACCCTGCAGACATGTCACTTTCTGTGTCTTTTAAGGAACTACAGGTTATATGTTTTGCTTATTTCTTCTCAACTCGACACAGATGGAGATTCACAGACCCCATAATGAAAGTACATCATTTGAAGTGGTGAAGCAGTTCCACTGAAAGCAGAAATGTGCTTCCTGTGTGGACTGTACTGATTGGTTTGTGGCATTTTGTAGTTCTAACAAATTTAGCCAAAATCATGTTCACCTCTATTGTTCTGGAGAAGGAAACCGCAAACTGTTGGCCATAAATAAAGACTTTAGAGTTCCTTTCTGGGTAAAACCCATATTATTTTAAAGGTAACATAATATGCTTGGACAGTATAGGATAGCTCTATGGACTATACAAAACACGTTCAATACATTTTTGCTCAAAATCATTCGGAGATAATGAGATTAGTCTGCTCAGTTATGCCTAGAATGAGATGTTTTAGGGAATCTTGTCACTTCAAATCCAAATAACTTGCTGCTTGACCACGACCCCTTTAACTCAACATTTACACTCACACCTGAAAATCACTGCAAGCAGATGTACAATTATATACAGTACATCTTTGAAAAGCAGATGTTGAGCCTCCTGTTGCAGGAATGCAACAAGTGGTTTCTAAATAGTAAGTCAACAAGAAAACACTTGTCTTTTTCCAGCAGCCATTGTACAACACATGCAGCACATGGAGCAAACATGCTGGAGCTCAGCTTGAGTTGGTAGGTATTGGCTCAGTGTGACTCAATGAGGAGTTTTATGAAATGGCTCATCTTCCAGACACCAAAACACATTTAATGGAAATACAAAAACATGCAAAATATTAATTTTACATACAAGCTCTCCTTAACCTAAATTTTATGCTCACAAAATCTCATCTTTTTTTCTTTTTTTTTTTTACTAGTAAGGAAATGAAAGGCTAAGGTTAGGTTATTATAAATGACATATAATAACTTGATTTGGGTTGTAACTAAATTATTTTATGTAAATACAAAAAAATGTAAAATGAACTGAAAAGCTTCACTTTAATAATCTCTCATATTAAACCAACTTCATCTGTGTGATCTCTCACCCTCACCAGGTGTGACGCTGCGGCCGTGGAGGAGGAAGAGGAGGAGGAGGAAGAGGCGGCGGCTGTGGCAGGTTTCATTACCACGGTAACCTGGCTGCTGCTTTGGAAAGACTTGGCCTGCGGCTGAGTGGACGACATCATGGCGTCGCCATCCGGCGAGGGCACCGCCGCTCCGCTGGTTTTACCTGCGGTGAATCCACAGTCAGGCAGGTCAGATGACTTTATGAAAGGCATGACAGAATTCACACACACACACACACACACACACACACACACACACACACACACACACACACACACACACACACACACACACACACACACACACACACACACACAAATGCAGCTTTCATTATTAAAAGGAAACAAGACAAAAGGAAGTAAGTTTCACCATGTGGCAAAGCCTGAAGAAGGAAGTAAAGTGTGTATTGTTAGGATCACCTGCTGTGACATGCTCAGTGCTGGGTTCGGCCTCTGAGGTCGAAGGTTTCGGAGATTCTGGACCAGCTTTCTCCTGCTGTACCTGGATTGGCACGGCCATCTGGCTCAGGTCGATGGTGGGTGGCTTCGGTTTGGACTCTGTCTTCTCCTTCACTGCTGACAAAAAAATGACACCTTTTAGCTTTAAACTGATGCTATTTAGACTTAATTCTAACAAATCTTTGATTTTACGAATTCAGATACGGCTCCCTACAGAACTACAGGAACAGGAAGGTTAGCACTTATTTTTGGTCAACATTTTCAGGTCTTCAGAACAAGCTACATTTTATTCAGGCTGTAACTAACAATTATTTTAGTTATCAATAATTCTGATGCTTAATCAAGTAAAAAAAAGCACATTCAGCAGAATTTAAGCCTTTTTATAAAACATTAGAAAAACATTAAAAGATGCAAATAAACAAATTATTAAATCCCTTTTCTAATAAGTGAATACACATTTTATTTCCTAAAATTCAATATCAGCATTCCTTTAATGAACAATTGATCATTTGTAGCAAAAGATGGACTGAGCTTTTGACTTTTAATTGATTATTTTACATTAACCGATTAACAATGTGATAACAATTGGTAGTTAACAGGAAATTTAATTAGCACAAAGTTACTTAGGAGTTCTGGGTAGAAAATAATTACAAAGAAGATTTTTCCATCTTAAATGCAAAATGTATACATTGTATGTACAGTTTTTAATTAACTACTGTTCTAACTTCTTTCAAAAAGGCAACTGGCCTTTTTGAGTCTGTATGCTCTGAATAATGATTGATCACTTAATAAGTGACGTTTATTTCAATAATTGATTCATCATGATTAATTGTTTCAGCCATGATTCTGACATCAACTTGAATAGTTTTGAGGTAAATTTACTTTTTAAGTTGAAACCATATAAATCTATATTTAAAAATATACATTCAAGTTCATAAACTATACAGTGTCTGGGAACGAGATTTGCTTTTGGTTTTTCAAAATCAGAAGATTACCTGAGTAAATCTAAAACGGACCTTTATTAAGTGTGTTTGCAGAATCTGTCTGAGAATCTTTCCGTTGCTGTGGAGCGATTGAAGCCCATCATCCTTTGCAGATTTATTTTAATTTAGCCAAACTGGAAGGTTTCCTGGCATGAGTGGCTTTTTTAGAGGCCAGGTCGCAGCATTTCAATGAGTTCCATCTTTCACTAGGCCACCCAAAAAATATTTATTATTGTTTTCAGTGGTGATCTGACTTTTGAGTTTTGGATCATTAGCATGCTACATAACATTAATGTGTTTTGAGCCGAAGTAGGAACCTTCAACTCCAACTTTTGGTTAAGCAAATTAGGAGGTGGATCTTTTTACTAATCCAACACAAACAAACCAAAGTAAGTACCTCACAAAAAGACAGTATTGACTGCTGATGTCAATGTCAGGATTTAAAATAAATGCTAGGACAGCTTTTGTGTCTTACCGAGGAGTTTCATTTTTAGGGGACTTTTCTGCAAAGTTTAGATAAACATCGCTGACAGTTTCAAATGAAGGATCAATGTCTGACTTCACTCTGGTGTGAAAAAAAACACATCTGCAAATTTCTGAGCCATCAAATCTGAGAGCAGTCATAAATAGATGAATGGAAAGATGAGATGACATAAAAGGATGGAGAAGTTTCCTGTTTGGATGATGTCATCCAGGTGTACTGTCAACACAGGAGGTAAAAACCTCCCGTTTCTCTTTCAGTTTCTCACCTGCTGCTTTTACGTGACGTAAACCCTCACCTGTTGTCTGCTGCAGCTCCAGCAGGGCTTTGATGGTGGAGGTGGCGGACTGGGAGTCCGAAGCGCTCACATCTGGGTAGATAATGGTTGGGATGGACTCCATGGCTATTTCCTGCTCAGTCCAATCCTGCTCTCTAGAGGACACGAGGTGCACTACAGGCTGCGGATCTGATGAACAAGTAAATCCGGTTTACGAGGATCCAAAAGGATATTTTTGTCAGTGGGTTTGAAACAAACCCGGGTGAGGATGGATCGGTACCTTGAGCGCCGATGTTGGACGCCTCGCTGCTCAGGCTGGTGGCGTCTGCAAGAACCGCGGCGTCGTCCTTCACCGACCCGTCCTGGCCGGAGGTCTGAGCCTGGCTGACCTCTGCAGAGCGGGTCACTTGCTGCAGGGTCTCGGTGACCAGCTGCCGGGTCTGTTCACTCACCACCGCCGTCTGGAAAACTGGCTTCGGCTTGATGAGAACCTGGAACAAAAGGAAGAGGGATCACTTTATCAACAGACATGCCAACTACTTTTACCTCCACTGGTAAAAGTAGTTCAGATACTGAATACTAAAAAATTAAGCCTGAACAATATGGCTTAAAATTAAAATTGATTTTTGATTTAAAAAAAATTCTGTATTCAGATGGCTGCTGCACAGATTTGTGACACTTATCTTATTAATAATTATAATGGTGTTTAGTTGCACAACTTTACAGACTCGTTCATTCGTGGCTGTTTTCACATTTGTTGCGCTGTTCATATCAGTCTCAACATCTGCAGTTTTCTGGAGTGCAACACGAAGCTTGACATCATTCACAGCAAATATATTAACTTGACAATAACAAAGACACGGTGAGACGAATCATCCGGGAACAGATGGACATGGAAAGCCTGACTAAAACTAACTGGATGTCAGACACATTCTGGGGTTTATTGTGAGTCTCTGCTTATTTCCAAGCCCAAATGAGTAACTTCATGTTCAAATACGAGCTAAAAGCACAACCCACAACTCATTAAATTTGCAAGTGATTTTAAAAATAAATAAATAAATAAAAGCCCAAAAGCCCCTTATAATAATTGTACTTGGCAACAGTAACTCAAAATAGTTCCTGTTTTTCCACCAATAAAATACACATTTACATTTCCGTCGCTGCTGATACTGTTGCATAGAAACGACAATCCGACAATCACTCTCTTTTTCAACTCCTCTGAGAACTGGGGTTGTGGTTGAGGTAATATTTGAGATTTTGAGATGCTAATCAGCTGCTAAAAATGGAAAAACGATACCTTCTTGCCATGGTTACACATGCTAATAACTATCAGAAAGTTTTAAAAAATCCTTTCAACTGTGCAGCATCTAAAACCAGAGGGAATGATCCCCCAAACATGGAATGACTCAAGCAAAAAAATTAAAATTGCAAAATCTACAAACAAGCTAATATAATATTTCCAGAAAGCAGATAACAAAAGGGCACTTAAAGAAAATGAGAGCTATCCTTTTGAAGAACATTTATGTGTCATGTGGGGAAATGTAACAAAAATCCATTAAGTTTCACTAAAGTGCTCCAGTTACATGAATTCACTGGGAAATAAACGTCACTTCTTTAGAAATGAGGTTACCAGTGATCGCTGACGTAACAGAAGGAGAAAAACTGTCGTTACTGACTCCTCCAGCGTCTGTCTGCTATTAAATGTCAAGTCATGGATCTAAATGAGTGTAAATTATCTGTGTGAAATTCTGTTTTAATATCACAGAAACTGAAAACTAAGGTCATTTTAGTCACTGAAAGTACTTTTTGTGTAGCTGAAACCCAGAATGATTAGAAAAATCTGAGGTGATTTTAACCCGATTTAACGTTAGCTTGACTGAAACCGAAGAGGTGGCTCATGGTTGTGGGCGGCTCATAGAATACTGTACACCAGTCTGCACAACCAGCTGACTCAGTGACCTCATTTTCCTTGATGAATAAAAACTGAAACAAATTTACCTCTGACTTCCATTGCAAGTCTGATATTGAAAGAAGGACTTCCTTTCTGCAGAAAACAGGGGTGGGTGACATGTGTAATAAAACATTTTATATTTTAGTACCGACTGTTTTTATTCTTCCTTTCTTCTCTGCTGATCATCACTGTTCCAGTGTAGTAGCAAGAAAGTAGCATGATGGGGTTTACCCTGTCACAATATACATCTCTGTCATAAATGTGAAATTTCCTTAGGAAAAAAAAAAACAATGTATAACAGCAACATTTTGGGGATTTAATATTACGGTTACAAGTTTAGTTGTCGTTTCTTCTTACAGCACCTAATAAAGTTTCAGTGGTGCAAGCAGTCGAAACATTTACATGAAACTAGTTTCTGTTATGAAATCCCAAAGAATTACTGCATTGAAGGATCATTGATAAGAGATCCATCACAATTTCTGTACATCAAAACCCACAGTTTGAAACTTTTTAGCTGTTTGTGGGTCAGAAATGCATACAAAAAGAAATCATTTCTTTATAAAACTTTATTATCCAACACAACTAAGCCAAAATGGCCACCAGTTTCTTTCAGCCAATATCGTTTATCTATGGCAGGGGTGTCAAACTCCAGTCCTCGAGGGCCACTGTCCGGCAGTTTTTCAATGTGCCACAGGTACAAACCACAGGAATGAAATGGCTTAATTACCTCCTCCTTGTTCTCCAGAGCCTTGCTAATGACCTAATTATTCTTTTCAGGTGTGGTGCAGCAGAGGCACATCTAAAAGTTGCAGGACACCGGCCCTCCAGGACTGGATGTTGACACCCCTGATCTATGGTCTCTGTAGGCCCAATCATATGTCGTATTACTTACGCATTTTTTACTGCACATTTTGAAGTATTGTCATTTGGACTTTTAATTCAGTCATTTTCTGTGCTATTGTTATCACATTTGAACTTGTAATAGCAAAGACTTGCAATTATGGATGATTCATTAGTCCTTGTCTGTGGATCTAAGTGTGCAACTCGAGAAAAAGAAAACTGAAACAATCCAGATGGGAGAAGAGACGTTAGATTTCTGAGCTCAAATGTCAATCACTACAAAATTGTGTAAATTTGATAGATCAAGTTAAATTTTCAGTGTTCCAGAGAGACCAGGCTCCTTAATGGACTCCAAATGGTTGAAGAATTACTAATTAAGGTTTGCATTTTACAAGCGTAAACCCTCAATCAGCCCTCGTCTACTCTTGTTTAGTTACAAAGAGATGTAACAATGTCAACCACCCAACTTAAGTTCTTGGTTTAAACATTTCCAAGAAAGAACAGTTTGCATCCCTGAGTTCATCTGAAGTATGTGTTTGGACTTTAACTTATTTTTTTTTAATTGTTTTATTATTTTGGCTTTTTTTTGGTCACCCTTAAAGGTTTTAGAAAAAGGTAGTTTAAACATCAAGCTAATATAACCTAAATAAAATATGGCCATTTCATTTCAGCAGGGGAAAAAGCTTCTATGTTACTCAGGTCCTAAAGCAGCAAACCAACTCCATACCACCAATGCTGTGTTAGTTATCCTGTCAGTCCACAAAGTTTTGCAGATTGTGTTATAAATGTTTGAAGTTTTTGAGTACTGTGAAACTGGAACATTTTTACTGAAGGTTGCCATACTGTGTGAATCTCAATACACAGTGGACCAAACATTAGACAGACACAGACAAGTGGCACTGTTAAGTCTGTTCTGTGACTCATTTCTCTCTGAATTTAGGAAGTAGAGGGAGGAAGAGGAAAATGTTTAAGCACCACCATACTTCAGCCGACTTATACAACAAGGGGACTTTCCTCATGGTAATTTTAATCAAAGACTCTTCTCAAGAAGTTTGCTTTCTACAATAGTCTTCCTAAATAGTCTTTTTCTAAAGAAAACAGCACTTGCCAAAAAAAAAAACCAACAAAAAAAACAGTCTTCTTGTTTCATCCTACAGTTAAAGTTGCATTTCAAAGGAAGCGACTCGGCTGATGATGTGAATGACTACATGCCGTCATGTGTTTGTGGTTACCCTGTAAATAAGGGTGATTTTACGAATGGTAAACTGACAGGAGCTCCCACCTGTGTCTTGCCCTGCTGGCCGTAAACGATCTTGGTCGGGATGATTTTGGTGGCGGTGGACTGAGATCCGCAGCTTATGCCTTTGGGTTGGGTGACGATCATCTTAGTGATGGGCCTGGAGGTGGTGATGATGGCCGGTTTGGTTCCCTGCACCGCCTGCAGGCTCTTCTCTCCCTGAAATATACAAACCGCTTAGTTCATTTAGGATTAAACATTGATTTGTGCTGCTACCCAAACATTTCAAGGACTTCAAGGAGAAAATGGCAACAGTATTTATTTGGAGAACAACAGCTTCCTATTTTCCTGTAGATATTTAAAAATATTTTATGTCAGCCTAAATATTGGAGTCAAAGTGGTCAGTCAATTGAGCTATACTTGTAAAGAGGTTATATATATTTATAGAAAAAATACAGCTACTGTAAATTTATTTAGATATTTAGTCACTCATTTCAGAAAGTGAAGCTCATGTCAGTTTATCCCAGAGATTGAAATATTTCCAGCCTATAATTCTTGAAATTATCATGATTATGGCTTTTAAATGACTAAACACTCAAAACTCAACTTTTCTAAAAAAAATTACAGCATATTGTTAAAATCTATATATTAATTAAATCAGAAATGTCAGGCTTGTAGAAAAAAAAAAAAGCTAAATTATAGCAGTAAAATTTGGGGGATTTATTGTATTTGTCCTGTGTTGTGGTACACATATTTATATCTAAATATATATGTATATATCTACAGCTAAAACAAATATATTTAGATCTACAACTGAAACAAACTGAATATTGTGAAAAAGTTTAATATTTTAAACTCTGTGAAATATTTCCACCCTTTATTTCCTGTAATTGTGATAATTATGGCTATTATGATTATGATTTATTTTACATAATAGAAGTCAAAAATGTAAATATTCCAAAGATCAATTAGAAAAAGAATTTAAAGATAAATAATTGCATGCTAGTTGATGGCTGAATAATGAAGTGAGAGCAGCTTCTTCATAACACCCAGGAATCATTTTAATCCTGTCTGTTTAAGTTGAAGTGGAAGCCGTCTGAGACGAACAGAAGGAAATAAGTTAGCTAAGTGAAAGAAAGATGGTGGGTTACCACTTAGGTCCAGTTAAGTCCCCACTCTGCCCAGTCTTAGGAGATTAAACTGACATTCCACAGGAAGGCCTTCATGTTGGAACTGCTAGGGGGTTTCTGAGGAGCTGGCCTTATCTCTTAGCAAAATCCCCCCGTGAAGATAACGTAAAATGTCAAGTACCTTACATAATGTATTTACATTCAAAACACCACAAGGAGAAAAGAAAGTCCCAAATGACGTGTTGTAATGAGAGGGTTTTAGTTGCTCTTTTTTCAGGAATTAGCTGGACATAAACAATTCATTTTCTGTTTAAAGAGTCCAAGGTCACAAGGACTTGCTTTTTTGTCACACTTGAATTTTTTTCAGATAATACACATTTTTAGCTCCAAACAATCCCCAGAGTAAATGCAAATGCAGGTCATAAATTATAACTTCAAACATTAATTGAAAATAACTATCCATACCGACCTGCCCCAGTGTGTAATTGTAATTATCCCATAATCCTAACTGCTTCTGCCACCATTAACAGCAACAACTGCAGTCAAGTATTTAGAATATAGTCCCTCAAAGATTTTGTGATTTTTTTTTTTTTTGATTTTGACTTTTTGTGCTACTTTGTGGTGCCACACCATTTTCCTCCAACTACTTCCTGTTGTCTTCTTTGTGATTTGCACCATTGGCAGCATCTGGTTGTTGATCACATGACTCTTTTGGAACAGTCTCTGGTCCTCTTGGCATTCACAAATGCATTCGAACTTCACCAGAGTTCACTTCCACTGAACTGAGACTTAGCTTTGAACACAGTTCCTGTCCGCGTCAGAGTTCAAGTGTGAATTACAGTTCTGCAGCTAGTTCTGGAAGCAGCTTCCAGAACTAGCTCCTTCTGGCTGTTGACTCACCCCGGGGTTCAGCAGTGTTGTGACCATACTCTTGCCCGGCAGTCCTTGGATGGTCGCTCCTTTGCCTGTCGTCTTCTGCACCACAATCACATTCGGCTTCGATGTCATGGGGATGGTGGTGATCTTCGTCGTTGTACCTAAAAGACAAGAAGTTTAGTTTGGAGTCCAAGAGTAGGATGATGAACACATTGAATGGGGAGACTGTAAACACACCAGACACAATGTTGCTGCTGATGATCTTCCCTCCCAGCGTGGCCAGAGACTTGGGAACCACAGTGATAATGCTCCCACTGGTGGTCTTGACGTAGGTGGTCCCTCCACTGGAGGCAGATATCCTGGCGCCGATATTGGGACTAACTGTGGGTCTTGTGTATGTTGCCTGTGTAGCTGCACGAGTAGATGCAACTCTAGGTTCATTTATTTTACAAGAAACCTCGCATGAATAAAATTCTTTCTGATTGCTAGAACACACTTTCTGGATCTGAAGATCAACTGGATGAAAAGTTGGTTTGAACTCTAACCTGTGGGCTGCGTGACCAGCTTGGTAGTCATGATGGTGCCATTGCTGCTGACGACCATAATAGGCGAAGAGCTGCTGCTGGACAGAGCCACAGAGGAAGGTTTGGGCAAGATTTTACTGGGCTGCACCTGCTGAGTGATGATCTTCACCCCTGGAGATGCAAAATGCACTGATTCAGACAAACTGACTGCTGTAGAGATTATAAACTCAGAGGAGAAATTTTTTTCAGACCAGACAACATACAAAACTTTTATTAAAAAAATGAAGATCTAGACTTTGATTTTAAATATTAGAATAATACATAAAAAAACATCAAAATAAAATGAAAAATAAATACCTACGAAATAAATATTTTTATTATGCAACCATTATGAAACACAGAATTTACTAAAACTTCTATATGCTGTAAATATTATTGAAATATTTTTTATTGTGAACATTAAGTACATGCATTTATTGTGAAAAAAAATAAAGAAATGTAAAATGAAACTAAGTAAAATGCTAAATTTTGTACTTGTAAGTTATATATGAGGCAAAGCAAAAAATAAAAAGATACAATCCCAAGAATGTTTTAAGCTAATTTAAAAGCTGACTAAAAAATTAAGAATTTTTGACTATTAAAACTCATTCAGGGGTTTGGTTCTTTGCTGCAGCAGAATACACAGAGACCTATGGAAAGACTAATAAATCATGAGATAAAACAAGGTGAAAAAAAGACGGACTGAACAGGAAAAGAGAAAGGTTAGCAGCTAACCAGACTCCTGTTTGATCTGAATGGTGGGTTTGGTTCCCGGTGGGGTGGTGCTGCAGCTCTGGCTCTGACTGATGCTGGAGGCTCCTAAAGGCGAGCTCTGCTGCAGCTGCTTGGGTGACTGCTGCTTGGGAAACTGGGCCAGGATCTGAGTGGGGGAGCCCACCAGGGTCTTTGGCGATGGGAGTCTCGCAGAAGCAACCTTAACTCCAGCAGAAGCTGCATGGACAACCACAAACAAATAAAAACCAGTTTGGAAGCAGTTGACCCACACATTAAATAGGTTTGGATCCAAGTATGTTTTTCAGATCAGTTCAACTCAACTAGTCAGAAGAGACATTCATCATTTTCAGACAGCTTTGTTTTAAAAGCAGCAATCAAGCAAGAATGTTTGGCTGACCAAGATGCATGCAATAAACATCTTTCCTATCCGCCATGAATTGAGTTTGGCACTGCTGTCAATTTGAAATGGTGAAACCAGCAGAAACCCTGTGTGTGCTGCATCGCTGGTAAAGATCTACAATCAGAAAGTCAATCAAAGTAAGAGGACCTACATGGCGCCACAGTTGACATCACCACCGATGGAGTAGAGGACACCACCGTTGTCACGGCTACGGTGTTGGGGGAGGGGCTGGAGCTGGATGGGAAGACCACTGTCTGTTTCTGGGTAGGGGTGGTCAGAATGGAGGTGGAGCCCAGCTTGGCCATAGCGGCGGCGGCAGCATTATGGGTGTGAGACTTGGACAGGATGTTGGGCACAAAGCCAGAGCTTGGGGAAGTCGTCACAATGATCACCTGGTGCAACAAGTGAGGTTTGAATGTTTGGGAAAAATGAGACATAGTAACACGAGAATCTGGAGAAACATGGCAGACCTTCTGCGTGGTGTTGCTGGTGGTCTGGATGGTGGGCTTGGTGAAGGTGATCTTGACGGGAGACAGGTGAGGCGGCAGCGAGTTGGCGATGCTCTGCATGATGTTGCTCATCTTGGGGCTGCCGCTCACCGGCACCGTGATATTCCTAGATACTGGTGGGGAAACCTTGGTAACGTCCTTCAGCATCACTGGCGATGAGCTGGATGAGTTTGTGCGTCTTCGTTTGCGAGGTTTTTCATCATCATCGGAACAACTCACACCTGCGAGGAATGAGGAGTAGAGGGTTTGACACAACCAATCAGCTAAGGATGACATAAAGACCTTAATATATTCATTTTCAGAGAGGAATTTTAGTGTTTGTCATGCCAGATATAGCTGAGCTGCCCACTGGGGTTCCTCAGGGCTCAGTTTTGTTATCTATAACAAGCTGGATTGTCTAGAAATTCACCAACTTTTCATATCACACTATGCCTCAGACATCTACTTTGACTGTTTCTTTGAACTAATGAGGAAAACTTTTCAAAATCCCCAGAGAAATAGGACAGGTTCTAGTGCCCCCTGCAGGCCAATCAGAAGATTTGTCTGAACACATAAGCACTCATCAAACAGGTTTGAAGTTGTTATAAGTAAACATAAAGAATAAAAGGAGTTTCTCATTCTATTAGTCTTGAGCTGCATATTCGTTAAGGGAAAAATAAATGAGTAAAACAGAGCTCCTACATATTTCAATCACAAAATTAGAGACTTACATTTCCATTGTTAGACATTCATCTTTCAAGTATAAATATAAAAACAAAAAATGAACTTATAGCAGATATCGCTAGAGAGGTATGGATGGATGGATATGTGGAAATCTTCAGTTGTAATTTTTGGAGGACTCTGGCTTTAGCTCCAGTTTTATCCCTTCAAATTGTTTTTACTGACCAGGCGTATTTTCCATCCATTACTGAAAACATTTTCTTTTCTCCTGCATCAGAAGCCTTACTGGTACTGCACAGTATTCACATGGACCAGACGTAAACACTAACTTTTCACATAGACGGTGCTCCCACTCGGCAGCACCACCACGTTGGACGACGGGCTGGCCGGTCTCGGGGATTTCACTGTGGCTCCAACAGGTCCGCTGGATGCTGTGGCGCTGGTTGGGGTGGAGGTGGTGCTCGTGTAGGAGTAACATACAACAACTGGAAAAAACAAGCAAATTTAAATGGTTTTGTTTTTTGTTTTTCCACATTTAGAGTGCTGCATTATTACTACCACATATTTTATCTTTCAGTTTAATTGGTTTTTTACCAAATTGGTCGATCTTTTTGTCTTTACTGTGTAGTCAAGCCCTTGGTGACATGGCTTAAAAATAAAATCTCAGATATCAGTCCTGATTTCCTATTTTAATAAAAATGACAGAAAACATTTTCAAAAAGTGGCATTTATTTCAGTCATCCCTGCTATGGGTTGGACAAATGACTATTGTTCAACTCATAGCAACAATGGCTACAAGAATTTTTGTTTAATTATGAGAATAATTTGCAGAATAATGGTGCAATTTTCCCCCCAAAATGTCATACAATTGTAGCAAAAAGGTAATTTTAATGAGAACAAAAGGCTTTAATACTTTTTTTTTTGTTGAGTCCTCAAAAAATCAATACTATAGTCTCAAAATATTATTATGCTTTATTATGCTAGTATTACAACTTTATTGTTGTATTACTACAACTGTATTCTTGTAATATTATGACTTTGCTTTTAATGAAAAAAACAAAAACAAACTTAGTGCATATAGTTGATTAAAAAGTCCAAATAAACAGAAGCCGTAAAAGACGATTCTCAAACAAGATGGCGGCCTCACATGTGCTGACATCACTCTGAACTATGAAGAGCAAAGACGTGCTTTGGTGAAACAAAAGTCAGATTTCCCAAAAATGAAATCTTCAAAAACTTACAATTTGATTAAGCTAAAAAAATATATATATCAACTTTCCCCTTGAAAAGTGACATAAAAGAAATTGATTTCAGAACTTTACCTTCTTTGTTTCCCGTTTCTGCCGGTAACAAAAGGGAGGCGTTCTGATTGGCTGTGGCGCTGGCCACAGCATTAGCTGTGGCTGTGAAGGCCGTCTGAGGGACCAACCTGGGCATCAAAGGAACAAGCCGACGGCCTTCGATTGACCATTCAGACGAGTTGTTGGGACCAGACATGCTGCAGAAAAGGCAGAGCAACAGTGAGTAGATCAAACTATCAGTCACATGTGTCTAAATATGTAGAAAAACAGACTCGCATCAGAAAAATTAACAGTTTCAGAAACACAAACTATAAGAAATATTGAAGAAAATGAAAAAAAAACATTAAGAAATAACTGCCCCAAAAAACAAAACAAAAAAACAATACCTCTTTTTGCTTGTTTGCACTGTTTGTTTTATATGCAATAATTGGTGAATTTAAAAGCAAAAAACTGTAGGAGTCAGGAAAGGAGCTCAAATTTTACATTCTATTTGATCTATTTGTGTCCTTATCCACAACTGGAAAATACTACAAGTAAAATCCATCTTTTTAAAGACTGTGGGAACCTGGTCAGCGATAACAACATGTTGCTTATTAACATCTGTGGTATTCTGCACCTTCGACAATTAACAGACACTTGCTCCATATTGCATCTCCACTGGTTGCACAAACACGGCTGAAGCTCACATGGATCTGAACTTACTGATATGCAATGGTGGTGAGGCGTTCATCGTTAACGGCCCTGCGGACTTCTGCACGGTGGCGCTCCGTCGAGATGCTTGGAGAATGAGGAAGACAGAAAATATATTCATTTGAATCTATAAAAAGTTCTTCTGATGAATTCATAATTGTTTTTTTCTTTGACTGTGCAACATTTGAAAGCTGTATGAAGTAAATACCCGAGAATTTTAGTGAGCTCTCCCAATAGGTCCTTCTTGTCCTTCGTCAGGTCTCCCTGAGCTCGCAGGGCGCTAATAACTCCAGCATATGCTTCCAGCTCTGGATATGGAAACATTAAAAAATTTAGAGAAACAGCAGCAACTAAAGCTTACAAGGCTTTGTGTATTGTTATCAATGATGATTTCTTTCTGATTCTTTGTTTGTCAACCTTACCAAGTTTACGGAGAATCCTTTTACATTCATCCCTTCCCAGGTCGAGGATGGTGGGCCACACCACCGGCATGGTACCAGTCAGAACTGGTTTCTCCAGTTGGATCATTGGCTGATAGAACAATGAGACAGGTCAGTCACCCAATCATTATTTTACTGACAGACAAGTGGAACAAATCCAATAAAATTGCAACCACCATGAATTTTAATGCATTGTCATTGATCCAAGTTCTGACAGAAAGAAACTTTGCTTGGAAATTAACTGTTGCTGCATACAGAGCTGCAGTTTTGTTTTTAAACTGGAGGTCTGGAAAGCAGCTCAGACTGTATTTTTTCCTAATTTCTGTCACAAATGAATGCACTTCTGTCAGTTTTGACTACTAAACTAATTTAAATCCAAATTGAATTTAGAGCCTCTTAATATATTTAAATACAAAAGATAATCATTGAAGACTTCAAATCAAAAGATAACATTAGTAAACATCTGGGTTTTGTCAGTTTTTTTCTTTTCAAACTGAATTTTTTTTTTCATTTCATCGTCACTTCAACAGGCAGTGTCTTCTGTGTATTTTGTTTTGAGATCAGTAAAATTTAGATGGGAGTTTAGGGACACATGGAATAATATTTTACTCTCTTGTCTTTCTGTTGCATTGCAGTAGGTTTTTGCTCTTCCTTGTGTTGGTTAATGTATTGGCAGTAAAAGCCTGATAATCTCATCTCTAAAGAACCAGGTACCAACATTCTGATGCAGTGTGGGTTTGCTGCCAGCGGTTCTGGTTGGTTCATTGCACACAATAGAGAGAAAAATGAAGGAAAACTACCCCTAAAACATTTAACTTCGGCTCGAATCAACAACTAGATGGTTAAGCTAGCATCAAGAAAACTTTTGAGTGTCAAGAAGACCAACTAATTGAAATAAATGTTACCACTTCTGAAATAGATTGGTTGAAATAAATCATTAAACAGCCCAAATTATTATAACATTCATGCCCATGTGCAATACAAAGCCCAGATTCACAATAAGAGCTCGTAGCAGGTTGTAACTGTGTGACAGCTGATGATGCTACAGCCCTGAACTGGGCCTCTCTGATGGCCAGAACCAGCAGAACCAGGCCGCTGCTGAGCTCAACAGCTGTTTGCAACCAAAATATTCAGCCCAAAAGTCACACAACAATCTAATAATAGTAGTTGTTATAAACGTTGACCCGAAAGGGTGAGGATATACATCACAGAAAAAAAGATTTTAAAAATAGAATCCAATTGGTGAAGTTCTGCAGCAAACAACGACCCCCACGTAGAGCTGAGTCAAAACACTTCAAAACCTCAGCTGCGCTGCAGAAAACACCAGAAAATACGCATTTCTTGAAAGAGCTGGTCTTATGTTTAGGAAAAGACCAGCTATGGCTTCAGCCAATGAATCAAAACTGAGCATAAACCAGTTTTTAGCCGCGGTGTCTCGTTAGCCAGCTAGCTGTTTCTATGAACCGAATAAATTCTTACCTTCCGTTAGCAGGACAACATCAAGGCCTTCGTGCGTTTATAATCCACGCAATCAGGACTCGATACGAAAACCTGGTCATTTTACCACGCCATGTTGCAATTCTGTAGCAACCACGCAGAAATTTAAAGTCTAAAGTAATAAAAAATACGCAAATATCCCGAAGACGTCCCAATGTTTATATTGACTGCTCAGCTTCAGTGGCTGGACAGAAAATGTCTTCTTCACGTGAAGATGCTGAGGATTTGTTGTGGTGGAGAAATGTTCCGCCGCCATCTACTGGTTGGTTAATGTACTGACCAGTATGATTTCTGGGTGAATTGAGTTATTTCAGTAACCCCATTCACTCAATTAAACACTATATAGATTAGTCACACAGAGACTTATGTTTTCATAAGCCTTTACTCCTATTTAGAGCGATTTTTCAGAAATGGATATTGAAAACTTTCCATTCAATTTCTTGGATAAGAATACTACAGACTAACTAAAACAGTTTAATGCAGAAATTTGGGCCAAAGGCAAGTATACCTGGTTAAAGGTTATTTTCAAAAGGTACGTTTAATCTGACAAATGAGCCTCATTGGAATACATATTTCAATTTCCTGAAATACACCTATATGTTTAAGTTCACAGACTGGTGCCTTTCAAAGATATTCATTCTCTTTGATATTTTTTTGTTTTTGTTTTTGTTTGTGCAATTTGTTATATTACAGTCACAGACTTCTTATGTTATTGGGATATGTGATAGAGTATTTGAAATTTGTGATCTGGAAGAAAACGCATGCATGGACAAAAGGCCATCAGCATTTGTGAGAATTAGTTAAAAAAAAAGCATAAATATAAATACAAATGAGTAAATATAATTATTTGAAGATATAAACACTGAGCTAAGAAAACAACAAACTAAAATTTACATTTAAATCCATAGAATAAAATATCTGCTAAATTTCTGCAAACGTATTTATTTTCACCCAATTATTTGTAATAAAAAAATCATAATATGGAAATATTTAAAAGTGGGCACAAAAAACTAGATCGAGGAAAAGTTAAGCAATATTTAATCAGAATTTCCTCCGATTATACCTAATAAATTATTACATCAAGCAAACAATTACATCAGATCTACAATATGTTTAAGTGCTGTTACAATTTTGTTATAAAATATTAAAACTTAAACAGTCACGAAAATTGTAAATGTTTAGAAAATATTTAGAGAAATGTATAAAAAAATATGTCAACTAAACTCAATAAAGTTCACATGAAATACATTTTATGTTACTGTGTTTAAATGTCAATATTTTTACATTAATTTGTATTAATTAAATATCATTTATAACAACATATGTAATAAATTTAAAAAGTCAACTGCCATATTTACTGTAAAAATTATTTTAAGATTAATTATCTGCTGTTTATTATTATTATTATTATTATTATTATTATTATTATTATTATTATTATTATTATTATTATTATTATTATTTCTACTTCTTTCTTTTTTTCATGCGCAGAGACAATGGGTTTAATCACCAGTAACCGAAAGTAAGCTCAAAAGAGAAGAATAATTATGAGTTTAGAAAAATACGAGCAGTCCTTGAATGCGTCGGGAGGAAGGTGGGTTTCTTCACTTTTCGGTGTTTTGGGGAGGGGGTACAAAGCGCTTCCTTTTTCCATTGGCATCATGCTTTATCGGGGCAACAACCAGAGCAGTTTGGGCATCGAGAAGAACATTAAAGTGACCATCCATCAGCTGAAGGAGCCGTCCGGAAACCAGACGCCTGCAGACCAGCGGAAATAAAAGCAGAAAGTTCATTTGGACTTTTGGAAGCCAAAGTTTGACGTAATTTTCTCCGGGACACCAGGAAAAGACAGGAGGGTCAACATGGAAGTATTTCCTGCGGAAAAATGAAGGATTTTCTCCTTTACAAATCGAAGGTTATCTGAGGACGGGGAAATAATAGAGTATCAACGGAGCTCCTAAAGTTTTCCACATGTCTTTTCTGACGCAAGCAGCGGCAGCTTTCTGAAACCCCCCCAGAGATCCCGACAGTTCCTCTGGATCTCCAGCAGCAGCATCACCGCTGCTTTCGCTTCCATGGATTCTAGAGGAGAAAACAAACTTCCTGGCTGAAAGGAGCTGGTTTGCTCAGAGCTTCACGGTGAAGCCGCCTGCGGACTGAGACGTGCTCAAAGCAGATGGAGACTAAATAAAGCCGCTGTTATGCAAATGTTACTTGGGTGAAGTTTGCGAGAGCTGACCGGGGGAAGCCCAATGAGTGGCACACAGCCAGCACTCACTGACAGGTAGGACACAAAGCTTCTGTCTACATTTAACATGCAAAACTTCATATTTTTAAAAGTTTTTACTAAACACACTAAAACTGTTTGATCCAGTGAACGAAGAAAAAACAAATACTTTTGTGGCATTTCTTGTAATTATACACAGAGCCGGCCTAAGGCATAAGCAAGGTAAGCTACTCGCTAAAACCAGTCCCGCCAGTTTTTAGTGGAATTTCATGCAAAATCAAAAAATCTGTGCAGTTTTTTTTCTTGATGATGCAGGTTCAGGTTATTGCAAATGTTTGGCAAAAATAGTTGAAAACATTTGGATTTAAAGCTGCCGTACATAACTCATGAATGTATATTTATACATTTACATATTTGTTGAAACTGTCACTATTTAGTGACAGTATGGTATGAGTCAGACAATCTGAAAAACAAATCAAGCTTCTTTGCCTTTTTCCTGTGCCAACCAGAAGCAACCAATCAGAGCCAGGAGGAGGGTCTTAGCGCTGTCAGTCAGCCTCCATGTGGTGTTGCTCATCCCTCTCCACCCCATCTCTCTGCTGTGCTGTAATTCATATAGCATGTTGGGAATTCTAGGGTTGATTTTTCTACTTTTTTTATTTACATCTCAACTCGTAGCGACCCTGATTGGTTTTAATCTCAAACAGTTAAACTCTACAAACTTCTCCCAGTTTCACCAAAACTGGCTTGAAACAAGATATTCAGGTACAATGTTGGGCCAGTCCTGATTATACTTCCTAAATAAATCAATGATAGATTTCCAAAATATTAAATCTTTAAATTAAAAGTGTCAGAATCTGTAAAAATCTACAATAGAACGGTTTCTTCTATGTTTGGGAAAAATCTGTCCTGATTAGGCTGCATTTGTCAAAGTTTCCTTTTTTATTGCTCAGAAACCTCTCAAAACTTAATGTCTCCCTGCCATAATAAAGCACATCCTGTACGGAACTCCTAAAGTGCCAATTACTGTTTTCTTTTCCCATTAATTAATATAAGAATGATGTGGTTCAGATACATGAGCACCATCAGATTCAAGATGACTCAACTCACACATCAAATGCAACTCTGTGCATTTTAGTAAATTAACCGGTATTTATTCTAACTGCTAAGAATGCAGAACATTCCTCAAAGATTGTTTGTTAAACATTTTATGGTAATTCTGAGATTAAGCAGAGCAGAATGTGAGCACGGCAGCCCATAAACCCGGCCCAGTTACACCAATTAAGTCAGAAGGAATGGGCCAGAATTCCAGCAACACAAAATGTTTGATCCGAGTCATTTGGTTTAAAACACAATTCTATCAAATATTTATTTATTTAGTTAAAAATTATTCTGGATAGAAATAATTTTGGTAATCCTAACTGACGCAGAACTAAAAGATTATTGTCTGATTTAGTGAGACATTGAATAATGTCTCACTAATATATATGTTATAATATATACATAATATATATGTTATATATATAACATATATGACAAAATAGTAATTTTTAAATATGCTTATATCTGATTTTAAGTGTTTATTAATGTGTTTAATGATTAGAAGAACCCTATCAGAATGGGCAGTGCTTTGGGTTTTATGTCGGCGCATCAATTAAAATGCTCTAAGTTTAGCAACTTAGCAAGTTGAACCTACAGATATTCACTCATGCACAAATATTTACATGAATTCAACCAATTCAACCTCCAGAGAGCAAAAATAATCTCCTTGTATATTCACAAAGATGATTCAAATGACTATCTTCAGAACTTTTCAAAGCTAACCTACTAAAAGAAACAGGTATTTGTTTTTCCACATCTCTAAAATGTTTTTTTTTCCTTCACATTAATCCAAAATGAATTTTCAAAATTTGTAAAAATACTGCTTAGGTTTTACACAATATAAAAAATTAGAGCCCAGTTGGCTGTGGATTTCCATCGAACGTTTCCTAACAGAAGCAGCATGACTCCCAGACAGAGCTGAACACTTCTAAATTAAATGAATAAAGTGGATCATCTGTCAACTCTGCTGCCATCTAACTCAAATGTTGTTGTCAAAAGTTAAAAAGTTACCATAGCAACATTGACTTATGAACCCGTGCATCAGATTCTGTCCCCGAGGAACATCAAGTCCTCAAAAATCGGAGTCTCAAATTTTATTGTGGCGGCCATAGAAAGTCACTTGATTTCTTATATTCAGCCAGGAGGAAGAAGCTCGACGGTCGTCCGTTCAACTGCTCTTCACAACAATGGGTCTCTTCTGATTTTCGTCACAAATTTCCACATAAATATTGCGGATGGTTTGGACCCGATCTGACTCTGGAGCAGAACCGGTGCATAATTGTTCTCTTCCTGGGCTTAGCTGGAAATATTTATTTGGCTTTCAAGGTTTGGCACCAGATCCCTTTTTTTTAAATCCAAGGAAAATCCAACAAATCTTTCTTAAAGATTAAAAATAAATAAATATCTGCTTCACAAGTTAGTTTATTTTATTATACTTGTGCATTTCTATATGTCTAACAAATGACATGATTCAATCATAAATTACCTCTGTTAGAATATGACAAATGCTTCTAATGTAGAATTAAATTATTGCTTTTTAAAAGCCAGTGGGTCGTTTAAGGATCGCAGCTCTAAGAAAAACAGTTAGAGGTTTCATTGTCAGCTTCTCCACCCTCTTTTATTATATTTTTGCGTGGTAGTCATGATTTACTCCTAAAAACAAAAGTGCGAAAATGTGCTCAAGACACATTCATTCACCATGGTGGACGAATGAAATCTCAGTTTAACTTTGATTTCTAACTGGTTGTACAAACAGTACTGATCCAGGCAACTTTATGAGGAGTTGAAGCAGGAAGGTGAGGCTGATTGTCGTGGTCTCTTCATTCTTTCCTGGTCGTTGGAGAAAACAATCCAACATAACAAAAACGATAAAGCACCCAGTAACAAAACAGATTTTCCCTGGCAGGTATGTGCTGCTCATAAAAATATTCAAGTTTTCACGTTTGGTCATGTTACAAATGCAAACTTTCACTTATCTTATTGAGATTTTATGTTATACATTTACAGCTAAAGAGCAAATTATGTTGGGAAAATATTAAATATTTTGTTACATATTTCTGAATGTGAAACTTGTGTATGACACAATTTCATAGAGTGAAATATTTCAAGCCTTTACTTCATGTAATATTAATGACCATGGCTTACAAATAATAAAAATCCTCAGACAGTTCAAATATTGTAAAAAAGTTGGAGCATTTTCACAGAAAGTTGAGTGGAAGGACAAAGTGTGTTAGGATTGTCAATCAGAGGATTGTCAAGCAAAGTCCATTCAAGAATTTTTGGGAAGTTTCACAAGGAGTGGAGACTACTGCAATGAGCCGACCATCAGTCTGTTTCTGGCTTTAAAAAAGGGACATTTCACAGTTTTAGTGTGTTACTGCATTTGAACGTCCGGTTCAAAAACCGACGTACGTGTAATGAAGAGCATTGGTTTCTTAAAGTACAATGTAATTAAAGCCTGTATTCTATTTGAGAAAACACAAAAGTGAGAATGTTGACCAGTCTTCTGGCATTACAAACAATTTAGTATTTGACAAGCATCAGAACATAAATCTGTGGACTAATCAAAACAGGATTGATTGATTAGTCCTTTTTTGGCATACACAGACATGCTCAACATGTCTGTGTATTTTTCTTTCCAAAGTTAGCCAAAGTTTTCTTGAATCCAGCACCTAGTAGCCATCAGTGGTACTGCATGTTCAAAATCTTTCTTTTGAAAATTAGAATTTTTTATATTTTTATAAGTTTTATTTTTATGCAAACAATAACAAAACCCAAAAACAAAACAATACATAATCCTTAGTTTTGAAAAAAAAAAAAATTTTAATTCTCATTTTTGTGAACTCAGTGGTGTGTCTCATCTCATACCTCGACATAAAGCATCTGAATCACTTTAGGAGTGAAACTTTTCTGATGCTTCATTGTTAAGTTTTTTTTCACACGGAAAAAATGCCATGCCGACCAGAACCTGTCAGTACGAACCACATGAGAAGGATCGGTCTGTTTACTGGTCAGATGTGTCCGTGTGTGGAGAGCAAAATGTAAACTCAGAAAGCAGATGCTGTGTTCTGACCCAGTTTTGTTTTTTTATTTGATGTTTATCAGTGAAGTAAACCGAATGATTTTGAGAAGGCGTCTTGAAAGCAGCATCAGGCTTTAGTCTTTAAGAAAAAGATGCATCGCCGATGTTTTAGTAGTTTGTTTACTCTTCTGCATCCGACAATCAAATGATTTTCTGGACATCAGAAGGCATCTAGTAGCAAATACCTGGTAACTGTTTTAGATCAAGTCATATCACGTTCACATCATAAATAAACTTTATTTATTAGGAACCATAAAGACCACCTCTTTTAAATGGCCTTGCTATGGTTCTTTTGGACTGCACCCTAGAGTGGTAGCTGGGATTCCACACCAAGTGGAGAAATGTCCCTATTCTCCATTTTAAACAGACTAAATGCTTCAGGTGTGAAAACACCCTGAGGTGCATTCACACCAGTCCTGTTTGGTCTGAACTTTAGTTCATTCACCTAGAAAATCCAGTTCACTGGGAGAGGTGTGAATGCATAATCGAACCAAAAACGTTTGTTTGACACCGTGCAGTGTGAAAGTGAACCACACCAGCTGGAAATGTAACAAATGTTATAACTTCCTCAATCGAACAAAGTCGACTTTAGTTTTGATAACACCAGCAGAGAAACATCACACACCCTGACCTGGACTCGTTGGAGTTTGATGGGGTCCTGCTTTCGGTTTGTTTGAGGTTGGGATTTTGTTGAGCTTGTTGGCCTAACAGATGTCACAGGGGTTCAATGTTGGAACCAGTGAGTGTGTCAGCACAGCTGGACACGTTGTGAAGGTTACCAACAAACAAAGGGAACAATAAAGAATCGTGTGGCAACCATTCCAGAACTCTGTGACGTCTGCGTCTTCCATCTGGAAAAAGATATCGGACTCTTAACAACATAGTGGAAAATGATTGTCGGTTCCCTCGAGAGTATCCACCATTTCCAATTTCAAACCACTCTGATATGGAACTATTTTTGTCCTGTCTTTGTTGCATAAGGAAACATTTTGTGATTTTAGCAAAATAATAGAACTCTGTATCTGTTGACTTGTTTAGACGTTTCTCTTCAAAGGATCAGCTTTTCTTGTCTGCATTTAGAAAGTCATGTTTGTGTCTGAATCTCTAAAAAAATATCTGCATGAATTTTTCATTTGTTTAAAGTATTGCACAAGCTCGTGTCGCAGAGTTTTTCTGCTGTTACTTAGTTACATTTATAGCCGAACTCCAGCAGTGATTAGGTCACAGTTTGGAACTTGTTCAAGAGCCTCTTCATGAGGAGAATTGAGTTTGAGTTGGCCTTTTGAGATATTTCTTGCGCCACTCGTACGCATAGCATTTGAAATAGTTGTGCATTTTTTGTAATGTATTTTCAGGGAAACGTAACAAGATGGGTTGATTATTTTCACATGAAACAAGCTGCCGTGTCTCTGCATGTCTTTTGTTTTTGTTTTTCTGTAAAATGACATTCTATCTTCTGCATTTTTCTTTCCATATGCTTCAGATAGTCTTGACATGACTTGCTCTCTAGACATTTTTTACTCTTAAAATGCTCTTCCAGAATTTATTTCTTCCTGAGCGTTTGACTTTTAAATCCTAATGCATTTCTGGCTGCATGTTTAGCATGATTTTCCTACTGAATTGTGAACTTTCATCCCTGTGAGGCCTTCGCATTTTGCCCATTTTAGTATTTCTATTTGGGTCACACTGCTTCGAAAAACAGCCCAAGCACTTAAAAAAAAACACCCAGTTGGGTTCTGACTATAAGTTAATGTTTGAAACAGAAGAGTTTCAGAGAGAGATGTTGTTTACTTTGAGCTCTTCATGGACCTAAACATATGCCACGACACACATCTGTATTCCTTGGGTACAAAACAGATGTCTTTCATTGTCATTTAAAAGGGAAATTGATAATTATTTTTGTAATGGCTTGTGATAGATTAGTCTACAACAATCTCAACCACTTTGTTGCCAATTTTATGTACTAATGTATGTAACATCACAGATGTAACATCACAATGTAACATTGTAACATCACAAATCAGCAGCTGCCTAGGAACCCCAGTAAAGCTCAACCTGTTACCTAGCAACCCCAGCAGTGATCCAGTGTGTTTTTAGCTGGTTTTTCCTCTGTATGTTCTAAACAATGACTGCATGAAAAGACGAGTGTTTACTTGTTGACTTACCATTTAAAAACCACTTGCTGCATTCTTGTTGGATGTGCAGGGGGCTCCACGTCTGCTTTTCAAAGTAGAAGTGGGGTGCGGAAATAAGTAATTGTGCAACTTATTTGTTTGCACAATCTGTTGCATCTGTTTATATGCAAGTGTAAATGCTGAGTTAGGGGGACGAGGGCAGCAGCAGCTTATTTGGATATAAAGTGGCAGAGGCCCTAAAATGACTCATTCTGAAAAGGATCTCAAAGTAGGCAGAACTAAAATGTCATGATTTAAGAATGATTTTGTTAAAAAATGTCATGGACATGTTTTTATGTTTAACTTGTTCAAAGAAGCATAATATTTTCCCAATTGAATAAGCTGTGTTTTTGTGATACTGAAGAGTGAACATACATATTTGTTCACAAATCCAGACTTTTTATTGTGTGTTTCTAGGGTGATTGCAGTGGTTTTTGTATTGTAGTAACATTAGCTTGAAATCAAATGGGTAAACAGCATGTGATATGAAATCCTAGTATACATCAAGGGTGCCAAATAGGAAAAATTAGAACAATTCCAAGGGCCCCTGACCAACAGGGGAACCTCCCACAAAAAATAAAGCGCCCCTAAAACTGAGCTAGATACGCCACTGTGCGACATCAATAAAGGGAGACAGATGAACATTTCCCTGTTCTTCCAAGAAATAGTGAACAGGGAGAGCCTGACTAAAACTACCTGGATGTCAAACAACATCTGGGTCTCATTATGTGTCTCTGCTTATTTCCATGAGCAACTTCATGTTTAGAAACAAGCTGAGAAAAACCACAACCCACAACTTAAAAAATAAATAAATAAATAAAGTAAAATAAAAAAAAACAAGCCTAAAGTCACTTATAATAATTGGACTTGACAGAAACTCAAAAGAGTTTCTGACTGTCCAGCAACAAAATGAGCATCTCTCTGCTCCCTCCATTGTTTACGTTTCTATTGCTGCTGACAACTGTTGCAAAGAAACGGTGGTCACTCCCCAAGATGCATAGAGCAAATAAAATGACATTACAAAAGAAAATAGTCATGAAGAGTGATTTGGATAAGTAACTTTAATCTGATTACTGCATTTGAAATAGTAACTCATTATATTACTTGTTACTAAAGAAGAGTTCAGTTCAACACAACAGCAATGGATTTACTGAGAAGAGATGTGCAGTTTTTAGTCGATGATCATGATCTGTATGGAGTTTTCATCATCTCCCTGTGCATGTGAGATTCATGCATTATTAATGTAACTACTTTGATGTCTCATGCAAACCTGATTTATTAAAGTCAATCAAGCAATTAGGATATTGTTTCCAGATATCCTTTAGGGAAAGCAGCCAGGGAACATGTAGACTCTATATGCTATGCCAATCAGAGCCAAGAGAAAAGAATGACGCTCCTTGATTGGCTGCTTTGCAAACATCAGCCAACAGCGGGTCAACTAGTATTGCACTTAAGTATTACAGCTTCCAAAGTTGCATTTTTTGTCAGATATTTTAGATTTTCTGTTCAAAAAAGGTGAATTCTGTTAATAGAAAGTTCTCCTTTAGTAAACGAAGGTTTAAAAGCTTTAATGTCTGCATCAGCACCTTTTGTGTCTGAGCTGAACCTGCTGGGACACCACTGCTCTTTCCTGGGTTACATTGGGAAGCTATAATGAAATTACTGCATGAAGTGAAATAAATAAAACACATCAATCCTCCCTGCTTTGTTCCTGCAGCAAGACGTTTGGGAGGAGAGAGAGGAACGGAGTCAGATTGAATCTATAATCTTATTTTTCATTCAAAGGCAGCCAGACAAGCTCAGAGGATCTTTGTTTTTTAAAGCACCCCCCTCCTCATGACAGGAAGTGGTGACATCACAGCTGAAAAATGTCCATAAGGGTCATCAGATCTGCTCCCTTCCTGAATAACTCAGGGTGAACACAGTGCAACTTCTGTTTTCTTTTTGTTTTTACCTCTGAAATGATCAAACACCAGTTCTGCATACATTCAGCATAATTGTCTCGGATTTACAGCTTCTCTTGGAGGTTACAGCTGAGTTCACAAGCTTATATAAAATCTCGATGCTTGTAATGGTAGCCGCGTCATGTCAGTTAACATGTCAACATTCATTCTGGGAAGCTCTAATAATCAATCTCACTGTTAATTTATAACTAGCTGTTAATCCTCTGCACCTTCATGGTATTTAGGGAAAGCCCTGAGCTTGACTCAAGAATGGAAATGAAGGGAAACAATTGGTTTGAGATAATAAAACATTTTCTGAAAATGTGTATACATTGTGAGTTTTTGACATGGGCAGTTGCCCAGCATGGCATCAGAAAAAGGTGGAGCGCCTAGAAAACAAAATATAGCTTATCTGTCAGTTGTCCGCTGAACAAATTTGCTACTCCTTGTATACATTTGTAGAGGTGTAATTTTCTTAGTTGCTGCTGAGTTCTGGGAGGCAATATTTCTGCTGTAATAAAACCCAGATAATGCCCAATTTTAAGTGGTTGGAGGGCAGCAAAAGGAGGCACCATTCTTGCAAGAACTGCAACTGTGTATGTTTTTATATTTCAAGCTTACGGAGTTTGATTAAACTGATTACACTTTTAATCGATTGACTGCAAAGTTTTAAACTCTAAATATGTTAAAAACAAAATAAGAAAATAAATAATAAAAAAACATGGCTCTTTGCATCCAAATCACACTTTCATATGAAAATTTTCTTGTGGAAAATATGGGATGGCACCGTATTGTGATACATAAGAACGACTAAAACTGCACAGGAAGTCCATCCAAAGGAAATGAGCACACTTGACTACAGTAGCATGATTTTATTAACCTATATGTTTTCAAATAACTTTTAGTGAAATGACTGTTGCTTTTTATGACACAATGCAGCTGATTATTTGTTCTATGACATTTAAAAACCTGCACGACTGCTTCTGCTGTGCATATTATGTCGCTAGTATAACTGTGACCTGAGTGGACAACCCATAATTAGACAACAATCAAACCAGGCAGCTTCAGTTTGCAACAAAAACACAATAAAACAACAATTCCTACTTATTTTAGAAGCCTTTGTTGTTAAATGTCGTGACTGAAATTACAATCTGTGAAGCCTGAAGGTCACTGGAAGGACAGAAATAAACGAGAGAAAACTGACAAAAGGAAAGAATTTTGGACGTGAAGAAATTTGTGAAGAATAAACAAAAGTAATCCAAGTAATACACAGTTTGTCATTTTACAACTTGAGGTGGGACTCAATTAAAATGTTTAATCAAGTTAATTGTGAGGTCTGTAAACAATGAATAACATTTTTATTCAAAACCATGTATATCTTTTTATTTAACCTTTATTTTTCAAGGATAAAACGCCCAAAGAGATTAAAAAAACTTTTTCAAGTGGATCCTAGATAAAATAGGCAAAATGTTCAACTAAAAAACCCTTTTTGCAGCGGAATTATTGAAGAAGGAGACATTTGAGCTCAACAACAAAGATATTTGTTTTTCCACCATCAAATGATGCGAAGTGCCTTCATTTTGCATCATTTGATATTATTATTTAATATTACTGAATTTAATAATGTCAAATTATTAAATTGAATGATTTAATATTAAAATTAAATTAAAAATATCCGTTCCAATGAAGCTTATTTGACAGATTAAAAGAACCTTTTGAAAACTGGCAAACTTTAACCAGGTTTCAAACATTCGTTGTTGAGGCTTCATTTCTGTATTAAGAATGTTTTTCTTTTTTATTAGTCAAATGTAATATTTTAATTTTAAATTTTATTTTATTTTTTAAAGTATTGTTGTTGGACAACCAGCACTTTGTTTCATGGTGGGGACTGCGTTCCATATAAAATCAAAAATCCCAAATAAACCAAACTTTTCTTTCAACTTGTGAACTATTTGCTACTTTGTGTTGATTTGTTACATTAACCCCCATATACTGCAGCTTGTGGTTGTAAAGTAACAAAATGACAAACGGTACAGGGGGTCTGAAAACGTTTGCCCTGAACTTCTGCCTGAAAAAAAAAAAAAAGTTAATTCTTTTTAACTTTAAAGCGGTCAGTTCTGATTTTATCAAACCAGTTTAAAGCTTCCTGGTTGTAACTTTCCAATATTAAATGGCAAGCAATACATTTCATAAAATCACGATGATATATAATTAACTCAACTGGAACAAATCTGGACATTTTGATGATTATTATGCTTGAGGAAAAACGTCCTAAAGATTGAAGGATAAGTCCTTCATTCAGTCTGGAACATGGATAATTACGAACTTTAAGTTATATTGCTGATGCCAGTCTGCAGCTGCATCTGCTGCACTTGGTTCTCTTTGCTTGTTTTCTGCCTCGGATGCCAAAAATACCAGAGCATTCCTCTGGGATGATAACAGGGAAGGACGGCTGGAGAGCTGGAAGTCCAACAAGCTAAATCTAAGAACATTCATTAAGTAAACGGGGCAGAATTGACATGCATGTTAATTTTTACAGTACACTTAAGTTATATTTAAGTTATTATTTATTTATTTATTTTTTCAATTCTGCTTCTCTGCAAGTTTGTGTTTTTGTTTGTTTTTTGTATTTTTCAGGGAGTAATTGAACATTTCTGATCTTATTAGTTCTACATACAAGAGTAAGAATTTAGGGACTGTCTTCTATTAATACCCTTTGACTTTATTCCAAACAGATAAACAACCACATTACATGTCTGGTATTTATGCTTAATGTCTATACGCTGTGAGTGCTTGAAATCAAAGTCAACATTCCTTGTTTAGGGACATAGTTTCTCTTTATAGGTTGATTTCAGAATCAGCCTGTAAAGCTGATTCTGAAAAGGTACATAGTTTCTGACCAAATAACAAAAAAAAGACCTAAAAGATATGACTGGTTGTTTTGGATGTTTAATGCAATTATCCCACCAAAAAATCTGAAAAATTGCTAAAATCGGCATTTGTTATTAGATTGTATAGTGCACTGATCCGATACTAATATCTGTATCGGTCCTGATATTGAAAACCTTCTAGATTGGGTATTCAGAAGTTATCTTGTTTGTTTGACCACCTGTGTTTGATCCAGATCTATTCTGTCTTTATGCTCTGAGTGACGCCATGCTTCATTATTTATTTTACATTATATTTAGAATTCCTAATTACACTTTCTGAACCTCTTGAAAAAGGTTTATTTTTCAAAATAATTGTAATAATCTAGTCAACCAAGCTCAAGTCAACGTCTTGTCTTCGTCAATTATTTATTTTGCAGTGGCTGAACAAATTATGTTGTTCTTACATGTTTCAAACTTGTAAAGCTATTGATCTATTTAATAGTGGTGTACTGATGCAGAGTTATAAATTTGTAAGTACATTTGCGTCCGTGTTTAAAAATAGAAATGTTTTAAGTCAATTCAGTACTGTTTGTCTGTATTGGATCAGGTATCAGTCGATACTAAACCTCAGATATCAGAAGTGATAAAAAGTAGAATCCACCCTAAAGTTGTTTTTTTTGTTTTTTTTTGTTACATTTTTACCAAAGTTATTAAAAGCCTCTTACAGCTCTGGACCTGCAAGTTGCAGACCCTGAAACAGATGAATGGATGAATCTGGAAGCTTCCTTCATGTCTTGGACGCTGCTCCACTAGCCGCCACCCACTGAGCAGGATGTCATCGGTCCTTTTATCTGCCTCTCTTATCAGTTTCTGATCTTCTCCAGCCATAGCAAGGAGCCTCTCTTCAGTTTTGAGGTCACCACCTTTTTATGTCCCGATCCAACATGAGCTTGGTTCTGCCTATGATTGCGAGGCTAAAATCCAGACTAAACATTTGCTTAATGTTTAGTCTAAACACAAAGGAAAATCGTTCTAATTCCCTGAATCTGTTGTTTCAACATTTTGTTCATTCCCTTCACTTTCCTGCATTCAGACAGGATCCTTCACTCTGCAAGCTTTGTTAAAATTTCCACAGCATAGCCCTTGGCCTTTCCTCACAAACACCTCCTTCCCCTCCATTTTATTTCGCAGCCTTCTCCCATGTTCAGGAAGCTGAAGCTGTGCCAAAAACCCTGGTCGCTGTTTCCGGGAATCTGTCCCACAAAGTCTCCGTATAGTAAGCAGGCTCTGACGTGGGAGCCATTGTTTAAAGTCCAGGGCCCCCATTGTCCAGGGAGGAGCTGCTGGACAAACAAAATACCCCCCCCCCCCCCCCCCCTCCTTTTGGAACGAGACACAGCAGCAGCAAAGGGGAACGAAGAGAGAAGGAGCCTCTGCTAATAATAAATGAACCTCCACCTTTAAATTGTCACAAAGGTTAAACAACAAATTAGACGAGCATGGAGATGTTCAGGTACTTGTTAGTGTAATTAAGGTTTTATCAGGTAATTCAGACAGGAAATCATAGTATATTGTTTTGTAGGGCTTAAATGATTAATCCAATTGTGACTAACCAATTGTTAAAATAATTGTCAACTAATGTAATCATTCATTAAATGGCGTATACAGACTCTGAAGAAGACCATTTGATGAAAGAACACACCGAGTACTAATTAAGCTAAAACTGTTTTTAAAAAATACATTCATGGCACAGAAAATCTTTGTAAATTTGATCTGCTAAGAAATATTAAAAACTTTAAAAACATTTAACTATTGTATTTTCTGCAGTGCCTATACAGAATGTACAGTGAGTGTTTTATGGGAACTGCATTTCAAGAGAAAGCATGCATTTAAATTGTTATTACATCATTAAAAAGTCAGAAAGATTGAGCTCACTTTCTATGTAGGGTGGATAAAATGCAATAAGGTTCTAATTTCTTGTCTTCTTTTGTTGATAAGAGACACTTGGAAACAGATTTTTGACAGCATAATCAAAGTATTGGGTTGGTTGGGTACCCGCAAACCAAACCCAGTGCAGTGTAAAAGTGAACCACAACAGCTGAAAATATCATGAATGTTGTGATTCTGGTCCCCAATCAAATCAAGTCCACTGGATTATAAGGTGTGAAAACAGCCTTAATTTGTGAAAAAATCAAAACATTGTTTCTGTCTGTTTTTTTTCTCTCTCTCATTTGTCGTCTTTTCTTCACAGGACCCAGAGCATTCTCACAGATAAAAATAGAAAGCATGGGAAATCCTCTTAAGCACGAGTTTGACCCAACAGGTGAGACAGACATCTTTCTGTACTCTACTTTAACGGCTCACTTTATTAAGAAAGAATTGGCTCGTTGCACTTTTCCCACCGTCTCTTTAGTTTGAATAATGAAATGAAAAATCTGTCAGTATTTGACTGTGTTGTTGTGCAGATGTGCAGAGACCCTGTAAGTGTTGGCCCCGTTGTTAGGGTGGTTGCCAGGGTTACGAGGTTGACATTAATCCTTCCTGCCCTTTTGTTCACCCTGAAGTCTTGAGGCTTCTCATGGAGTCCAGAAGACAACCAATTATCCACTCAGCTCTCTCACAGGAGTCTCTATAACTGAAATCCTTCAGTTGCTCTAGTTTGTCCAAATAATATTTTCTTAATCGTTATATTGTAGATTTAAGGAAGTTTAGACACTTGCTTTTATCAGCAGACTTGTATGCTTGTAAGTCAACATCCAGTCCTGGAGGGCCGGTGTCCTGCAACTTTTAGATGTGCCTCTGCTGCACCACACCTGAATAGAATAATTAGATGATTAGCAAGGCTCTGGAGAGCTGATCTACACAAGGAGGAGATAATTAGGCCATTTCATTCCTGTGTTTTGTATCTGTGGCACATCTAAAAACTGCAGGACAGTGGCCCTCGAGGACTGGAGTTTGACATCTGTGGTTTAGAGCAAGGGTGTCCAAACTTTCTGTCATGTGGGCCAAAATCGTCGGATCAAAAGTTCTTACAGACCCCAAAAAATATATAATTTTAGAAAACTAAATGGGAATGAGATCATAGATGGGAATGAGGTCATAGATCCAAAACATTTTGCAGCATTCTGGATCAACTGGAGCTGATTGATTGATTTCCGAGGCAGACCTGTGAAGATGCTTGGATAAGTTTGTCTAGTCCCAACAAGAAGTCGGCCTTTTACTTAGGCCGACTTTCCAATCTTTTTTGGTGTCTTTGAAGGCTCAGCATTTTCTTCCGCTTTATCTGGGGTCGGGTCGCAGGGGTAGCAGCTTCAGAAGGAAGGCTCAGGCTTACCTCTCCCCAGCCACTTCTTCTAGCTCCTCCGGGGGAATCCCAAGACGTTCCCAAGCCAGCCGAGAGACATAGTCCCTCTAGCTTGTCCTGGGTCTTCCCTGTGGTCTCCTCTCGGTGGGATGTGCTTAGAACATCCCACCAGGGAGGCGTCCAGGAGGCATCCTGACCAGATGCCCGAGCCACCTCATCTTGCTCCTCTTGATGTGAAGGAGCAGTGACTCTACTGCTGAGGGACTCAGAGTCCCTCATTTGACTCTACTCTGAGTCCCTCCTGAGGGACTCAGAGTTGGGTATTTGGGTTTTCCTAAATCAGCCATCCTGAAAAGACTCTGAGTCCCTCCTGAGGGACTCAGAGTAGAGTCAGTAGTCCCTCGAGGGACTACTGAGCTTCTCACCCTATCTCTAAGGGAGAGCCCAGACACCCCACAGAGGAAACCCATTTCAGCCACTTGTATCCGGTATCTTGTTCTTTCGGTCATGACTCAAAGCTCATGGTCATAGATCAGGGTGGGAACATAGATCGACTGGTAAATCAAGAGCTTCGCTTTTTGACTCTGCTCTCTCTTCACCACCATGGACCGGTACAGCGCCCGCTTCACGGCAGATGCTGCGCCAATTAGCCTGTCGATCTCCCGCTTCCTTCTTCCCTCATTCGTGAACAAGATCCTGAGATACTTGAACTCCTCCTCTTGGGGCCGAGCGGTTTATTCCAATCGGTAACACCAACAGACCACAGGGACAAAAAAACCCCAAAAAACAGGGATCTCAGCTACATCCAGGATAGATTTTTTAAATATATATATATATATGTATATATATATATATATATATATATATATATATATATATATATATATATATATATATATATATATATATATATATAATTTAATTTTAGAGGCTTTTGTAGCATTTGTCCCAATTTTTAATTCTTTTGTTTTAAAAATGGCAGGTCTGGTCCAGCGCTGTGTGATTATCCAAAGAGATAAAAATGGCTTTGGTCTGACAGTAAGTGGAGACAACCCTGTGTTTGTGCAGCTGGTGAAGGAAGGTAAGGCTGGAGGAGATGTAGACAAACATTATTGCAGCACATTTATAAAAGCAGCATCTCTCACTTTGCTTGTTTTTCTGATGCAGATGGAGCTGCAATGAGAGCCGGTGTCCAAACAGGAGATCGGATCATTAAGGTGGGCGTCATGCGTCACTTTAAGCCATTTTCCTTCTCTACGTTCTGAAACAGGCTTTTCGTCCCCAGCCATCATGGATGGATGATTTAGGAAAACCCAACTAAACTATTTACATTGTATGTGTGTCAAAATAGATTTCAGTCTAATAAGGCATTTCAGACAGGCAACTTATTTGAAATTTCTTAAAGTGACTTGGAACAGAATATTATTAGCTTTCAATTAGCTGAGCACTTTTTCCACTTTCAACTATTTAATGTATGCACTATAAGGTAGTACAGTTATTACTGTTGTTTTGTTTAATTTGTATTTAATTTCCTTCATTTGAATGCAGCTTATCTAAAATACTGAAATACAGTTACAAACTAGATAAATTAGCTTTAGCTTGTGTTAGTCTAGCAGTAGTGTTAGCTTAACATAAGCAACTTTTGCTTTTATTTCTTTTTATTTTGTATTTAAGCTATTTGTGTCCAAACACTTTATAGAGCCATGAACGTTTGCATGCAGTTTTTACATGACTTCCTCCTTAGAATAACTTATATTAGTAGATGAAAGATTAGCATTAACTTGGTATTAATGTTATTAGCCTGACAACTACCTTTTAATACTACCATTTTGTGCTTTTATCTTTTAATGAAATCACAAAATGTAGGTAAACTCTGTTCATATGTTGCTGTCTAAACATGGGACAATGTTTACTCTTAGTTTCATGAATTTTATTTCTTTATTTTTTCTTGACAGCAGTTGTTACTGGGCTGAAAAAACAGCCCAGTAACAACTTGTTTAAAATGGTGAAAGTAAGTAAGAAATTAGAATTAGTTCTTTCTTTAAATCTCTTGCATGTCAAACTTTTTATGAACCTACCTGAGCTCTGTTCTTCAAAACACTTTTTTATGTTCAAATCTAAATGCTGCCTCATTTGATTCAATTGTTTTGGCTAATCAAAGTCGGGAACATTTATCTTACAAAGGAAACTTTGAGTCTGGTTATTTCATTCAACATGTTGCTGAAATAATTGATTTCCACCTCAAATGATGTCACTTTGGACAAGAATGGAGAAACAAAAAAGCCTTATTGCCCCGGCATTTTTATTCCACTGTTATGCTTTATGCTAAAATCTATAGCGTGTCTTCAGTTGATATATGTGTAATTGCATCAACAATGCATCTGCATGCACACCAGAGTCAGCACTTTCAGAAATTAATTCTTAGTTTTTTCTTATTCAACAGGTTAACGGGACTTTAGTTACTCGTTCAAACCACAAAGAGGTTGTAAAGTTAATAAAATGTAAGTATAAGTCTCATATTCGTGAATTTCTTTGCATTTAAACTATAAACTTGCTAGAAATGTGGTCAAAGCAACAGTTGTGATGTGATGACTGGCTTGTGTTATCTTATGTAAACTTGATTCTATTATTATTATTCTATTATTGTCCTATTACTTCCTTTCTATGATGACCCTTTGAGAAAACGACAGAAGAGGATTAGGGCCACTGACAAAAAAAAAATAAAATTCTGGCTTTTAACTGGTTTATGCACTATTTGAGTCTTAATACTCAAATCTACCAAAACAATTTGAGACAGGCAACAAAAATAATTGACATATTCCTAAGAGTATTTAGTTATTTACTTAGATTTTGACACATATTGACTCAGAATTAGAATTCTGAGTTCAAAGTCAGAATTCCAGAACAAAAAATTCGGAAGAAAAAGTCTAACTCAGTTAGAATTTTTTTTTTTTTTTGATGCCCTAATCCCCTTCCACAGAAAAACTATTCTTAGAATAAAGTCAATCAAACAAACAGCTCTAGTTATTTCTTAGTGTGATGCTAAATATTCAGTTACCCCTGAGAAGTTCATATATATTTAAGCATGTAGGAAACCTTCAGCACGTTACAGCTATATAAACCACTTTATGTGATACGATATAGACATTGTTCATTTTAAAGGTGAACCAAGTTACAGATACTTCTACATAACCTTTAACCTTTAACTGTTAAAGGTTTGATCAGATGTTTTCCTCACTGTCTCTCAGCGGGTTCCTATGTAGCGCTAACGGTGCTGGGGAGGCCTCCAGGCCTTTCTCAAATGCCTCTGGAGGAGGCGCAGGAGCAGGAACAACATGAAGAAGTCAGCCTGCCTCTTCCTCTCTCAGCCCCCAACTCACCTGCACTGTCCGGCATGGAGCGGAGCAGCTCTTTGAGTGGGAGCCCCCAGAACCACAATAACTGCACTCTGTCTGATGGGGTAAGACCACGGACCAGATTATCCAGAAACAGTACTCAAGTTGGAATTAGTTTTATCACAATATTTGGCAGTACTATTGTGATAATGATAAACGTGAAGATAAGATCTGTTTTAGGGAACTGTATGACTGTAGCTACATTTCCATTCACCATATAATTGTGCAAATTGGAATTATAAAAATGAATTTGCTTGATGGAAACATGGCAATTTTGAAAAAAACATTTTTTGATTAAAAAAGTTTTTGCACTAGGATGAGGTGTTTTTTTGCTGCATCAAAATTAGTGTATATCATAAAACCACAAAGAAAAAACTTTTTTTCGCATCACGTCATGTGATCAACAACCAGATGTTACTGCTGGCAGAAAAGACAAGTAAGACGACAGAAATTCACTGGAGGATGAGGCCGTGGCATGTTTTTTAAATTACTTATCGCTTGAACAAACCTAGTCATGTGTGATTTTATTTTTGTTAAAATACATATTTTCCAAAAGGTTACTCAAGTAAATGTAACATAGTTACTCTCCAACTCTGCTCCAGACCTACTGCACTGCTATTACTCAATCAAGTTACTGTCACCCAACTAAACTAAAATTACAACTGAATAATATATGTAGTTGACCTATCATGAACGAAATGAAACAGAGAAAGAACAACTTCTAAAATTGTAAAAGTGGGATTGAAAAAACCCAACTGTCTGTATCTGAATAAAATAAAATAAATTCTGGAGAGAGAGAATTAATTTCAGGCAATAAATGACAACACATATTTCACATTAGTGGAAGTTGCTGCTTCACTTTGTATTATTTCAGGAAGGAGCTTCGGGGTCCAGGATTTGTGATGAAGATGAACGAGATGATGGGACTCTCCTGAAGGAACAGACCGGTGAAGAAGCGTCACCTATCAACAGCAATGCTGTAAGTACAGCTTGTAACTGGAAATAAATCAGTAACATATTGTAGTGTGTAAATATAAGCCTGTCACAATAAGCAATTAATCAATTAATGACATGATAAAGTAAAATGACCTTAATAATTTTCATTCTGAGTAGTACTTTTTGAAGGAGAATAAAATTTGAAAAATACTTTTTCTATATGTTAACGTTCTCTTTCTTGCTCTGCACTGAAGTGTTTTAGGACAAAGTTCAGAGGCACATTGGTGATTCAATCTCTGCTACAGATTTAAAGCGTGACTTTTTAAAAAGGTGCCTCAGCTGGCCAAGAACTAATGTTAGTAACAAGCTGTAGTTAAAGCCCCTCTGAAGCTTAACACTGCTTACACAAACTCCTTTATCATAAAAACCCTTTTATCACTGCATCTAAAAATAGATGCAATGGTCCTACTTAGCAATCTCTGGGGAATTTCCCAGTATTCAGCACCAGACTAAACAATCACTTGGGTTCAGCTCTGGTGCTTTTTACGTGTCGTGATACGTGTGTGTTTGTGTATGTGCTTTAGACGCACAGCACTCCCGTTCCACAGGCGTCTGGAAAAAGAGACTCGCCACTTCAGAGTCCGGACGTTAGCCGCCGAGATGACCTGAATTTCTGCTCGTCCCCTGACACTGAAGACGCTCCTGACACTGTAAGATTTACTCTCACACACATACATCACATACATACACACATTTCCCATCTCCTTCTCCATCTTGACCCAATTGTGATTTTAAAAATCAACCTTTGAAAATACATGTCCAGTATTACTGAGAGTCTTCTTAAGGCTGAGTTGCAAGGGAATTCAACAACAGTTGGAGTATTTTTATTATTTGTTTTAATTTGACAAAATTCACATTTTGCACATTTTTTATTTGGGTGTCTACTGCTTCTAAGAACGTCCCATCCGCTTTAAAAACCATCTATCTGTCTTCTGTAGTTTTTATTGGTGTCTCGAAAATTATCCATTTCAAAAACATTCCACATTTAACTTAAAAAATTAGCAGGCACTGTCTGCCACCTAGCATCCTCAACAAAGCACTGAACATTACCTAGCAACCCACGCTGAGTTCCACTTTTGGTCCGCTGGTCCTACTGCATGAGTTTACACATACACATCCAGCAGCCATCCTGATGGCTGCTGGAAAAGACAAGTATTTTGTTGTTGACTTACCATTCAGATACCACTTGCTACATTCTTGTTGTTTGTGCAGAAGCCTCCACTCCTGCTTTTCAAAATGTACGATTGTATAAATGCTCATCAGTTTGCAGCCACTTTCACTTGCAAGTGTAAATGTTGAGGTTGGAGACGTGGCCACCAGCAGCTTATTTCAGGGAATCTAAAGGTTAATACAGGATTGATTGTTTCCCAATGTAAAAATAAAAAAACTTAAATGTCATGGCCTGAGTGTTTTGTCACTCATTTCAGAAAGTGAATTTCATCTACATATAGGTTCATCACGTCTTTATTTAATATAGTTTTTATGACTGCGACTTAGAGATAATGAAAATTCAAAATTTAATGTCTCAGAAAATTCTGATATTGTGAAAAGTGGGAAGTACAACAGATATGGCTTATTAGTTTGGGTTTATCAAAAACCACTAGTAACAAAAAACTATACCTGTTTTAAAGAATATTAGCAATTAAAAAGGAAAATGTGAAAGTAATTCTTCAACCTTCTGAGTATCATTTTTAGCAGAAATTTTTTTTAACATTAATTTAGTGTTGTGCACTTTATTGAGTAATACACTTTTTTTCTGCAGTGGTACTCAAAAATAAATGAAACTTAAATGAACTTTAGATAGTTTAGTTCTTCAATTTAAACTAGGAATGTAAATTACTCACATCTACAGAAAGATGTGCAAAATGCTTTGTGGGCGTTTGAGAAAGGCAAAAGAAAGTCAGACAGAATTAGATGACTACCATTAGTACAGACTGCATATAAACATCAGGAAACTGAAAGTTCCCATAAAATCTCCAGGGAAGTACTATTTGCTTCTGCATATTTACACACTTCCTGTAAAAGCAGGACCTAGGGAGCCTACTCCCCTTCCGAAAAGCCCACAGTGTGCCCTAATTAGTCAGCTCCAGTGAAGTGATCAAACACTGCCAAGCTCCAAAAGAAACAGCAACTCTGCTCTGCAAGGCTACAGCTCAAACATCGGCAGCAACAATTAGGAGCAGAGATTAGTGGGATAAGAGTGATGCAGACTGATGCTTAATTATTTTCCTGGGTTTGCCCTGGCAACACTACATAACCACACAAAAACAGTAGTTTGGGTGGCCAGTACACATAAAGGTCTGAATGTTTATGCACTCTCCTTTCTTATTTGTCTTACAAAAAAAATTTCATAACAATAAAATATAAGGAAAATCCGAACCAAAAAATTTGTGTTGCTGAAAGTCACTCATTTTCTTAAACTGTAAACCACTGAAGATTCTGAATTTGACATGAAAGTTTTATGGAGACACTGAAACTTGTTTTACCTACTTCAAAGTGAAATAACACAAATTAGCTGAGTTTTGGTTAACAAAAACATTATAAATCCTCATGTCTTGTTCACAAGTTAGTCCCACAAAATTTACATGATTCCTGAAACTTTACATTTCTGGAAAAGTACTGTTATGTATTTTTTTGGAAAGTAACTTGCAAGCTATTGATAATATCTATCAATTAATGTCTGTATTCCTTGAATGTCACCCCAAGATTCTGAAAAGAAACCTTCAAGTTATGGGACAGTAGCTAGAATGCGACCTCAATGTTCTGGAATGTGACCTGTACATTACTTGTTAGTCCCTCTTAAATTTGATTAAAAAAAAAAACAACCTGTAAGCGCTTAAGGTTTACAGAGTGTAGTCTGTGTTTTCCAGTTACTTGTAATCCTTAGAATCCATTCATTATTACAATGACTTATAAAATAAAGTTTCGAGTCCTAGAAGGAACCCCATGTATTGTGGAAAAGTGACTAGAGGGTGACCTATTAGTTCAGAATGTAACTTGCAAGTTTAGCTCACAGACTGGACTATAATATGTACGTTCTGGAAAGTAACTTTAATGTTTTGAGAAAATAACTTGGATATAACCTGTGAATTCAGAATGTAACTAGCAAGTTCACCAAACATTCAAGTTTTTAAGTTAAAGTAAGTAAAAAAGAACCTTTTAGTTCAGAATATAACTTGCAAGTTCTATGGAGGTTCTGGAATATAACGCATAAGTTTTGGAAAGTAACTTGTAAGTTATGTGAAAAGTTCTAGGATGTAACCATTAAGTTTAGCGAGCGTTCGGTAATGTTGCTTTTAAATCATTAGTAAGTAAATAGGATAGAATATAATTGACAAATTGAGTGAACATTCTGGAATATAAGTGTGAAGTTCTGAAAAGTAACTTGTAAGTTATAGGAAAGTAACTAAGATGTAATCTGTAACACCAAAATGTAACTTGCAAGGTGAGCAAAAATTTTGGACAGGATCTTATAAGTTACGAGAAAAGAACTACTATCTGTTAGTTTAGAAAGTGCTCTTCAAATTCTGTGAATGTACTGGAAAGTCATTTATAATACCAGGGAATGTGAAATGTACAGTAAGTAACCTGTCAGGAGAAAAACAACATTTGTGGTAAATTCCAGAAATAGAACCATGTACCCGACCTCTCTAGAGTTACAATTGGGCTCAAAATCAAAACCTTGAAGTTCTTTGTAAGTTTGATGAGAGTAACCTGTAAGATCAATGGATGAATTTTCAGGTTCCATGAAATTGTTGGAAAGTTACCACTGTATTTCAGAAAGTGAGTGACCTACAATAATCAGAAAAAAGCTGTGGAGAGTTACCTACAAATTCCACAAAGAAACCTTTAAGTTGTGGTATGACACAAACTACTTCTGCCTATTTTTTTTATTTTTTTTTTGTTTGTGTTTACAATCTTTAACCCAGTATTTCTTCTTGAATGTGTCAATTAGGACTGCAGTCCTCATTCTTCTGTGGCAAGCCCTCCATACACCCTAAACCCCCAGATAATCGGAGCGGAGGACGACTACTTTGACTATCAACAAGAACAGGTAAAGTTTTAACAACCTGTTTTTAATTTTCACAGAAAAATGAACCACATCATGCTTATGTGATGAACATATTACTGTCCTCAGATTAACGGCGAGTGCAGCTGTTTTCAGAGTATTGACCTGCTTAAGTCTCGACCGGCTCATCTGGCTGTCTTCCTCCATCATGTGGTGTCCCAGTTCGAGGCTGCTCCTCTGGTACGTTCATAAACACAGATCACTGCCTTACCTATTATTTGTGTGCAGTTGTTTGCTCAGAACATTGACAATAATGTCAATAATTGATTAGAAAATTAAGGCATAAAGAGACACAACTTTAAATGGTAATTCATCTGACAAGTGTATGATTTAGAAAAACTTTTCTTAAGAATAAACTAATAATTTTCCAAATGCCAACAAATTTCAGAACTTTAAACTTTAACTTCTCAAAGCCTTTCTGAAATGCAAAGTAAGAGAAATTATAATGTCAATTCCCTGTTGCTTCTTGAATATCTTGTATTATTTCCCAAATGCCTACCAAGGAACTTGATGAAGAATTTGCAATGTTTGTTTGTAAATGTTTAAGTTTCCTTCCATATGTTGATCATCCAAAGGGGCAACAAATCAATAAACTAGATAAGTAAATATATGAATATATGTGATAATTTAATAAGACTATAAATACACACTTTGCACAGTAGATTAAGAATACTCAACAAGTAATCAATTTGTTAAATACATAAGTAAATGTGAAAAAAAGATCTACATTTGTCTTCACTGCACATCAAAGTCTTTTGTAGATATATATTTGTAATTTTTTAATATAATAATTTTAATTTATTTATTGATATTATTATCATAATTTTATAAAACTGTGTTGCAGAATATTATGAGTTTCTGTCAGCCGAACCGGGTCTAGCACTGATTTTTACAAGGTGATTGGTTTGCAGGTAAACCTGCTGAAGGATTAGCTCAATCATGTGACAGTTTGAATATAGCACCATGAATGAAAAATGATTACATAAATGCCTTAGTAATCATGTATAAGTTGTGTGACTAAACGATTTCACTGTTTGTAATATTTGTTTATATACATATGTATCGTCTTGGGTCTCCATAATTAACGGAAAACATTTTTAAAAGTATTGTGGGGCATGACTTTGTGATGCTTAAACATAAAGAGGTGCGCATAATATAACCAAATCTTCCAAAAATAACAACCTGAAGGCATTTTAAATTGAAATTGAAATAACAAATTGTCAAAATTGAAACATTTCCTGAACACAGAAAATTTGTTTGTTTGGTGGAATCTGGAAATCTGACCTATTGTGATGATTTTCATGGACTGTTCAGTTTAATGTGTGGATTACATCTTTTAAACTCCAGGGTTTACTGTTGGAAAACAAAATCCGGTTTGACAAATTAAACAGAGATATTGAAAAAACAAAAATTTTCTTATAAAAGTAAGTGTACCGTATATAAAGCCTTCTGGGAGACCATTATTAATGGAGAAAGGCTGTTTCCTGACCACATAATGTGTTTTTTGTTTTAATTGAGGCTGGAAAGTGGGATAAATTAAAACTCACGCAGTGTTTTCTTCCCTGTCAGCTTTGTTATCTCTATGCAGAAATGCACAAACAAACCAGCTCCAAGGAGAGTCGACGCCTGTTTATGGAGTTCCACTCCCTCTTCTTAGATAGAACAGCAGTAAGTTTAATCTCTGTTCTCCTTTTTTCTATGTTATTTCTCTGGTTTGTTGACATAATTCTTGCTCATTTACATTTTTGTCTTTTCCAGAATCTAAAAGTACCAGTTCCTGACACAATAGCAGCAGAATTAGGTAAGGGAACCAAACATTGATATAATGCATATTAAAGAATATCTAATGTTTAAACTGTTAAAATAGGCAGATATTAGAAAAATCAGCACATTAAATCGAGGCCAAAGATGACACATTTTTTTTACAGCTACATAATTCAAGTCCTTATAAGCTTTTTTGTGATTGTTTTGCAATCAAAATCACTGTTTTTGTGGAGCTACTTTAGAAATATTTTTTACTCATTAAACCTCTTCCAAAATCTACTTACAGAAGAAAAAATATGAGAAAATAACAAGCAGACAGACATTTTTAAAGAACTTCAATAGGTCACTTTACGTTACGATCAGACTATAACTTTACACCAAGTCGGGCAGAGGCAGCAGTGTAGTAGAAGTAAGAAATACTGCCTCCTGCAGGTGGGAGTTAGCTGACAATAAAAATACACCAGTGTGTAGATAAAAACACTCAGTGTTTTCATCATTTTTGTGGAAAATTTGCAATAAATATCAAAATTATCGATTTGTGAAGAAAACTGTGTGGATCTGTTGATTTTTGCATTAATTTTTGTGATCTCACAATTGCAATAAACTGGAATATTTGTAATTTCCTCCTTGGTAAATCATAAATCCACTTTTTGGAGTTTAGAGGAGACATATGATGCTTCCTTGAACAGGTTAAGGTAAGTATATGTGCTACACAAAACATGCTTATTACAGTTTTCTTGCAGAAAATTATTCTTAGATAATGAGATTTGAGTCTGCTCAGTTCTGCTTATTTTGAGCTCTTTTCAGAAAGAGCTGTTTTAGGGCATCTTGTCACTTTAAATCCAAGTAAGTAGCTTCTGACCGTACCCCCAGCTCAACAGTTACACTCACTCCTGAGAATTCCTTCAACAGATGTGTAATTATACAATCATACATCTTGGAAAAGCAGAACTGGTGCCTCCTGCACGACACACAAGAATGCAGCAAGTGGTTTCTGGATGGCAAGTCAACAATTAAACACTTGTTTTTTTTCCAGCAGCCATTATACAACATATACAGCTGTAAAAACAACTGACCAAACATACTGCAGCTCAGCTTGTGTTACTAGTTAATGGGGCTGGACTTGGGTTGCAAAGTGACAATTCAAAACATAAACTTAATGCCAAAAAACAGTTGGGTGTTTTTTTTAAAGCTTTGGTTATTTTTTAGAAGAAGTGGAATCCAAAACAAAAGTACCAAAATGTACAAAAATTTAATTTTTCATAATATTTGATTAAATATGCTGCCTCCCTAATGGACGAGTGCATTTTCTTCCCAAAAGTTTTATTAAATGTTCTAACCTCATCAGTTCTTTCTGTGAAAGTACAACCTAACTGATGTGACTGTTGACGGTTCTTGTTGGTTGTTTGTGTTTTAGAGAAGCGACGGCTGGAGCTGATCCCAGAGGATCTGTGTAAACAATACACTCAGGTGTTACAAGACTCTCTTCTGACAGATCTCCTCAAGAACCTGGAGGACTTCAGGTAACATCCACGGGAGAAATGGAAAGGTTTCCCTCAGCGATACAGAAGGAGTTAAACCGATGGTCTTTGCGCTGCAGACAGAAGCGCAGCATGGGTCTGACCCTGGCTGAAGACGAGCTGTCTAAGCTGGACTGGGAGCGGGGGAAAGACCAGCTGGCGATGGAGAAGGAATGCGCCTGTGCAGAACACATCCTCGCCAAGATTGAGGATATCCTGTGAGTGTCTGAGTGCAAACTCTATAAAAAAACACTCATTTATCCTCAGATGTTAATGTGTGCGTGCGTGTGTGTGTGTGTGGTGTTGCAGGCCGACGACTCAAGCCTCCGAAGAGGAGAAGTGGTGAGAACAGGGACTTTTTCTTTTCATGCATCATTAGTCAGCTGCTGGGCAGTCAGATAAATCTCGTTTTTGCGAAGTATCTTAGTTTCTGTTCTGCTTTTTCATTTCTAATTGAAGCGCTACAAACTTTATCTTGTTATGTATGACATGCCTGTTTATAAATACCTGTGCTGCATTTGTAGATATTTGTCTATAGTACTGTGCAGAAGCACTTTTAATTCTAACTAAATTGTTGCAGAAGAAAAATGAAAAGAAATGAGTGTTTTATTGGAAGTTATTTAGATTTCTTCAGTTTTTTATCACACTGAAATGCTTGAGATAAACAAAAATATTTCAATATTACACAAATTATCTGAATTAACAGAAATCAATGGTTTTTAATGAGGGCTATCATGTAAAATGAACTAATTTTTAGCTTTGCATTATTATATAAGGTTATTCCCTCGTCAAAAAATGTATCTGGAATGCAACCTTTCCGGGGTTGCAAGCGCTTGCTCTCACAAAATGCTGCCTATTTACACAAAGATTCTCCTCAGACCTGCAGTCTGTAGCGAAGCTTCTGCCTCACAGACCGTTACTCCCACACTCAGCTCCTCCAGACTAGTGGCAGCAGCAATTTGCTAACACCTGGTGGAATGTTTGTTCCCTCTATCCCTTGCTCTACTGTTCTGTCTCTTGCTTTTTCCTCCGCTTTTTCTTTCTGCAGAAGAAAAAGCAGTCTCTACAGTCACATTGCAGCTACAACAGTCACAGAATTAGGTGACTAGGGATATTAAAAAACTGGACCATTTTTTGGTCTTTTTTTATAGTTACTATATAGTTATGGTTTTTTTTTAACATAAAATAAAATTTTAGACATTTTGAGCTTCTAGTCATATGTTTTTGGACCCTACTATCAGAAAAACAACTTGCGCTATAAAACAAGAATTAAATAAATGTGTTTTTCTTGGTTTTTGATTAAAACATAATTTCATAAACTTAGAAAACAAGGCTCTGTATTTACTCTGCTTATCTTTGATGATTTGAAACATTTAAGTGTCAAAACAGTAAAAACAGTATTTAAGAATACAATTATTTTTTTTCACAGCACTTGATATTCGTATATTACCTAATATTGTGTTTTTTTTAATCTAATTTGTGCAGCCAAGCTATGCAGTATGTGATTCTGACCTACATGAAGCATCTTGGGGTGAAAGTGAAGGAGCCTCGCGGTCTTGAACAAAAGCGTGCACGCATCACCTTCCTGCCCAAGATTAAAGTACAGCCTCCTCATTCTCATAATTTTCACTGATTCAGTGAACAAAGTAAATTCACCATTTCATTCAACAGTCTTATGATCGTACGCTTATTTATTTATTTTTTATTGTTTTGCACATAGAGAGGAAGCAAACCTGAAAAAGATGGTGATTGGAAGAAGCCTCGGTTTCCCAACATCCTTGTTCATCCTCGACGTGTAAGCAGAGTGGACTCCACTTTGGGTAGGGAAAAACTTTTTTACTGGTCTCATTAACTGTAATTATTAATATGTACAAAAATGCTGCAATTCTACTTGTTTGCATGTGTCGTCTCTGTGCAGTGGCTAAGTCTGTGGAGCTCAATAAGCAGCGCTCTCCAAAGTTCTCTCAGCCGGCCTTCGTCATTCCTGAACCAGCCGACCATCCTGCCTCGAACCCTGGACGCAGCCGAGCCAATCAGCTCAGCCAGGGGTCAGACACCAGCACACAGTCCACCATCTCTGCCGCCTCCCTGGGTCCCAGCTCCGCCGACTCGACTGGACAAGAAACAGACTCTAGTAAGATTTCCCTACTTCTTGTTCATTTGCAGGTTTGAGAAATCTTGTAATTTTCTGAGTTACAGAAGATTACAGCAGTTGCATCAATGCTAAAGTTAATGTTACCTGGTTAATGAAAAACTGTGATATTATTTAATAAAACAGAAGCTCACAACCCAATCCATGGACCACATGGTTTTTATGCTTTTTATATATTTTTTTTTTGGCCTTTTCCATGCAGGTGTCTCTCCATTATACGTCCAGTCGAGACTCAGTGATGGCCTGCAGGCTGCAGAACACCAGGATAGCGTCTCTAGTCCAATCAGCACTCAGTTTGACTTCAGCCCATCCAACCTTGATCATCGAGAGGACGACCAGGATGCCTTCAGGTAAGTTTTTCGCTTCGCAGTCTTCAATAGATGAGACTTGCAGTAGCTCTATTGGTAACATGTATTCCTATGAACCTAGGAAAAAGTTGACAATATTTGATTACACCTGGAAGGAAACTTTCGAATATTATTTTAAAAGTGATCTATCATGCTTCCTTGAGCAGATTATGACTATACAAAACATGTTCATTAAATTTTTTGCACAAAATCAATTTTAGTAAATGAAATTAGAATCTGTTCAGTTCTGTTTGTTCATTCTGAGCGCCTTTCAGAATGAACTGTTTTAGGGCTCTGTTTGTACTCACATGAAAATGGCTGCAAACAGATAGGCACTTACAACTATACATCTTTGAAAAGCGTTACACCGTGTTCCAAATTATTATGCAAGTTATATTTTCTCAGATTTTCTTAAATGGTCAATGCAAATGGTCAGTATAATTTTCAAGTCATGAACTATTACAGTATAAATCAAATTTTACTGAACAAAGCTCCGCATGAGAACAGTATTCTTTTCAAAAATAAAAAAACTCAAAATGCACTGTTCCAAATTATTATGCACAGCGGATTTTCTAAACATTTTATGGATAATAAAGGTCTGCAACTGGTCATTCTTTGAATGTGCAGCATCAAGTGGTCACGTACTAAAATCAAAGCTATTTTAATCAGAAACACCTTAACTGGCTGAGTTATATGTTAACATAGAAACCCTTCTTTGATGTAACCTGCACAATTCTTGCATCCATTGAGTTTGTGGAAAGTTTCTGCTTGAATTTCTAGCAAGATGTCAGAAAACTTTCCCAGAGCTGCTGTTTTGATATGAACTGCATTCCACCCTCAGATCTTTTGTTTGAGGAAACTATTTAAAAAAAAGAATTTAATTATTTGTTCATTTGCATCTTTTAATGTATTTTTAATTTTGCATAATACAAGCTTGAAATGAAACATCTGTAGCACCTTTTTCTCCGTTTAGTCGTCAGAATAATCAATCGAATAACTATAATAATCATTCGCTGCAGTCCTGAAATATTTTTGTCAGCTAATGTTTTCTTCTTGTAAAGTGTTCTATAATAGTTTCTGTCTGGTAACAGGATGGAAATTCAGCCCACAGTGGGTTCAGCTGACTTTCAGAGCGAGGATGACCAGGCAGGAGAGGTGGAGAGAGAGGAAGATCCTCTGAACTGGCAGAAACTCGTCCCTCAAGGCGTCTTGGCAGGTCTCACTTCAAAGGAGATCAAACGGCAGGAAGTCATCAATGGTGAGGCAACAGCACCATAAAGCATCATTAACATTAGAATTAGGCAATGTTAGTAAGTTTTTTTTAACATATCGGCATCAGTAAAACCAGACCAATATTAAAAACTGATGTTTATTTCCACCTTGTTGCTGTTGTGTTTCTACAGGGGGTTTGTTTTTTCACAAAATGGTCATAAACAAAACTGCATTTAGCTTGAAAACAGATGGGAAGTAGACAAACTTATTTACTCCCACTTCCTATTCATACTGTGTCCACATGTTCATATTGGTGCATCTCTAATACTGAACCATCCGAAATGCATCGTGTTCATTTCCAAACCTGACTGAGTTCATGCCGCCATCTTTTAGAGCTGTTCATCACTGAGCGCGCTCACCTGCGTAAGCTGCGGGTGCTGGACGATGTCTTCTGCCAGAGACTGAGCAGACACGGCATCCTCCCACCTGACGTCATAAAGCACATCTTCACTAACCTGGAGGAAATCATTCAACTGCATGGTAATGTCACTGTATTGCATTAGAGGCTTCCTGGTGACAGACGGCTCAATTCAACAACTTTACTTGCTAAGAAACATTCAAAACCTTTACAAAGTCCAGTTGTTACAGCCAAATTTGACCACGTATTGTGCAGTTTGTGTATTTCCTGCTGATAAAGATGTTACCAGTAACAATGAGGTCTCACACTGTTTGATAGTTTCAATAACAGAGCAAATGACCGCCATCAGGAAGAGGAGTGAGACCTCTGTGATTGGTCAGATTGGAGATGATCTCCTGGCCTGGGTAAGACTCTTTCTATCAAAAACAAAGAGTCCCACTCTATTTTCAGAGTGCTTTCTGTGTAAAATGCGCAGAAATCTCAGACACTGCATATTACCACAAAATCCTAACTTGAGCTTTGAATTTGTTTAGATTTTACTAGAACATATTTTCTAATAATTCACATTATCACAGTAATACTTTTTACTTTCCTGGTCTTTTGAAAACCTTTTCAAAGACAACTAGTAATAATTAGAATTTACTATAAATACTAGGAATGTAGCAGTACATAAAATTCATATTCGGTTCAGCCCATTTGGTTCAGACCAAACAAATAAAGTGCTGTTTCACACCTGAACACATATAGAATATTCACCCAGCTGGTAAACGTGACTTTTTTTTTTTTTTTCCAAAAACAAAAAAACAAAACAAAACAGAAAACAACAGAATATCATATTTGTGCCTTTTCCATATGTGGAATTAAATCTGATACATTTTGGATAATTTTCCAAATTTTATCAGACTTTTATGTCATTTGTGTGAGATGTGAGTCATAGTTCTGCTCCAGAAAAAGCCAGACGGATAATAAATAGATTTTTAAACACAAAAACGAAGAATATTGTGCACTAGTTTTATTAATGCACAATATAGTTTTTTCTGATTAATAATTGTTTTTATTCATTTCTGTTTTTTTCTTTAATTTCAGTTCAACCTCACTGGAAACATTGTATAAGTTTAGAACAGTAGCATCTAGAAAGCATCCTTTCATTTCTTAAAAAGTGACTTCAGTAGACATAGTTGATTGATTGAAAAAAGTAACATCAAACTCAAACAGTAACATCAAACTCCATGAAAGTAACTTTGACCTACTTTATTTTTTTTCAGTTTCAGTTGAAACATTTAAGATTCCCATGAAAAAATGATGGTATTTTGTGTCATGAAATGCAGCAACATTAAATGATTTGAATATAAATGTGCTTTAGTTCAGCGAGGAAGAGGAGAAAATAAAGAGAGCCATAGGAATGTTCTGCAGCAACCAGCCGTCTGCGCTGGAGCTCATCAAGACCAGGCAGAAAAAAGACCAGAGGTTCAACCTATTCATGCAGGTCAGTACCACATCATCACCACAGTGGTTTCCTTGGATGCTGGGTTTATTTCTGATTAAACAAAATATTATTCTATCAATTTTTTAAAAGATATTTTTACCAATCTTGGATTTTCAGGAAGCTGAGAGCAACCGCTTGTGTCGCAGGCTGCAGCTAAAAGACATCATCCCTGTAGAAATGCAAAGAATGACAAAGTACCCGCTCCTACTGGACAATATTGCCAAATACTCTGGTATAAATGATTACATATATATTCTAAAAGGGGAACTTGAACTTTTTGGTTCTTTCTTTGCAGTTATTTTGTCTGTTTTCACAGAGGATGGTGAAGAGAGGGAAAAGGTGAAGAAAGCTGGAGAATGCTGCAAGAAGATCCTGAACCACGTCAACCAGGCCGTGAAAGAGGCTGAAAACAAACAGGTTAACACATCAGAATATTCATGAAACATTTTCATTAATCAGCAGGGGTTTTAATCTATTTGTCATTCATCACCGTTTTCAAAGTAGAAGTCATATCTTCACATTAATTAAACTATGTGGTTAATATGGGTTTCATTGAATCACTTCTTTCTTTTACTTTACTTGTACTGGTTGGGTGTTATTTGTGCTTCGTAGTCATTTCATCCCAGATTAACTTCATTTATGTTTCTCTAATTGTTTCACATTAATAAGAAAAATACATATGTACATTTTTTAAGACAAAATATATACAAGGAAGTAATTAAATGAAAGATGAAAAGAAAATATCATGATTTAATTTGAAGAAAATACAATAAATAATAATAAAAAAAACTGTCCCACGATTTGGCAAAAATAAATTTGATTTACTAGTGTAACTTAATGAGTTCTGTTTTGTCTCAACAGAGACTCGTGGAGTATCAGCGAAGACTTGACGTCTCATCTCTGAAACAAAGTGAAAACCCCATGATCCTGGAGCTCAGGGTGAGAAACGATTGCTGGATGAAAAAAGGTCCAAACATTGATGGATTTTAGTCATAAGACTATTTTTGTTGTTTTTACTCCAAAACAGGCCTGTTTTATATCATCAGTCTCCATTTACTTTTGAAGTTCCACCAGGCTCTATCTTTCTGGAGTTCCAGTACATATTGTCATTGGGGTCCATTTTTCAATCAACAAAGAGTGACTGACAGCTGAAACATGCCCATTGTATTCACAATGAATAATCTGGGATTTCTTCACCATTTATTCCAGATTTTTTTTGTGTCATCTTCCCAATTGTTCAATTAGCTTATTTTATCAAGGCACTGATACATCAACCAAACACCCGACTCGCCATGCCTACGGTTTTTTTAAATACATCGGTGACATTGAAACCTTAATTAGGTGCATTTGTTTACACTGAAAAACTTTCAACAATATACAGTGAAAAAGAGACTTTTGTTATTGCTAATTTGTGAAGCAGCATTCCATTTCAAATATGAACTAGACTAGAGAAACAATTGAAGATCCACTGTTGTAGATGTTGTAGATGTATTTTATCAGTTAATTGTCAATGAAAGCATTTGCTATGAACTTTTCTTGTTGCAGAATCTGGACTTGACTAAGAGGGCGATGGTATATGAGGGACCGCTCTCCTGGAAAGTCAATAAGGACAAGACCATTGGTAAATATAAACAGCCTTAAATGAAAATACAGCTTTAGTTAGATTTATGTGTGTTCAAATTAGTGGTCAAAGAAGAAAGAATATTCTAAAAATGCAAATGAGTTTTCATGACATTCTTTCAGAGCTCTACACACTTCTTTTGGAGGACATCATGGTTCTACTTCAGAAACAAGATGAGCGTTTGGTTCTCAAGTTCCATGGGAAGAACCTGACCAGCATTCCGGACGCCAAGCATAGTTTCAGCCCCGTCATCAAGCTCAGCACTGTCCTGGTTCGCCCTGTAGCAACCGGTAAGGTTGTGGTTAAAAAACGTAAATAACAGGTTAACAACATTAAATATCTCTGAAGTTGAGTTAATCTCTATTTATTAAAAATTATTGTAACAAAACATGATTTTGAATTGAAAATGTTTGTTTTGTCTATTAATATACAATTAATTGCAATCCCTTAATTACAGACGTAACTCAATTAACTCGAGTAAAATATATTTTTTGGAGTCCTACCACTGGTTTAGTTTATAGTTGTATGTGATTCATGTAACATTAATTTCTCTTACAAGTCTGTCTGGTTAAATAAAGATGTTTCCACCTCAGATAACAATTGTTGATTGAAGGAGTGGCCATATTGGATCTCAAGGTTTCACAAAATCTCAGACTTTCTAAGTGGTAAATCAGACTTTGGGAGACATTTCAATTGTTTTTTTTTTTGACTCAAATTTTCAAGCTCAGCTTTGCAAACTATGTTACAAATTCAACATAGCAAATGGCTTTGGTTACTCACGGTGCAGAGGAGTCTGCAGCGCTCCTGGAGAATGCTATTGGTAGCATATGTATACAGATAAAGTACCGATATGTATATATCAGTAGATATACACTGATATGTATATATCAGTACTGTAGAATGTCTACAGTACGTCTGTAAGAATGCTCAAGGAACCAGAACATTTTCCTGCCAACTGTATTTTTGTCCCTGAAAACATAATTCAAAAATGCAGATTTTCAACCAATTACAGGTAGCACAATTTTAATTTTAGAAGAAAAATAACTGACTGACCGGCTGTCCTCTTCAGACAACAAGGCCTTCTTTGTCCTGTCCATGTCAGAGAACGGAGTCCAGATGTATGAGCTAATGGCGCAAAAGGTGTCCGACAGAAGAACGTGAGTTTTAATCTTAGACAAAACTTCACTTTTAAAGGTTTTCTATCTCACCTGGATGTGGTTCGCTTCTGCTCATCCAGGTGGCAGTGTCTGATCACGCAGTGCGCTGACGCCATGAAGGCCAAAGCTCACCCCAGCGACAGGCCTCCAGCTCAGGCAGAGTGAGTCCACTGACTCCGCCTCAGTTCTCCATGGTGATGTTTGTTTGTCTCTGCTCAGTGTGTTTTTGTTTTGTTTTGTTTTGTTTCAGAGCCGAACGGGTTGCAGTCGAGATCCTGAACCAAGAGATGCCCAAACAGAGCGAGACGCTGACTGAGAGCATACATTCAGCAGGTATCTGTTAATGGAAGAAAAGAAACCATTCAGTTTTAACACTTTATTATTAGATTTAAACTTATCAATTGGAATCTGCATTAATATATATCCAATTTCTGTGGTAGAAATAAAAAATAAATGACTATTTTCATAGTGCAAACAACAAATATACTCTATATCTCAATAGGCATCAATATGTTAGCTACCACAGAAGCAAACATCCACAATCATCCTTATTTCCACTCTTCAGCCAATCAGTGTTTAGGAAATTAAATGCTCTTCATTGCGCCGAGGTATTCAAGTGTCACAAATTCCTTTTTATTTATGATATTTTAATTACCCAAAAGCAACATGACTCCTCCAGAAAGAATAACTTGTTTTTATAATATACACTATAAGCAATTTGCTCAGATTTTTAAACAACTTTATCTTTGTTTTGTGGTTTAACATTAATTTCATGAAATAAAGAATTACACTTTATTAGTGTCATTATTTAGAAAAAAATGCATATATTGCATTAAAACAGGAAAAACTGTTAAAGAAATCATTTTTAGCTTAATTACCTTTACATTTTAAAATATTGCTAAATTCTTTACCAGTTTTGGGTGAAGTTATGAAGAGCCGCAAGTTACAGATCCCTTATCTAGAAGTTAGTTCTTTAAAGACTAATTTCACTGAACTGTTTTGTAGATGAACTGTATAAGTTGGGTCATAAAGGTGCCATCTTTATGACAGTTTTGTTTAATTAGAATATTTGGCCTAAAACCAACTCACTGCTGCCCTCTCTGGGTTGAATGTTGGCTACTGTAGTCAAATTTTTCTATTAGTTACAATGACAGCCTTTTGGGTCAGAAGTGGTTTTAAAAGATTTTTATATCAAAGTAAATACATTTTTGCATTTCTAATCTAAAGAATTGTGTGGCCCACCAGGAGTTTAAATCTGCCAGTTTTGATTCCCATGGCAAAAAGTTTGTTCTATATTATTATAACAAATTAATTACTATTTTATTAAGAGCTTCAAAATAGTTTTGTTCTATGTCGTAGATAAAGACGCTCCATGTTCTCCTCATATTGAATCTCCCATCAACCCCTTTGATGGCTTGAAATCAGAAGATGAGGAAGAGGAGCTGGCAGCTCCAGTCAGGCAGGAGGAAGATGGGGAGGAAGAGGAGGTGGACGAAGCCGAGTTAGAGGCCTTCCTGGACAGCCAGCTGACTGACAGTCTCCTACAGGAAGGATCCCGCCAGGGCATCGCTTTTCCAGTTGAGGACACGGAGTCAAACTTTCCCTCCTCCAAAGCTGAAGAGGCTCTGCGGACGCGTAAGCCGACGGCGATCCTTTAAAGTCCAAACGCTGGAAAAGCCAGTGGATAATAACTGAAGTCTTCTGTTGCAGTGGCCATTCTGAAGGAGACACTTTATTCCCACATGATGAACAGGGAAGTAGAGGAGGATACAGAGGAGAACAAACCGTCTTCTGCAGGACCAGAGAATGACAACCTGCAGATCTCCTCTGCCCTCACTGGGGTGTCTGAGTCAGCACAACCGAACGGTGAGTCAGCCATTCAAGCTGTTTTTACACCTGGTAGTATGATAGGCCTGGTCAAATTTGGAGACCAAAGTTCAAACATTTGATACATTTTTAGCTGCTGTAGTTATTTTTCTCAGAGGAACCAAATTCTTTGCGACCCAGAGTCTTTTTTTGGTAACACTTTATTTGAAGGGGTGTGCATAAGACTGACGTGACACTGTCATAAACATGAAATGTGCATGAATATGAAGGAGTCTTCATCAATGTTTACAACTGTTGTCATAAAGTGTCATTCGGTAAATGATAACCCTTTCAATGCAAAGTTTTATTGAAAAGTGTCAAAATCGAGCTCCTCTTCCTTCTCTCAAGCATCCTGGTGCAAACTAGAAACCACCAATCAGAGCCTTAATCTTAATCTGGTGTTCACACTGTCAGCAGAGCCTAAGGCTAGTTAGCATAGCCACCGATGATGGCGAAAAATATAATTTTCCCGTAACGGTAAGTTGTTCCTCTGTCATTAGCATATTTAGTAGTGCATTCACAAAGTTTAATGATTGCACTAAGACCCTCTTTTGGTTGTATTTACTGCAGCCCTGCGCTGTAGTGCACTTCCTGCTTTTGGGTCGGACTCCGGTCCACTTGGCGTTCACATTGGCATTCAAAACACACCAGTTAACTTCCACCGAACAGAGACAGAGGTTTATAGGCAGACCAGAGTTTGGGTTTTTGTCCAAATCAGAATTCAATTACGCATTCACATCTCCCAAAACGAATCTGACTTTCTAGACAAACAGACTGGAGTTGGGTTTAGGTGAACTAAACAGGACTGATGTGAATGCACTCTTTATGAAGTTTAGATGTTTTGGTCCAGATTCTGAAACCCTCTCGTCTTTAACCAGGAGGTTTTGCGGGTCTGGACTTTGAAGTCGGTTCTGGGGAGAGCAGCGCCGACGACGACGTCGCGATCGACATGAGGAAACTGCTGTCCTCCTCCTCACAGGCAGGGGGCGACGGCCCCGATCTGAGCAGGCAGTTGATGACCCACCTGCGCCTCCTGCAGGCTGACCTGCAATACCTGCAGGTAAAACACACTGGAGTTTGTTTTAAAATGTTTTTATTGTTAACAGAAATCCTGGGAACCATCAAATCTTTAAATGTGTTTCAACTGATGTCTATTTATTGTTAAACCCTGATTAGTGGCAAAGCAACCTGCAGTGTTTAAGTTTAGTCTGATTTGCCCTCAGTAGACTGATAAATGAACCAATAGGATGTGATTGTTTATATTTTTTCTTTATTGGAAAAAAAAAGTCATTTTTGATGAAATGTAATGTAACTAGAATTAATAAACATGAGAGCCAGGATATTTATTGTTCTCAATTTGTTGTTGTGGTAACTAAACCATCAGATTGGTGCAAAGTACTGTTATTATACTGAGTAAAATTCAGTACATTTTAATATGTGTTCCAGTGAATCTGATGGATTGAATTAAGAAGGTATTAAACATGCTTTCTGTATAAAAAATGTTTTTATAGATAATATAATTTCCCAAACATTCTGGTCCCTATTTGTTTAAAAAATACCAGAAAACTCCTGCAATTTTGAAATAGAAAATGTGTCCAGTTTCAAATTCATGTGGCGTCTGCGTTGTCGGATGCTGGATTCTGTAGTTTATGTTGATGAAATCAGACGTTACTGTTGCTGTTTTGTTGTATTTATGCTATTGCAGGAAGTAGAGACGAAGTACAACGAACTCCAGCAAATCCGCAACAACAGATCTACAGACTCAGATGATAACAACGGTGGGTTTCAGCTCTCTTTGCATACATGTGACTGTTTTTACTCCACCTGTCATCAAAAACCCTGTCTGCTTTGTTTCAGAGGGACTGCAGTGATCATGGACCCGATCTGAGTCAAACAGGGAATTATACTTCACTTTAACCCACTGATAATGGATGATAATGGGCAAAGGATGATTATCATGTTTTACCTGGAGAGACTTTTTCCTATAAAAACAATCAACTGTCAACTGATCGTAAACACTGGATATATGAAATGGAAAAAGGGAGCTATGGCAAGGCGTTCAGGACTCCATGGATGCTTCAACAGCATGGAAGTAAAAGTGCTGTCTTGTAATGATATTTCCTCCAAGATAAAGAGATTCAGATGTTACTGCCAAGCCACAAATGTTTTCAACAACTCGGAGGCAGACAAACTAAAATACTGTTTTTTGTGGATTGAATTAAGCAGAAATGAGATTCACTGTGAAAAACATTTCATGTCCAACACAAACTCTGATTTCTTGGATGTTTCATTTCACCGTTTGGTTTCTCCTGGCAGGAAATGGTTCAAACAACGAGCACCAATGATAAAACACGGACATTTCCAGGTTTTTGAATGAAAAATCCCATTTCCAGAACTAATTTAACTGATCCAGCACGTTCCTCATTTCTTCACTGATTTTTTTTCACACCTAATAGTTTGATAGATTTGGAATGATTGGGACCAAAATTGCAACATTTGTTACATTTTCAGCTGCTGTGATTCTCTTTTACACTGCCTTTGAAAAGCGTACTCACCTCCTTGCCTGTGGTGGCGCTGCAACAAGAACCACTGAAGGAAACGACGCAAAAGCCTCTGAAGACACGGAGAACAACTTCCTTCTTCACAAAATGTAAACAAAAATGGAGTGGGGTTAAATTTTAGCAGTTGTAGGATTTCTCTTCTGTTGTTGGTAAAAGAGAACAAATCATTTGTTCCACTGCAGCTGGACATGTACATTTCTTTTGGTGGTATTTACCCAGACTGGGCTCTTTGGATTATAAAGGTTGCAGACCCCTGATGTAGACAAAAATATTGGGTAAGATTTTATGTTTTTGCAGTGCATTCAAATAGTTAAAAAAAAAAACCTTTCTGTGTAAGAAAACCCGGCAAATTGCATTTACTCCTTCTGGACAAGCATGCAGTGACAGTGGGGAAGAAAACTTTAGGCATTTTAGCTTATATTATAAATATTGTCGGGAAAAGTCTCAGCTTCTGAACATTCCACATTTGGAAGCAACTCATATTTACTTGGCTGGTTTTAGGCATTCAGGTGAAGCAGAATCCTGAATCAGTGCAGTCCTAGTAATGTACTACAAAATAAAATATTACAAGCCAGATTTTTTTTTTATCTTGTTTCTACTAGAAATAAATTAAAATGAGACAAAACTAACTTAAAAGTAGCTTTTCAGGAAGATAAAGGGGCTAAGCTAAGATAATTCCTTAATATTGATTTTAAAAAGTACAAGTTCCAATGGCAGATAAACATACAGCATGGAAAAAATGTCTTGTTATAATGTATTAAGTTTTGCTTTTTTTAATTACATCAAGCGCCTACTAGTAAGTTAGCTTTCTTGTTTCAAGTGCGCTAAGATATTTTCACCAGAAGCTAGACCAAAAAACAAACAAACAAACAAAAACTTGGTAATATTTAGTGACGCCCTTTACTTCCTGTTTAGTTGCGTGGAGTTAATTAAACTCCATTGTTTTTGCTACAGGCTCCCTCTAATGTGTTTGGTTGATTACTTCTTTTTAAAGGTTGGACTCACTGGCCGTAAGACTGCGCCGAACACTGTGGCTTTCACTTCTCGGAGATAAAGCAAAGACGGACTGAGGAGAGACATGTTGTACTGTAAGGATGTTTATTGTAAAATGCTTAAAGTGTATCAGCTCCGTGGTTTTATCCACTGTTCCTCGTTTTGCACCATGACGTCATGTAATGTATCGACACAAACTACTTAAAGAAGATTTATTATCAAACTGTTTTAAGCTGTTCCACAAGTGTTGCTTTTTATTGATTTAATAATATAACAGTAGTTTCTCCTCTGCTCTGGCTCGGTCGTGAGTTTTTCAACATTTTCTGGGCATGTTCAAAACGTACCTGCTGCACTTCGAATGACAACAAAACTACAAACGTGTATTGGCATTCATTTAGCAGAATAGTATGAAAAGGTTTGTGTTAATGTCCAAAACAGGGCTATGAATTGGTGAACTGGCCCAGAATAAACCTGAAGTTCTGATTTCTGAAGATTTTGTTTTCACCCTTTGGTCACTTTCATCTTCTGAAATGTGCTGAGAAGCAGAAAAAAAATAAATAAAGAATCAACTTTGAGCAAATATTTTAAATGTCAGACTGAGTGTGACTCCACAAGATGGACATAAACAATGTTGGCAAATAGAAGCTTATAGTGATGAAAGTAGGTCACTATTTATCACCTTTATGTCAAACAAAGCTGAACATAGCACCTTTAGCACCATAAAAGCAATCAAACAGAAGACTGAGAGTGAAGTTCTGTTTTATCATCAATAGTTCGCATGCTTATTATTCAGCTTGCAGTTGAATATTTATATCTTCAAATTAAATCTTAAGTTGGCAAGCTAAATATTCACATAACAAGCCAACTAACACAGAGTTTGTAGTTATTTTGGAAAGTAAATCTTCAGTTGGCTCAGAAACTGGGTGTTCTGTCAGATCAGCATATATCTGTCAGACAAGTTTATGTAGAGCAGAGGTAAAAAAAAAAGAAAAGAAAAATAAAGCTAACTAAATTCCTGGAGAGGTCTATTAAAGCAGTTGTTCGTCTTGTCAATCGCTCTTGTCCTCGTGCCCAACTGGTTTCTCTTCGCTCGTGCCTTTGGGTTCGTGGTTCTCCATCCACTTCCTGTACTTGGCTCTGGTCTTCTTGTAGCCGAACCTGGCAATGTCCACCATGAACACCCAGGCCAGCAGATACATGACCACGCCGCCAAGCTTCATTACCAGCGAAGGCCTGGGCGAAGTGAGCTCGCAGTAAAACATGACGGTCCCCACGCCGACGCGCACCGTGGCGAACAGCAGGATGAAGAGCAGGTCCACGGCGTCGCCCAGCAGGCTGTCGTAGAGGCCCAGCTGGCGGAGGAACCAGCGGCTCTGCAGCAGCGGGTTGGTGATCTCGCTGCCGAAGATCACCCCGCAGGTCTCACAGCCCGACACGCCCATCAGCAGCGCCAGGAGGATGCCCACGATGCTGGCGGCGTGATGCGCCAGCATGACGGGGCCCTCGCTCCGGTAGCACACACACCAACCCAGGTCAAAGAAGAAGTAGCCCAGGCAGAGAGCCAGGGCTACTGTCTGGAGGTCAGTGTTTTCTGTACCTGCAGAGAAGATGAAAATCAAATCTTAATCCTATAAGAATATAAACTATTGAAACAATAACATCTGTCTTCAAATCATTTATTGAGATCTACAGGTTGATACTTTTAACTCCTATTCTTTGCAAAGTTACACCCACCAAACCTGTTTTATGTCCATGCTCAGCATGTCTACAGATTCAACAGCAGCAGAATTGTTTCTGGTATTTTTTTGAACTTCTGGGAATCAGACTTTCAAAATGATATCAGTCATTATTAATAAAAGCCACTTAATATTTGGTTTAGAGAACCACCGTAAATTGGCTTGGGAATCAGTGTTCCACCATGCTTGCCTTTGAACTGAACCATCGCATCTCAGTTTCTGTGTTTGGCACTGCTGACCTGCATGTGTGAAGGGCCAGGGACCGTCAACAAACATAACGTATGCCGTCAGCAGCACTATGATGACACCATGGGTCAAGGTGACCAGGCGGCAGTTCCACTCAGGCCCTCGCTGAGAGAAGGTGGAGCAGAACAACAGGTAGAGGCACAGCCAGCCAATCAGGCTGCAGATCACCTCCAATGCAGGCATGGCAGTCAGGATGGACATAAGACTGGACATGGACAAAGACATATTGTTATCATGTTTTGATGTCATATAGTTAATGAAAAGGTGATAAATTTCACTTGGAATATTGACTACAATATAGCTATTTTTCTTTGGAAATTTAAAATATATATTTTGGCTTTCAAAATGCTCTACTCTAATTGGTCAGTTGTGACCTCATCAGATTCTTGTATGCACCCATTTTTCTTCACATTTTTTCTTGTATGTGAAGAAAAAAATATTTTCTTCACATCATTTTAAAAGTTAACGTAATACACACAGAATCTTTTTTCATTCACACTAACCCACACAAATGTACAATGGTGTATTAAGGTTATTGTAGATTAAAAAAAATCTACAGGGAAAATTCCTGCCAAAACTCTGAAATGTTATAGAAAAAAAAAAAGATTTGAACTTTGATGTGAACAATCTGACAGAACCTGAGTTACTTTAGTGACAGGTTTCACTCTGCAGATGAACAAACCTGGCAGAGACAAACCCAGAATACTTCAACTGTAGAATCAAAGGAGTTGAATATTTTTTGTGCAATATGCTTGAGGCTTTTTAAAAGGCATTATTTTGCTTGCATTTCACAACCATTTCCTGCTTTATTAGTCTATCTTATAAAACCCTACCATACATATTAATAATAAATACATTTCCAAGGCACTTTTTAAAATAATGTAGATTTTTTTTAATTTTGTCAGAACTTTTCTGCTTTGCATGAAAATAAAAAATCTTTTAATGTATTAAAACTATAATGCAAAGTAAAATATAATGACTTCTGTTGCTGAAGTTTATAGAGATATGAGAAATACTTAACACCAGTTTTATGCAAAATTTCTGGGCATATTTTTGAGCCTAAAGTGTTTATTTTAAAAGCGTCTCTAACTCACCTTAACTCCCTGTTCTCTCAGTCCTCAGATTCATGTTGCACTGAATTTTCCTCAGCCTGCATCGTCCTTCCTGCTCCATAAAGGCATAATAATAAAGACTCCTGCAGCAGGTTGCAACCAGACACACACTCAGTCTGCTAAGTTGGCAGAAATGCCTTGTGCAGGCCACCGTAGACAGTCGTTGAATCCTGAATCCCTCCCTCTGGATCTCACAGTTTATCCTCTTAAAGGATTAGAGTCGCTACTTCTCGGCAGATACCTGCTTTTAGACAGGACGGCCGATGTGAGGGGGCTCATTCAGCAAACTAATGAAACCTCAATTTAGCTTTTGCTTAGATTAATTGTTACTTGTTTCAGGCATCAGCATATTTATTCAGCTGCAACAAGAGGTATAGCGATAGTGGATAGTTAGGGGAGCTGATAAAATGCTGAATTGCTGTTAGGGCTAAAACAATTAATCAGATTGATCATGATCAATCAATTATTCAAGTAATCGTCAAAAAATTTTGTAATCAATTAATTGTTAACTGGCTCAAAAAAAGGCAATTTTCAGAAACTCACCACAATAATTAAACCAAAACTCTACAAAAATATATACATTGCGCATTTAAAATAAATAAAGAAAGCCTTTGTCTGTACATATGTCCCACCTAAAACTCCACAAGTTTAATTTTAGCTTCCTCCTTTTTATTTAATTTTGTAAATAAAAAGTATCCATTTCAGCATTTGGCTATTTATTGGTTAGTTCAAAAAATAATAAACAGATCAGCCCAACGCTGTCCTGATAAGTCAAGCAGAAAAGGCTGAGCTCTTCATATGTCGAGTATTTTTTTAGCTGCAGATGCATCCTTTGCTACCAATGACCAATCGTTCACTAAAAGAATGCGGTGTTGTCGCATTTTAGACAAAAATGTTTATTTTCATATCCTAAAAGTAAATGAATCGATTGATTTTCTTTTTTACATCTTAAAAACACAAAAATAAAAAGTATCAAAAACATCATACAGTTACCAATTGAGGAAATCAGTGACAAACAGGTTTTAATGATCAAAATCATATGTTTCGTCAGTGTTGCGGTTAAGGCAGCTCTAAGCAGGGGGACTTTTTTATTTAAGAGAACTGTGTTTCATCTGTTTTGCAGTTTTAAAAAAGTTTGTTGCACCAGATTTGTAGTGCATAGAAGCTGAATTGGTTTAAATAAATGGTTAAATGAAAAATTGGCTAAGGGTTTCACTTTTTTATCTAATTACTTGTGTTAAAATAACCGTTAGCTGCAGTCCTACAATAATCTAATGTCATCAGCATAAGTTTTTGTTTCTGAATGGGAATCATAAAGCTTTGAAGTGTCAAATCCAGAATGGTGACGACTGTAAAATATAAACAGATACCACGTGTAACATTCAGACACATTGCAGCTCTAGACGCCTCGGTCACACCCTCTGATGGTCTTTCAGAATCACCTCACCCTGTGTGTGACGTATTGCTGTGCACAGACAGGAACAGAAGTGGCGTCAGAGCTGACTCAGGTGAGGCATTTCCACCTGAGTCACCTGGCAGCTCGTTCAGCCGCTGTTGATGCGGGGCAGCTGAGCCGGGAGGTTAAGGTCAGGCTCTCACCTGACCGACTGTCCTGCAGCATTAATGCGTTTCCAAATCAGCTCTAATCCTGCACCACAGCGGATTGTGGCTTGATTGTGCACAGTTGAAGCAAACAGCTGTGCTCACTGAACTGCTTTTTGTCCATTGTGAACATCAATAAAATGAAGAAGTCTTCATCTGTGCAGCAAAAATATTTAATGGGAAAACATGTAATGTATGAAAATACAATCAGGTGGTGGGTTGAGATGCAGACATGTAATTGATATTATCAAGAAATTTTAAAAATATAAAAATCCTGAAGAGGTAATTAGTTTTCAGTTTGGTTTTCATTCATGATCTTTGCTTTTGTGCCCTCTTGTGGCCATTTGTATCATTACATTAAAACTTTGCATACTCAAAACACCTTTGCACTAGTGTTTCTAGTTCACTTTTCACTTCCTTTGTTTTAACTTATGCCATGATTTTTTTAAGTTTTAACTTTTTTCATCTTTTTACAACTCACCCCCTCTTTTCATAGCTCTGTCTAATGATTTTCCTTATTAACTGATTTTTTTAAAATTTAATCTTGTTTCGTTTGACATTTCTGTTAAAGCAATTTTGGTACACATAAACTTGTTTTTATCCATTTTGGCACTAATTGTGCATAATTTTGTTGATGTTATTTATTTTTCTACCACACTGATGTGGATATAAACCTTGTATTACGTGTATGTTACATTCAGACTGGTTCCATATATGTTCTATTGGCCAGTTGTATGATTTATTTAACAAACAGAATAGAATAGAATAGAAATATACTTTACTGACCCACAGAAAATTTCAGGTGCACAAGCAACAAAATAATGGTAAGTCGAAGCACTGAAGACAAGGCAAGACAAGTTTCATTGCATAGACCATTTCATCAATACAGCAATTGAAAGTGTTTCAAATGTAAATGTAAAGAAAAACACACAACAAAAAACAATAAAACATTTCAAGGCAGAAGCAAAGTAAAGTAATTTAAAATCTGAATAAGCACTGCAATTAATAAAGCTCCTCTCAGTGTAATTTTACTTATACATTTGTATATTTAAACAAAGACAAAATAAATGTAAAAAAAAAAGAAAGAAAAGAAAAAGAGTAAGTATATCCTCCGTTCCAGCAGGTGGCGGTGTGAGTCCTAAATGGAATTACATTTTACTGTAAGGAAGTGTGTACTTTTCTGGCTCATTTAGCTAAAAATAAACTATAATGACAGTAAAGCGTTTTATATCTCTTCGTCTTATCTGCTCCACGTTCTCTAGATTTTGAAATTAATTGCTTTTTGGGAAGGAACGTGAAGGTGAGTCCAGACGCTACTTTGATAAAACGTGGAGCAGTTTGTGGAATCCCATAATTTTTTCTCAGAATTTAAGATTCATTTAAATGTTTCCAAGAATACAGTTTCATTAGAAAAACTTGAACTGGTAAATATGCATTAACAGTAGTTTTATTATGATTCGGCCTTGATGGATTATTTAAAAACCTCTTTATATTTCATTGGTAGATTAATTTATATTTGGTTGTTTGTCTTGAACGTTTGGTAAACGTTAAATACGTTTAATCCATAAATATTAGGTCATTTATGGATGACCTAGGATTTATTATATATATATATATATATATATATATATATATATATATATATATATATATTATATATATATATATATATCAAAGCTGTTGGAAATTAATTCATTGCTAACAGCTCTATCTATCTGAATATTTATGTCATAGCATAGCCTGATTATTTTTGAATAAAAAAGAATAAGGGTATGATTGAAAAAAAGGAGAAAAAAAACACAGTAAAGAAAAAATGAATTAAATAAAATGAGAATTAGTAACAGAGTAAGATTAAAAGTAAAATAAACATTTTTAATCACACTGGAAATTATTATTATTATATATATATTTTTTTTAATATTAACATTTTTGGATGCAACATTTGGTACATTAATCACTTAGACAATTTATTTCCATATTGCCCATTTTGACAGGATCAATGATTTATTGATTTACTAACTTTTACAAAAGAATATAAACTGTAAAATGACACCATGTGCTGATTTTATTTCGCAGTTTTAAATTTAAAATACTTTGAAACATTTCCACATTTTTATTATATCCGAATGTTGATTTTAGTTACTATGAAACATCTTCAATGATATTTGTGTCCCTCTGCTTGTTTCCTCAGGATGGCTGTCCCGTGTCTCTGCCCTCGCCACATGCGGTTGGCCCTGCGTGTGTGTGGCTACGCGACACTCAGCGGGGCGTCTCGACCGCAGGAGAAGAGCAGTGAGCCGGTTTTCCAGTACGTCGGCGAGCACAGAAAGCCGACCCACAAAGTGTTTGTTTGGGGCTTCAGCTTGACCGGGGCACTGGGGATCCCCAGCTTTGTGGTGCCGGACAGCGGCAGGAAAAAACCTCGCAGATATCAGTACACTCCATACCGCCTGGAGACCGCAGAGCGGGTAAACATCACTAGCTGCATTTCTATTAGCCATATAGAATTGCGCAAATTGAAATGATGAAAATAAATGTGCTTAACAGAAAGTCACCAATTTTGAGAAAACTGACTTTTTTTTTTGATAGGCTCAGAATATTTTCACATCGCTTTCCACATTTTTATTTATGGAAGGATTTGAAAACCTTGTTGATCTATCACACAAGATCCAAGTAGAAAACATTGTAGTTTGTGGTTTAGTTTAGTTTTTTGTTATCTTAAAGAACTCCTGCTCTTGTGTTGCAGATTTCATCGGCTGCTTGCGGTTACGGCTTCACTCTCATGGCTTCTTCAACCAAAGACGTGACCAAACTTTGGGGCATGGGCCTGAACAAGGACTCCCAGCTGGGCTTCCAGCGGACACAACACAGCGGCCGTAAGAGCTGGCCTGCTGCTTCCTTCTTCTGTTCTTACACTGCAACACCAGAAAATCTTACCTAGTATTTTATATTTAGTTTCTTGTGCAAATATCTTATAACATGTAAAATGAGACAAAACTAACTTACAGGTGCCTGCTTAGTGAGGCCCATTATACTATTGAAGAAGCTGGAATAGTGATTAATTCTTGAATAGTGATAAAGTGACCAATTTCACTGGCAGATTATTCCACTTATTTGTGTTTCCATTAAGGGTATTTATTTTCAGAATATCAAATTGCGCAAATATAATCAATGATCATTTGAAATGTCAGTTTTAAATACATAAGTGGTGTGAATACTTGTCAGCCCCTTACACCTATATATTTACGTAAATGTATGTTTATAAAAGTGCCTGAAAGTTTGTTTCCACTTCCAGATTATGGTCTGTAGACTAAATAAAAGAAAAATACAATTTTACTCATTTGTGTTAAAATAAATCTGCATTGTTACATAAAATGGAAAAACTAAGGTTGTTCTGTTTCAGGCACTTAAAAAATCCTTAAGACATCTGGGTTGAGTGTTGTTACAAAGTTAAATGTATCTTATACAGAAAATCTAAAAGACAGTTTCTTTGACATAGATGAGCTTTTCCCAGACTGTGAGTTTCTGAAGAAATGCATCTGTTGCTGTTTCCTCCAACCAGATAAAAGCTACGACTACATTCTGGAGCCGTCGCCGGTGGCGCTGCCTCTCTCCCAGCCTCAGCAGACAAAGGTGGTCCAGGTGTCCTGCGGCCGCGCCCACTCCCTGGTCCTCACCGACCAGGAGGGAGGTAAGAACCACGACGAATCCTGGACAACAAAGTCCTCTGCTCATGATTTCCTGTTTTGTCTTTGTTCAAGTGTACTAAGATATTTGTACTAGAAACTAGACACAAATACTTGGTAATATATATTTTTTTGCAATGTAAGCATTTACCATTCACCTAATTTTTGCCTTTTTCTCCCCTCCCTTCTTCTTCATGGATGCTGTTGCATTGTGACTGCCGCCATCTTTCTGTTGTCTCCAGTGTTCAGCATGGGGAACAACGCGTACGGCCAGTGTGGGAGGAAGATTATTGATGAAGAAGTCTACAGGTCTGTGGTCACACCTTCACCATGAAGTATGACTTGTTTACATTCATCATTTCCTAATCCTCATGATTTCTATCATCAGCCTCAATATTTTGTCCAGGATGCCTTTTATTAGGTTGTTTAATGTTGTGTACTGCAGTGAGATTATTATATTTTACCTTTCTGATCTTCAGTTCAGGTCTTAAGTCAACCTTACTTTCTTTCTTCCTGCTGTTTTGGTCATCTTGCATTGTTTTCTAAAAACTGTTAAATTTAACATTAAAATATACCATTTCACCATAGTGTAGAGTGGCTGCAGTAATTGTGCTAACCTCCTGATGGCGCTGTTTTCCCTGTGTTTCATCAGTGGCAGCCACATCATTCACAGGATCAAGGGCTTCAGCAGCAGGGTGGTGCAGGTCAGTCGTCTGTTAAATATATGCAATATGACAAAAACAGAGAGTAGTCCTTTTATAAATGAGGTTAAAAGTATAAATCAGGATCTGGATATTAGGACATATTGGTCAATATATTGGTTTTTTAAGCTGAATGTTGCCATTGGTCTGGTCAGAAGCTGGGAAGGTTGATTGATTATTGTGACAATTAATTAGATTTAAAAGAAATGTGCATATTCTGCCCATTTTTTACTTAACCACTTAGGCGTATTTTATACAATGTCAGAAATCCATTAAAATATGCAAGGAAACAAATAATTCACTTTCTTTTTTTTAATAAGAAAATAAGCATTTACTATTGAGTTTTCAGCTTAACCGATTAATAATCGGATTGGAAAAATTGCTTGATTGGAGAAATTTTACAGAAAATGCAGCAGGTGAAGCTTAAATGTCTGATAAAAACAGCTTTACAGACAAAACAGATTATTTGTTCCTATTAAATACAAATATTTGTGTTTTTTGTACAATTTTGGCTTAACTACTGCTTGGAGTGTGCTGTTCTTTCAGCCAATGTTGTTTTTAATCTGCACACTTAAGTTAACAATTAATCGATTACTAAATTAGTTGAGGGTTATTCCAGTAATTGATTAATGATAATTGATCTGATTAATTCTTGTTTCAGTCCTAACACAGTTAAAATCATTATTTAGCTGTAGTTGAATCTTACTGCTGGGGTTGAAACTGCAGCAGCTCCTGATTTCGGGTTTTGTCCTCCAGGCGGTGTGCGGGCAGGACCACAGCTTGTTCCTCACTGACACGGGGAAAGTGTTTTCCTGTGGATGGGGAGCCGACGGTCAGACGGGTCAGTGACATCCATACGTTAACCCCAGGAGAAGATATTTGACTGTGATTCTCTGTTTCATTAGGAAAAGGTCAGAACGTTGTTGCCGTATTTTATGCAGAAATGCCCTCGGACAGCCATGTTGCCCTTTCATTTCAACTTGTCCTCTTTCACTAGTTGGTTGTTATGTCCACGGGTAACATGAATATGGGATGTTTATCTGACATTGTGAGAAATAATGCACATTTTTACAATTCTTCACTAAGCAACTACAAAGACTGTCAAATGGCCAGAAACATCTGGATGAAGGAGACCAAATGCAGAAAGTTGTGTCTGAAAATGTTTTGTTAAAGGGATTCATATTTAAAACTTAATAAAGGTGAAAGAGACTCTAATGTCTTCACTTATCATTTTGTTGCCAAATTTGCTGTCGCGTGTCTGTGCAATGACAATAAAGTAAGTCTAAGTGTAAAACTGGAGTAAATCATGAGGATCATTTAAACACCTGTAGATTAAAGATGAAATCATTATGAATTATCGTTTGTAATCGAAAAGTGATTTTGAGGAAACTCATGACGCCCAGAAATCTGAATCAAATCTGGTTGTGTTGATTTGGTGGCCTCGTGTTTCTCAGGTTTGGGCCATCTCAACATCAGCTCCTCCCCAGTGGAAGTGGGAGGCGACCTCATCGGCGTGGAGGTGCAGCAGATCAGCACATACGGCGACTGCAGCCTGGCCGTGTCCAGGGATGGTCAGCTGTTTGGCTGGGGAAACTCTGAGTACAGACAGCTGGCCTTGGCCACTGAGTCCACACAGGTGAGGACGGCTGGGGAAGTTTTCAGGGTCTGAACAAGACGTGTGTGTGGTGTGTGTGTGTGTGTGGGTGTGGGTGTGTGTGGTGTGTGTGGTGGTGAGTTATGGCTTCAGGCAGCTTTTCTAACAACTGGTTTGACATTTAGACTTCCACCAAGACACCAATAGAGATGCACTGATCTGATATGAATATCTGTATTGGCTCCGATATTGAAAAATGCTTTATTTGCTTTACATTTTGCCTTAATTCTTAATTGCACTTAAGAATTAAATGCACTTAAAACGTTTTATTTTTACGTTTTATAAACGTAAAAAAAACATAAAACATAATCTTTAATTTTTAAGTTTGACCAAAGCAGTCAACTTATTGTTTTTGTCAGATTCTTCATTATTTATTTTACGTTGGCTGTTGTGCTCCTACTTGCACTGACTGAACAAAATAAAGTTGTGTTGTTTTTACATGACCAAGCTTATGAAGCTATTGGTGCAAAGTTATCAAATAAATTGTAATTCAATACTTTTATGTCTGAGTTTTAAAAAAAATGTTTGAATTCAATTCAGCACTGTTTTTCTGTGTTGGTCAATAATAAACCTCAGATGTCTGTGTCAGTAGAAGAAGTGAAAACAGTGGATCGGTGCATCAACAAACACGAAACATGATTTTGTCAGTGACAGACTGACAAAATCTGGGCTGGTGAGCTGGTCTGACGTTCGGGCTGCAGAGGCCAGTTTCCTCTTTATTCTTTCTATTGTTTGGCCTATATCCAGTGGTTCTATTAGTCGGTTAATCATGTAAGCTGCGACTGCAGTATGGAAAGTGGTTTTAACATGAAATAGGTTTCCTTTGATTGTCTGTGAAGGTGATTTTGTATAAAAAACGACCTGCCATAACTCCTGTGCCTGAATCACATCCGCCTGTACAAGCAGGTCTCGTTTTATTGGTTTCCTTTCCAAAGACACACTCCGACGTAACACATCAGAGCTCTTGGGCAGCGGTGTTCAAAGATGGAAAATAGGAGAACAAAAGGTAGAGAAGGACTAAAACGAGGAGAAGTCTGGAAACAGATGCAGCTAACTGTGCAAAAACCTGCAACTTTTTCCACATGAACGAACTTGCAGTTAGTAACATCAGATGAGGACGATGAAACTGGTAAGGCAAACCACTAATCAGTCCAGTCAGTGAAGTCAAGGTGTGGCGTTGTAGCATGTAATCTAATGTTTATGACGCAACGCCCCATAACTAGGAAACTTTGTCTTGTAGCAGCTCAGTCAGAAGGAAGAAACAGCGTCAAGCAGAACGAGACCACAAACCCACAAAGGACAGGTAGGAAGACTTACTGAGTGGATAACTGTTATTAGAATCAATATAATGAACAGTATGGTGTAGAACTACATATAAAAAGTCCCCTGAGATACCAGATAAATCAGCTCATTGCAACTGATCTGAGAACTTTGTGAAAAAATGGAGAATTAAGATCATCTTTAATGATCTTAATTAAGATCATTAATGAACCAAGCTGTGATTTAGTGTCAGAGCCGAGCCAGAGCTGAATAGTACATTCTCATTTCTTTAGACAATAAAGTCCTAAAGACCACCAGTTCACTGCTCAGGTGTATGTTTCTGTTCATAGCTGGCCGTGTTTCTTTAAAACTATTCTTATGCCGCAGGAAAAAAGATAGTAGGGTCATTAGAAAGTTGTCAAACTGAACATCAAATTGCAAAGAGGAGAGCAATTAAAAAAAACTATTCATAAGGATATCTGTGAAAACTAGTTTACTTGATATTTGAAATGTAGTTGTTTATTTATGAAGCACAGTTCAGCAACAACAATTTAAGAAGCTTTACATTCCAGTGGCCAGATAAGGAGAAATAAAAAGTTGTAATTCCGACTAGAATTAATCAATGTTCTAGTTATCATCAATCAAAGGCGAATCTAAACGGCTGAGTTTTTATTCTAGATTTAAACAAACTTGTTGTTTCAGCTGTTTTCCAGTTTTCTGGAAGTTTGTTCCAGATTTGTGGTTCATAGAAGCTGAATGCTGCTTCTCCATGTTTGGTTCTGCTTCTGGGGATACAGAGCAGAACCAGAACCAGAACCCCTGAGGGTTCTGGAAGGTTGCTATGACAACAGCAGCAGATCTTTAATGTATTGTGGTGCCAAGCCTCTCAGTGATTTATAAACTACCAGCAGTATCTTAAAGTCTTTTCTCTTGGAGAATGAATTTGTGATGTGCTCTACATTTCAGGTTTCAGTGAGAACAGCAGCAGTGTTCTGGATCAGCTGCAGCTTTTGTTTTGAAGGCAGACCTGAGAGGACACTGTTGCAGTAATCACTTTGACTTAAGAGAAATGCTTGGATGAGTTTCCCTAGATCTTTCTGAGACTTTAGCTCTTTAGTCCTGGAAATGCTCTTCAGATGACAGAAGGCCAAATGCAACCGTCTTTATGTGGCTTTGAAGGTTCAGATTAGAGTTCATCACTACTAGGGGTGTAGCGATACAATAATCTCACAATATGATACAATATACGATATTCTGATGACGATATAATATGTATCACGATATTTGGCAAATGACACAATGATTCAATGCACTTTTATGATTTTCTGAAAGACTTTAGGACTTTAGGACAGAGTGATTTCAGTGAATTTTTGTGTTCCATAGACTTGGATTTAATTAACTGAAAATGGATTAAAAGCACCAACTACACAATTGGACAGAGTCTAATAGACTTATGTTTTTCTTTTGGAGATACTGCGGCTGCATTTTGGAGTAAAAAAAGTCTTTTGAACTGTAGAGAAAAGGATTTTCTACCCTGGCTCCTGGAGTTAGCCATGGCTATAAGTTGTTTACTACTAGCTGCTGGGGGAGTGGCTCCGCCTCACCTCATAGTAGCTGCCTCTCAGACTGCCAGGATCTCATTTAGTCTCTGATACTCTTTGGCAGTGGCTGTGGGTTTCCCTCTTTGTTTTCCAGCTCAAAACTGAACCACTGCGTGTTCATTCTGCATGTGATCCTTTATATACAGAACAGAAACCACTGAGCTAAAACCAAAGTATGAAGTAGGTGCCATTAGTCGCTCCAATATCCAAACTTTGCATCAATGTCGCAATCTCGCTGCTTTTGCCGCTACTCCGTTCCGCTGCTCCGTTCCACTTTTCTTTCAGGGCTCAACTTTACTTTGTTTCTCAGCAACAAAATACAGCCCATTGTTATTTATTGAAGATTTGAGATTTCCAAAAACAAAGGAATAAAATGTTGCGTTTCGTTTTTACGTTTGGAAGCTCATTCCCTTTCACATAAGACGGTTTTTAACATTTCTCTGACATTCTGAAAAATAAGGTTTACTTATCTTAGCATAACTCTGTTTTACTAGGCCTGTCAACACAATTAAAAAACTGGTGTGTCGTTTGTAATGTGCACTTTCAGCACAAGTTGACAGTGAGACTGGGGAGGCGGAGTCTTGCTGCTACATCACCACAAATCAAACATGTTAAAAAGACGGTATAAGTCTGTGGACCCCAATACTCGCGGCTGAAAAATCGATACCTCCCGAGGGTGGAAAAAATCGATAAATATCGTAGAATCAACATAATTCTACAGCCCTAATCTCTACTCCCAGATTTGGAGCCTGACGGCTGGTTTTTGGTTGTGATAACTGAAGCAGTGTGCTGACTGTACATTGTAAGTTGCTCCACTGCATAAAATTTTGGCACCTCCACACATCCAATGCCTTATATCTAACAACTGAGCTACATCTTCAGTGATTAATGGCAGCAGCTCTCGCTTTTGTAAGGTTATTGCTGATATCTTGATGTAATTCACCGTGTAGATGACCTCTCCGCGTCATCTCCCTCTGAAAGGCTGTGGGAAGGTGGTTCAGGCAGCATGTGGAGGAACCCAGGTGGCCGTTCTCAATGGTGAGTCCATAAAATGATCGTTACCGTTTTCTTGAACTAAACCCAGGAAGGAAAACGCTGAAGTACACAGATTCATTCAGGTGTCTGAAACCTTCACATCCTGACGTTTCTGAATTCTTCCAGAAAAAGGAGAGGTGTTTGTTTGGGGTTATGGTATTCTGGGAAAAGGACCGAATCTCTCCGAGTCTTCGTACCCGGAGAGGATTCCTCCCACTCTGTTTGGACGCTCGGAGTTCAGCCCCTCTGTTTCCGTCGTGAAGGTCAGATGTGGCCTCAGCCATTTTGCAGCAGTGACGGGTGAGACTCAGATATGGTCACGTTTTTAAGAAATTCTCCTTGACGTTTGAGTTGCCAGGTCATCTTTCAAAGCAGAAACAGAAACATCTGCCGGTTTCTCAATGTTTTAAGATTCTGCAATTGAGAATAAATGTTTGAAATGTTGCATTGATGCAGTAATTCATGCAGAATGAGCCCCAACCAAGTAAAGTGCGAAAAAAATCAGCATGTTTCTCAGAAACCTCATGTTTGTGCTAAAAAAAACGTTTTTTATTTTGTCTAATGTTATATTCTAATTCACTGTGACAGTATTTAGGGTTTCCATTCCATGCGGCTCTGGAGCTGCAAGTGGTTCTTAATATCTTTGTACAAATTTGATAATTAATGATTTTTCCAAAATATGTAGAATGACAAATCCAGGTTTTACCAACTTTTCATTTTATTAATTAATTTTATTAAGTGAGACTAAAAGTACTGATAATGTATTTATGGATTCATATTCAAGAAGTATAATTGTACTTTAAAAACGATAATAAATTTTCTACAGTAGACGTTTATGAAAATGTCAGCTAACATCTGCAGCTGTAAGCTGGCTGGTTTTGCTGCAGGAAGGCCTGAAACGACTCTGTGGATTGTTCAGGTTGCTGACCTAAACAAATCATCGGCTTTGCTGTGATTCCTCTGAGACAGACAGACAGACAGACTTTAACTCTGAGACAAGACGTTATAAACTGACGTGTGTAACTTTTGGTTTTCAGATCGTGGTGAACTTTTCGTTTGGGGGAAAAACATCAGAGGCTGCTTGGGAATCGGAAAGAAAGACGACCAATTCTTCCCCTGGAGAGTAAGAAGATTTTGTTTTGTTTTTAGGCTAACAGTTTGAAATATGTTGTACAAGTCGGGTATTTAGGCTCAGCTTTGTTTTTTACAGTCGTCTCCATCTTGCCTTCATCTATTGAGCTTTCTAATCATAGTCATGTTTGTAGTAATTCATAAAGGAACTTTTGGATGCAACATTTGATTGGATGTTATGTGTTTGACAGATTCACGCTCCAAACACCTAAAACATGCAGAACCTTTTTTGTTCCTTCAGTGTTTGACATCAAATCAGAACAAACTTGTTTTACATCAGCTATTCTGATGATGAACATTTTTAAAGGGTAATTTTGTTTAGAGAGACGTCATAATCCTTGTTATTTATGGTTTCAGTTGTTTGTGATTTTTATTGTTTTTGGTGGTTTCATAGTGGGGCGTAGACTAATAAACCTTCATGAATTAAAGTTGATTGATTTTTGACAGGGTAAAGTTGCATTATTATGTCATTATCATTATATTAGTTGCAATAATATCTTAGACAACTTATTGTCCATCAAAATTTGTCATAACAGGCTTACATGTGTAAGAATATTGTAAGAAGACAAATGTAGTTCATTTTCTTAAATTGAATCAATGAGATTAAGAAATGAAAAAATAGTAAAACATTTGGTTTGAGTGTCCAGGTCCCTCTAGATCTCAAGCTGCTTAAATAAAGGAAATATAACAATATTTTCAGTGCAGTTGGGTTTGTTTTTTCATGACTTGTGCGTAACATATTTTTCTGCAAGTTTTTTTTTTTTTGGCCCTTTCTCTTTCTATAAGAGACGTTTATAAATGATGTTAGAACCTGAGAACTGACATGGATTTCTTTCTTTTTCCCATGATTATATAAATATGTTCAAGTTTTAACCTCTAATGCTGTAAAGATACTTTGCTCCAAGCAGCCAGACTTTCACGTGAAAATAATTGAATCAGTGTTGCTCAGGCTCTCAGTGTCGTGACAGAATATAAAGCCGTTTGGACTTCAAAATGCTAAAAGCAAACAGCCGGCAGCAGATTTTTCCGTTTCTGCTGATATATTTTCTGTATGTTGTTGTAAAACTCCAGAAACCGACGGTTTATTTAATGTCTCGCATCTGAAAAGATTGTCTCGCTGTTTTAAACCTCTGCACCTGCTCGCTCCCCCGGAGAGCTTTTCAATTCACCTCCACAGACGTACATTAGCATTTAAACAGGATTTGAGGGCGTGGACGTCTCCGTGGAAACCCTGCGGGGTTTGGCGCGCACCAGAAATCAAAATAAACTGATGTGTGAACAGAAAGATGGAAACGGTTTGTGCTGATGATGATCTGATCTCTGCGTTTCTCTGGAAAGGTGACCGTTCCAGGCCAGGTGGTGGATGTAGCGTGTGGTGTGGACCACATGGTGGCGCTGGTGAAGTCTCTCCTGTGAGCTGGGATCCATCCATGACTGAAGGTGGAACCAGAACCAGAACCAGCTCTTTACTTCCAGACTGAATCTGGACTCATTTAGACTTTTCCCCCTGAGTTTAAATCTCCAGTTTTGCATCACATGGAGTTTATTTACTGCAGGAAGGAAGAGAAACGGCAAAGAGTTTGGAAAACGAAGCGGTTCTGAGGAATCGGGTTCTAACTGTTTTTGGTACTTCTGGACTTTGTGTTTGAGCTGCAATAATAATATTGATGGGATGGATTATTATGCAGCAGAAAATGGGCTCAGGTTGTAATAATGTAATCTGACACTGACCGTTTTGCTGTTAAAACCATTTGCAAATAAATAAAAGATGTAAATAATAATGACATTCTGATAAGTCAGTTTGTTCTATTTTATGCATCCATATCATTTTTGCAAGATCTTCCTCCACTAAGCCTGTCAGTTTCTGAGGTCGACTGGATGAATAAAAGCTGTGAATTCACTGGTCGGCTCTGGGACCCCCTCTCTGGGGGGAGTTATCAGCTCCTCTTTCCTCTTATTCTGGGAAATTTACACTCAGTTACTGAGATTGGGGGAAAAATACTAAATCCAGGAATGTTTTTAATGCAAAAAATTAATTTGTGCTGCTATAATTTTTAAGAAAAAAAGTTTTAAAAAGTTATTCTATTTGATTCGCACCAAATTGGCTTAACTCTGTTCATGTGGAGGTTCTGGTTGACCTTTGATGACCTCTGGTGATTTTGTTAATATCTTTAAAATGATGGCATCTCAAAAGTTTTTGCTGCACAAATGTTTGACAGTAGTTTACTTTGAGGTTAAAGATTGATCCAAGATTTTTGCAAAATTGATACAGTCAGTATCAGTAACCGATTGATGCTGCCAGGGTAAAATCAATACTTTCAGATTTCATGTTAAAACGTTATTTTGTGTTGTAGTTTCTCAACTCTACTGTTTTTGCTTGAGTTGCTCTCACATCATTTTTTGCACCTTATTTTGGTCAAATGCAAATAGATTTGTTTTTATTATCTAGACATGTTTTAAATGATTATATAGGAACCTATGAACTTTATCTGGATTCACTCCTAGACTTGGAACAAACCTGGGACAGATTTTTATTTCAGTAATCCCTTCTGCGAGTTGTATGACAGTATTTGGCCAAAACTATGAGAATTTATTTATCAGAATGGCGTCTTAATATTTGCAGAATAAAGATGCAATTTTACCAGAATGTCTTAAAATTATGAGGAAAAAAAAGGTGTTTTAATGACAAAAAAGCTCAAATAATTAATTTGATTTTTTTTTCTTCAAAAACATCTCTATTCTGGTCATTTTAACACTTTATTCTCGTATTGCAACAGTTTTCTGGTAACATTACTTTGTTAAGTCAAACTGGATTTAAAGTCCAAATAAATAGAAGTTGTGAAACATGCTGGTCAAACAACGTGACTGAAAATGTGATTGTTAAAAGGTGTTTATCTCCCAGCCTTTTGCTTTTTTATTCCATAAAGTTCCAGTAAAATCTTCTGAGGTTCCTGAACACCAAGAGTTAAAGTTGATCTCTTCTTCCTTTATTTCTTTCCATAATTAATCCTGGAGGCTTTGAAAACCACATTACACCTTGAGTAAAAACAGACTCAAAAAAAAAAAAAACAAAACAAAAAAAAAAAACAGCTCATTTATTTTGTTTTCACACGAGAAGCTCCAAATGAAAAGCTTTTAACATGTTTCTTTGAAATGCAATCAGAAAAACAAAAGTTACCTTCCTGGAGTTTTAACACTGATAGACATGATTTCTACTAATCTGATCAGAGGCTGAAGGCCAGAGGGAACATCGTCACGACTTCTTCCACGTGGATAAAATCATTGTGAAGCGAGAAGTCCTCTCTGGTTTCACATCGGTACAGCAGGTCAGTGGGGGGAGGGGGGAGGGTGTGGGGAAGAGGGGGCAGTGAGGGGGGAGGACCTGTGTTAAAGTGCAGACTGGAGCCGGAGGGGGAGGCGGCTTCAAGACCTAAATGGACACCAGGGGTCGGAGAGGAACCTTCCTTCCCCCTGTGAACCGTAGCTTATGTTCAGCACATTTTCAAAGTGGCTCAGTAATTTATTACGACTGCAGATCATCATTCATCAAGTCTCACTGCGGCGTCACACTGTGAGCAACGCCGGCGTCAGAAAAACATGGCAGAGAGCAGCTTTCTATTGGCCGGTTCTGAGGTGAAACAGAGACGCTAAAAAAAGAATCCTGACTTTAATCTCAGAATTGTAGCTTTTTTGCTATTTTTTTCTCAGAATTGTTTGTGCACAATTTCATCCAAATCTCGTCATGGAACTCAAATCTAGGTCTAGGCTTCTAGTGTGGATAACATTTACAATTCTAAAACTAGGAAGAAGCGATTACTTTTATATTTTGACGCAGAATTAGAATTCAAAGAATGGATTCAGAAAAAAAGTCTAAATTCTGAGATTAAATTTGAAGTGCTGTTTTATTCAGTGGCTCTAATCATCTTCTGTAAACCCTCCATAATAACTGGAGGATTTTTCAAATGCAGTGTACAACTAAAAAAGGATCAACTGGAGTTTTAAACCTGGTTTGACTGGATAAACAGCACATCATTTACTTATTAAATTGTTTTAAGTCATTTTTAAATCAAAAAGAGCTTTTAAAGATTATCGTGCAATGCCTTAAGCATTAATCTGTGAAGGATTTATTCTGCAACAATAAAACCTGACAGGAAGGGAAAAGTTGCCGAGTTTCCAGCCGTTTCTGATGAAAATGTTGATTTAAGCTTTTGCAAAGCATCACTGAAAGCTCAGATTTTAGTTACAAGAAATGAAGAAAGAAACATTTTGGTTTGTTTCAGATGCTTCATGGCTCAGAACTGAAGGTGTTGAGCCCAATTCTCTCCCTGTTCACTAAAACCAGAACTTTATCAGATAAATCAGAAAAGGTTCTTATTGCTATATTTTGGTATTTTCTAAACCAGTGCTGACGCTCCTTCATAGAGCATTAGTGCTCATGCTACTCAGTTTTTCCTTCCATGTTTTTTTTTTTCAATGAGATCTCTCCTGAGCAAAATAGCCACAAATTAAATATTTAATAACATATGACCCACAATAATAATTTTGTCGTCATATGGTAACCAGCAGAAACATTACGGCGATTCATTTTTTCCAGACTGGCTAAGGGAATGCTAAGCTAGCAAGCCAGCTAACTAATATTTAATATTGCCTCAGTTCCACAGTACTGGTTGATATGTTCTGGTCCAATATGTGTTGGACTGAGCCGGTAGAGTTGAACCCAAACGCCGAGCGCAGCATCACGCTGTGATGTTTTTCTGTCGTCCAATCAGTGGACTGTGTTCAGTTAACTGAACGTTTCACTGCTGTAAATTTATTCTGGTGAAGTAATTTGTCTTTTTTTTTTTTTTTTTTAACATATTGGCATCAGTCCGATAAAACTGGGTTGATGTTCAAACATGATTTTTATTTCCATCTTACGTTTCTGGAAAGGTCGACGTTGGGTCACGTGATGAAGTGCAGGACTGCTGGGAGTTAAGCGCTGTTGTCTTAGGAACAATGGGTTCTACAGAGGAACTTTGTAAAATATTTTATGTTGCAGGTCGTAAAGCTGACCTGTCAACACTAAACAATAACAGTGCAAAGATGATGGAGTGTCTTCAAAGTGTATAAACCTGAACCCAAATCTTTGAGGTTCCAATTTTAAAATCAGTCTGAATGATTGAAGTATTGATTTATTAGATAATGAAGAGTAATTAATGCTATATTCAAGATAGAAAAAAAAAAAGTGAATTGAGTCACAGTTCTAAAATCAGCCAGGCTGCTCACAGTGTGAATTCACCAAACATCCAAAAGCTCATCTTATGATTTCCTTCATGCGTCGCCAGACCAGACTTCCCATAATAACCATAAGGTGTGGAGGACTGGGTCAGGTCATTGCTGGTTCAGTTTAACATGGAGTAAAAGATAAAATCACAAGTGTAACAATGAAACCGCCTCCTTCACTGCAAACGTGCAGCAGTCAGACAAGGCATCGGGTTCGGCGTTCAAGCACATTGGCACTGACAAAACGACGGGGGGGAGGAAGAGATGGAGAGCTTACTGAATATTTCTTTGATTTGGAGTACATTCGTTATTCTTCCTTGAGAGGATTGAAGTAGGTTTTACAGTATGGTGCTGGTGGGAGGAAGCAGCTTTTAGAGGTAAAAAGACATCAAGTGTAGCAAACTAAAGCAGTGGCGGCCGGCGGCCAGCAGGGGGCTCCAGGGAGAAAAACAACAGTGATGGCAGCAGAAGCCTCCTTCTTCTCTGAGCTGATCCACAGCAACCCACCAACACACTCTTGGCACTTTTTGGGCAATGATAAATGTTTGAACAAAATGACTGGAAAAAAGAAAAGAAAAGAAAAAAAAACCTAAACAAAAACAAGGTCGTTCGTTCACTGCGCTGTGCTCTCGGTCCGCAGAGCTCTGATCACACTTTGGATGTTCTCCTCCGGGACCTGGAAGAGAAGCAGCAACGACAAATTCAGTTTTAGTAGATGAGGTTACCAGTAGATGATAAACACGACTGAACAGATGAATGAGAGGCAGACTGCTGCACTTGTATGCAAATTTTGCTCACTTAAAAACAAAACAACACAAAACAAAAAAAAAAACTGAACAAAACAGAGAAAAAGCATCTCGCAACCGAAGAGCTAAGCATTGTGTTTGTCTACTGCATGTAAGATATTGACTACTAAGGTTTTCTTACCAGAGCGTGGTCAAACTTGAAGGTACTAATGTAGTAAGCAGGAATGTCAGCTGTTGCCAGAGGTTCTGATATTTGAGCCACGATGCCGCATTCATCTGCAAAAAACATCAACTCTTCATCTCAACGTTGATGAAAACAGTTTACATTGTTCTCCCAAGTACAAAAATACAAAACCAGAAGTAAATATAATCCTTAATCCACTATGGATTCCCCACTTTCATTTGAGGAACATATCAAAAAATGTATTTATGTTATTCAATTTGTTTATCCCATTAATCAGTTACTCTGCACAATACTAAAATTGCTTGTTTTAGGAGCCATTGAAGCTTTCTGTAGCTATTAGACTGTGAAGAGCTACAGGAAGTTGTTGACAGCAGGAACTCACCAAAGCCTAAAGGTTGTCCTCCAATTCGAACCATTTTCCAGAGCTCACCAGAGGCGCTGGTGAAGAGAACGTTGTTTGGAAACCTGGAAGAGAAGAAACGACAGATTAGAACTGAAAAAAATCCAGATTTAATCATTTATCAGTAAAATCGTTTGAAATTTTAACTGATTAAAATCTCAACCTGTAGACATTTCCACCAGACAAAGTAACGACTAAATACACAAAGCCGTTTTCAATTCTGTATTCATTCAAAGCATAATTATCATGTTTTCTATTATCCTTAGCTGACTATGATAATTGTAGAAACAAGATCAAATAAATACAACCAGACTGACAACATGAAGACCTGATGGATGGATGTTGTGATCAAAGTTGTCCCACTTTGATCTCAGGGTTTCCAGTCCATATTCTGCACAGATGTTTCTGTACACTATGCCTGCCACTTGGTTATGTCGCTCCATGTACGCTTTCCCTGCCAGTATCTTGCACCCTGCTGTGATGTGCTGGACTGTCTCAGGGGCCTCCTTGCACAACCTACACCTTGGGTCTTGTCTGGTGTGGTAGATCTGGGCCTCTATTGCTCTGGTGTTTAGGGCCTGTTCCTGGGCGGCCAGGATGAGGGCCTCTGTGCTGTCCTTGAGTCCAGCTTTTTCCAGCCATTGGTAGGATTTACTGATTTCACTTGGGTTATTTGCTGGTATATATATAAAAATAAAAATAAAATAAAAATAACTTATTTTTGTAGTTATCATTTAATTTAGGCATTAATGACCTGCCCACTTCTAGTTTTGAATGGCCGGGCTTTGATTAGGCCGTTAGGGACGAGGTGGGACATGAAGCCAGATGCTTTTCTGCATGGGCTCCAAGTTTAATGAGTGAGTTCATGGAGAGAAAATGGGGGACTCGGTGGAGAAGGAATGAGTCAGAATGACACCCTCTGTGATTTAAGCACACCGCGTCCACCCGAGAGGTTCGTTATTGCTTAGCAACAAGCTAATCACCCCCTCAAATAGCAATCATGAATTTATTCCCCCAACATAAAAGTAACAACCCCTTTAGCAGAGAAAAACAACATCTTGAGGAAATAGAAAGATAATCAAGTTTTATTTGTGCTCACCTCTGAGCTGTCTGCTCGTCCATGACCAGCGAGATGTAGCCCTCGATCAGCGAGAAGGAGAAGAAGCGGATGTGACTGGAATCCTCGCCAGACGCCCCGACCTCTTTTGACCTGGGGAAAAAACTGAAACCTTCAGGAACTCAACGTCTCTTACGGTCGCATTTAGCTCACTTTCATTCCTAAAGGTGACCTGAGGTCTGTGGCCTATACAAAACATATATCTTTTGCACCAACTCATTCTTGGTTCTGCCTGTTTTCAGAAGAGGTAAAACCAGCTGAACAGATGTGCTGGAGCTTTGATAGATGCACAACAGACAGCAGATTCATAAAACCATACTTGTTACCATCAATGTTAGATTTTCAAGATTGATGGAAATCTATGTTGTATATACACATATATATATGAAAACTATGATATCACATTGTAATCATAACATTGCAATAGTAATATGTATATTCAATGAAGGAAGGTATACTTTCTTTTTTATTGTGACTACTGTACCTCACAGATATACTAATGTCTTTAGATTTCAGACATTTGATCAAATACGTATATATAGAAACTTTCAAGCACCTGGTGTTTCACTGCAACAGAGAAAATTTGACAGTCAAAGCAGAAAATTTAAATGTGTGGTTATTTTGTCTCTTTTGTCTGCTTGGAAAAGGAGAACGTGGATTTAATCACTTATTAATCTATTTGTATTGTTTTATTCAGGCAATCTATTATCAGATTGGTCAAATGACTACAAGATTTTTCATTTTGGTTCTAAAAACATGTTAGCTTTCTGTTTATACTGGGCTCCAGAAAACAGCTTCTCTTTCTGATCAGCTTCAGAGTTGAACCCTTTCAGGAAGCGTTGAGGCCACGGCGTGGTGAGCCTCTCACCCTCCAGAGTAGAACATGACATCCATGAGCAGCGTGGCGACGGAGGGCAGCGTGTCTGGGTCCAGGCTGGTCACACAGAACATGTTGCTGGGGCTGGAGAGAGGGTGAATGATGGGGCGGGGCACTAAAACATGACAAAACATCAGTGGCAAGGCGGGATCAGCTTAAAAAAATGAATTTTAATGAGAAAATACCTACCAAGTTTGGGCTTCACAAATCCGTTGGAGATTCCCAGATTGTGTGCGGCGACGGTTTCTCCATTGACAACCCGGAACAGCGTGAACTCGGAAGACAGAGTGTGCATGACCATCGGCAGGTCGCGCTCTCGGACCTGATGGGAAATGAAAAAACAAAAACAAAAAAAAAACAGCAAAGAAGTTTAGAGAAATGGTAGCAAAAACTTTAGTCTGACTTAAGGTGAGGGGGTGGAGCTTAAAGGTCCTCAAAACTAATTTTCTTTAACTCACCTTTCACTTGGACACTGGGCTTACAAAAACTCAAAAGTATTTTCATAAAAAAGAAATAAAATAAACAAAGAAAGTGCTATTCTCTATTAAAATATTCCAATATCTAATATTTGGGTTCATTGGCTAAAAAAATCTTAAAAATCTAAAGAAATGGATTTAACCTAAATCATTAAAGCTTTAACTTTGATAAATTAGATTTTAATGCTTACAAAATGTTACTGCATTTCATCCCTTTTTTCTAAACATCTGTTTATTCAATAATTTAGAAGCAAAAATGAGTTTTTAAATTGTAAATGTTGCTTATTTTGACAGTATATAATTCTTAATTAAATTGCAGTTTAATTACAGGTCCTGCAATTGATCTGATTCAAAATTGTAACCAGGTCTTAAAGTAACTAAAAGCTGCTCACTGGTTTCCAGCTTTATTGTTTGTATTTTAATTTGCCACTAGTAGATGCACTTAAACAAGGAAAAACAGTTTATTGTGTTTCAATATATAATGTTTTAGCTCATTATCAGTTATCCTCAAAAAGCACTGAAAATTCATTTAAATATGCTTGAGTCACAAAAAACAGTTATTCTGTGTGTATGAAGCCCATGTTTTCCTATATTTTCACAGACAATAGAGCAGAAAAATTATATTCAAATTAATGAGGTTAATTTCCCTTTTTCAGTAGTAATATTTTAGTTTGATTAGAAGTTATAACCTAATCTAGAGATTTGCCTATAAATCAATATAAAAATCTACTTTTGTTTCACATTGTAGAATAAGGAACATATTTAAATACTTTTCTGTACTTAATATTCATTTATTCTGAGATGAGATGATGCAATTACAGCCAGTAGAGGCATTTTAGGTCATCTTTAAATAATAATTGTGACACAAAGCAACACAACAGTGAAAACAGATTTCAATCTGTTTTGTTTTTTGGTTTCCATATAGATTTGGTTGGAAACCTGCAGTAAATCAATGTCAGACGTTAAGGAGTTGACGTGGGGAATGCTGCGGTAAACGTTTGTCTGTTTTATGTAAAGCAGACAGTGTGGAGACAGGAAGCAGGTCTGAGTTTGGTACCTTGGTTTCCAAGAAGCTGAGCTGCTGATCCTCTTTATGTAACAGATTATCAACGCACACTGCCGTTATTTTCTCCCCATTTAAAAAAAAAAACAAAAAAAAAACAGAAGCTGGAGTGGGTCAGCAGACCTTGTTTTTCCACAGGACTGATGCAGTAAAAACAAAGAGTCCCTCTGGTTACTCTAGGATTTCCTTCCAATTTAAAAATCAGACAGTCATCGGTTCATCTCATCCCTTTTTCATGCAGGCTCTGTGGACGTAAACAACAGCCTGCCAGCGGTTGCATAACAGACAAATAATGCAAGAGTTACAGCAGGCCGTAAAGCTGACCAGCTTTATGCCAGCATGTATGACGTGACGGCAACCTGTTCAGTTTTAATCAAAATCATCATCCTCAGCTTTATCGCATCCAAATGTTTCCTTTAACGTCTCCAAGCTGGAGGCTTACAGGGATGACATCACAACTGGTTCCGTGGATAATTACAAATTTTAATTTACCTGCAAAAAAGACGCATCTCGAAGTAGAACAACAGCAAAAGTTAATCTAGAAACAGTAATTCAGGTCCTTTCAAGGATATTTCCTGAGCACTTTTTCCTTCCACGAAACTTTGTGAGTATGCTTGGATACATCAATCACTGTAGGTAAACGTGACCCATATTCAACTCTCTCACCACAGTCTGTCTGGCCCAATTCTGATCTTTTAAAATAGACAAAAAAAAAAAAAAAAAAAGCTGATTTGTTCCACTTCCATATGTGGAAGTATATCAGATAAATATCCGATAGTTTTCAAAGTCTGGAGCATAAACGCTCATGTTGCATCGTATTCAACTTTTACATCATAGATGTGAGACATGCGTCATAATTCTGCACCAGAAGAAGCCAGACGCTGAAAATCTGGACGTCAACTACTGAAAAAAATTTGATTTATGGAAAAGATGAAAGAAGTTTGTTTCAGTGAATCACATGAAACCCAAATTTAGTTCTGACTACACATCAAAACAGACTTCTCTACAAAAAACTCTGACATTTTTTGATTAATATCAGAGACAAAGTCTCAGAGAGTTTCTTCAAAATTCATAAATCTTCCATATTCTGTTTTCAAAGTAAATTCCTCCCCTGCAGCTCCAGGACGTTGAGCCTCTATATTCTCATTTTCTACATAACCAACATGGTGTCAACGGGTGAGAAAGAAGCAAAAGTACGAAGAAACTACAGATCAGTATCGGTTCAAAACATCATTATGGAGTCCGACTTCCCTTAAATAAAAGCAACAGCCCTGTGACGGTCTGAAAAGACACTCACCAGGATGAAGTCGGTCTGATACGTTGATACCATGAAAACAGAGATGTTGTGGTCGGCCAGTGGCGCTATGACTGATTTGGCGATTTTGGTGACGCCGATGGGCTGCGAGCTGGAAGCGCTGCCGCCGCCGGAAACCACATTGAGCGCCAGCCATGTTGAATCGGCAACACTGATGAGATTTGACTGAGGCAGCTCTGAGGAAGAGGAGGAAAGAGTTTTTATTCATGGTTTCTGTGGACACAGCCGGAGTCTGACGTTTTCAAACAACTATCCTGGGCGTGGACACCGCTCCAAAAGCAGGAAGCAGGCTACAGCGCAGGGCATTCTGGGTGAATCCAATCAAAACAGGTGCACGAGAAACGGACTGTGTTCTTTTAGTCTGAAACAAAAGAGAAATCCAACAGCCACTAAAATCTGATGCCACTCCTTTTTGTTTGCTTTGTATGAAGAAGGAAGTCGTGCTCAAGAGGTTTTTGATGTTTCCTTCAGCGGTTGCAGTCCAACGAAGAGGGGATCATGTTTTTGAAGGGTTTGGGTTTGACAGTGCAGTACAACACATTTTAGGGTCAATGTAGATAATAAAAGAGGGAAGAGTAAATTTATGCTGAAAAAAAAAAACTTGGACATTTTCCAGAAAAAAGCTTGCAAAGTTCTGTGTTTGAAACGTCAAAGATTTGCTAGAAAAAAACTTCTCAGTTTCAAAAGTTGACTTAAAACTCAGAAGTTCAGAATGTTTCTAGTTTTGTTAGAAATGTACTTTTTTTCTCCATAGAATGGCCCCAACATGCCGTCGCAGTGCACTGTGACAGTGAACTGCACCAGTTGAAAATGTAGCAAAAGTTGCAATTCTCCAGTTGAGTCTACTGGACTAACAGGTGAGAAATGACCTGCACACAATAAAAACTCATCCATCCTTAAATGTTACTAAAACCATGTAGTGTTTCTCAAAGCAGACGAGTACTTTGAAAACACATTTTAGACGATATTTCCACAGCAACATGCTCCGGATGACACCAAGCACTGCTAATCCACCTCATTTGCTTTTGCCACTCCACTTTAAAATCTCTGTCAGTCTGTTTGTTTAGAAAGACGTTGGAGTCAGAGACATGGTGAGGACTTCCTCCTCCTCGCGCAACTCTTTGGTCCTGCTCTGCATCCATGAAATCTCCTTTTTTTAACTCTGCTGGGATTTGGGGGTCAAAGTTCAGACGTTATTTGAGCTTCAAGAAGTTCACCAGCTGCTCCTGGTTGTAAAAAACATCTCGTTGCCACAGTTACATCATATAACAAGTGTCCGAAAGCAAAATAGAGAAACGAAAGAGCAAAAAATCCTTCCAGCTGCACAACATCCAGACAAAGGAAATAATTGTTTTATTTTGGATCTCTGGGCAAACTGGTGAAGAAATATATGCTTTTTAGAATAAGTCTCACTTTTTAAATCACTTCATAAGTGATTTATAAATTTCATTCAAAGTCAGAAACATTTGAGTGAAGCTTGATCGTTTCAAGAAACACAAGTCGAACTGAAACGATTATGATTAATCGTTTAATGAAATAATTGTAAACTAATTTAGTTATCTATTAACGATTGACTGGAGTATTCAGACTCAAAACAACAATAAAAGAATAACTACATTTTTAAAAAAGTAAAAATCCCAAACAGCTCTTGGTTGTAACCACTGGCAGCGTTCAGTCAGGGTTCGGTCAGAACCGCCTGTCCTGTTTACTTGATGTCATCCGACACGGCTTGCTTGAGTTTCACCCCGATTCTAAGTCCAACAAAACACACACACACACACACACACACACACACACACACACACACACACACACACACACACCACACACACACACACACACACACACACACACACACACCACACACACACACACACACACACACTGAGGCACTTATCAGTGTAAAATACCTGCAGCAGTTATGCAACACACAGCATGTGGTCTCCAGAGTAACCGAGGAGGGTCACTGTGGAAACGGCGGCGTAATGACACGGGTTCGTTCACTCAACCCGCCACAAAGAACCGGCCGGCCAATTGGCCTCGCATCTATAACAACAGAGTGTGCTCAAACAGTGGCAGCCGAAGTCGCCGCCGCCGCTGGACACAATTAGAGAAAACACAACGTGATCCCCATCCACGGTTGCCACGGCGACTTCCTTAGCGAGAGAGGCCCACCTTTAAATCCTTCCTCGTCCACGATGATGGTGTAGTCCTCTGGAGTCTCCGTCAAACTGAAGAACTTGCATCTGAAACGGAAAAAACCCAAAAAGAACCTCAGTAAGTATTATTACAACACTTAGATTTGCTTCAGCTGTTTTTAGTTTCATAAAGAAATTAGATGAGCTGGGAAGTTAATTAAAAGATGCAAGGAATCCCCAACAAAAGAGGCAAAGCTTTCAATCCTTCCTCAAACAAACAAACAAACAAAAAAAAAAATCCAAGCAAAAAGAAATTATTTATTTTTTCCCCCACCTACTATCTTGTTAAGGAACTAAGTGCACAAGACAACTTGAAAAAGCGACACCAAAAGGAAACAGAGCTTCCAGTCATCACTGAGCTCTGCTCTTTGGTAGCATGAAGGTTTCTGATGCAGCAGCAACGAAGCAAATCAGAATTTAGATCCAGCACCTTTCAGCAGTAGGAAGATAAAAACATCAGGCTAAACGTCACAAATACCGGAGAAAAACATAAAAAAATCCAAATCCAGCTTTATGTTGCAGTCAACTGGTCCAAAACGCTACAGAGTACGAGACAAGGGGGTTTAATTAAAATGTTACATGATTAAAAATTGCAAATACTTAGGTGATCTTGAAGCAGTTTAAAAAGTTTTACTCTTTTAAAAAAAGACTTTTAGACTATTTTGTAGTCTAAAAGAGCTATTGTTTAGATTTATAGATTGTGGCCCATGTGTCAAGAAGGATAAAAACTGAAGTCTGGAGACTTAATCCAATGAAACAATCACAATCCGGACATTTTAAATCTGTTAAACTGATAATAGATGGTAGATGAGGAATGGAAAACCTCCAGAACCAATGGACTTAACATGCATGCTTCTAATTCAATAAGTGTCCATGTGGAGTAAATGACATTGAACCAGTGTAAATGTTAACATCCTGGATATAAATAACAATAAATGGCTCATTGTTCTGAAGAACTACAAATGTTGGTTGAACAGAAAGTGATAATTAAGGTAAAACAATCTTGGTTTGACTAGATTTAAGTTTTTTAGACTTCACCACCAGCTGAAAATGTAGCTTACAGAGCTTGTTTAAGTTAATCTAATTAGTGTAATATTAGACATTACTGATGGGGTCAAGGAAGCAATAATGAGGAACTGGAGAAAATGAAGGCACCAATAAACTGCAATAGTGGAGGAAATGTTTATAATTGGAACTACAAACTACACAAATGGACAGAAAATGGGTAAAATTGAAAATTCATATAAAAAATTATTGAGGTAAATGTTACCCAGCAAGTAGTTGAATGTGTCCTATGGTTTCTGTTAAAAAATGTGAAATCAATAAGGACTAAAAAAGTTGTTTTCAGTGAAGTTTGTTCAGTTTAACCCATGTTTCAGCAGAAGCAGAGATTTTCCATCATGTCCTTGAACAGACAGGGAAACAGCATCAACATGAGTCCAGTGACAACCTCACTGCTCACCAGCCTGCCGCTCAATATTTACACTTTATATTTGTCTGAACGGTGTGAAGGAACAGAAAGACATCAACACAGAGGCTCCAACAGCTCTGCCTGTGAAGAAAAGCCGCATTTCCTTCTCGAATTAGATGAGCCGTCACACGTCACCCTGATTTTCGGCTTGTTTGGTCGAGCAGGGACATTAAAGAAGACGAGGACAGAGCGTCGTCTCTCCGGTCGGGGCAGATTTGTTCCCCTTTTATCATATTAATGCGAGTTCTGCTTCATGACTTTGTTTACTCTTTGACACGACTACGTTCAGATAAACACGAGACAGGAGAACCACTGCAGAGACGCCGGACATTCGCCTCACTCTGTGAGCCTCACTCTGTGAGCATGTTAGGAACTTCACATGCAGGCTTCAAATGATCCCCAAACACACACAATTCACAGCTCTGGGTTAAATTACCGCACCGTGGAGAACTGATTAAAACTGAGTCTAATCATCAGGAGTATATAATGAGGATTTAAAAACAGAGTTAAAAAATGAAAAAAGACAACTTAGATGGTTTCATTTGAAACAGAAAAATAAATACTTCTAAATGCAGTCATTTCAGGTGCTTTTTGAGAAGATTTTAAGTTTTTTTTCTTTCTGAAAAGAAAAATTACAAATGAAAAAGTATTTCCAAAAAATGGCTTTTACTTCAGTCATCACTTCTGTGAAATATACATTAGTTTAATTATAATAAAATATCTCATTTCAGTGAGTATAAATAAAATAATGCAAATATTTCTTTAAATTTTCTAAACATATTTTAAAAAATATTGTAAAATAAATGTCATTAAAAAATGATACAATCCTGTCACAAAAGTAGCTAAAACATGAATTTCCTGTATTATTTCAGGTCTTTTTGGGAGAAACAAATTGAAGACACGTTCCTCTGTTGAAGCTGTTAAGTCGTATCGAGTGATTTGCCGATTCTGCAGAGGTGCTGACATTCATTTGGAGTCAGGCTCCGAGCGCCTGACAGTAATCAGGATCTTTATCTTCCAGGAGCTGCTCTGAACTCGTCAGCGGCCCGGACGGTACCGAGCCAGAATCCAGCTCGATCGTTTATCTCATGGAGTTTTTCAACACGCTGCTCAGACACAGGGAGCTTTCGTCAGTTTTTAACAAACAAATTATCATAATTTGCCTCAATCCCACTAAATAAGGCTAGTCTTTTACTCACTAAACAAACTAGACTGACTTGATGGACAAATTAACATTTATATTTTTACAGCAGGTTATAGAAAGAAAAACATATTTATAAGTATATATATTTTTACAAAATCTAAGCACTACATTGAGGGAAAATAAAAAATACATGATTTATTGTTATATAAAATCTCTCATGGGAATTCTGATTTATAGTAGCAAAATTACTGTTAATAACTGAAAAGCTCCAAAATTTTAAATGTTGAAATTATTTAAGTGTTTTTTCTCCACTGTAGATCCAGTGAAACCATCAATAAATTTAATTAAACTCAGTAAGATATGTAGCCACTCTGCACCCCGCAGCAATTAAAAAATAAAATAAAAAGCACGCTTTCAATGCAACAAGCATCCTAATGAAGACTTTTTGGCTTAAAAACATGTCAAATTCACATGTTTTGAGTCCTGATAATTAATTAGTAAATTAATTATTTCAATAGTTGATTCATCACAAGAATTTCATCCCACCCACAAAAAAAAGTCAAAATCTAGTTTATATCACTAGATAGAAATAAAATATTTAGTCCTTGTTCTCCTGATCTTATTTTGTTGCAAAACTGCAAAACCTTTGAAACAAACAAAAAAAAGACTACATTTATATATTTGGGAGGAAGAAGAACTGTTCAGATTTATTCAGGTTTTGGCCAAGAGGAGTCCAACATTAGGAGGATCAGCAGGTAACAGAGAATAGAGCGGAAGCTTATTTAAGAGTAAATTAAGAGGCTGTAAACAGCACCAGAAAAACACTTTTCTTTTTATATCTGTAATCACCTGCTGTCGAGTTTCCATTGTTTCTTTGAAACAGCAGCACTTGGAGACTTTTCCGTGATATTAGATTTAATTTTGTGAATGGGTTCAAAAAAGACAAACTGGGTTTTCAATGCTTAACCGCAGAATTGAAAAGAAATCAAATCCATTTCTGCACAAACAGACTGTATGTTCTCTAAAGATGAAAGAAAACAGTTGAAGAGGCCCATCAAAGAGGAGCCACTTCAACATTGGTGCCTAAGTGGAAGAACAGGGAAAAACAACAACAAAAAAAATCCAGTGTGAACCAATGAAAACTCAGGCCCTGCAGTCAAATTATATGAACTTATGTAATCATTTGTGGATGGCTGCCAGCTGCACGCAATCACTTAAAAAATGGACCCAAACATCAAGTCTCATATGGGAGGAACTTGACTTTGTTCAAGAAATGTTCTTGTCTCATCTTTCAACTTGCAGAGAAAAAACAAAATCTTACCAAGTGTTTTGGGTGTAGTTTCTAGTGCAAATTCCTCAGTACAGCAGAAATAAAACACCAACAACAAGTAACTTTTCAGCAATTTATTGGAGCTTGTTTTAAGTACGGTAAATAATTCCTTAATACTGATGAAAAGGTACTTGATCCACAGGGAGAGTATTTCACTTAAAATACATTTTTTCCCAAGCTTTATGTGAAATAGTCTCTAGTACTTCCCTTAAAATAAAGATTAAATTATTTACTTAAAGCGGACCTATTATGTAAAATTCTGATTTTGTATGTTTTTATATTTCCTTTTGGGTCTCTACTGCTTCTCAAAACAATCCAAATGCTTAAAAATAAACAAATAAAAAACACCCATCTGTTTTTTGATGCCTGGAAAACTTTCCAGATGTAAGGTCACAAATTAGCAGGTGCTGCCCATCACATAGAAACCCAAGCAGAGCTTCAGTACTCTTGACCAACTGGTTTTACTCCTGAATGTGTCATACAATGGCTGCTGGAAAAGTGTTTTGTTGTCGAGTTCAAAACAGGCAGAATTTAGCAGGTGAAATCTCATTAACAAATTATTTTGTGCAACAAATGTAATCAACATGTTTTGTGTAGGCCACAGATCTATCCTAAACTGTTCAAGGAAGCATAATAGGTTGCATTTAAAACACGCTTTTATAGCTTCATAGTTTTGTCTTATTACAAGTGTTAAGACATTAGCACTAGAAACCAGACCAAACATACTTGGTAAGATTTTGTGAATTCGCAAACTGCAAATTTAACTTATGCTCAAATGTAAAGAAAATATGTTTTTACAGTAGTTCCTCTGCAGGGGGTGGATTTTTGATGTGAGCTCACAAAAAAGGTCATTCTTACATCAAAAGTGAAGCTAATTGTGAAGCTAGCAGGCTGCTAGCTTAAATGAGGGAATTAGCCAAATTCCCTCATTAAATAACAAGCCATTCATTTGGTTCAGGTGTGTTGGAGCAGGGATGAATCCAGCTGCATGCAAGAAGCTCCTGCAGACTGGAGTTGGACTCCACTTGTCAATTACATAAAATCCCAATAAAATACACTGACGTTTGTGTCTTTATCATGTGAAAAACCCTAAAAATAAAGGGGAAACACCACACATTTCACAAAACTCCCAAGAAGTAGTGGTTATCATTTAAATATGTAGTGGAAATTAAAATAGGAAGCAAGCCTCCAGAGAGCATCAAGTCCTCATGGTTGCAGAACAAGTGGTCATTGTTTATAGTTCATCACATGTTGTAAAGTTTTGTTCTTCTAGTTTATTTCAGGCAGCTCGACCTGTTTATCTGGAATAACTGGATATGAGAATCAATATCAATTTAAAAAACACAAAAACACTTCTTACTTTCTGTCTGAAACATCAGAAATCAAGGAAGCTGACACTGACTGCATGATGTTAGCAAGCAATGAAACCATTGCTTTAATATGTATTTGTATATTAAGCATAGGGCACCAAAGAGGGATTAAATTATGGGGTTTAATTTGGAATATTGCTACGAAAGTGGAAAGAAGGACAGAAGAAAGGAAGACTGGACACAAGGAAGGGATGAAGGACAGATATGAAAATAAGAAACACAATGAAGGAGGGAGTAAAGAAAGTTGGACACAATGAGGGAAGATAAGACCCAAGGAAAAAGACATGAAGGATGGCAGAAAGTATACGAGGAGGTAAAACAAGGGAAAAAAAAGAAACACAACAATTACAGCAATGGCAGAATGAAGTCAGCAAATATGAATATTTCCAAACTCTTATTAAAGCTGCCGTGTATAACTTTTGTTAAATATATATTATTTTCCATGTTTTTGAAACTGTCACCATGTTGTAACAGTTTGACAGGAGAGGCAATCTGTGAAAAAAATGAGCTCCCCTCCTTTCTCCCAGTGATATCCAGAATCAACCAATCAGAGCTAGGAGGCGGGTCTTGGCGCGGTCAATCACCTCTTTGTGCTGCTGCTCATCCCTTACTCACCGCATGTCTACACATACCCCTTTCCTGTCAGCCTTCTGTCATATAAGGGACACCCATATATGACAGATCAGTTTTTGCCAATATGTAAAGAAAACATTTTTATAGAAGTTATACTGCACCTTTAACTTAGCATTTTTCTTGTTTGTTTGTTTTTTTTTTCTTGAACTTCTACAAAAGCTCTTTGCCTTTGATTTGATTGCACAAAAAGTGCTCTATAAATAAAGTCTTATCGGTTGGTTGATTGATCTTACAGACTGCTCTTAGAAAAATGTTTCCAGCATAAGCAGTTTGAGATAACTGAGATCAGCTGAGAAAGATAAATCTTCAGATGTTATTGGTCCCCAAACTGTAATCAATACTAACAGCATGTGGCTACAATGCAACTTCAGGTAGTTTTGATCCTGTGAGGTAAAGTTTAACCTTAAGGGATTGAGTTTTATCAGCGATTAATTACAGCAGCACCAAGTTTTATCTGGGACACCACACAGAAGGACAGAGAGGTAATTACAAGACACCAGCCACAACAGAACCAGAAGTAAAAACCGTGACTATTCCTCTCATGAATGGGTGTTAGAAATGTTTTCTGCAACATTCTGCGAGAGCGCAGATTAAAAACCAAATTGGCCACAGTGTTTCTGAGGTTTGTTTACACTGAAACCTGGGAAAATCTTAACAGAAAATAAATAAAGAGTTGGCCATTTTTAAAATGTTCTTATGTAATGCCATGCCGGGTTCAACAAATGATAATTAATGAAATATTACAATAAATATCAGTTAACTGCCTTATAACAGTGTTAATTCTGCTAGAAAGAATTATTACTGCAAAAGTGAAATTTTCATAATTAAATACACTGAAAGAAAAGTTGGCCTTCTTTTTAAAAAATAAGAAAAAATATGTTCAACTTTTAATGGAAACCAAACTCCTGAAAAACCTGAAACAGGAAATACCATAAAAGCCAGAAAATGATCACCTTTACAAATTTAACTGTTAATGACAATTTGACAAGATATCAAACATATTGTTCTTTTAGCATAACAATTTTTTTTACTGACAATTTACAGACTTGCATATTACATACTAATAAAATATATGTTCAAGTCTGTAGTACAAAATATTGCATTTTACTTTAGTTTTGATTAATTTTAGAAAGATATGATATATAAACTGATATAATAAATCAATGATGTCCAAGAATCTTGACATGCTCACCAAAATAGTCTGACTTATTGTGATTTTTTTTACTTGCTTAGCAATGAATGAAACAGAACATTTTAAAGGAGGAAGAAAGTCAGTTTGTGGAATTACTGTTGACAAACTTATTATTCTTTTATTAATTATTTTTGAACAATCACTTTTGTACTGGTTAATATAATTAAAGTACTCATTTTTGATTTTGTGATTCAGTTTCTTTGACTATTATTCAATTTTCAAATCATGAAGCTATATTTTTATCCTTATGATTGTTTTGAACTCATACTATTTTAAAAAACCTTTGTGCTTGCAGCCTTTATTTCTAAACATACTTTACATCACTTGATTCTAATAACTTGGTATTAGTGGGTTGCAAAAGGAATTTAAAGCTTTATTTGGACATATAAAAAGGCCAACCTAACATTATTTGTATCCCAGTAGCAACTGTGGTAGGGCACCAAAACAAGCTTTCACCCAGGCCCCGCTTCCTGCCATTTACGGCCCTGAGCACCGGGTCTTCTACATTAGAAGTTTCCGCATTTAAAATGCCCTCATCTGCATGCAGAACTTTACCAGATCGGGCGAAAATTACTCTGACACAAGCCAGAAAGCAACAACATAAACACCAACACTGGCGTCGATCCACAAAGCGTCGTTATAAACCCTGCACAAGCCGGACAGGCCCTGAAACTGCGAGCTGCTCTGACAACAACACCTAAAAGCAGCATGATTGGAGCTTTAACACTGAACTCCAGGAGCGAGCTGCAGCTTCAATAAACACCCTTTAACATGCAACCCCCGGTGTTTGCTGGCTAGGTTAACAGCAGCAGCAGGAGAAGCACATAAAACACGCATAAAAACAGCTTCACACGGATAACAGCACTCTTAAGTTGCCTACCTTGTTTTGGAGGCCAGGAAGGCGAGTTTTATTAATCCATGGGTGCAAATCTCGATCCCCTCTTTCTCTATACTCGCCACTTTCAAGCTGTGCTCTAAAATATGAAGCTCCATCTTTTACGCCTTCTCATTGGAGGAACGTCTAAAACTTAAAACAAAACAACTAAATAGTGTGAGACAGAAAGCATAAATAAATAAATAGACACATACGGCTGGCTGGGGCGCATTAAACAGGGAAAGAAACGGGGAGGTAGGGTAGAATAAAGAAAGCTGAGGTAAAACCCGGACCTAATGTCAAACCCAGAGCGGAACGCCACACTACTTCCGCTCGGTGCTTTTCAAAGTAAAAGCGGCTCAAATTGCCCAGCAATGAAATATGTCTCAGTCATAAAATGTCAAATTGCTAATTTTGGTTTATTTATGTAAGCCCATTAACTATGTAGTAGCTAAATATACTATTCACTTTATAATAAATATATTCCTCTCATCAGTGCCTCAAACAGAATACATGCTAATGTTAGCATCTGGTTTTACCTGAACTGAAATACAAAAATGAACAGAATACAAATTTTACAATACAATTTTTAATCAAGAAAGTGTTTAAAATTCAAATGGAGCCATATCAGTATCACTGTAATCAAGCAGTAACGTAATAACTATAATTTTTAAAAAGTAAGCTAGCGGTAAGCCAATCAGCCAGTTACAACTGCTGCTAGAAAATGCAATGATCAATTGTTTCCCACTTGTTAAAGTTCTTAAGGTGCTTTCCGTCTGTACTCTGAAAGTTGAGGAGTCTAACAGATTGATGTTTGGTTTAATTAGAAACCATCAAAAGTAAAAATTTTAAATTAGTTTCTGTAACTTTTAGCTTTATCCTATCGACAGCGGCCATGTTGGATTTTAATTCAAATATTTAATTAGAAACAAACTTGGTTATGTAGCCTATACATATAAATGTAATCAAAGGGTTGGAGATAGTGATGGTGGTGTGCAGGAAAGATCTCCTATTGATGTCTGTATCACATTAAGTCTGAATAAGCCTCTGACATTTATGCTGTATGTTTTAAACATCTAAACCACATAAACAATAGCAACTGAACCAAATTAAAATACAAAGTGTGAGACCAAATGATGTCTACAAATTGTATTTAAAAAACAAAAACGGAAACAATTAGATAAATTGGTGCCCTAATTGTTGTAATTTTTCTTCATTACAATCATTAGTAACTTGATGCCTGGATAACTACGTAATTCCACTCTCTTTATTAGTATATTTTTATTTTGAAGCCAGCCTATAAAGCGGAAGGGACTCTTTAGCATTTCTGCAGTAGCTTTTTGCGCTAAGGTACGCTGCTCCCCATGTTTGCTCACCGACTGGAATAGTTAGCAGCTGGTCGGAGTGAAACAAACAACTTGCCATTCAAACGAAGGGGGGCAGGTCTGCACTGCACCGGAGCACCCTGGGAAATGTCGTTTTCTTGGGCACTGGCCAATCTCACGCTTAATACTGAAAGAAGCAGATATTATCCCTCACAATTTTAACTTTTAACACCGTTTTCATAACGTAACACCTGTTAGCTTTAACCAAGAGATGATCCAGACATAAAAAGGCTGCTAAATCTAAGGGATTAGATGATGTTAGAGAGTAATAATTACACAAACATTTATAGTAGAGTCCAAGGATGTATGAGGCCCCAAGCACAATTTAATTTGGGGCCTCTTTAAATTTTAAGGCGCTCACTCCTGTAGTTGGTTGGCCATATTTAGGAGTTGACGTCACTGGCTCCGCCCCTATACGAAAGTAGAGTAAACCCTGAAAAACAGTGTTATCATGAAAGAGGTAGTAAAACTCAATGCATTATCTGAGACATTTCTTTTTGAGTCATTTTTGCCTGATCAACCAAGGTCAGGGAGGGGTTGCACAGTGGCACTTTTGGTAGTATTGTTGCCTTGCAGCACAAGGTCCTGGGGTCTTTCTGTATGAAGTTTGCATGTTCCCCCCGTGGATATGTGGGCTCTCTCAGGGCACTGGCCAATCTCAACTATGCCGTTTCCTCTACCGTCCAAAGGTTAACTGAATACTCTAATATTGTTTTCTCACCTCATATTCTGGTTGGACTCAGTTTAATTGCAACATTAGTTACATGTCAATTGATTCAAACTAATTGAAAAATCTGTTCCCTTATTTTACTCCCTAACACTCAATGCCTGAAATTGGGCTTCTGGCTTTTTAAAAGCTCCTTCTTTCTGAAACTCTGCCTCCAGGAAGTCATCACAACATGACTCCTCCATCACTCCTATAACGTTTTTAACCAGCGTTACACTGAGAAGTAACTCCAATAATGAGTGCAGATGCACTATTAGCAAACTCCACCAGGTGTATGCCAATTGCTACTGGCTAGTCTGAAGGAGCTCAGTGGAGGAGTCTTGGGGAAGGGATGCTCTGTGCAGCAGAAGCTTGGAACCTGCAGCTTTGAGGGCAAGTTGCATATTGAAGAGGTCTAGTCCACCCAGGTGTTTTGCACAGGTCCATCGTTGCTACAGGAGATTAAAGGATTTCTCAAACTTCCATGAAAGAATCAAAGCATGTTTGAAATGAGGAAATAACATTATGATGTAAAGCTCAAAAAAGTTGATTTTGCAGAACACTTCCCCTATAAGGTCATGTGTGTTAGGGTCTCTCCAAGCAGATGAAACATTATAATCTGATCTCTCAAGGGGATGACTCCGTAAAATGGGCCTCCCCAAACCCTCTACAATCAATCTTTTATTTTTGCATGCCAAGATTAGTAGAACTTCCTTCTCGGTGTATCCAGAACAAAACTAAGCAGCGGGAAACAACTACAGGTCAGCATAAAAAGAAGCAGCATCTGTTATCGGCACGCATACTTGCTGACTGCAAACGATCCGAAGGATTACCTGCTGCTCACACACATGGCCTCACTCAGCGACTCCCTACGAGGGAGCAGGACGGAAAACATCTGTGAGACTTTGAGAGAGAAAGTTGCAGCTCTCTTTTTCTGACTATCAGTTCATCTCACCTTCACACATGGATTGCATCAGGATGATTCAGTGTTGCCAGATGAGTCCTTAACAATTGGGATCCATTAGAGAAAATTATTTTTGCACTACTCTTCTGCTGTTCATGTTTTTGTTGGCTGAAAGCAGACTTCTCTGAACCTCTGAAACTTTTGAAGTCAAAATACTAGGAAGCAGCAGTTTTATTACATGTGAGAAAATGTTGATGCAAAGTGATGAAGGCAGAATGTTTTTCTCTGAAGCAAACCATCAGCTGAAACGCATTAGAGTGCAGAAAACACAATTCATCAACAATAACTGGAGCCTCAACGTTTGCAATTTACACCATTTGGTCTCTGCAAAACCCAAATCTTATTAGTGGGGCTTTTGCACTTAAAACAACAAAACACTTCTGCTCCACATGTTTAGCTGTACATAAAACACATTGTCTAACATCAGAACTGTTAAGTTACTTTTCCATGTAAAACATCTTTCTATAGATATTTGACATTTTTACACCACAGTCCCACAAAACTCCTGAAGCTTTTAGAGTTTTATGTGCTCATTCAAAGTTGGGTCTAGCTGAAAATGTCCTGTTAAGAGAGTTTTTCCTTTCAACTAATAATTGATCAACACAATTTGTTTGTACTGCATTATAACCTAGATCAAAATGGGATAATCTGATTTAATTTAAATTTATCTTTATGATTACGTTGTACATACTTAATTATTCTAATGAATGTAGAAAAAAAAGGTGCAACCTGTGTATGCTTTTCTTGGACTGGAACACTTCAATTAATGTCAATAAATAATAGAAAGTGAATACATTTTACATTTCCACACCTAAAATGTCCAAAGTCACACAGAGGCAATATAATGAAATATATATAAACTAATTTGTGATGTAAAGTACTTTGAGTTTTGCAGTGAATTAACACTTTAAAAAAAACTGAAGCGAATTGTTGCATTTCAGGTAGGACCAAAAACCAAAAAATGCACATATACAAATTTTAATCACAATAGATGGAGAGACGTAGAGATGGAAGATGCAGTCATTTCTAAATTCTTTTTCTCAAATTCTTTGAGATCAATTGAGCCATTTCTGGTTTCAGCTTTAAGTATCTGTTTTAAAACATCAAAAGTGTGTCTCTTAATCATTTAATCCTCTCAACTTTTGTTGACGCAACCTCCCAACAAAGTAAATTCTCCCGTCTTTCTTTCAGGAAGAATTATGTTTATTTTCTTTTAGCTCTGAGCCTTTCCCGCCAGGGCTCTAATTGGAAAGAACAATTAGTCATAACAGCAAACAACAAGCTAATCATTCGACAAACAAGAGCGGGAGAAGCGCCATCACAACAGGGAGATAATTGGGTCCGCAGTGTCGTTTGTTAACATGAGGAAGAAAAATAAACTGTGACAAGCGGTTCTTTCGCTGCCGATTTTCAAATGCTTGAAAGCAGATGAGAGGATGAAAAGTAAATATTTACAACTTCTAGAGAAACATCTCAAATATTAATAGGCTGAAGTAACCAGCAAGCATTCAAGTTTTATATGTGCTCGATGTGTAAATCAAGTGACTGTGTGCAGAAATAAAAATATTAAAAGGCAAATATCAATGTAGGTAAATCACAGTTGGCTCATCTGTGATTTACCTTCCTTTGATCGTTGGCTGTTTATTGAAACAAACTTTAAAGAGTAACCAAACCCAATTCAACTGTTTTTTGTTTTGGTTTTTTTTCTGCTGTACAAACTGTATAAATTAATATTTAAAGGTTCTATCCTTATGCTTTTGTGCAAATTTTTATATTCTCACATACATCTGTGTTCAATTCTGCAATAATTTGTCTGAAACCATCTCAATGCTGCCCTCTTTGGTTTGAACCGTGGCTACTGCAGTCAAATTTTTCAATTGGTTACAACAGTACAGCTTAATGTGACTGAAAGAATATTCACAACCTCACGTCTGGAGAGAATATTTGATAAGAAAACTGTCAATTCAATAAATAACTTACTGAATATATGTCTCACAAGTTTCATTGTCATTTTTGCTAAAAGTTTCTTTTTTAAAGCATTTTGAGTATAAAATTGCAGGACCTGCATTGTGTCGCTGGAGGGGGACTAGACGGATAAATAGCAAACTGATAGTCAACCTTAGCTGTGTTTCCGTTGACCACGTAACTCGAACATTTCAAAAAAACTTCATGAGAATACACCAATTTCGAAAAACGCTTGTTTTTTGATAAAACATCTTGACATTAGGAGGTGGTATTCTTTTTTGGCCGTATCAAAATTGTTTCATTTAACAATTTTTCCCCCATCACGAGTTACAACAACTGGATGTTTTCACTGGCACAAACCACGACGAACACGACAACAGGAGGTATTTGGAGGATGACGGAGAGACATATTTTTAAATGACATATCGCATGAACAAACTTATTTACATGCGATTTTAAATGCATTTCCTATTTAATGGACAAACCAGATTGATGGGACCATCTGAAAATTGTCTTCAGTTTTCTCTACAATAATCAGTTAGGTTCAGTTTTTACACACATCCCTTCCTTGGCTCCAGACAGACGAGTTCAGCAGACCAAATATTACTCTCCACTTGTCTTCCTTTCCATTTCCTTTTATTAACTCTCTGCAAATTGATCACAAAGCTTGTTTCTTGACATTCTGGCTGCCCCCGGTTCCACCTGAAAGTCTCGGGAATTCTTATTGTCTTTTGTAGTCTGTTACAGTTTGATGAATCGCACCGGTTCCAGGGATCACAACACACTCTCCATACCCCAAGACCCAGTTTTACACCTGCACTAAGCCTGCAGACTTTTCACAAGATAATAATTCATATTACTTTCCACAGTCTGAGGAAATGACAGCCTGCATAGCTTCTAAAAATACATGATGAAGGCACAGGTTCATTTATTTCTATATGAATAACCCTGGGGAAACCAGAATGAAGGCTGTGAAAAGAGTTTCCTTTGATTGTGTTTTGCGTTCGAAGTCACAGCTGTCCTTGCAACATAAACCATAACATTAATAATTAAACACTGCAGGGGTGAGAATGTTCACAGTACCAGTTGAAGAATGAGCACCTCTGGTTTTCATATGGGCCGATGTCAGGAACACAAAGCTGTTTCCTTCTTCATGCTCCCTTAGATTAAATCATACAGTGCATGTAAATGTATCTGTATGCACTGGATAGAGCCACATATTATAGAAACTGACTAGGGCCACTGAAAAAAAAAGAATTATGATTTTTTTTCTCAGAATTCTGAGGGGAAAAAAAATATAATTCTGCTTTTTTGTTGTTTTTTTCAGTGGCCCTTGTCTTCTGTAATATAAACAATGTCTGATGATTTGCTATTTTTAGTTTTTGTAATTTATTTAGCTGGATTCATTCAATTATTCTTGTCTATTCAAATAAATTGTTTTTGTTCATATTTTTTATGTTGTAGATAAAGCCATCTATCTATCAAATGTTCAATATTTTCAAAAATGTCTTTCCATGTTTTAGTAACATTTTTTAATTTTTTAAATCAGAGACAACTTCCAGATCTAACTACAGAAATACACATCTTGGTCAGAAAAACAATCTGAGCCTAGAGGAGGATCTTAAGAGGTCTCAATCACGCTTGCATACACACCGCTCACACTCCCCGCTAGTCCACCACATCAGAGTCTCTCACGAATACTAGGATAGTTAGCATTATAACCAATGATGGTGAAAAACTATTTTTCTGCAACTGTAAGTTGTTTCTCCGCCATTAACACATTTAGCAGCACATACACAAGCGTGAATGACAGCAATAAGATCCTCCTTCTGGCTCTCATTGGTTGTTTTTGATCAGGAGCATTGTATTTCTTCAGACTATCTCATAACATACCGTCACAACATAGGGACAATGTGTTTAAAAAAAAAAAATTATAAAAGTTATACTATAGCTTTAATGTTCTTTGTTCATTCAGACACTGCACTAAACAGTGGAATAAATGAGAATTCAAAGCTTACAGTTTAAAAGAAGTGGTAATGAGCATAAACACCTCCTTAACTTTTAAAGTCAATGCCAAAAGACAAATCTACCAGAAGGCTGCAAATAAAAATCCAGATTGTTTGCCCACCAGCCAAGGTTGCATCAGATGAGATGTGACGGTCAAGTCTAAAAAAGCCCCAAGTGTTTCATGCATCACTTCTGAGCAGCTCTGTGGGCCCCAGCGGACAGACAAACGATGCCAACGGCACAGACGGGTTAGAAGAGAGAGAAGAGACAGATTACAGAGGAACGACTCCACAAGATCATTGGAAATCATTTGGGCTTCAAGACACAAATATGGCTTGCACGGTTACACAGTCATTCAGCAAAATAAAGAACATTAACCTGCAGCTAAAGATGCTGTCAGGATGTCACAGCAATTCCATTACAAATGTGCCAAAACTTTGGCAATAATCCACCAATGTAAAAAAACAACACAATTTTGCAATTACAGCATTCCCACTAAATTAGAAAATCACACATGACTTAAGTTTATTGACGCAATAAGTCACAAAAAAAAACATACCACCATCCTCATACTTTATCTTATTCATGATTCGTGCCATGATTATAAATCAAAAGGTGTTTTTTTCTCACTGTGACCATGAAGTTTCATCTCTGACCAGCACTGTAATAACTGTCATGGGTGAAATAAAATCAGAGCAGAAGGAGCTGAAAAACAATTAAAGTAGGATGTAAAGCTGGGGTGTTGCATTCTGGACGAAGTTAGAGACAATGGCTTTCTAAAGAATATCCATACAAGCACTAAACCCCTTTGACTCAGAGCCTTAGCTGAATTTCTATTTACCATAAAAGTGCACAAAAGAGAATTACAAAAACACATTTGCTCAATGGAAACAAGCCAATATCAAAGACCCTGAAAGCCACAGGTTAACTAGTTTATTTATAGTTCTAGTTTAATTAATCATAAAATTATCTTTTGTTTTAGTAATGAACCGATTGATCATTCACAACATGCACTCTGACTCACTGGTGGACTCTTATCAACAGATTATGTTTATTATAACAGTCATGAGGTTGTGTGGAAATTTATTAGTAATCAGTATCTCATGAACTATGGAGGACCAACTGACATAATAAAAGCACAAATATATATTTTGTTTTTCCTTCTCCTTACACGTGTTGTCATCAAGAAATGTGAATATTTAGTTTTTCTTTCCTTTATACATGCGTTATAAAAAATGTACACTAATTTTTCTTTTCCTTACGTGTGTTTTTGTCAAGTATATATTTTATTTTTCCATTTTTCCTAAACATGAGTCTTTGTCAAAATATATATTTTGTTTCATCTCTTCCTTATAAAAGCGTATGCTTTTATTGCTTTTCCTTTTGCATTGCAGAGTTGTCATCAAGAAAAGTTAAATGCAATTGAGGGCCGGTGTTGTCAGGCTTTGGTTTCTGCTGATTGGTTGGTTAGCATCACACTGGACTTGCCCAGAACGGGGATAGCTAGCAGTTTATCAGTGAGCTGAAGCTCTTAGTTCAGCAACTTTATTAGAAAATACTGTTATAACTCCTGTATTAGTCATTTTTCGAGTGGACGTCCCCCGCAAAACGCATGTTTCAGTTTGCAGGTCAAACTTCAAAGGGTTTGCGTTCATGCCCATAGTGTCGCCATGGTTACACAGGCGGTCTTTGCTGAGGTATGAACTATTCCAACCTTAATCCTCCACAGAAAATACTGAGCATGAATGGAAAAATGAAGCTAGTGCAGACAGATATTTTTAAAAATCTCTCAAATTACTATCACAGTGTGAGCTTTAATATGCAGAGAAATTAATTATACTGTGTTAGATACAATGTTCTTTCTGGCTTCTTTCTTATTATATTTTATACTTCCCAAGACTTAAAGAGAGGAAAGAAAGTCATTTTAGGGGCTTCCCAATGCAATATTTCCTCATCATGAACACGCCCACTTCAATTTTCTGACCAATCATGAAGGGATTCTTTGATCAAACCACAAACCACAAATCAAACCACAAATCCGTAAAATGTCAAACTGACCTGTTTATTCTTGTTTAAGAAGTAAATTTAACAGAGAAAATCAAACTAAGTCACTTCCAATGCTTGTGGATTTTGAAGTACTATTAGGTGAGCAGGCCTTTTCTTTTCTTTAAAAGAAAAAAAAACAACTTAAACATTTTGGGTTCGATTTTAGGTTGTTCACTCAGAACATCATAACTGGAAAAACATTCAAAAATACTGTGAGGTTAGAAGTACAGCTGAAATTGCAGCCTGCAGGAAGAGCAAATATAGATTCAAAATTAAATTGAATCTGGGCTAAAGTAGTTTACTGTACTATATTTACTTTATGTTAATTTGACAAAAAAAAAAGTCATGCTTTTAAATGCCTCCTTCCAAAAGTGGTTCTTTATGAGAACACTTCTTTGCAATTTTGGATATATCTGTGTCCTGCAACAGAATCAATTTAAAGTTACATAATCATTTCCCAAAATCAGTTTTCAATTTGACTTGCATTGAAATTCAATTTGAGAAATCCGTTTTGTTTTCTTACATGTTCCTCTCAAATAATTATTAAACAACAAAACGTGTTAAGTGCAATAAAGACATGCTCCTATTTACTAAGAGTTTGTAAATAATAGACGTGTTGTCTTATTTCCCCTTTTAGTAGCATTTTGAACTGTTTTTACTGGTGCAAAGACTCATGACTGTAGCTCCTAATTAACATGTTTGTTTTGAGCCTGCTCTCATAAGCGAGTAATGAATCCCTGAGTCCACCTCGAGGAATGAATCATACATTTTCTAACAAACTAAAACAAACCCCTTCATCAGGTGCTTCACATATTCGACCTTTGCTGAAGGATTACACAAGCTGCAGGTTTCAGGCATGAATTAAATGAAATTAATCTTTGGCTTTGACATTTGCATTGTAATTAAAATACAGGAGAGAAAGTTGTGCAGCCAGATTGCAGGCTTTCTGCAGCTTGCCTTGATTTCAACCAGCATTCCTGTTTGTGTAAAAAATGGGAACTGAGTTAAGCTGTAATCTCTTCCTTGTGACTCAGATCAAATCCCGAGAACAATCTAGCTTCTGGCAGAACTTGGACCTCATCTTAGAGGAACTGCCCACCATGATAGAACAAAGCACAGATCTATGCAAACAAAAGATTCTGCTGGTTGAGTGGGCTGAGACCCGCTAAAACAGCAAGAGCTTCCATTAACAGTTGATGTTTACAATTATGATCTGAAACACACCAAATATTCATAAAATGTAATATCAGTCACATTTAAGGTCACCCATTATGCTTCCCTAACTACACAAAATCTGTCTGAAAACATGTAATATAAGACTTTAGGGCTATTTTAGGGCATTGTGTTTGAAAAGCAGAAGTGGAGGCTCCTGCACAACCAACAAGATTAGCACATTTTCAAACAGCACATCTTTATTTTTTAACAGGTAAATTAGACTCAATAATTAAATCTTTTCCTTTGCAGTTGGTTAATCATTAGTGGTGGGACTTGATTAAAATTCCTAATTGAGCTGATTGGAGGGTATGCAATTAAATTGTCAAAATGGGCAAAATTTTTTATTCAAAAACGCTTTTTTGGTTTTAGATTATTGAATAAATAGACATATGAGATCAACAAAGATATTATATCCTGAACTGAAATGAGAACAACTTAGACTCAACTGGAAAGCAAATTGCAACGTGTTTCATAGTGTGACATGATATTCACAACCAGTGGTTTACTTTTTAATAAAGCAAAAATCACAAGACAGAGTAAAAGCAGTTGCTGACATGTGGGAACCATTTCTGACATATTACCAATAAAACCTGAGAAAAAGGGAACCTATTAATCTTATTTGTGTTTTGTTTTTATTGCCTTGTTTTTATTACTGCATCCCTCTTCTCACAGGCACTAATGTTTTCTTTTTCTTCATTACCTGCAGAGAGTTTGGCAGGACCCGATGAACCTCCAGAGGCACTCGTTCCATCATCCTATGCATTTTCCATCTGTTAGAAAGATGAAAGCACACATTTCTTCATTTTTGGTTGCTTTCAAACACATAAATCACAAACTTTTATATGCGGTGGAAATATGTTGAAAGTCTGTCTCCTGACAGTGAAAAAAATGGCCATCATCAATAGTTCAGTTCATGCTTCAGCAAAAAAAAAAAAAAAAATCATCTAATGTGGAGTCAGAAACTTGACTTCGATCTCAACATTTTGTTTTTTTTTCTTATTTTGTAACATTTTCTGTCAGAGCAGCAATAGAAATTGCTATGGCTGCCAAGCTCAACAGATTTGTTTTCACAAGAGGAGTATGTCAGCTTTCGTGGTAATACCATTATTAGAAATGGCTTTGGGTTTATTTCAAATAAAATGGACATGGAGGTGTAAAAGACAGGGAATGAAAATCCGCTCTTACGCCTGTAGAAAGAGAAAAAAACGCAAGAAACCACAGAAACACACAAGATATTTATTTAAAACAATGATTGCATTTCCATTCACCATATATTGCACAAAACAGAATTACAGAAAAAAATGTCCTTAATGGAAACATGCTAATTTTGAAAAAATACTTTATTCGAAAAGTTTTAGCACTTTGCTAAGGTGGTTTTTCGGTTGCAACAAAGTTTGTATAATTCTCAATGTTAAATATTTATATGGTATTACTTTACCATTGTGTTTCGTTTAAAATTATAATACCCACAGAGACCAGGATTTATAGTATAGCTACAATTTAAATATTTTAGTTGACAAAACTGATAACTACAGAATACTAAACCAAATAATGCCAATTTGAAGGTTTGTGGAGATTTTTTTTGGCAAGGACAAATTAATAAAATGATGTAGGATTGAGCATTTCTTGGTTGAAAGAAGGTTCTGTGTTCTTTTGTGTAACACAGTAGAGAAGAGTATTATATACTTGAGATAAATGGGCCAACAGGTTCGGCTATCGGAGCACAGTGAAGTGTTTAACTGACACACAAAGGCAGTTGGATGAATTTAAAGAACAATTGGCTTTAGTGACATAAACCATGAAATTGACAAACAGTAGTACAAGTCACACAATTATGAAAATAAAATTCCACACAATAAAATGCATAAAATAATAGTAATACTTGGCCAAGTGCTTATTCTTATTTTTAGATATTTTGGGTGAGCCTGGTAACCTGAATTTTAAATTGTAATAGACAACAGATTAATCAAATTCAGGTTTGACTCAACATCATTCACATGAGAAGAATTTCCTACACAGCAGTTTGTTATAATGTCCAAAATACAAACTGGTCCAAAATGTAATGTCCAAAATTCCAGGATGAAATAATAATGATAAATGTCAGTCAGTAGTCTCACGCATAACCAACTGTGTGTGAAGATGTGACTGATACAGGCCTACACCGCAGGGTGCAGCAGGACTCCTAATGGAAAAGAAGGAATCCAGTTCTTTCTTCGAGTCCAGGTGGGAAGGCTCACCATCAAAGTCACAGGAGGAATCCACCTCACGAACAATCCAGGATGAAAAAAACTTTCCTGTCAACAGACAGGACCAGCAGAAATATTGAATTTTTATTAAGCTGTTCTGGCTTTAATCTTTCATGTTTCTGTGAACATTGTATCTGACAAATTTGTTATTAAATTACTCAAACCCTAACCCAACAGCAGGAGTCTGCATTTGGATTGGTTGATACACACTGGAAACTAATCTTCCCATTAGCTAGGTAGACTACCTAGCTTCCCTAACCTCTGTTTCTTAAAGAGGCATCCCCATTTTATGTATGTTACATTTGCGTGAGATTGAGGTGGAGATGTCTATTCTACAATGCAGATGTAAAAAAACCCCAAAAAACATGGCAAACATTGATGAAATTTGCAACTTCATCACTTTTCTGGGCACAAGACAGATTCTGCAAAAATGTGCACAGCAGTATTAGCAGCATTCTATTAGTTTCTGGTTTTCTATAATGAACTCGACATGAGATAAAACTTCTAGAAAATGTGATTCTGTTGTGCTTCTTCAAGCTGTTAATTTTCAGGTAAAGACTTGCGTGATGAGCTGATCTGTTATTAACACGGAGCGCAGCAGTGAAGCAGCTCCTGTTGGTCTCCAGTCCAAACACACGACACCAGCATCCACCAGGTAGCAGGAACCGCCTGCTGTTAGCGTGCTGTATTTGCATGGCGTCTGATGAAGCACAGAAATTAAAGCACATCGGAAACCTCCGTACAGGAATAACTTACAAACACATTTCTACATTTGATTGCAAATGAAACTCCAAGCAACTATGAATCACCTGAATTCTGTTTATTTTCCTTCAGTGATTAATTTCTTTTGGAGGTTTTAGCTCATAAAATGAGAAATATTTTGTGAGCTATGAAGTAATGCTCAGCTAATACTCATTTTCCCTAAATACTGCATTTCTTGAAAAATATTTTCTTCTTCAAGGCAGTTTGAAATGCTTTTAAGACAATGTATTAACAAAACAGCAACAAAAAAAGAGTAAATCTCAGAAATTTTTCTAAGCTTGAAATGCAAAGAAGTTGCTGGAAAAATATTAAAATTTGAAATTCTTTCCAAAAATTTCTTTTAAAAAGTTGGTCATTTCTGAGTTGAAATAGCCAAAAAGAAAAAACTAAAGCTAAAACAAAAAAACTCAAGACATTTCCTGGAAAACAAGGCAGAAATATGTAAAGTTTCCAAACATTTTTTTTAAACTTTTACTTTTGACACTCAAAAGGGAGCTCAAAAATGTATTTGTTTTTTCTATTTCTGAGATAATTTTCAGTCTTTTGACTTTTTCAAACTGATTTCTGGGATATTTCTCAACGTTTGAGTTGTCCCTTGCAATTTATTTTTTACTTTTGTAAAAAAGTAGAAAACAATGTGTTTGCTATTTTCAAAATGTTAAATGTTTTTAGAGGAAATTTACTCCTGTTTTTTTTCTGTCTTCAAAGCCCTAATAGCTGTGGGTTTTAGCTGCTATTTGATTATATTATATAGCATACTGTTCCTTCAACTTAAAGGTGTACAGACGTTTGCAGCCATCGTTAGTTCAACACCCAGGTTCCCAATTATTTGAGGTTTCACACATCAGGTGAACACATGAAATTGCGGTTTAACAGAAGCTAACCATATGCTAGCTTCACCGATTTTGGAGCTTAATGCTAACATTAAGGACCATGAAAACATTAAAAAGACTAGCACTCACACTCAGGGACTTTGCAAAACACAAATAAACAAACTCTTAAGTGAAAGCTAAAAGTGTATTCGATGATTTATTTTTGTACTTACTGTGGATCGGTCAGAACTTGCTTCTCGGTCAGAACTTGCTTCTCAGTCCATTCGTGTCGTTGCCAAAGTCTCCAATGTCACAAAAAGATTTTAAAATAACTAAATAAATCAAAATTAAGGCCGCCAGGTGAAATGATAAACTCGCTAAGTTGACAATAGCAAACAACTTTCAAAACGCCAGTTTTATATTTGCCTTGGCTTTCTTGAAACGATGCTCTCGCGCTCTCTCTCCAAACATGGCGCCGTACGATGTCGTTCTGTTCTTCTGCGTCGTCCTGTTGTGGTGTCACAGCGCCCCCGACTGGCCTGGCCTGCTTACTACTGCCTTTTTTTTCTTCACCGTTGATAAATAAATCTTTACCGTTGTTTTCCCGAGTGAAGTAACTTCACTGAAGTCAACCAGAAATTAAATTTATGTTAAACATTTGTGCAACAGAAATTTTTGTCTGTGCCTCTTCCATTGTAAATATTATAATAAATGTTTCCAAAGGTCATCAACCAACCACATTAAGAAAATCAAACTTTCAAAATCAATATATGATGGAAATCTATGCGTAACAAATGGCATTTCTTTGTTTGTGCTATCATCATCAAAATTTTTTAAAATCAAGTATTTTAAAGAAAAGATAAAATGATTTGATTGCTAGTATCTGTGCTTGTTTGTGTAACAAACATTTTTTGTTTAAAAAATATTAATCAGTTTCCAACCACCCAGTCCACATTTAGAAAATCAACTAAAATATGGTGTCAATCAACTGTGCAATATTTGTGCTGACAAAATTTCCGTTTGTGCCTCTATAATTTAAAATTAAAAAAAGTTTAGGTCGCAAGAGGTCAACTTGGCTGACCTTTGATGACCTCTAATTAAATTGATAGCAGAACCACACTGTCAACAGAAACAAGAAAAGACAAAATGCTTTCCGTCTGGTAAAGGACTAAAATATAATTTGATACAATGCATTTATATTCATACATTCAACAAACCAGAAAAAATTCAAACAAGTGCCTGAGTATTAAAAAGGAAATAGAACAACAAACAAAAGAAGGGATTTTAATTCACATCAAGTCACGCATTCAAATAGTCAATACAGCAGCCAAACAGGCAATGCGATAGTGTTCCAAGGTACAAAATGTTGTCCAGAAGAAAACTGACTCTTAGCGTAACTTTAGAGCATCCACAGTCAAATATTTTCTTTGTTTATACAGAAAACAGTATCAAACATTAGGCAAAGTCATCTCATGACAAAACCATGAACATATGCATGCATTTAAGATTTTTTTTTTTCTGTTTGTTCCATAATATTGAGGTTGCACACAAAGGCAGACGGGTTACAAAACCAAAACCACGTGTTGGTTGTATTCATTACGTATTCACCAGAGAGCGAGAGGGATCACCGTGTCAAGGAGAATATTGAGATGCCAACAAGGTTTCATGGCCATAAATCAATGTGGCTGGAAAGGCTGGTAACACTTAGGGAAAACAGAAGCGTGACACCTGATGGGATAAATTAAAGATGTTGGTCCCCGGCTGCTAAAAGGTGATACAAGGAAAAAAATAAATAAAAAATCAAAGTAAGTGGATGGGATCTAATAATTCAAACAGTAACAACAGAGCCGTGGTTGGATCATTAAACAAAGGGACAGCAGTGCTGCTCACAGCTATCGACTGACTGTAATCAGTGAGATAAAATGATGCGATTGCTAAACACGTCAACCGCGCCGACGACATCGACACGCTCCTGAATAACAAACAGAGTCGATCACTTTTGGGACAAGAAGCTGTTTGCTAAATGATGAGCCTGACAGGAATTCTGATCATTGAACTGTTTCTTTTTTTTTGTTTGTTTGTTTTGTTTGGTTTTCCCAGTCTGTTTTACAGTAAGCATGCAGTGGAAATTTACAAGACCTGTGGTGTGGTGGGTCTGTGGCCATGCAGAAAAGGTTGCACTCGTAGTGGTAAAACTCACGAACACCTGACATGTATCCCAAACTACTGAGTCCTCCACATAGGATCATTAAAAACTGAATTATTTAAGTTCTGTTCAAACATAGGAGCAGGTCAGTAAACACAAAATGAGCATTTCTAAGCATTAGGGCTATTCACTGAAAAAACACAAATCTCACCAACTATTTTGGTCTAGTTTCCTGTACAAACATCTTAGCATGCTGAAAATAAGATCAAATTAACTTACAAGTAACTTTTCAGCAAGATAAAGGAGCTTGTTTTAAGTACACAATCCCTTAATATTGATGAAAAAGTATTAGCTCCACTGGCAAATTATTTTCCATATAAAATGTCTTGATATAAACAATCTGCCAGTGGAACCTGTGCACTTTTAAAAATGTGCCACTCCTGGTGACAAAAGTCCAATCAGATCTATGAGGAGGGTATTACAGCTGTCAATCATTCTAGTGTATGCTGTTGTGGTGAACTAGCTGTAGCGTACCAGGCAGCAAAGTAGAAAGGTACAGACGAGATTGATCGACAGCGCTAAAACCCTCCTCCTGGCTCTAATTGGTTGTTTCTGACTGAGTGATGCAGTTAGTACTGAATCACTGGGAGAAGGTAAAACATTTTTTTATGGTGATCTCTTCTGTTATAGTGTTGCAACATAATCATTTTAACAAATACGTAAAAAAAAAACTTTTTTAAGTTACCTGCTGTAGCTTTAAAACAAGCTCTGTAACTTACTGCAAAGTTACTTGGAAGTTCATTTTTGTTCATTTAAGTGTACTAACAAAATTGTACTAGAAACTAAGCAAAAATACTTAGTAGGATTTAGTGTCATTACAGCATAGACGTACATTCTGTCTGGTACATGTGAGATCAAACAGGCTGTAGGTGCGTTAAAAACTCTTCCCATCGATCTTTTTGCAAATTCTGCATAAATTATTTTTGTCTTTGCATAAACAGATCACTGTAAACAACGCATGCTTTGAGTGTTAATAATACTTTCTTGTATATTTTTTTATGTCAGAGTTCACTCAGAGTTTCTGCAGGCTTAAATAATTTCAATGCAACACTTTCTTACGTAAATAAATTCTGAAAAATATGTATGACTTTTAACATCCCTACATAACATCCCAAGTTCTCTGGACTCGGCCTTGTCTGCTCTGTGCAGCTATGTTGCTACAAACAGCAGACAATGTGTCAGGTGGGCCTGTCACAATAAGTTTTGCTGAATGATAAATTGTCCCAGTATTAATTGGCATAAATGATACTTATGTATCGTTCATCTCATAAATAATAATCTTTACTAATCATTATTGAAATGCAAGTTTGTCCTCTCAAATATCAATAAACTTTAATTTTGTAAACACTTAACACTGGAACTGGAAGATATCTTAAATATCCAAAATAAAACACAACCAAAAAGAAATAAAATGGACTGTGATGTCTCTGTAAACAAAATTGTCCCGCAAAACTATAAATTCTCATAATTGAGCTAATTTTAATTTATCATGCTATTGATTGATTGTTTATTTTGTCAGGCTTAGTGTTCAGCACAAGGTATTTTTAGATAAAATTTAGTGTTTCATAATTTCTTTTTTACACTTTTATTTTATTGCTTATAGCACTAAAATATATAAACCTCAAAGGGAATTACTTCCATTGCAAAAATACAATAAATGGTTGCACTCCCATAGCAGAGGAGCTGATCGTGAATATTACATTATAAACCAGTTGTCAATGAATGTCTTATGCTTTCCAGCGTCATGGGACTCATAGTTTAACCAGAACTACTTCAATGGCACCAGAAAAAACTGGAAATAAATGGTGGAAGGAAGGAATGAAAAGTGAAAATAGTTTAAACCTAAAAATCTGGGTGTGTTTTTTAGTGTTTCTAAGGGTTAATTTAAAACTTCACAGAAACCCTGTCACCTTTCCACACTGTTGCAGAAAACCATTTTCAACAGTGTAAACACGACACTGTAAGCACATTTGGAGCTGCCCAATCAGGCAGCATCGAGAGTTGGACAAGTGATTTTCACCAGCCAGGTCCCCACTGAATGTCACTCTGCTGCTGATTAGAGCCTCTGAGCACAGCAAACCTCAGCTTCAGGACGCTTTTTGTTGTTTTCTGAGCCTGGTGATTGTAAATGTTTCCACTTCTGTGTCTCAATAGATTTTAGACATCTCGGTGGTTTTTATCCTTAAACTTAAAGGGCAAATTTCACCACTTTTCTGACACAGTGAAGCCATTTGGAGGCAGGTTTATAGTTAAATAAATCTAGACAACCATATATGGAGTGATTCAAAATGGAGTGATGAATACTTTTCTCACCTGGATAATTGGATTATTTCAAAAAAATTATCAGCTCTGTGGATGAATAATTGAGCTTAAGATTCATTGTAAAATCTGAGCAGGTTGTCAATTGCTGCATTTCCATTAACCATATAATTACACAAATTGTAATTCCAAAAATAAATTTGCTAAACAATTGTAAAAAAAAAAAAAAAAAAAAAAAAAAAAAAAGTTTTTTGATAAAACATTTTTTGTGCAAGAATCAGGTGGTTTTTTTCGGCTGTATCAAAATTTGCGAATTTGCAAAAAACTGCAATGGAAACAATTTTTTGGCATCATGAGTTGTGATCAACAACTGGATGTTAGTCAGAAAATATGATGAGGAAGACGACAGGAAATGGTTGGAGGATGGTGTTTTTTTTAAATGACGTATCTTTTTATTAGTATTTCTCATTTAATGGAAAAATCCCAATCTCAAAATAGCTTTTTCAACATTAGCAGAATGTCTGCAAAGTTTTGTGCATATGTGTAATGGAAACACAGCTACAGATTATGAATTTTTGTAACGTCAAGGAGAGGACGTTTTTTCTGCCAGAGGTTTTAGTCAACCAAAGAGTTTATCATGTATTTCCATCTCATATTCATATTTTGACCATAAATATTCTGTCAGATTGGATTGTTACTTTTCAAATGACACTACCACCACTGCTCAGTCTGTTGTGTAAAACCTTAATCAACAATATTAAACAGCAACATTTTCCCACACAGTTTCATCTTTACAACACTAAACGTGAGAAAGAAGCAAATGTTAGTTTGATACGATGCACATTAGGAAATATTTGCTACTCTTAGTGTTTCAGTCACATTCCCGCCTACATTTCTGCTTTATTTCACATTTTGTTTCTCTCCTGCTTTTTGTTTGGGAAAATTTATTCAGCTGCTGTAAAGGGCCTCATCAAACAGAGAGCATTTGCTTCTTTTATCTTCACTGATCATGCAAGGAAGCTGAAAAGCTTACGAGTCAATAGCTCAAACCCCGCCATCATTCTCCATATCGACTCAGTATCTCAGGAAACAAGAATACATCAGAGGCCGTGCAAGTTGTGTTTTTAAATGCACAAGATGTGGAAAGTATAATTTGAGCCCTGTTGACAGGAAAATGTTTTCCCAAAGAGAGGAGTTGGATGTCTGACGTGAGAAAAACGGAGAAGAGCTGAGGAAATGCAGGCGGAGGGGTCGGATTGGGTGCAGGCCTTCAGTCATTCATTGAGCCGGGTAACTCATTGGTCAACGTGTGCCAGCGTTCGATTTTTTTGTCCTTGTTTTTGAGGCAGTCGAACCAATGTTTGAGCCTCTCTCCATTCGCGTTGATGCCCAGAGACACTCCACCTAGAAGATGATGCACAGACATAATGAATGAAGAAGAAACTTTCAAACTATCTCTGTGGATGTTTTCATTTTGCCTTTCCACTTATTGTGAGTTCAGTCATAGTACATACTGCAAAAATACAAACTGTTACTCAGTATTCCTAATGCACATATCTCATGCACTTGAAATAAGACAAAACTAACAAGTATATTTTCAACAGCTGAGGGCATTTTTGTATCATTTATCATTTATCGTGATACAATTTTTCAATTAGTACTTCAACACTTTTCCTAACTTTGAAAAAATTTAGCACACTTAGCTTCCTATTAATTAGGTTTCTCGGATAAATTGTGAAGGACAAGTGAGGTTTTTGTTGAATAAAATTTGACATTTGTGTTGAAGTTTTGGTTATCGACTTAAGAATTGATCAAGTAGTTACTATTAAACGTTTATCTTCACGATCTTATTTTGAAGTGTGTGAAGTCTGCCGACACAGCAGTTCTGTTTCCTCTCTTCATGTTCTCTGTCTCTTTTTTCTCAATAACTTTATTTCAAACACATATTAATATAGAACAAATACATTATGCAAAAATTAAATTGGAAATAAAGCATTGTAACATTTCAAGGGCAAATATAATTTGAATTGAAGCTACCGTTTTAGCATTACCTTATGCTAAATACCATGTTTGTGTAGCATTTAGCATTAGCAGACCTAGTGTTTATGATTAGTGCTTAAGCCTTAATGCAGCTAACCTTTTAGTTTTTATAGACTTCCCAGCACTGGAAGTCTATAAAAGATTATATTTAAAGGTGATAAAATTTGTTTTTTATGGAGACGTTGAAGTGAAACTGAACAGATGGACTCTGGGCAGCCAGATCCATGATGTGCTGCTGGATACCAACACACCTATTAAACCTGGTCTTCTTGGAGCTGATGGATTTGGACTCACCGATGAAATCGTTTGATTTTCCTATGTCGTAGTCCCACACTGTGACCTCCAAAGTCTTCTTAGTGAGGTCTGCATATTTTATGTCGTAACAGAACTCCTGCAGGGAACAAAGCAAGAAAAAACAGAAGTTAGCATAGACTTACCTAAGGTGTATGGACATTTTCTTTAAGTTTTTACTTATCTCCAGGCCTCTATCTGACTGTGTTCAGTGAATGACACTGAATTAAAAATAGTTTATTCTTAAAAAGACTCTAAAATATCAAAGATAATTTCATTCAATTTATTTAGGTAAATCTTTGCAAATCTGTTTGCAAATGACCAGTAGGAGATCGCCTGTAATTATTTTGGTATGGTCAATTGGCTCAAACATTACATAGCAACAAGATAACATCCTGGAGTTCACATTAAGGTTTCTGCTCAACCTTAATCATTGCCCTGATGCAGGGGAAGATGCTGGACTCTGACATAAAGGCCGAGAGGTGATGCAGGAATACGGGCACCAAAAATGTCAGAGGAAATGTCAAGCTGCTGCGTTGCAGGAAGGTTCGACCATTTCTATACGGCCAGATACATCCGAACTGAAACACTCTGACATCCAGAGGAAATAGAAAAACATGAAAACATCTTCAAAAAAGACCTATTGTGCTTCCTTGAACATGTAAGGATACAACTATGGCCTATAAAACAACATGCTCTTTACAATTTTTGCATAAAATCATTCTTAGATATTGAGAATTCAGTCTTAGGGCCTTTATCACTTTAAATCCAAATAATCTGCTGCTGGCCACAGCCCCCATCTCAACATTTACATTCACATATGAAAATGGCTGCAAACAGACATGAAATTATATAACCATACATCTTTGAAAAGCATTACTAGAGCCTCCTGCACAAGTGATTTCTGGATGGTAAGTGAACAACAAAACATGATCTTTTCCAGCAGCCGTTGTACTGAGCATACCGTGGTAAAACCAGCGGACCAACGTGGTGGAGCTCCACTTGGGTTGCTAGGTAACGGGCACAACTCCGTTGGGGCTGCTGGGAATTGAGCTAGGGAATGACCAGTGGCTACTGATCTGTGACATTAGACCAGAGGGTTTCAAAACGGCTCATTTTCTAATCACTTGGGCTGATTTAGAAACAGTTGAGACCCATAAAAATATGCAAAATATAAAAATATAAATTTAGCTGAATATGCTCCCTTTCATATCCTGCTGAACCAGACCCTCTGAGGCTCAAAATATTTCTGATTTATTCCCAAGTGTTGTGGATATTAAGTGTGCATATGTTGAATAAGAATTGTAATCTTTGTCATTGGCTGTAATAAAATATTTAGGAAGACAAGGTTTCAGATTTATAAACTGTTTTATTTTTCTTACCGAAAAGATGATGAAAAGAAATAGGAACAACAACATCACCAAACTGTGCCTCTTTTCTGATTTGGCTTCTGTGCGACAAAATCCCCAGACAAGTCTTTATTTTAAATTGAAAACATAAAAACAGATAAATGAAACCCAACTGCAGGTTTTTTAGGGGAAGTTGTAGTTTTTACCTCATTGAACTCAGGATTGAGGGTCTTCTTCTTCACAGCGGTCTTGTGCTTCGACTTTTTGTTCTCATCAGGCTTCAGGTACCTGCAGAGGAGAGAGAAGTTTAATCTGTTTCTCTAGCCTGATTTTACAAAGTTACTCTTCTGCCCTCAGGGGGGTGCTGCGGTAACACCTTGCATTTAATGATCCGACCCAGCCACATTACAGTACATTATTCACACTAAACCACCTAATTACTTGACTTTAAGAGCCTCTGGCTGGTATTAGACACTATTTATCTCAGTCAGAATGGACATTTTATTTTACACACAGCTGTTTTAGCTGTAAATGTTTATTATTATGTGTTTGTGATGGGTTTACTGAGGACAGCAATAAATGATTTCAAACCTGGATGCAACAATAATACTGTAAAGAACACACAATAAGCAATGAACATATATTGCTCATATAATATGATGTACAATTATTTTAAATTCCAAGTCAAACTTGTTTATTTTTTTCTTTACTGCAGTTGGATATTTTATTCATGTACCGTAAGACCTTTACATTCAACCGCACTGGCTTTTAAAAGCTAGAATTTGGTTGAAAAGCTTCAATTTATTGTAGGATTATACAAACAGGCTCAAATATATGCATATGTCTACACTGATATTACATATTGTTTAATGTCTAGTAGCTTCTCCTAAATGACTTTTTCCAGATAAATTCTAAAGCGTTAACTTAGTTGGGTGTTTTGAGTGAAATTTCAGTTGAATAAAGTTCAACATCTGTGTCAAAGTTCAGGTTACAGAATGTTAAGAATTCTTCCATTAGTTTCACATATTTTTATTTTTATGCTTTTACTCTGAAGTAGGTGACGACTGTTTAGGCAACAGTAAATCCCATTCTCTCTCCCCCCCAATAACTTAATTTCGAGCAAAAACTAAGAGAACCAAAATAGACAGCAGAGAACAATAAGATTAATACAATATAATTCTTTCAATATACTGTAAAACTTATAAAAGCTTAACAAAACCTATAGGTGTGTGAAAACCTACATTTGGTGAAAACTATTGATTAAACTATTTATTCTTCATTCTGTGAAGTTACTCACACCAGGTAGAGGATCCAGAAACTTTACTTAATTAAGAGTGGCAATACTTCATGATGAAGTTACTCAAGTAAAATTAAAATGTACTGTGCAGTCAATAAACTCCTAAAAGTATTTTTTTCCCAAAAAGTTACTCAGGTGAATGTAACTAGTTACGACCCGACTCTGCTCACCAATCATGAACCTCACATGCTGAAATTGTGAAAAGTATTCTGAGGAATCTCAGCACAAATAAACATGATAACTAATTACAGAACCATCTGCACAAACACAAACTGACTTTCTAATCTTTTTCATTTTTTGTCTCCATGCAGCTGCAGCAGTCGTGTGTAACGACCAAGAAGAGATACCGTTCCGTCTCACATTTCTGGTAATTATCGAGGTGTTGCTGGCCTTTGTTTGTCGTTCCTCACTTTCCGTTTGCATTGACGGCAGTCGGTGAGTCAAAGCCGAAAACAGAGTCTTTGTGACCACCGTTGCCCCGGGTGCGTCTGTGAACACATCTGTCCGGTGGATGCTGTTCAGTAATCATTCATTTTAATAAAGAATATCTGCTAATATTGTTTCAGGTTTACAGAGTTTCAGCAGCAGTAAAATCTCTGCTCACTGGACCCAGACTCCCAGTTATTTCCCCAGATACCAGACAGTCTTTAAGGGAGGCTAAGTGGGTTATTGTTCACCCACTTCTTCCAGAGGGAAGCGGGAGCTGAGGCCGCTGTTGATGAGGACACTGCAGTGAGTTTAATTGTTGTCATGTAATGGGACCAGTGACCTCCCCAGGCGAAACAATATTCAAGCAGAAGTTATGATTCTAAAAAATCTTGCTATCCTGTGTGTATCTTAACCACAGACGGATCGACAAGAATCTGGGCCTCTGGGCTGGAGCCAGTTTTGATGCCCTATTCTACTAATGTAAACTGAAATAAATAAATAGATAATCCTAAACATGAATTGATGCATGGTAGATTGAATACATTCCCTGAGCCATAGCTCTATATTGTTTCCAAAAATTTATTACAACCTATTTAGGTCATTTTAACAAAGAACAGCTGAAAAGGTACTGGGTTTATCAACTGCAGTAGCAATTTAGCTCCAACTCCTCCCCTTGTTATTCATATTTTCTTTGCACGAAATTTTGAATAAACATTCATGTTGTTTCTACATATCATCTCTGATGTCCGCTGGACTTTGGGTTGCGCTGTGTCTGTTGTTTGGGATTCCCCTCCGTAATTTCCCCTTGGAAAGCGAGGAGGAGAATCTGCGCTTTCTGATTTGTTACCTGTTCGAGGCAAAAAATTGTGTTGTGTGAACTATTGCATCAGGCAGTCAGATATGCCCGTCTTTTCTATTTAAATTTAATGATTACTGAAGGGGAATATAGGATACAGACTTCATAATCTGCACTCTTTTGGTTGAATGCAGTATTTATTTCCACTTTGGCTTTATGTTGTTTAGTTTTTATTCAAGTACATTTTTTGTTAATGGAGACTAAGAATCTATTTTATTTTTGTTTTTGGTTGCTTTGTTTATTTTGTTTATCAGTTCCAGTGTTTAGTGTTCTTTTGAAAATAAAGTGTATCTATCTTTGCCGCAAAATCGCATGTATTATTACGTATTTCCATTAAATCAGTGTAAAAAGGTCTTCAAACAATATTATCGTTTATCGCAATAATTTTTGAGACAATTAATCGCTCAGCAAAATCTGTTATCGCAACAGGCCTAATCCCTCGTTATTCTGCACTCCGTCCTTCAAGCTTCATGAAGATTCCCTCCACCTCAGACTGTTGAAAAATGTTTTGCCAGCCTTTCTCCTCTGAAACAAGTCCTGCTTTTGTTCTCGGGGTGTGCACAGAAGAGTCAGAAATTAATTACACTTCCATTGCTCAGCCAGATGAAAGACTTGGGGAAAAATGTTCAGGTGCGATAAATAGGACTCTCCTTCAAATTGCAGCCCCTCGCCTGGCCTCTTCGTACGCTTGTCTTTTCATGCTGCTGATAATCACAGGTTGTCGACATCTTTTTTGCTACAACATCAGCTCTGCCAGATAATCCATTTTGACACTTCTACATTGTCTTGCATGGGCTAAAAATAGCTTTCCAGTGTTTGGATAGGAAAGGAAGTCAATCCTCATGTGCCAAAGTTATTTTAGGCTACCAACTCTGCTTGAATATTTATATTTTTGGCTGTTGATGAAAAAAGAAACCTCTAAAAAGCCAAGAAATCTTTCTGACAAAGATGTTCTTAAGTCATTTTTAGAAGTTAAATTTTGTTTCTAAAAAATTCAAATTGAACCAAATGTATGCCATAAAGCAGTGGTGTCCAAACTTACAAATTTAAATTGTTGGTGGGCCACAAAATTTACTAAGTTAAAAATGTAAAAGTTAATTTATCGTGATTTTCTTCCTGTTCTTTTTTTAGGTTTTAGGTTTACCTGCTCAACTATAAACAATTTTTATGTGATTTGTATGTCATTCAAAGGGCTTTGGACTGTTGCCTTATTAAAAGAAAAACAGACATTTTCCAAATTTTTGGAGTTTATAGTACTGATAGAGCACGATGAAAATATGTATCTGTAGCAATATAAATTAAAGGGCAGGCGATGTTAGCAAGTTAAAATGCACTGGAACAGGGAACAAACAACTTGGCAACTCATAAGGATGTGAAACGTGAAGATATTCTGTGCTGCTTATTCATTTAGAAGAAATAAAGGGAATCTAATTTTAACTGTAGTGCGTATGAATATGCCCCAAAAACATCAGAATAGATGCATTTAAAAGCTCATTTTAAGATCTAATTTAGAGAAGTTGCAGAAGATTTTTAAATACTGTGAAATTTGATCCACAAAACCATTTTCTGTATGAGAGGATGTGCAGGTGTCTGAACACTGACGTTTTGACGTAGGGGTCGGAGAAGCCGTTGGCGTCCATAGCAGCAAGGTGAGCGCAGCGTATGATGCCAACGACCAGGCAAGACTTCTGGGTGTTGTACTTGAGGGAAATCATGATCCGTCCCCGTTCCTCCAGAGACTTGTCCTCTGTCTTGTTGACCTAATAAGTAAAAAAAAAGAAAAAAAAAAGAAAAAGAAAAACAAGCAGTTTTTGTCATTAACATGAGATGTTTTAGGGACATTTTTCTAACAGATCAGGTGCAAATGATCATCATCCTGCGTGAACCGCTGACTTAAAGGCCATGTTCACACTGCAGGTTTTGATGCTCAATAATGATTTTTTTCTTTTTGAAATCCAAAGTTTTACTTGGATGGCTGTTCACCCAAATTAAATGCAACCACAGTTAGACGTCTGTATCCTACAAGTTACACAGTAAATTTCGCAGTGTTAAATATGCTGTGTTAAAATTGATTGACTCTTTCAGAGCTAATACAACAACAGACTGAGTATAATGCCACCTAGTGTTGGTGTAAATTTCCAGAGTGTATTCACGTCGTGTCAATTTGACTCTGACAAGCTCCGCCCACCTCCTCCTCTCAAACCAACAAGTCTAACCGTTGTGTGGACGCCATTTTTCTCCTGCTTGAACGACTGCGGTAAGTTTCTTTTTATAAGATAATAATACAATTTGAATTGTTTTATAAGAATATTTTATTTGTTTCCCGGTATATGAGTGGGCTAGATATCTAAATACTGAGTTTTATACGGCTAACCTGACCGAGTGAATGCCTAGCTTAAAATGTCCGCCTAAAATCCGCGTCCAAGCCATATAGCATAGATATTTGTTTCATTTATTATTTATTTAGTTATTTTTTGCAATGCAACATAAATTAACCGTAAGCGATGCTAATAGTCCAGTTTCATAGTTGACACTGAATTTGGCGCGAGTGATTTTTTTTTCCGTGCCCAGCATCATAGCTCTACTGTAAACCTTGCGTGACTCCGCCATTAACCGTTGCTAGTGCTAACAGACAAGGCGAAAAGAAGCGAGGCAGTTGAATTAACTGTTCTAGTTACTGAAGGAAATGGCATTTATTAATTGTCTAACTTGGATAAGAGTGCAAAGAAGTCAAATTAATTTGCGCCCAAGCCATTATTGTGTAAACTATAATCATTATTTTCTATGAAAACGATGTAATGTGAGCTGTATTGGTTTGTGAAGCAGTTGGCACGTTTCATAAACTGAAAGCATTCCAGTACTAAAGATGAATGACTGAGGAATTATGTGCTGCAGAAACCATGTTGATTAAAACAAGACTTGGCGAGCTGCAAAAATTTGTCCGACTAACGGAGCCGAATCTGAAGGAGTTTTTGACAGCAGGTAAGACACTGGGAGCTTTACACAGGAAGCTCTGAGGCGCTTGTAATGTTACTTGACATTGTTTATTCAAAAGTAATGTTCCAGAATTTATGTGCACATGTGAGTATTAGAGCAACATAACCTCATAATTGTGGTTTAGACAAGCATTTGTCTTTTTCTCTAGCATTTGCAAAATTTGGCGTGCCAGCTGTAACAGAGGGCGTGAAGGTTGTTGACAGTTCAGGGACTGAGTTGGATGAAGATGTTAAGGATCCCTCTGCTAACCATCAAATATGAAACTGGTTGTTATATTTGTAATTCATTTTAGTATTTAATAAGCTTGCTATTTCATTGTGATTACTGTTTTTTGTCTTTCATCTGCTTTCTTATGGTTAGAATTTGTCTCCATGATGGAATCGCCTGAGGAATCTCAGCCAAGCTCATTCTTGTTTTTGTAAGTTGAAAGATTTTCTTATATTTACTAGCATCATCCGAAGAAGGATCTTGTCAACAAGGGCTTGGAGGACCAGCTGCTAGACGAGACACCAAGTTTGTTCCAGAGACTGTCCTGAGTGAAGAAGAGTGCAAGGAAGCCATCGCACTGATTAAGCATTCAGCTGATGAGGACACAATCAAGAAGAAGATGAAGCTCACATTTGACTTCCGGCGCAACATGGTCCTTGACCCCCAACGGTCAAGCAACATACTCTCTGTCTTTCCACGTTTCAAAGATGTCAAAGGCTTGGTGATTATTTATTTTGATAATTTTACAGTCATGTAAAAATAGTGTATTTTTGTGACAAGTCAAAATGAATACAGTTAAAGTGGCTGGGAAATGTTTTAATCTTTACTATCTACATCCTAGGTGGAGCAGGATTTTGTCCTGATGTTTGGAGAAGATGTGTCTGGCAAGTTTCTGGAAAAATGGACGACCACGTTCAAGAGAAAGATCATCCAACAATGCAGGGAGCTTCCAACCACCAGTGACCTTGAAGAACTTCTCCTGGCAGCTGATACTCCTGAGGATAGCACTGAAGTGGATGATGACATGAGTAAGGATGACTTTCAACAATATGTAGAATTCAAATATTGTGTGAGCTTCACTTAGTGATGTACACATAATTTAAATTGTGTAGTCACTAGGTTTTGATGGTCAATTCAACATCAAATGTTTCTTATCACAGGTTGGGACAGTGACCTCTCATCGATTTTGCTGCTGCTACACCTGATTCCCCCCTCTGCCTTGGGTCGTAAGAGACCAGGGAAGATGTCTGCCTCCCAAGCAGAGAAGCGTCTTGTGGTCTTCAAGAAGGTTTGTATTTGTTGCAAATTTTATTTTATGTTATACTCGAGGTTGTTTCACTGGGAGAATTTCAGTTTTACGGTGATATCACATAGTTAAATGCTGTTTTTCCATATATCTGTTTTTTGTGGAACATTGCAGCTTTGTAATTATATTGTTCTTTTCTTTTTTCCCCCCACAGATAGGAACCAACATCCAAGAACATCTTGATGCCATCACGACGAGCACACAACCCTATCTCCACCAGTTCTTCATCATCCTTGACAAGAATGCCATTGCTTGCAGGTCAACATCCTCTCTTGGTGCTTTTGATGAACTGTTTAAGGCACATTACGTGTTTGCCACAACATACATGTTCATGGCTACTTGGATGGAAAAACTCTTTGCCTTAAATGTACTCTGTCAACTTTGAGCCGTCAATGGGATGTACACCATGTGATGTTACTGTGACAAAAGTTAACAGTGGATATTAAAATCTGCTTTAATTCAATAAATAAGTTAAATGCATTTCTGTGGTAATGTGATTTTTATTCAGTTGTACATTTCACTCTACAAAAGTGTAAAAAGAGCACTTCATATTTATCTGTGCAGAGTTGTTTTTTCACAGCTAAAGAGTAAGTTATCTACACAGTGGAGTGTCAGTTTAACACTCATAGGAGTTATATGAGCCTCCAGTGTAAAACTCTCAATAACTCGATGCAGTGTTAAATAACATGAGAACCAGAGTAGTTTTTTCACCATTATGGAGTAACTCATTAACTCTGATTAGAATCATATTTACTCTTATCAGAGTTATTTGACTAGGAGTGTTAAGTTTTATTAACACTGCACAGTGTTAGCCAGTGTAAATTTTACTCGATTTAGAGTTAAATTTAACTCTGAAAATGTAACACTGTTGAAAGAGTAACATTAACACCAATTCCGATAGGGAACATATAGACTCGGAAACAGTGTTAAATTCAACTCTATAGGTGTTGCTTTAACACTGCCAAATTTACTGTGTAGAAGTCATGCAACCGCGCTCCGTTTACAGGAGTCCAAGCCAAAGACTGCATCCGACATGTCGGCACTGCTTGCTTCATGTCCGGATTTACTACGTTCTTCTGGTGGAGAATTATGACGCATGTCTCACATTACTGACATAAAAGTTGAATGAAATGCAACACAACTGTTTGGACTGCAGACGCTTATGTAAAAGTTAGTTGTTTCATGCAATTGAACATTAAACATGGTTGAAAAGAAAACGGTTGATACTGAAGGTAGGAAATGTTGATAGAAAGGTATGAAATGACAGTGAGTGACTATAAAATTATGCAGAAAACAGATTGTTCAGACAAAGATATTTATTAGAAAACAGAAAAGTATCTGTTTAAAGAAATATCCACAGAAGTGTAGCTGACGCCTCAGTTCAACAGGTGTTAAAAAGGTCAGAATATTTTATATATCCTGGGGAAAATGTCTAATTACTAATTGCTAACTAATTGCTATCTTGACATTTGTGGGTCTTGAATATCACCCAATCAGTGATAGACTGACTGATGCCGTTTCAAGTGCTGAAGATGAGTCAACAACCAATCAAAATAAATTTCCTCCATTTTAAAATAAAAAATGCATATTGTGGAAAATTAACCTGTTTAATATGAGCATTATTTTTCCATGTATTCCCATCCTTTAATCAGTATAGAAGATAACAGATTAACATGAACATGGCTTTTTTTAAATGAATGTTTTTTAGCTAAGGATCAGTTTTGTCCCTGAAGAGGACTGTAATATCAAACTGGCTGCTTCTCTGATACACGTCTGTATTAGTCACGCCGCATACCCACAATCCCACTGACAACGCTGACATGCGTCCACAGATGGCATGCAGCTTGGAAAGTTCACATGAGGCACGGAAGAGAACGAGATTTAAAATTAGTTGCAAAGTTTAATTTTTTCAGCACAATGGCGACCGTGATGCGACCGACACCGTGGAAGTCCACACACCAATTGATCTGTGTTTGATTTTTAAAACACAGAAAGGAAAAACGTGGGGTTATTATGCTTTTAACATAATACATTCATTGATTTTCACATTCAAATCAATTCGATTTAAGTTTATTTTGAGGCTCAAGCTAAATCAAGTAGAAAATAATGTGTGTTTGACATTTTCAAAACAAAAACAATGCTATGTAGATTTAATTTTACCTTTTACAGTCCTTGGCAAGCTCTAAACGCTCTACGGAGAAAAATACATACTTCACAGAATAAAAATTACAGTCATGCAGCCCCTAAACGGGATCCGATTTATTTTTTTCTCTCTCTGCAATGATCACTGACTTAGAAATGTAATTTGCGAGCACTACTATGGCAGCTGCTGATGGTGTGAATATGCGCAGGGTTTTCCTTTACCTCAGCTCTTTTAAGAAGAGCAACATATTATTACAGAATAAGGAAGTTTATATCAGCGGGGAAAATGCGCAGCAGCTTAACAATTTCAGGCTTATCAAGAGCAGCTTGGAAGTGAATGGGGCTGGTCTGAACTGTGGCCATTCAGGGTTTGATTTCTTTCACTTTCAAATTGTTATGCATTAAAATGATCCTTTCTACTTCATATGTGCAATATAATTTATGATAAAATGTATTTAGTGTGACACTGGAAAAATGGTAATCTTAACTTAGCAGTTCCAAACAAATTTTAATTAATCTGGAAACTTATGAGCTTTTTTCTGCAGCCAGACTATTTTATATTCTTTAAAATTGGTCTTGATCTATACTTCTTCATTCTTTATGACTTCTGCAGGGGCCTTTTTGCTTCTTTATTTGGAACTTTTATAGATTATTTGACTAATTTTGAGTCCATTATTTGTAACTGATGTATATAGATATATAGCGCAACAACAACAAAAAAAAGAAGTGTTAAGTGTTAAAACAAATATCAACAACAGATAAAAAATAAATAAAAAAAGAAGGAAACATTTACAGCAGCCACACTGAAAACCTGTCCCAAATTTATTTGGTAAATTTGAGTTTTAAGACAATATTAGCCTGATAGAGCATTAAAAAATAAATAAATAAAAATTGGAGTATTAAAATTATAAGATTGGAATTAGAATTCTAAGAATAAAGTCAGAATAATTTTAAGAGAAAAAAAAAAAAAAAAGTCAAATTTCTGAGAGGAAACAGTAAAAATGTTAATATTTTTTTCCCCCAAAGATTAAAACCAAAATTCTGAGGAAAATGAATTCTTTTTTTCAATTACCCTAATCATGTTACATAGATTTTGCTTATAAAATCTCCTTATGAACTGAAAACCACAACAAACAGAACAATAAGTTTGGAGAAAGAAAAACGCTGAAATGAATAAGTAGCGAGCTTGGTGAGAAGCACACAGACGTTTCTGTCCACAGCCGTTTGTAGGAGACGTTGCTCAGCAGCGCGTCCTGTGGCGCTCACAACAGGGTACTAATCAGAGACCTCCAGGGAACCGACTCTCTCCACATGAATCACAGATGACTTTTACAAGACGTCTCCCTGGACCAGTGGGCTCGCCATCTATCTCATCTGGCATGCCAACATGTTTCAGCCGCAGCCTCGGTTTACTGTCAGAGCCGCTTAGCCTCACTTTTCTCCTGAGGAGTTTCCACATTAAAGATTTCCCTCTGGTGCTTCAAACTGTTTAGTTTTCTTTAACAGGAGACACTGAGATGAGAACAAACTATGAATGTGCAAGCGGAGACGTTCCTGGAACTTGACGGGTATTCCTGAAAATCACGTTACCTTTGACTAGCAGCTTCAAGGGTTATTATGAAGTTACCCATTCTAGACCTTTAAGGGGGCCTTTTATACAAATTTCACATTTTTCTTTTTCCATTTGGGTCTCTGCTGCTTCTAAAAAAATTTAAAAGTAAAAAAAACCCAAAACATATATTTTGGCAATAACTTGATGTTTTTTAGTTACTGGAAAATGAGCAGTTTGAAAACCTCCCCATCTTCTATGGGCGTTGCAGCATCACCAAGCAACTCAACACTGGCGTTACCTATCAGCAACAACAAAAAGAACATTTTCGACTTTTGAAACCTGGATATTTTGATGTATTTTCTAGGAAATTTTTTAGATTAATCTCAAAACGTGAGTTATTTTTTTCCTAAGAATCGTTTTACTTTTCAAACTAAAAATTTCCAAATTTTTGTAGAAAATTTGAAATTAATCTGAAAATTTCAAAATTTGTTCGCCCAAATATGAATGTTTTCAAATTCCCTTGTTTCTTCTAGAAAATCTTAGAATTTCTTGTCAGATATTTACTCTTTTTTTTTCTTTGTCGATGAAGGCTGTAACACTGTGGACAGTGTTTTTTTGGAGTTGGGAAGGTTTTACATCGTCAGATGTTTTACATCGTCAGATCTAAAACCTGACAATGTACTCTTACAAATAACATTTTTGTTATTTGTAAGAGTGAGGTACATGCGCAATGGAGAGTGAGATGGAGCCACGGAAACATGAAACTAGTATTCTGAAATGTATCCACTCTGGAAAAACATTTTTAAAAAAATCATAATTTTTGTTCTTCCAAGATGCTGAATCCGTGTGAACGTACTCCACCTAAAATTGTCCCTGAGTGGGTGAGACTTAAAGGACATTTCCAACCCCATAATGACTCTTCTCTTCCAGTTTCCACTAATCCACTCCAGCATAACCGCGCTGCCATGCTGCTCTGTTTGCTTTACATTTCCCAGCCACTTGTGCTGTGGTCTGGAGGCAAACTCAATTAAGATCGGATGGAGGATGTTTATTAATTGAATTAAGCGCAGAGTATAACCGGACACCTTTAATGCAACCCTTAACATCAGTCTGATTGAAAGCAGTTAAATAGCTTTTTAATACAGTGAAACATACATAAACTCTAATTCACTCTCTCACTAATCTGTGTTCACTGTGTTTGCTCTCTTTATGGGATGCTCAGTTGAGAGAGAGGCTTTTAACACAGAAAGCCATTTCCAGCTCCAAACGGTCCATTAGAATGCATTTAAATTTTTATTTTTAATGGTCCAACAATTAGACAAGATGATGTCTATCACAGCTGCGAGACAGACATTTCTGTAAAAATGTAAAAATAAGCAAAACAGTCAAATTCTGTTTTGCTTATTTTTTGAATAAACTAAAAAATACAGCATGAAGCATGACGTCAAAACTTTTGTTATGCAGAATCAAGTCCCGCTCCGTAACCACCTGCAGTTACATGTGAAATCCCTACAAATGCCAAATCTGGCTTCACGTCAGACTTTGACTGAGCAGGATTGATGCTTTCAAGGGTAAAGAACGCAGAGAAGAAGGTGGCAATGCAAAAACTCTCCTTCAACATAATTAGGTTATGTTGTCAGGACGATGAATGTCAGAGCTTTTAGAGAGTCATTGCCTGTCAGAAAGTTACATTAAGGGCAAAAATCAACAAAGTGAATCAATAGCATTGTTATCAAACTGCTTCTAGAAACAAAACCAAAGTCATTATGTTTACACCTAATGAAGAACCATCTGGAATCAGCAAACTGCTTCAGTTATTAAAGATGGAAACCAGAGATCAGGCCCCAAGTCAGGATGTAGTGATGAACTCTGACCTGAGCCACATAAAGATAGTTACAAAGTCGGCCTTCTATCTCCTGAATGACATTATCTTTAGTGACATTGATTATTGTAATAGTTTCTTTACAATTCAAAAGAAAAAAAAATCAGATAGTTTCAGCTGACCCAGTATGATAAATACGACTAAAATCCCACCTGTTTAGAGTTGCCTTTGATTCTTGACCAACATATTCAATGTGTATTGAAGATTTTAATGGTTGCACTTGACAAAATGTAATGTATTTCACAACTGTTGGCCATATGATGTGTTTAGGACATTGCGTGGAAATATTGCAGCAATATTCCCACGTAAAGTTTGGGTGGACATTGGTCTTCCAAATGAACAATTTTTACACAGTGGCTTAAGAACAACAAAGTCAATGTTTTGCAGTGGCCACCACAAATTTCTGATCGCATTCCTCGAAAAAGTAATGGACAAAACCAAAAAGGTGTGTGTGAGCGAGGTAGCCCGCAAACCTGGCCCAATTCCACTGGTTCTGTTAAGACAAATTGGCCAAAACCCCAGGATACTAATGTGAGAAGCTTGTGGAAAGAATCCCAAAACGTTTGACTCAAAATTTAATAAACTGGAATTAAATTTGTCATTTTGTTGTGCAATGCTTCTTTCTGACTCGTTCCTGAGCTGAACGCTCCAGTCAAAGTGCTCCACTGTTGGGCCGAATCCATCAATGAGACAGACACTGCGAGCTGCTGTGTGAGATGATTAAATGGCCGGTCCCAACCGACATCCGGCGCTGTGACAGCCCTCCTTATCCCACTGCCCTGAGCGTTTACTATTCCTGTAACCAGGAGATGTCACAGCTTGGTTTTACCTGTGAGTGTTACAGCAGCAAACTGGATCAAGAGAACTTCAGAAGAAGCAGAAACAACTGGATTTAAAATTAAATAATGGACTTATTGGTGTGAGTTTAGGAGAAAAATTGCTGTTTTCCTTCTAAACCACGTTTAAGAATTAAGAGCAGAAGGTCAGCCACATAACTCGTTGATGTTTTAATGCATTTTTTATAATCAGATTAACAATACTTTAAATGTCTGTTTTTTTGCCCAAATGTGACCTATATGTGACTTTTTCCCTGGCAGTCTAAGCAGCCCAATTACAACCTTTTCAACCCCCGAAAATGTGATTTGTAACTTCCATATTTGGAACTAAATAGTATCCGATTCTTTTCAAAGTGAATGGAGTCTGAGCAAGCAAGTCACATTTTATTCAACTTTTGCATCACTGATGTAAAAACGTGCATCATGATTCTGCTCCAGAAAAAGCCAACCGTGGATAATCCTGATGTAAATAATGGCTAAAAATCATAATTATGAAATTTCTGAGAGGTTAGTGAAGTGCATCACATCCAAACAAATTTCTCTACAGAAGCTACACATGTTGCTGTGTTTACTTTTGGCCAGCTGCCTTCGACTTGCTATGATTTTGTGATGATACCGTCAGCTCTCATTGGCGAATTAACTTTAAAATCGATCCATAACAAAGTGATGTCCATTACTACTCCGTAAACAGAGCGCTGCTGTGTGACATCAACGTTCTTCTGCGCATGCCTAAACCGCTCACACAGAAGTGTGACTGTGGTCAGGTTTAATTCAGTATGAACAAAAAGCAATAAAAAAAAAAAAAAAAAAAAAAAAAACTGAGCATCAGGACCTGCTGTGTGAATCTAGCTTATGGTCTCCACAACCTCTATCAAGGTAAACTTGCTATTTCAACCATTAAAATGGGCAATTCTAAGTGTTTTTAGTATCGACAGAAACTTTGATAAAATTTTTTAACAATTTATTTAAAAATATAACTATTTGCTAAGTTTTCATAAAATAACTTTAATATAAGCAAAGATAATTGATCTTTGATACTAAAACCATAAAAAACAAAAAAGGAAGGATCAATCAGTAGCACACTGCAGTACGTTGTAGTATTTGATTATTTGATCAAAACCTTTATGTTTATTCTTGTGGAAACGAGCAATGTGGAAAAATCCAGCTTTGTGTTCAGCAGAGAACCAGGATCTCGGTAGTAAATTACAAGTTTACACAGATTGAAGAGCAGATTAAATAGTAGAAAGATTCAGAGAATTAGCACCGAAGTGTCAAAGCTGGGGAAAATAATTAGCATGGTTGTGATCTGTAGGCTGTCAGACAGAAACAACTCTGTGGTGGAAACACAGCATTTCTTAAAATTTCACAAAAGATCATGCCAAAATTAAAAAAACATTTTCAGCTCATTTTAATAAAACATTTTCTGAGGATGAATCAGTTTCAGACTCACTGAGGTGAAAATTACATCTGCTCGTTGATCCAGTGAATGAAAATATTTTCTGCAAACAAACCTTTAAACCCTCAGGAGTGTTTCAGAGTGTTTGAAAGTTAGCAGTGCATGATTTGGTATGGGAATGAATGAAGGTACAGTGAGGCTGCACAGCTGTGAAGGTGCCATTAATACTGAATAACAACAGCAGCTTTCATATCCACACGCTGCCACTATGATGATGTATGTTGAGAAAGAGACTCATTAATCAGACGTCTTCCTCCATGAATAACACACATTTCCTTCTGCAGCGAAAGTGTTCAGGTAAAGACCCACCTGCAGTCCAAACCCAACAAAACATTGCTTTCTGCTCTGTTTCGTTTTTACTAATTCGTTGAGATTACTGGTCATATAGAAATCCTTAGGGATGATCTGAGGCAGCACCAGATGAGCTGCAATGAGGTCCTGATTTACAGTCTGGGAATAAATGAGCTGATATTAGCGTTGGCTCATTTAACACAGAAAATGAACGACAAGCTAAAACCGCTTCACTTGATCAGCAATTACAGAAACCAAATGTTTGACACGTGCAGCTACGCTGCAAAACGTTGACAACCTACAAGGATCCAACGGTCGTTAGCCTGCATCACCAGGTTCAGGTCGTTCATGATTTTCAAGCCCACCATGTTTTTGATCTTCATCATTACCATGAAAGTAATGGCAAAGTCTTTCCCAAACCATGATCCCCAGACAAAATGCTATTACTAAATCTAAAGCATTCTGAATTTTTGGATTCATGTTTTCAACATTCATTCAATAGATTCAGCTCAATCTTATTCCTTGCCCCCATGAGGGTTTCCGCAATTTATGGGCGCGACTTCAACCGGAACCGCCATTGGTTTACATGTTAGCAACTCGCTAACAAGGTTTCGTCAGAAGTCTGAGGCTATAAAATAAGTGGGAATAGCAGCTATCACATCTTAGTACATGTTTTACTGTAGAACAGTTATTGTAGAACACACAGTTACATACAGTTATTGCTGGGTAGGACGGTGACTTGAAGAAGCAGCTGCAAATAACCTGCATTAGCATAGTGAGCTACTTCATTAACTCAGTTGCTAAAGAGATGCAAGTTTTCTTCCGCTGGCTTTTTGTCCACACAATGAAACAAAAACACAAAAAGCATTTTGGGTTCTCTCTTCAAGTTTTGAATTTTTAAGCCAAATTCTGTTTTGTTTTCTTATCTGTTGGTAGATCACTACCAACAGATAAACTACTGCTTATCACACAAATACTGCCTTTTTGTTTTGGGAGCACGTTCAGTACACACCTGTTGCTGCCACAAATGAAATTTAGTCTGATCATTAGAGTACAGTCACTTATGATCAAGTTTTACTTAATATTGTACAATAACCGAAAAGAGAGAACATAACGTCTGTCATGATATAGATTAACAAAAAAATCCTACAAATTACAGTGAGGTACTGATACTTCCGGAGGGCGCTGGAAGTAGGACCATTGACCATTCTTACAGTAATCCTCCCAGGAATAAGGTCAATATTGGTTCTACATAATTTGCTAGAAATCACATTCTCTTTTTGTCTAAGGATGTTTTCACATCCCGTATTATAGTAGACTCAGTTTGATTGGACCAAAATTGCAACGTTTGTTACATTTTCAGCTGCTGCGCTTTGCTTTCACACTGTACTGAATTTATTCAGATTGTATGAGGTGTGCATACTCATAATGTAATCAAACTCTGATTTAGACCAAAAAAGTAAATGCATTGTGCGGTTCCAAGGTATTTGCGAATGCCAAGTGGACCGGAGGCTGCTCCAAAAGCAGGACATAGACTATAGCACAGGGTATTCTGGGTAAATACAACCAAAACAAACAAGTGTCTAGTGCTCGCAGGAAAATTTTCTTGTGTGTGTTTTTTTTATTAAATTACAAAAGGCAAAAGAGAAATCCTCCAACAGGTAAAAACTGACACCGCTCCATTTTTGTTTACATTTTGATGAAGTTGCATTCATTGTCTTCTTCAGAGGTTTTCATGTCGTTCCCTACATTATCTCATGGTGCAGTGTTACCACAGGTGAGGAGATAAATGGACTTTTCAGAGCTTTTGGTTGGTTTGACACAGTGCAGTGTGAAAGAAAAACGCACCAGCTGAAAATGTTACAAATGTTGCGACTTTGGTCCTCAATCTACCCAACCATCAGATGTAAAAACTCTGAAGAGGTTAGTACCAAAATATATTAAAGACCTGCATCAACCTTCCAGACTTCTCAGGTGTTCTGGTTTTGGTCTCCTCTGCATCACCAGGACTGCTGAGACACTGAGTTCCTTTAAATCCAGGCATAAAGTCCACCTGTTTAGAGCTGCCTTTGTTCAAAATAACTGGAAATGACACATTTGGACTTTTGACAAAATGTAATGTTTGTTTCATAATGGGTTATTTTGTTATGTTTTTATGATGTAAAGCACTTTGAAATGACTTGTTGTGACCGGGACCAGCAGGTCGTCACTGACTGTAGAATCTCTATGATCTATCAGTTCAGGCCTGGGCTCTGCCGGTTTGTGCTACTTTAAAACGTTTAAAAAAAATCCATCATTTCTACACATTTATGTTTTTTTTTTAGACTTTCAAACACAATAAAATCTAGTTAATTCAATACGTTGAAAAATATTTTCTGTTTACTGCTGACTGAAGTAAAAAACTAAAACCAACAAAACATTATCTTTTTTGATTGAAGGGAACTGAACTGTGAATTTTGTGTCCTGCTACGCCTCTGTCTCTGATGTAAGGTTAAACAGTTTTGTCAGGTTATTACAGCTGGCATCATAAACAAAAACTAAACAGTTTTATTTTTTTTCTTGAAAACATTTTGTCCACTGCTGAGCTTTGATTTAGCTGTCTTCTTTGTGAACTATGGCAGCGTTTGACTGACGCGTCCAATAACTGGTTGCAGAATAATGAACCTTTTTCCACCGTTCTGTCAGGGAACAGCGAGAAAACAATGATTACAGCTTGTCTTATTTGTTACTTTTACTGCCAAGACGCTTCGATCACTGCAGTTCTATTCATCGATTTTGAGAGTGAAGTTTTCAGAAAACATCACTGCTAAGCAGCTTGCTAGAGGAAAGTGTAAATTCAGACATTATTAATCATTTTATGCACTTTTTGCCACTATATGGAGTATCTGGGCCATTTTAGACAGAAAGAAAGGAGTCAATTTTCACCAAAAACATTAAGGACATTTTCAGAAAAAAAGAAGAAAATACTCAGTTTCAAAGGTCAGATTTTTAAAAAATGTTTTCTGGTGAAAATGTGCTCTTTTTATGAAGAGTCAAAAGCTAGAAAATACTCAGAAATTTTTACATTAATCTCAGAAGTTTTGTTGAAAGAAACTTGCAAATTTCTGAGTTTCAAAAGTCACAAATTTGCTAGAAAAAAAACCCTCGAAAGTTTCTGAGTTTCAAAGGCTGAAAATCTTTGACTTTTGAAACTCAAAAATGTCTTATTTTTTTGTCAAAAAATCCTGAGATTATTTTAAAAATTTCAGAATTTCTGGGTGGATTTGTACTCTTCTTTTTTTCTTATCTACAATGGCCCTAAAACGCTGTTGTACCACTGATCAAGTCAAAATGTTTTTATGTTATTAAAGTCAGACCATTTCAGTACTGGTCCACGTGTGGGACATTTTGTCCCATCAGCTGGAAAACCCAAAAAATATTTTAGAAAGAAGATAAATTAATGCTGTCATGCACACTCCTAACCAACTGGACTCATTTTCAGAATCCAGTGTTAGTTTCAAGAAGGCTGGTTAGTAGAAAGAGAAATGGAGGCGCTCTATATCCCACCAGGACCTAATTTAAACCACAGCAGATTAAAGCACCAGGTAGTGAGCCAATAAGTGGGGTGCAGGAGTGGATTATGTGTTGTGAGAGCACCAGAGTGGAGTGGAGTCATTGAACTGTGATTGAATACCCTTATGAAACTGCCCACACGGTTTGTAATTAATGCAGTGTAATGCTGGATCATCTGTGTCTAAAGAACGGCCCACTGAGCCCAGTGCTGCAAAACAACCATAACAGATCTAAGGCATGTTCAACTGAACTGGGAAGTGATGTTTTAAAACCAAAAATAAGTCTTGGTGAAACATTATGTCTGAAAGATTTATCTGTAAAATACATTTTTCAGATTAATATATAGTCTGAATACTGCACTGCAACAACAAACAAGTATTTTTTGTCTACTTTCTGTTGCAAATATCTTAATATATTTGAAATAAAACAAAACTGACATTAGAAGCTTTTTACCCATAAGAAATTCTAGTTTTAGTTTTTATCAATAATAGATTATTAGATTTTTCACCTATAACATGGAAAAATGTCTTGTTACAAGTGAAATAATGTGTCAGTGGAACTAGTACTTTTTAAAAATTAGTATTAAGGAATTATTGAGCTAAATCAAGATTTTAAATTTAGCTAAAAAGTTGCATATAAGTTATATATTTGCACTAAAAACTAGATCAAAAATACCCAGTACGGTTTTGTGATGTTGCAGCGTGCTAATTTCTGTTCCGATAAGATATTTTGTTAGGCTTAATTATGTTAGTAGTCTACCGGGCCCAAAAAAAAAAAAAAAAAAAAAAACCCCAAACAAACAAAAAAAGAAGTTGCCAGCAAAGTCACACTCTTATTTCATTGGACAGCCTTTAGATTTCATTACAGCACACATTCACTGTGTTGTTGTGTCAATAAGTTTCTTAGAACTTTTCCTGCTCAACCAACAGGAATGCAGGAGGTAATTTTTGGAGGCAAATCAACAACAAAAAATGTCTTTTCCAGCAGCCATTGTACAGTGAATACAGCAGTAAAACCAGCTGCCCGAATGAGCAGGAGATCCACTTTGGTTGCTAGGTAACAGGCTGGGCTTGGCTGAGGTTGCTTGGCAACTTAACATTCCAGAGGATATTTAAACTGTTAGTTTTGCAGACACCAAAAAACATGAACTTATTGTCAAAAAAAACTGCTGGGTGGGTTTTTAGCACTGGCATTGTTCATAGAATAAGTTCAGATCCAAATGGAAGCACAAAAATCATGAAAAATATTCATTTTGCATAACTGGTCACCTTTAGACGTCTTGATGTTTAAAGAGCTTTAAAAATCAAGAAATAAATCAATATTTGAGATATTGTTTTATTTCCCATGTCCAATATAACAGCACAAACTTCCCCCAGTAACACATCCAAGCTTTGGGTTGTACACTTACTGGCAACTGTTTCTCCAGGCAGTTGTTGAAGTTTTTGACTTGGTTGGGCTTCAGCTTCTTGAGGGGAATCCGCGTTTCCCCAATAAACTCGTTGTGGCGAAATTTGTCCTCATCACACACTGAGATCCTGAGAGACCAGAAAATATTGAGGAAAAGGTGAATACAGTGAAGCTCAGATTCATGCTTTGCAGTGAAACGAATCGCTTTGTCAGACCCAATCAGGGTGACAGGAAATGATGGGATAATTATACATGTAAATTGTGCAGTAAGACTCACTGATTTTTTTTGATGAGAAGTCATTTCGTTTGGATGGAAAAATCTTCCTGATTATGTAAAGTAAACATTTAAGATCAAATCAATTATTCATCTCTTTCTGCGCTCTTCTCCTTCACACGATGCTTGAATCAAATCACTCTGTCAGATATTCAACTTAACAGATTTGTGTTTTGAGACACTTTAGAAAAAAACACAATACTAATCTTTAATACATGACTGTATACTTAAAAAAATGTTTATTAGTTAGATAGAAATCAGGAACCAGGAAAGGTTCCAACACTAATCCACCAGCAGGGGGTCGACTAACTTGATAAGGAAGGTTAATCTCTGCCTCCCTGCCCTTTAGAACTACTACATCAAAAGTAATAGAATAGTAGTTCTAAACATTACTGTCAGAAAAGATATTATGCACTTAAATATGAATATACACAAGATTTTCTCATTTTATGAATATTTGTCTGGATATTCTATGAAAACAGGAAACTGAGACATTGGTTTGAGATCTTGGTTTAGGTGGTATAAAATTGAGAAACTGTTGAGTTTTGCTAACTCAGTTGCTGATTTTGTCCAGATTAGACAAAATGTTCAGTCAGAAAGCATGCAGATCATAAATGTCAGTTTCTGCATCAAATCACGGATGGAGAATGTCAACAAAAAGACTCAAAATCATGTAATGTGAATTTTTGCATGTATTTTCTTAATTAAAGTCATATTTGCATGTTCATGTTGTATTTTTCTGTTTGTCTCATTGGTTCGTTTGGCTAAGTGAGCTTTCAAAGTTAGCATAAAAGGGCTAAAGTGATGAACAAAATATTAGATCTATTAGTGCATTAGTGGAAGTGTAACTTGAGAATCACTGGAGCAGGAATATTTCTCTCTCTTTTTGTAAAAACTATTTACATCTTGGAGCCTTAAATTGTAACTTCTGTTTCCTGCTCTTAGCTGAATGCAGCAAAACTGGGAGTGATCTTCTCTGACCAGCACATCTGACACCAACAATGTCACATTCAAAGTTTATTAAATCCAATCTAAAATGTCTCAGTCTGAGTTTGAACTTCTTCACCTCGTCCAGATGCCCGGATGCATCGACTTCCTGCCGTGTGATCAGCTGATTTTTCATTTGTCTCGACAAGCTATTGAAACTATCGGTGAGTTTGAACTGAAACGAAAAGAGTTGACAAGAAGTATATCCTAAAAAACTATTGATCAACACAACTTTAGCAGAGTAGAAGAGACTCTGGTTGCTAAAACTATAAAAGTTTTAATTCAGGTAGAAATCACTCAGAGGTAAAAGATGAACAGTAAGCTTCTGGTTTCCCTTTTCAGCCTGGGATCTATATTCCTCTTCAGCGTTTTATTAAAGTTTTAATGGAAACCAATAATCGGAGCTCTCAGCAGATCTACAGTGTGTCTCCAATAAATGCAGAGAGCAATCCCTGTGTAAGGCCTCCCTGCCCTGACATGACGTGATTCACACTCCTCAGACTCGTGTAGATGAATAGTTTGTTTCAAGTGCTTTTCTCTGCAAAATGAGCAGCTGTATGAAGAAAATGCCCCATGGCATAATGTAACACGACCACAGGTTGCGTTGGATGTTGAGCAATCAGACGTTCAATATCAATAATAGTACTGATAATAGCGGGAAGGGGTGGTATTGAAATCATGTTCCAATTTGCAGGAATAAATGAGTTGTGCTATTTGGGAACGTGGAGTGCAGTCCACTGGAATGGCTGACAAGATCACGCCTCACGCATGCTGATGCTTCAGGTCTTGTTGTGATTCGGAGCAGCAACATTTCAGTTGATTCTGATGCAGAGCAACACCAAATCATCGGTGACACACACTAATGTGTTTGCAGGGCGCTGATGAGAGCGGTGGTCAATCACTGAGGGACAGAAACTACATCGGCTGCCCAAATACAACAGACTGCCTCTGTCTGACCAAACACTGACTTCTACAGCTGGAACAAAAAAGGCATAAATTAATATGAATTAATAACTAATGAACTGAAAAGTTGAAAGGCTCTAAAACTGAGCACAACTTCTGAATTGAATGGCAACTTTTCTTTGTTTATTTCCTTTCAAACAATTAAAATTTCAACAAAACAAACCCGAAAGGAAAAAGGAAATGGAACTTTAAGAATGTCCCCAAAAAATAAATAAATAAAAGATCTGCAAAATAAAAAGTAAAAGAGCTTGAAAGAGAGCAGAAAGATGCATTGGCGAATCCTGAATTTACATGCAATTTTTTTAAAGAAAAAATTAAATTCTATGCTGTGCTGTTGCACTTTAGGGAAGAATTTTTTTTTTCATCATTTACAGTTTATTTGAAGTTTTTCTAATGTATTACTAATATTATAGAAATAATATTATAAAGTGTTGAAATGAAAGCATTTAATTAATCCCTAATGTAATTGTTAGTTGCAGCCCTAATATATTTGTGAATGTGTGTGTGCATATCTACTCTATTGGATATTTTGTCGTTTTTACTGAATTATCTCAAATCAATCATGAGAAAACAAATTATTACGTTTATTTATCATTTATTTTTGTCAAACCAATATTTAAGCTCATTGATTCCTTTTCTGACAATTTCCAAGAGCTGCTTTAATGCTTGCCCAGGACGAAACAGGGTTGCATCATCTGCAAAAGTTTTCATTTTCATTTTCACGTTGTAATTGTTAGCTGCATGTTTGTCTCACTATGTGACCCGACTCTGGTCAAAATATCGCAGGACTTTATGCGTCCAACAGAAGAGATATATTTAGACCAACTACCAACGTACTTATCTGTACTCGCTCCATCTAAAACAAAAACTCTGCATATGGTTGCATAATCTTCCTCCACCACTTGGTTGCACGCTGTTAACACTTTGGTGCAAAGAAAGGAGCCAGTGGAGGTGAAGTAACACTTTAATTATATAAATGTGCCATAATTTTCACAGGGTGTTTAATGTTTTTGGCTTCCAAGTCTTTCCTTATGTGTCATCACTGAAAATAAAGACAATAACAATAATAATAATACACATTTAAGCCTCCCACTTGAGTATGAAAGTAAAAATATTCTGCTTATTTTGATTTAGATCTTGCAGAAACAAACAGGAACGTTTCCCATTTATGGACCTAGCGGTCAGTCGTGAAGTAAACACTGGAAAATTGTTATTTATCCTGAGGGGCAAGAAGAATATTTATAGAAGAAACATAAAAACGTTTTATTCTAGGCTTTCCTACCTTCATCTGTCATCTTTAACTCTTTATTTTTTAAAACCTTTGTTCTTCTTAGACTTCCTGCATTTAGGCTTTTCTATTATCTCCTCAGTTCCTGTGATTTTCTTTAATTATGCCACTTTACCTCTCTTCCTTCTGACTTGTTTAATCTGATTCTCTCCTTTCTGTCTCTTTTCTTCATTCTCGTCTCTTCCTTCCTAATTTAATTCTTGTGATTTACTTGAATTTTTCTCCTTCTTTACTGTAATTTCTGATCATTTCTCCCCTTTACTTCTCTTCTAAACTTCCATTTTTTACCCACTAATCCCATTTGTTTTCTTTTTTTTTCCAAATATTCTGTACTTTTGCCTTTTCTGTGATATTCATCACCATCGTCATTTTGACGCTGAGCGTACCTGAGAGTTTTGCGGACCATATCCTCGTCGGTGATGCCGTAGTAGGTCAGGGTCTCGTTCCAGACGGGGTTGAGTGTGTTGTGCAGGGTCTTGGTTCTGAGTTTATTCGCCTGAAACACAAATCACATCCTCCACTTAATGCTCATGATTGAATACTGGTTCGCCTGACAGCTAAGGAGAGCTCATCCCCAGAGTTATTGAAATGCTGCCAATATTTATTTCTTTAACTTCCAGAAAACGTTTCACAGGTTTCTTGCATGACGTCTTGCAATGTGCATGCAAATATAATCCCACTGCTGCCTTGCAAAAGTATTAATACTTGTGTTCAAAACTAATGGGGGAATACAGGCAAAGTCCAAAATGAAAAGCCAGTGGAATTGGCCTGAATGAAATTAATGCTATCATATGTAGATAACACTTTTCTTCTCTAATCAAAGGCTTCTCTAAAAGGCTGTTGTGAAGTTTTTATATTATTTTTCATTAATTGTGGGTTGTGTTTAATTGAAAAGCCTATGATGTTGCTTGTGATTCACTCCAGCTAAAGACAGTTGGTTTACACTAAAATCAATTGTGTGAAACTGGAATACTGGAAGAACGATTTATCTTAGTCTGCAGGATTGTTGATGATTTTGATGAAGACAGTTGAGAGAAAGTCATGCTTCTTGCTTATTGTTTTTATGTGCTCATCATGTGAAGCCCAACCCTGGTCCTCAAGGTGCAATGCTCTGTGTGTTTTAAGTGTTGCCTTGCTTCAGCTCAGGTGATTTCAATGAACAGGTGTTTCAGCCAAATCAGGTGTTTTACAGCAGGGAAATATCAAAGCCTTGTTCCTTAAATTTACACAACAAATAAAGAAGTTATTGATGGCTCAGAGCTTTAACACAATCTTAACATGAAAAAACAGCAAGGTGGTAAATAAAAAGAATAATTTATATCTGGAGTAAGAAGCCAGTTTTGGACATCCACCAGCAGTTCAAAAGGGTGATGCTACAAATGAACAACTGGTGTCATGATCGTTTCAGCAGAGGAGGCTAAAAAGGTGCTGCTCTATGGCCAATTACGACAGTACTTTCCCTTTGACTTTCAGATCTCTGCTCTAACCAGCTGTAATTTTAAAAGCCCCTTACGTCTGAGACGGGCGCTGCAGTGGTGAAGCTAAAAAGAGACGTGTGGGAGGTCTGATGTGCAGGTGCACTCTAAAGAGAGATCCTCCTGGATGACTGAGGAGCAACACAAATACACAATCCGACACTTTTAAACACCATAATGGCTCCTGAAAGCAACTTTCACTTAAATCCAATAAACCCAGGGATTGATATAATTATGTTTTCATGGATGCTCTTAATATGTTCTAAAGTAGAAAAAACACAGTGCCAGTCTGCTCCATGGCTTTAAGGTTTTTATGACACTACTGGCTTTTATTGGGTGTTAACTTTTTCACTAAAGTCAAGGTTTTTAAGCCCTAGCTAAGAGCCAAGAGCCAGAACTTTAAGGCTTCGTTTTGATTAATTAATTACAAAGAATTACTTGCTTTTTTTGTTACACTCAAAAGCTGACACCTTGGAAATTTATGTTTCTGGTACACTCATAAATCAGACACTCAAGCAACATTTATAAACAGTTGTAAGTTGTGCTAAAAGGAGCTAACCTATCATGAAGCTAGCCTGAAAACGCATCTCAATGCTAAACATAGAGCAGCGCACACAACCCCAATGCTAAAGTCCACAGTCTACATTTCTAAAGAGGGATTTGTTCACATTTGTTCCATGCATGATCAGCACTTGAAAGCTGAATGGGTACTAATATCTTGCACCAATCTGATGGCTTAATAACTTAAATAAAAGACGGAAAAAACAAACAATTAATACATTTGATGTTGAGCTCATATGTGTAGTGATTTAATACTTTAGCAGCAAATATTTAATACTTTAGCAGCAAATATTTCAAAATATTTCAATATTTTGAAATTGAAAATATCCCTTTTTTTTTTGGTAGCTTTTGATTAAAATATGATTAATGAATTACAGACCATGCAGTTAACGCAATTAAAAACTTCAATGGAGTCCCACCACCAGCTTTAATGTTACCTGTCAGTGCAGCGTAATCTGGAATAATTACAAGCATTTCATTGTTTGATTGTGGTTTCTGAAGTGATGAAGCTGTGATCCGGCTTCGCAGCAGAGCGTGAAACGTCACTTCTCATTAGGACGCAAACAGAACTTATGACCTCTTGAGCTGGCCATTAATGAGGCTCTTCGACCGAGCCTAATGACTATTTTGAGGGGATGTTGACAGAAAGAAGACGGCATTGTGTTTTGCCGGCAGAATGTGCAAAGGCCCCCGTGAGGCCTCATACTGAGACAGGAGACAAATCCAAGTGGCAACAGGCCGTCATGGAGAGGTTTATTCGACTTACTGGTCCAAGAATCCATGACAACTCAAATTTATTCAAGTTAAGCTGAAAGGAGCTTGGTTGGCATTAGTGGTGACACCCACTAGAACACAGAGAAATACCCGGAAACGCCCCACAATAAATTGAAACAAACGAGAGAGAAAATAAAAACACCTGTCCTTCAAACTATCAGGACCCTAAAAATAATTGCTTTCATGTCAGAAACTGTAGGAAGGAGCATTAATATGAGCTTGGGAAGTTAATTTCCAAGCTCTGGGTGCTGACACTGTTGCCATGACACCACCTCACAGAAGATGCACCACTTTATCAGCAGGGAAAGGAAAGGAGAGCAGCAGCAGAGAGCCACACTAAAACTGTACATCTTGACCTTCAGCATTTCAGCAAATGGCAGAAACTATTAGTGCATTTGTAAGAACAAGGGCGTTTTTAAAGCATCCTCTCATTTTTTCTCTTCATACATGCAGGAAGCAGCGCTTCCAGAAAGTAGATGCACTATTAAGTCAGTGTTTGGCTGAGTGGTGGTGGCTCCTAGAGGATAATTACTGTTTGTTTCAAGCTAACCTTTGACTCATTCTAACTGTGCATTTCTGGTTTGAATGATTACAGCTGCTATGAGTCTAAAAGGACATGAAATTGCTGTCAGAAAGCTGCTTGACCTGAAACAGCAGCACATTTCCAGAAACAGAGCCTCATTCAGAAGAATCTAACAAGAAAACTGAGGATCAATCGCTGCCCTTAACGAGACAATATGTCCTCAAAGAGCTGGTGTAGGGAAGCCAAATATGTAATGCATATTTCATTTTTCAGGTCCAGTTATTAACATTGACCATTCTTTTTTTTAGGATGGAATGATTAGAGGAGGGTTTCACAAACAGCATTAGCTTCTGGCAAAGGAGCCCCCCCTTTTCTAAACCCTCAAAATTTGAAGAGAATGTCTTTTTCTCATTTTTATTCATTACTCCATAATTATCACATTCATTTAGCGTAACAGCTGCCTCGTACTTTCTGATTTTAAATAGATACGGGTTCTTCTCAGAAACTTTCCATTTTGCGCTTACTAAACAAGCATGAGGTGCGCAGCATCTTGATAAAAGTGGAAATGGGAAATAATCTTTTATGATTAAAAATGTATTAGATTAATTTGTAAAAATTTTACCTTCTTTTTCTTATTTTCCCTTCAACTTGCTGAGCCCTCCAAAGCGCCCCCTGGTGGTCCCCACTTTTAAAAACACTGGATTTGTGGTAAATTTACTAATGTGTGCTGACAATCATGATCTATTTCAACTCTAAAATATAAAACATAAATTATACAGTTTTCAAAATAAAATTATTATATTTAGTTATATTGAGTCAAACATAATTAATTCTATATTTAATATATTATTATTTTTATTTATTTCCAGTTTTGAACAATGAATGACATTCAAATAATTATTTCACAAATTATTAATTGTAATTTGGTACTTTTTGCTCTCTATAGAATCCAAGCCTTTAATCACAAAGTCTAATGCAAACTGTGGAATGCAGTGGAGAGACGAGTCTGGTGAGGGATTTTATCAAATAATTCCTTGAGAAATTAAATTGCATTTCTTAAAAAAAACATTTTCTTTTTGGAAGAATGAAGTTGTTAAAATGTGTGGTGAATAAACACAGCAACCTTCTCTCGTGAATCTCAGAGATCCTTCCCGTAAGACGGGAGATAATCACAGATGATGTATACAGTTGGCAGATTTCCGCCTTAACCTCAAGAGATTAAATCAGAGGATCTGTTTAATTCAAAGCAGCAGAAGACAGACTTGTTTGTCGGGGAATAATTGCACAACAGCTTCATTAAAAAGCTCTTTTTGAATAGATTAATTCCTGATATTCCCATCTATCTTTGCATCCTTGCTAATTATTAGTTTTGGGCACCTCTGGAAAATGAGCTGTGACACCTCAAAGCCCCCCATCAGTGTCAGGACACATGGAGCAACCCAGGGTTTATTTAAATTAGATGTGCCGTCAAAAACACTATGTTCTGCTTGCTGCTTCTGAGCAGAATGCTGCCTGGAAAACTCACAGTGACACAAACTCCTGTAGGCAACAATAAAGGGTGACAGACATGATGAGCATTTCACTCTGCTTGCAGAGAGCTAACAGTCTGCTTTTAAAGTGTTCCTCTATCTTTGTTTGCAGCTGAAACCTGAGGTGCACAGAAAGATAATTTGACTTTGAACATGACCTATTGCTTCCATGAACAGGTTGGGATAGATCCACGAATCATACCATAAACATGTTCATTATGTTGTCTACGCAAAATTATTTCTAGATAATGAGATTTTAGTCTGCTTGGTTTCAGAATGGGCTTTTTTTGGCTCTCCTGTCACTTTAAATCCAAATCAGCTGGTGCTGGCCACACCCCCAACTCAATGTTTACACTCGCATGTGAAAATGGTTACAAACAGATGTACAGTTATATAACCGTTCATTCTTGAAAAGCATAAGTGGACCCTCCTGCACAATCAGCACGAATGTAATGATGTCAAGGTCTTAAGTTTCTAGGGAACTTGGTAGAAAAACAGGCCCCACAGCATCACACATCCTCTGCCAAACCAAGCACTCCCATAATGCTTTGCTTTACACCAGACCCACCTGGATTGTTTACTTTACTTCCACATATCCCACATAATTTACGTTTTGTGACGGCACAACATCACACCCGCTGAAAAATGTTATATTTTCAATGTGAAATTTTGCTACTTCATCTTGAGTATTTGTGGGATAGAAACCCACTGATAAGGAAATAATCTTACACATCCAGATATTTGACTTTCGACACATGATACATGATACAAATAACTGCAAAGCTCAAATCAATGGTGGGACATAGAAAAGCTTGAGAGGAAGAGGAGATGTGAGTCAGGTAGACGGATAATCACACATCTTTGGCTTTCAATAAGCTGCTTTGTGGATTTGAATCATTTTAGGATCTCTTGTGTCAGGATTAACAGAGTCGTCAAAGACTGCTGTCTGGTGCAATAAAAGTGAGACAATTCGCTGTCCCTAATAAAACAACCACTGAGTCATCTCAACTGTTTATGTCTACACGAGCAGATTTAGTCAGTTTCACTATTTTTCTGGCAGAAGAACCAAAGTTTATATTAGAGAATATTTAACAGTTTCTGCTAAAAGTTAAATCTTTTCTGCAGTGTCAACTTTTGAGGTTGTAATGTTCAACACATGTTCTCCCAGTTCATCCATGTATAATACACATCTTCATCTGTGTATGTATACTAGTAATAGCTAAGGAGACGTATACCAAGCTTATTCAGCCAAACAGAACGTGTTTCACTCCGAACAACAAAAACGGACTGGGCATAAAGAAGAACCTCTGACTGATCGCCAAGCATCTATCTTTAACACAAAGTTTCTCAAAAAAAAAAAACACTGATTGAAGAAAACTGTGATGATAGAGGACATACAGTCAATAACAGTGACGACACTCACCTTGCTGGCGCCAGGCAGTAGGTGCAGTTTGACATAAGGGTCTGAGAGTCCATTGTGGTCCATCGGTTTGAGCCCCTACAGAGGCAGAACAGAAAGCTGTTGAGGAATTTATGCATATTTATATCCCACATAATGGGAAAAGGAAGACTGGAGTTCTGTGTTGATTACAAATGTGTGCAAAACTTTGTAGATATTCTGCTAATGTAAAAAAACACCCACAATTTTGCAATTGCAGTGTTTCTATTAAATAAAAAATGCAATTCAAATGATGTGAATATGTTTGTTGAGTTGACATGTCATTAAAAAACACGCCACACCATCATCCTGCTACCACTTCCTGTCGTCTTGTTTGTTGTTTCCACCAGTAGTGACATGTGGTTGTTGATCACACGACTTGTGTAATTTAAAAAAAAAGTTTCTATTGCAGTTTTGCAAAATAATCTTTTTTTGATACAGTCAAAAAAACCACCTCATCTTTTTGCAAAAAACATTTGATAAAAAATTTTGGAGTTGGCATGTTTCCGTTAAATAATTTTATTTTCAGAATTCCGGTTTGGTCAATGAAAAGGCAGCAAAAAAAGATCAACAAAAGGATGTATTTTCCTCTCAGAACAGCAATATGCATGTCAATGTATGTAGCAGGTAATTTTATCATTTGGAGACTATAGTCATGAGCACATCATGTGCTATTTATGGATCTGAGAGGCTAGGGTTGGAAATCCTGCGTATAAAGACCCTGGATGGCTTCCAGAAACTCTGAGGGGAATAAGGGAGCAAACTTAAACAGGTTTAACTTTCCCTTTAGGAGCAAATCAATAAAACTCCAGCCGAGGTGAGGATGTAAAGGTCAACCATACAACAACCATAATGGGGCAGGAACCGACTGGGTGAAGTGAAAGACCCTGCAGGGTTGCAGAGGGAGCTCTTTAGAGTGACAACATGTTTCCAGAAGATTTCAGGTCTCTGAATGTTTAATCACAATTTTGCAGTTATTTTCTTGCAAAGGAGTGAACATAAATTTCAATGTACTTTACAGGGATTTATGTGTCACATTTATAATCATGCCCTCAAATAAGGAAACATTGAAATCTGTTTTTAGACCATAAAATTGCACAAGTTGCCATTTGCAGAATATTGACAAAGTTTTGCGCACATTTGCAAGGGAAACTCAGCTTTTATTGATACATTTTATGACTTACAGTAGCTGTATTTCCATTGACATTAAAATTGCACAAACTGAAATTGAAAATTTTTTTAATAGAAACTAATTTAAAAAAAACACAATTTTTGATCATTTCTTTTTTGTGCAAGGATTTGATGAATCAAAATTAGTGTATTTCACAAAACTGCAATGGAAACTCTTTTTTCGCATCACACGAGTCGTTATCAACAACCAAATATTACTATTGGCAGAAGAGATGAAAAAGGCAACTTATGACTTATTGCGTGAACAAACTCATTCAAGTATGATTTCCACTGTGTTACTTATTTAACTGCAATTGCAAAATCAAAATATTTTTTTCAACATTAGTGGAATATCTACAAAGTTTTGCAGACATTTGTAATGGGAATGGAGTTATTGCTGGGTCAGCGATGTTTCTTGCATGTGCAAAAATCTTTTATCATCTTGTAAAGCGTTTGTTGTGTTAGAAATTCATGTTTCCATTACATCCCAACTGTAAATTAATAGTATTATTTTTTGTCAGTCTTACCTCTGAAACTAGAAAATGCTTTCAGAGTGATTATTTCTGTAACTAAAAGGACCTTTGAAATGCAGAATTGCTGAACTTCTTTCTAAATGCGAGTTCTGGAGGTGATTTAACATGTTCACAGGATTTTAATCTGTGACGGTTGACATTTCAAAAAGAGCTGAAGAGTTCACTTCATGTTTCTACAGCTGCTGAATTTGCCAGTTTTATTATGCACAACTATTAAAAATAAAAACTAGTAAAAACCCTGAGTCCAACTATAATTTATTCATAAACACTGAGTACACAGAGAGCCATTCTGTAAAGGTAGGGTGAGAATTTAGTTTCTCTTTTGTTCGATGACGGTGTTTGTTGTGGCTTGGGAGGAACCATCAGTTTGATTTATTGGTGGTTTAAAGAGAATCAGTGTGAAATCATTTTGGCCTTTAATGCTAGAACTTTCTGTTATTTTGCAATATTTCTTTCACAATCCTAGTTCTAATATTAAAAAGATGAAGTGGCATCATGCTAGCTTCTTTATTAGGAACAGCTACTTGTTTACCAAAATAGGAAATTAACCAGTCATATGGCAGCAACTCAATGCAGTTTGATGTTCAAACTGAGATGTTTTGGTGAAAAACTTTCACGCAGATTTTTATGATAGATTTACTGTACTCAGCTGGAAGTAACTATAACCACTATTGGTGTTATGTGGTCATAGTGTTCAGTTCTTATTAGTATATCTGAGTAGAAGCATCTATGTGGCTTTGTAAGTTAGTTGTAGGCTCTGGTAAAGGTTTGTACCTTTACCAGAGCCTAGATGTACTTTATCTAGTTTATTTCTGCACATTGGTGCAAAATGTTGAGTCATAATTCACAGAAAAGGCCCAACAGAGCAGCTGCAGTTTGGCTATAAGGGCTACAGTTCAAACCACAGCATGTGCTAGAAATTTAATCTGTGCTCAGAACAAAGTTATATCAATATTACACATTACCATGAGCGTTTCAGAAAAGAGAGTGTCGGGATTTCTCGCCTCTGCAGTGACCTTAACATACGCTGCAGGGATTTGGTCAAAATAAGACTAGTGTAGAGTCAGCCGATGGGGCTGGTGGCGGTTAATGAGAAATCAGAGGGATGTCTTATCACTCTACCAGATGAGTCATCCACTCAGCGTTCTGCTATTCATCCCTGCAAGTCATCTGCAGCCCGACCTCAGGAACAGCCTGGATATGTAACAGATGTCAACAATCACTAGAAACCCTCTGCTCGCTGCTGCCTCGCTACATGTTTCTATTCCTATAAAGTGCTTGGATGTGAACAGCATTGCTTTCACGTTTTAAATAAATCCACAGGAAATCTGTTATATAATAAACCTTTAGGTTTTATGTTCAATCATTCTTTCTTTTTTTTTAAATAAAGAAATACAATAGCAACGTTTTAACAAACCATGTTACGAGTCTACTCTATAAAAGTAAATCCACACTAAGTAGGAAAAATAAAATAAAGCAGATTAAACGTGATCATGAAAACAGATTTTGTCATTTATTTTATTTATGACTCATTAAATAGGAAGCATTGCTAATTGACTAAAACAAGTATGATAACTGCACTTCAATGGGGTTACCAAGAAAAATCTGACTGTCAATAAGGACAACAGTTTGACAGGAACCTTTCACTACTTTGAATAATTGAGCTTATTGTACTGTTTGATAATTAGGATCAACTGGAATACAAGTATGATTGAATTGAAATGACTTTTCAATGACATTTGTTGTGAGCAAATGATGACAATATTTGTCAATCATCACGTTAAAAAGTCTCAGGAAATTGACGAGAGTGGAGTTAAAAGAAGGGATTTTAAGACAGAAAATCAAGTTGATTTGCAGCAATGATATCTAGGTCAGATAATGTGCAAGAGATTAATAAAATACATTTCATTGTCATAAACATAATCTCTTATTTGTTCCACTCCCACCAATAAATTAGAAACATGAATGTTCTGAGTTTTATCTACTGAATTTCATCTACAGGTTTTGAAACAGTTCTGGTTACTCAGAAATCTGTTTCCATCATATATAATTTAAGTGTTTTGTTTTGACTTTTCTGTTGAGAGCAGGTGAAATTTGTGATTAAACAGGCACTTATTGAGAAGCAATGCACTGTGGGTGAGAGCTGTTTATTATCTGCCAGTCTATTTGTGAATATGAGCGCATCACTTCTCAATTTGAAGAAATTGATTCACAAAACAAATTATTATTTCAATGCTGTGCTCTTCCCAGACTCTGCAGAAGCTGAATACGACACAAACAGTTGAAATGAAGAAATGAATAAGGGTTCAGCTAAAGGTTACAAACGTACAACGGCAACCAATTCACCGTCTGAGTAAACAGCCATCATGGCCGCTACGTTTCTACGAAGTTATTGTTTTTCTCAGTGAAGCCAAATTGAAAAAAAGAGAGAAAAAAAATTAAAACAAATGTGGTATACGTATTTGTCCACAGACTGAATGTAACAGTTCGCCTCTCAGCGCAGCACTCAGCAGAAATTACTCACAGCGAAATGACACACTCTACTTCCTCTCCAATAAGGAAATACTGTTTTACATTCCATCTACGCAAATAGAAACAAAGTGACAATGATTTCTTTAGCTGGATCTCATAAATATGTCTACATTTTCTCTGATGGTTTCAGATTATTTTCATATTCTGCTTCAGAAGAAAATATTGACTGTTCAGACAAAGGAGAATGTATTATGAAAACCAAGTTAGAAGAATAACCAGCTGAAGATAAACTTTCTCTGGGTATCTTTTGATATGATTTGGATGCATCATTGAGATAGAGTAAACTATATTTAATAACCTGTCACTCTCCATACTGATTCTATTAGTTTATATATAGATTTTGCAGTAACACTTGTGGCTTAAATGCTGTGAATAACTACTAAGATCAATAAAGGTTGCTCTGAAGGATAGTTTTCTGTTGAAACGTTATTTTGAGACCAAAACTGTACATAGCAAGGTATAGTTTAGTAATTCTTGTTTATCAGGCTTTTTGCAAACATTTTTTCTACTTTCACCTCCCAACCTTTGACTCACAAAGCAAATGGCACAAGTGAGGCCATCGCAAAAGCACACCCATAAAATGCAACTGATGCCACTGATTTGCATGCTTTTATCATCAGGTCACAGAAGATCTGTGCCCATCAGCATATTTGGGTTGATGTGTACAGTAAACGGGGTTCAAAGCAAGGCTGCAAAGTGAAATATTTGATCCCTATCTATTTACTAAGAATCTCACATAGCAATAAATACACAGGAGATAATTCACAATAACATATTGTCCAGAAAACTCCTCAGGTGACTTCAGGTCTCAACTAAGACTCCTTGTTGACCTACTCTGCATCTCGTGTCTTCTGGCAAGTTTTCTCTCTCTCTCTCTCAAATATATCTATATATCTATATCTATATCTATATCTATATATATATATATATATATATATATATATATATATATATATATATATATATATATATATATAGATATATATAGATATATAGATATATATATATCTATAGATATATATATATATATATATCTATATATATATATATATATATCGATATATATATATATATATATATATATAAAATTTCTGTAGCGCTGAAATGTTAATTTTGTTGTTGTTTTGCGTTTTTCGCCTTAAATGAGCAGCAGCTCCATGAGAGGTGATTGGGGAGGTAAGAGTGGCGCTTTCATCTGCTGCTATTGTTGCCTTCAGCAAACACCTGAACTGCCACCGAGATGGAAGACATTACACCAGGTTGGCCCGCGATGAACAGTCGCACTGCTGATTGCACGAGGACGCCGTGAATACTCTGTTGATCATAATTACTGGGGGTTGGAGGGAAAATGACCCCTGCAAAAGGCAGATGGGAGTGGATCCACACCTTCTATCTCAGGCGTGTTCTTTCATAACAGCTCGGCTGAATAGCAGCCCGACATAAACGCTGCAAAATGAAGTTGTGCTCTTTTTCTGGGAAGAAATAATTACCACCACCATCATCCTCATCATCATCATTCAGCTGAAGTTGTAGCGTGGCGTGAAGATAGGCGGAGAGAGAACGCCGATCTTTTTGACTTTAACTGAAGTATAAGAGTTTTCTCTGTAGGTGCAGCTCCAACTTTTCTTGCGACCGACACTGGAGTCGATTTTCAGCTTTTACAGATATGAAATTGAACCCGCCCCCTCCAGTTAATTAGCTGCTAAAGACTCTGTGATTATTCCAAGCATGCAGCTAGCTGCTGTCACATTTTAGATTTATGCAAATCTATTTGATAAAAGCAGGTAGTCTGTGGCAAACAGTGATGTAGAATCGGAGGTTCACCGCATGACTGAAATTGAAGTCTGACAGTCTAGGTGTCTGAGTTGATATGATCTCAAAATATCAAAGCGCATTCAACAATTTTAGACAGTATTTAATATTTTCACCAGGAAAAAAACCTAAAACTACTGCACTGTTAATGAATTTGAGTAATATTTTAAATGGTGTACCTTTTGGGCTGCAACCTATAATTGATATAGTGATTGCTTTATGATGGATGGATTCTGCAAACTTTTCAGTTAACTACTTAAGCCTTTTTATACAGAATAACAAATACATTAATAGTTGCAAATAATTCAATTGTTTTTAATAAATGAGAAAAACATTTATTTTAAGCAATAAAACATTTGCTAAAGCAAAAAAAATAGTTTTACCAACATGTGAAAAGCTCAGTTGTTTCCACTTGACTTGCTGTCAAAACAGTGTGGAGACGATCTGTTGATTATTTTTTATTTATTAACCGAGTAAAAACTGAATAGCCAACGGTAGTTAACAGGATACTTTTTTTTATTTTCACATAATCTGCAAAAGGCAGATGGGAGTGGATCCACACCTTCTATCCCACTATTCCATTTGAATTAGAACATAGTTACAGGCAATGGAGGGGTTTTTCATCTTATTTATTTTATTCACCAAATTGACTTGTGTTTTGAATCTGTATACTCCAGTTAACGATTAATTGATTTCTAAATTAGTTGACAATTATTTGAATAATCAGTTCATTACAATTAATCCTATTAATCACAGTGCAATTAATGGTTTCAGCCCGACATATTTTGATCTCAATTGAACACAAACACATCCACTGAGGTCTTTCATTTGTGGCTTTAAGTTGTTGGAAGCCTTTAAATTGAATAAATTATTGTTTACTTACAAACGTAAACTGAGAGCGTCGTATTGACATCAAACTGTGTGAAGTGGAAGTAAATGAAACTGAAGAAATGCTAAGTAATAGCAAGAGTTAGGACTGATCTGGTCCAGTGTTGGTATCAGGCCCAGTTCTGACATAATTCTTGGATCAGACATCAGTAAATAAATACATACATTTTCATATATTTGTATGCATCTATTGTAAGCTGAGCTCTAACTTTCCACAGTTCAAGAAAGTGAATTTATGCACACATTAATGGACATGTGGAGATTCACATCTGTAAAAACACAATTAAACTGGAAAACAGAAGAAGTAAACAAGAACAGAAGATGCTGACTTTTGACCCTGAAGGAGTTTGTAAACTTTGCTATTAAGCTCATTATACTAGAAAGTCTTTACACGTATTGTACCATTTATTTAGTGACTACTGTTCAACTCAGTGTTCTGGGCCAAAATGTGCTGTTAGAGGTAGTTTCTAATCCTTATTTTAAAATCCAGATATCATCTTAAGACCCGATGACTGATGTAATCCCGACTTAAGTCCCTCACTTTGGAAACCACTAAACCAGACTTTGCTTTGTAGAATATGCATTGCAGATTTCAGAAGGACAGAGTCCCAACTGCAATCCGCAAACAACGGTTTGATAAATCAGATATCTTTATAAAATAAAGATTCAAATAAGCCTAAATTGAACTTGACATCAGTGCTAATGATGACTGAATGTGAGCCTGTCACACAAAGCAATAAATCAATCGCAAGATAAATTAAAACTAGCTTGATTGTTTCCATTAGCATGTTGATTATTTTTCTCATTTCTGTCTCTTTTACCAAAGGCTGGATGACAAAAGGCTTCAGTCTGGGGCAAGTCGCCACTTTCTGAATTGCAGTTATGTTTGCATAAACTTCGTAATTAATCACATTTATTCTTTCTGTTTTTTGCTGATTTATTTTGGACATCTAGAATGTCTTCAAATTCCAGTGTTAAATGTTAATTAGAAATGAAAATTCATTTACCTTTGAGATGTGATTGTTATGCTGTTACCATTATTACTTGAAAATGGTTTCAAAACAACAATATTATCGTTTATAACGCAATAAATGATAATATTGTTGATAATAAACGATTGATAATAGAAAAATTTGTTATTATGACAGGCATAATGTAAACTTTATTTTGTAATAAAGTTTAATCCGGGTTCTGGGCTCATGAAACCGACATGTTTATTTTAAGGGAATCACTTTTATCTCTTTACAGCCCTTATTTCCCACATGAGCGCATCCTGTCCATGGTGCTATCAGCCTCTTCATCGACAGGGAATGCGTCTTCATTATCATAACCGAATGGCCTGCTAACACACATGTGCAGGAAGCATCAATCATTGTTAGCAGCAGATAACCAGTTGGATGGGAGAGGAGGTTATTGATCTAAGTCAGAGGAGACTGAACCAGAGTTATGCTGAGGTGAGGGTTAAACCTTCAGAGGGCGGCTGGGTCAAGGGTCAGGCACTGGTGACTTTCTATCATTAAGAATCGATAGCAGCCAATATGGAAACTGTACAGCAGGTCTCATTAAATGCTATAGTCACTATTGTTGATATTGTCAACAAACTGATGGTTGAGAGGTTTTTAGAGGAGAGCGGTTGGAGGAAGGTGATCTATGCATTTTTAGGTTAAGTTGTTTATATTGTGTTCTGATCGGTTCAGAAGCCTGGACTTCTTCCATTTTGGTTTTCCCTCATCATTTCATTGCCCACCGTTCCTTAATGTGGTTATGTCAAGATTTTATGGAAAACATATCTGAATAAAAAACAATGATGATTTTTAGTTTTGAACAATAATAAATGGAACATTGACCAACATATATGATGTGTATTGACGATTTCACTGCTGATATTTGATGAAATGCAATGTGTTATGTTTTCATGATGTAACGCACTTTGAAATGCCTTGCTGCTAAAATGTGCTGTAAGATTAAACTTCAACCATTAAAAGTGTTCAGTTTAACACTTTTAAATTGAATTTATATATTGATCAAACTATGTCTAGCAATAAAGAAAATATTGAAATAAACGTTCTAGCTGGAACTGCACTATAAAAAAACACTACACAAACTACTATTGATTAATAATCACTGGAACATTGATCAATATATTTGTTGTATATTTGTTTCATGACATGAAATGTTTAATGCTCACTTCATAATTGGTACGATATTACGTTTTTATGATGTAAACTACTTTGAACAGCCATAATGCTTAAATGTGCATTGAAAACAAATGAAACTTTCACTAGTTCATTCCTGTGTGTTTGTGTTTGCTCTGGTCACCAAGAAAATTCAACTGCAGTAGCGACTGTTCAACCTAAAGCTGGCAGCACTGCAATGGTATCAGGCAAAAATATTGCAGAATTACATAAATTTACATGAAAACATCAAAATTTGCACAGAAACATAAGGATAGAACCCTTAAAAACCAATTCAAACCATTTACAGGGGAAAGAAAAAAGAGAAAATTTTTTGGGTTAGTTACACTTTAAACTGTGATTTAGAAAGTCCATAAAGGTATGTCTCAGGTTAGCTGTATCTGATGGCAAATTTGGTTTGGTGAAATGAGGCATTTATGAATGACTTCATAAAGAAAAAATCTCTCTGAGGTGAATACTGCAGATCCAACAAAACAGCAGCTTAGGTTTCGCAAAAGTTAATAAAACAAAGGAAAATATTAGGTTAGTATTGACTTAAAAGCATTTCGAGTGAAGAAACTCCAAACATTGAAAGGTTCAAAATGAAACTTTTACTCATATATTGCTAAGATCAGCTTGAATTGTGATTGGCAGGGAGATTTGTTTCATTGAAAAATCATATCAGTGTGTTTCTCTCTGACCTTTGAGAAAATAATTTAGGTGTTTTTCTTATAAAAGCATTTCAAGCTTTAGCACCAGACTTGATTTAACACTGGAACGGTTTCAGAAGAAAATCCCTTAAAGGTGATCTCTTATGCTTCCTTGAACGTGTTAGAATGGGACTATGGCCCAAGTCAATGTTTACACTCGCACGTCAAAATAGCTGCAAACAGATGAGTATTATACAAATGTACATCTTTGGAAAGTAGAGGTGGAGCCTCCTGCACAACCAACCAGAATACAGCAAGTTCTTTTTAGATGGTAAGTCAACAAAAAGAGAAAAAAAATACACTTGTCTTTTCCAGCAGCCATTGTACAGTGCCTACAGTTGACCAAATGTTCTGGAGCTCAGCTTGAGTTGCTAGGTAACAGTGCAGAGCCTATCAGTTGTGACTTAATAAAAAACATTCACATTTTTGTCAAAAATATCTGAGTGTTTTTTAAGAGCTTGGACTGTTTTTAGGAGCAGTTGAGAACCAAATGGAGATATAAAAACATATAAAAGGTGAATCTTGCATAATAAGTCCCTCTTATGGGACTGCTTCAAAGAAAAGCTCCACTGGCATGCTTTTAAGAGAGTAATTTTTCTAAAATAGGGATTAAGAAGGGTAAGACGTTTTAGGAATATTCTATTAATTGCTTTCTAAAGAATAAGCAAATCAAGGAAAGATGCATCCTTTCTCTCGTCTCTTTCACCTTCTCTCCTGGAGGAGCTCAGGAACAACACAGGGATAGGAGTTGGACCAATGAGAAAACACATCAGCATAATTACAACTTTGTGACTGTCTTTGTCTGAGTTTTCCTTTTCACTCTGAGCTCCCGCTGCTGCACGTCAGACGTATCAGCAGTTTGAAGCCCATCTTTCCTCCGAGTCTTTGCCAGATCTGCATACCTAGGCCAAATTTGTTTCAATCACTTTGTTGTCTTCTGCTGACATTATGTCTCCTTGTTTTTTCCGACTCGGTCGGCCTGCCAGCGTGCCTGTCCAACTGCCAGCCGCCTGCCATCTAATCTGATGTCCAGATAGTCTCTATAGGGCCTGTCTGCTCGCCCCCTGCTGTCATTTCCAACTCCGATCCCACCTGTTCAGCCTGCAGTCACTCTCAACAGTTTGATGCTTAACATTTAACATGACGCTAAGTTTGGAACCAAGCTATTAGGAAGCAGTTGGGTCAGATCTTGATGACTTTCTAAGCTTTTTTCTAGTAATTTTATTATATTATTCTCGTAATTAAAAACAATGTATTCTGGCCCCAATGCGTTGTCATACTTGCTTTACTTTCCCTGCTGCCGTTTTTTCTGTTCATTCTCCTTTTCTAGGCTACTTCTTCGACTAGGCGGCTTGTTGATTAATTTGAGCACTGCTGCCACGTAGTGACCGGAGGCTTGTTCTCAGTCAAACATGAACAAAGACAATAATAAAGAGCTTCTGCCTCTGGTCTCGCAGACCTGGTTTGAGTTTTCTGGGCAAAATCTTTTTCTTGCAATGTGTCTGAAAACTATTATACACAAACACTGCAGAGCAATGAAACTATGAAGTCTTCATAAGAGTGGATAGAAAAGCATAAAAAGTCCTGACCAGAAAGGACTTGCCCCTTGTTCCTATCAGCTCAAGTTAAATATTTCTTCATTCTTGTATCAGGTTTTTAGATTTACCAAAATAATAATCATTATTACACTTTCCAAGAAGCTTGATGCCAGGTTCTGGGACCAGCAAGTCCACAAAAAACTGGACACAAGACAATCATTTCTTTTATCAGATAATCCATCCCTTTATAAAATGACTGCAGATTAACAAAAAAAAAAAAAAAAAAAAAAAAAAAAAAAAGAGCAAACATCCAACAAACTGACGAAAAAAAACCTCACAGTGATAATCTGAAGGAGCTCAGGAGGGAGATGGCGTTGGGTCGATCAGGGAGACTGGTCGGATCAGAACTAAGGATTGATTTAGTGGAAACGGGTTGAGATCGGAGCTTAACTCAGCAGCTTACCTTTTTGTACCTGGGAACAGGAAGCTTTATTCCATCAAACACAAACCACCAACACAAACAGATGCAATGAGAGCATGCAAAAGAAAAAAAAAACGGAGAAAAGAAGGAAAGCAGGTGAGATAAAAATTGAAACAGTTCAAAGTAAAAAGATTATAGTTGCAGTGAAGTTTTTAAAAGTTCTGCCAACAAAAACAATAAAAGGACAGACATTTGCATCCACAAACTGAAACATTGTTTACAATAGGCTACCTGCTGGGTCTCATTAATATTTCAAAATGTTTTTAAATTATCTGATTATTATCATTTCCAATGAAACTGCTGGTTTATTTTTATGATATTTCTCTCATACCTTCATAAGTAGAGTAGAAGACAGTGGAGGACACTAACTAATGCTTTAGTTAGCGGTGTCCACTACAAACATTGGTTAGTTAGGGGAAGCTAATGTTAAGGCTCGAACTTCAGCTGTGTTGATACTCACCATCTGGCAATCAATTACAAACTGTTACAACATGGTACCTATCACCCTCAGCAGGCCCAAGTTTGTCCTTACACACAAACCTACCTGGTTCTGCTTCAGGGAGGGATTCTTTGGACCAGACCTGCTACTCTATAAAACTGGGCTCAGTGTCATTCTTAGTGAGTATTGCGAGCAGTTGTTGATTTTGGCTGATTGTCCATAACAGGGCTTAGTGAGAAAGCATAAAGGACACTGGGATGGATAGATAGATGTATGGATGTATGGATGAATAAACAGACAAATGAAAGTATATTTGTGGTCATTTCAGCTTGAACAGGAACTTTTTGCTTTGATCTAAACTCTGTGTCTGATCTACCAGCCTGATCTGATCCATCGGACGTCAGGCTCAACAGAACCAGCGTTAACGGCTCAGGGAGAAAATCACAATCGATTCTGCTGCGGCTCAGCTGTAGCACCTCGCTTCATCCTCTCTGCTCTGTTAGACACGTCCTCAATATTCAGAGCTAAACTGTGACAACTCCAAAAGAAGTTAAAACCTCTGGCATCATACACGTAAAAAACCACGACAAACCACCTTTTAAAGTCGTTTTCAATGTAAAGCGGTAAGAACAAAAAAACAGAGACAAAGACGCTGAATGGAAAAGATGTAAAACCTTCTGTAAGAAGCCAAGCCAGACGATGTTTTTTAGGTGTGGGCGTAGCGGGCGATAAAAGGGCAGATGGAAAGCAATGAGAGAGTTATTGTTAGTAAAGGTTGTAGAGTGGGCGGTGCAGAGCAGACAGGTCGCCGTCTTGTAATCAAACTGTCGGAAGATCTTTGATTCACAGACAGATTTACTCAGCTTGGGAAAGAAAAGCATTAGGCAAACCCATCCCAACTGTATTAGTGCTGTGCTTTAAACCAACATTAATCCACAGTTAACGGGCAGGAAGAAAATCATCTATATTTCCTCTTTTGTTTTAGGGATGATTGCTGATCTGCTGATCAGACAAAAATAGTGGAGCAAGGAAATTAAGACTTGTGGTGGGAATCTTTGACTATCTCATCAATCAGCACTGAAACATATTAAAGATCTGCTGTTGCTATCACCCTTCCAGATAGAGGTGGGCGATATAAAAAAAATGATATCACAATATATATATTTTTAAGTACTTCCATAATTATATCACAGATATTTATTTTTTGGGGGGATTTGGCCAAACAAACATTTTTTTTCCTTTTAATAATGTGTCAAAGAAAATACAACATAAATATTTAATTTGAAAAGACTTCAAGAAATAAAACGCCTGTGGTCACTTCCTGCTGATCAGAAACTTTATGTTCTCTCAACTGTAACCACATAAGAAGTGGAACATTGATCAGCATATTTGATGTGTACTGATGATTTAAACAGTGGCACTTACTGGTTTTCACAATTGCTGACTATGATGTGTTGTTAATGTTTTTATGTCATCATTGTATGAAGCACTTTTTGCTGAAATGTGCTGCACAAATAAACTTTTCGGACTGATAATGATTCGATTTGATTTTTGGGGCAGCGATTCAAACCGTCAATGATTTTTAACAACGAGGGGCTTTTTCTGTGTTGTTGTTTAGTTTAGATTTGTCCGATATCTTCATAATTCTTCACCTCATTGGATAAACGTTCTGTAGTTACGTTATCTGGGGATACAAAAACCAAATAATGGAAGTGGGCCAGTTGAATTGAAGTCTCAACATTGCTGTCTCCATAAAAGACGGCCACAAACGTCTGACCAATCACACAACACGCCTCGCAGAGCGCCGGCCAGCTCAGCTACAAATGAGTCACTGATGTTCGTCTAAAGGAGTCGCAGTAAACTGATGGATTAACATCTCAAAGTGATGAAAAGAAAGAAACAATTCAGCTTTTGTAAGTTGATATGAACTGGACTTGACCACTGAGAATCAAAACTGAGGTATGCTTTCAAACATTAGAGGATGTTTGTTGCACCAGGTTTTAAACACCAACTGGACCCAGACATCACAAACACAACCTTCCTTTCATTATAGAACAGAAAGTCATCCACATCCAAACATTAATTGCTGAAATTCAATCAAGAAGTACCAAACATGAAGAAGAGGGAATTTTTTTATTTATTTCAAAAATACTTTCTTCAACTGTATATTTGAATCGAGTTCAATACATTTAATGCCTCATTTTCACGTACTGGTATAGAACTAATATCCAGACTTTAAAGTTTTCCCTGGAGCCTGAACTGAAACATTTGGTTTCTTTTGTATTTCCATCATTACTCAGTTTGCTCCTGGGATGGATTTTTTTAGGGCAGCTGGTAATGGGTAAATTCAGTAATTTCAAATCTGTCCCAGTTGTGTGTTCATTTTTTTCCCATATTGCAGACTTCCTTAAGACTAGTAGCTTTATTAAAACCTGAAAACTTGTGAGGATCTACAGCTGCTGTTCTGGAGACCTGGGGAAATAAAGCCACCTTCAAATCTTCAGATGTCAGGGATTCAGACCAGATCAAGAAGTCCTTTATTTCAGTCATTCCAATCTACAAATCTACATTTATTTGGAGGCAGACGTCAATCACTTTATTTTTAAGACGAGATCTGACAAATGATTTAATCTCTAAATTTACTGAATTAACGTTATTACGCCCCAAGGCCTTTCCTCTGGGTCTCTAACATCCCTGTTTTTGAGTTTCTAATTGGTGCTGATTGGACGTGGAGGCAGCTGGTCAGTGTCACCAGAGCGACATCAGATCCAGCTTAAGATGCACCAGTCTTTCTCACGAACAGCCCATTCTTTCTGTCTCTCTGCCACTCTCACCCCTTTCTCTCTCTCCTCTCTAACTAGTTATAATTTTTGTTAAATAAATCTCATTTTAAGTTATCCCATGCGTTGCTTCCGTTTAATTTGTTGTGGTCCAAGAGCCAGAGTCAGTTTTTCCAAGAACCCATACATTTGGTCAGAAATTCTATAAATCTGAACCAACTCATGGCTCAAGAAAACATGTGTTTTGTTTTAGAAGTTTGTGCCTCAGCAGCGGATCGTCACGATGGCCGTGGCCAGCGACTATCGCAGTACGAAGTGGCAAGTTTGCTGGCAAGCCCGAAGACACTCGTCTGGGGAAGCTGTAGGGAAATCTGACAGCTGTTCCTGACTGAACGCCAAACTGTGGGACAGATGGACAGACAGGCCAACAGACGGACTAATGTCGCCATCCTGAGACCATGATAGTTAGTGGGCAAAAGAAGACCAGCTTTTCTAAATTTATTTATTGATTTAAGTTTATTTGATAGGGACAGACACACATTGACAAAGACAAACTGCACAAAACAGCAGTCCCAAGTTTGCATCACTGTGCAACAGCAACAGCTAATTCACAGCACTTGTTCCTAGATGGGCTTTTAAAAAGTACGTTGAAAAACTGAAGTGATAAAATTTAAAATGACACAACATAATGTTGACAACATCCACAAACCAACAGTGGATCATCAAACATTAAAAATGGATACAGTTCTGTTTTTCATATAACCAGTTTTGTTTGTTTTTTGAATACACTAAAACTGGTTATAGACTTTAAATCAACAGGAAGTGAGTTCCAGACTGCAGATCCTCTCACAGTCAGAACATTTTGAGCAAAAGTGGTTCTTCGAAAGGAGACTTGACAGCCTTGCAGTTGCAGGTGTCAAGAAAACCTAAGAGTACAGTACTTTAGTGTGCAGTTATGTCTTATAAAATTACACAAGATTAACAAGTGACCACATATCCATTGTGAAAAGTGAACAATATGAAGAAATTGAACATTTTCATGGTAAAAGTACAGCAAAAAGAACAATAAAGGCAAAAAAAAAAAAAAATTAAATTAAATTAAAAACATAAAAGAGGAATCTGCTTATGAGATGAAGTAACAAATTTTGGAGAAGAGTTAAAGTTTTACCAATTTCGTATTATTAAAGTTATGTTTTTCAACAGAGGCAATACTGTATTGGATGAGAGGTGAAAGACTTGATGCCAACAGGAACATCCAGTTAGAAGTTCAGGAGGTTGTTATAATGTGTATTTCCTCTGAAAAAGGTTTAAGAGCAACAGCTTGTGTGAAGGTGAGAGGAGAAGGAGCAGCTCCTCCAGTCAGGCTTCCTGCAGGGAGAAGTTCACTGGAAAATTACAGCCAAGTGTTGAAGCATGGGCCGCCCAGGGAAAGTGAAGCATGCCTGATTTTGGATGCACTTTACTCAATAACTTTGTTTTTTCTTGTAATGGCAGCTAAAACATTTTTTAGCTTGCAGTAAAGAATATTTTAAATACTCAATACCGAGAAGGCCAGTTAGTTCACTAAACAACAGAAAAATACTCAGAAAATATTATCTTATTGTTTTATTTATTATTATTATTATTATTATTATTATTATTATTATTATTATTATTATTATTTATTATTATTATTTTGTAATAAATACAGCCTTCAGATGTAATCCCCTTTTGTATAAATTTAGAAGAATATTTCCAGAATTCATGAAAATCTCTATAAATCGTTAACTGAGTTTTACTCAGTTAGTGGTTTTATTGAAGCAACAGTGGGTTTGGCAGCAAAGGGAATCAGCGGTTAGAAAGCCCAATAATGGGTTTAGCAAACTAATTACACAGTGGGGACGGCCACATAACAGAATATATGAAAAAGTAAATTCATTTTCAGTGGTTGGCTGGGCAGCAGCTGAAGTCTATCTGCAGAGCAGTATAGAAAATAACAACCATAAATCAATGTGGCCTTCTGCCCACTCTGCTGTCCAACGGCGCTGCCAAGAACGGCTCCTCTGAAGCCCGGTTTCCTCCAAACCGGCTATTCACTAACACAAAAAGAGTTAGAGTTGCTGATGGCAGCGGCAGCCGTCAGAAACATCACTTCATCACAGTAAAAAGGAACAAGAGAGCCTTTTTTTCTCCGGCATGTTGCAGAAGAAGGAAGTTTTTTTTCTTCGTTAAAGCATCTTTATTTGTTACCGAACCTGTCCAGTGAGCTGGCTCATCACAATCACCACCATGAGGATTGTTTAGCAAAGGGAAGTTTAGCTTTCGAGTGGATGTTTCTGTAATGGAACTGATGCTGCGATTTTGCTCTCATAATTGCAGCATCAGTTTAATGAAGATGAGAAAGAAAGAAAAAATCTGTGCCAGCAAAAAAAAAAAAAAAAATAGACAGAAAGTGATGAACCAAGACTCGACACTCTTAATGAAGGAAAAGTCTACAAGAGCAGAAGGGATGGTTTTAATTATCTGACACCGCAAAATGTTACAGAAGAGCGTTGAGTCATACAAGGTATTCAACTAGCTAAGATAGGTAAGATAATGTAGTTTTATTTATAAAGCACTTTTTCAGCAACAAGGCAATTCAAAGTGCCTTGAAATGCAATATATCTTTATACAATAGATCAGCATCTAGAATCTAGATGGTCTCTGAAACCTTAATTAAAAACAGTGCTATATCTATGCTGTGCCAGAAGGTGGTGATAACATCAAAATGAATAACTTGAGCTTGGCTAAAGCAGTGCCAGGTTTAAAGGTGTTTCCATGCTTGACAGTCCAGCAGTCTGAACTGTTTCAAACAAACCAAACCCTTTGAGCCCACCTGTGGTGCCGCTGCGCCAAGAACCACTGAAGGGAACGTCACAAAACCACTGAAGAAGACACAGAACGCAACTCCCTTCTACATTAAATATAAACCAAAATAGAGTCGGATTTTAGCGGTTCTAGGATTTTTCTTTTGTCTTTGTTAAAAGACAACCAGACACTTCTTCCGACAGCGCTAAACATGCACGTTTGCTTTGGTTGTATTTACCCAGAATGCCCTTCTCTCCAGTCCAGTTTGTGCTTTTGGTCTCCAGCCCACTTGGCATTCACATATGCTTTCAAACTGTACCAGAGTTCACTTCAAGCGAACCCAGACTGAGGTTTGTAGGTGGAGCAGAGTTCACTATTTTGGTCCGTAACAGATTTGATTACACATTCACACCTCCCCAAAAGAACCAGACTTTCTAGGCAAATGAACCTCAATTAATGAACAGGCTACCAGGCTACAGTACAGGATTAAAGGCAGATGTAAATGGACGGAAAGATGGATGGACAAAAATATGGACGGATGGATGTTTTAGGCCAAAGACTGGAGCAGAAACTGAGCCAGGCATTGTGTAATAGTGTGCTAATATTCTGGCTTGAGGTTTTCAGACTATGAACACAAACATTTAAACATAATGTTGAAAATGAACAAAATGTATTTAAAAAAACCCAAAAACACTACATTACTGCTGCTAAAATGTTATGTTTCCTATGACACTTTTAGCTAAGAACAAAGTTGCTTCATATTCTTCATAAAAATGTACTTGAGTAGATTTTATACATAAATAAATGAATATATACATAAATAAATGAATATACATTCAAGCTAAGTGCTGGTCAGTTGAGACCGCCTTAGAATAAAACCAAGATGCAGGTTTTATAAAACCAAGATACAGGTTTATCTATCAGGTAAAATTTTACCTGATAGAAGGTAATTTAAGAGATTTAATAAAAGATGCAGCTAAATATGGAAATAACCCATATTTAGCTGAGAAAATTACTACCACCTCTTGCCATCTTGCCATTTTTAATTTTTATTATGACTTTTTTTTTTTTTTTTTTTTTTTTTACATATTCTGAAATTTCTGACGTTTCCAGACTTATTAGGATTCCTGGGAGCTGCTGGTGTTCTAGTAAGTGTCTTCATTGCCTCGTTCATGACAACAGTACAGAAATTATGAAAATTATTCTGCTGTTGGTAAATGTGGGACGTGTAAAACAGCTTTGAAAAAGTTAGCATGTTGGAGGGAAAATATTCTAAAAAACATCAATTTATATAGATTTATACAGATTTGTATTTTCTGACTGATGTTTTTTTGTAGTAAAATTCATTTTTTCATACTTGGGGCTCTAAAAGGACCGACATGAGGATGCTGAAGGCTCACCTTGGCTTTGTTGATGGTGCAGTGAAGCGCGTTGTTCTCCTGGTCGTACTGCAAACTGAACTCCAACGTTCCCAGTGTGGCTGCAAGAACACGAGACGACAAGAAGACATTAGGAGAAACTAGATGCTGAAAGGAAAACTTCATGGCTTGTGTTGAAATATTGACTACACAAAATCTCCCTTCCAAATGGTAATTGGGGGTAGACGGAGTAGAGCTCACTTTCCCATTGGGAAGTCCAAATTCCAGTTGATTGTTCCTACTGGGAAGTTGGAATTCCGAGTTCCGGATATAAATGGAAATCCTGGGAGCTCCATTTGTACCGTTAAATAACGGATGCAGTTTGGGCCCATCAGCTGATACAGGCAGCTGAATTTGGACTTCCTCCAGCACCAGCAGCTGTTTCCATTGATCAATTGTGCAAATTGGAATATAAATTTGCTTAATGGAAACACAGCAATTTAAAAAATATATATTTCTTCATAAAAAATGTTTCCACTAGGATAAGATGATATTTATTGTATGTAATGAAAGTAGTTTATTTTGCAAAACTGCAATGGAAACACATTTTTTTTCTTTTCTGCATCACACAAGTCACGTGATCAACAACCGGATGTTACTACTGGTGGAAAAGATGAAGAAGAAGACAGGAAGTGGTAGAGGGATGGACGTTTTTTAAACATTTATGGGGTGAACAAACATACTCACGTCCAATTTGAAATGCATTTCTCTTTAATGGAAAAGTCGTAATGGTACAATTGTGGGACTTTTTTTCAACATCAGCAAACTATCAACAAAATTTTTCTCACATTTGTAATGGAAACACAGCTGCTGATATTTATATTCAACTTGTCTTGATTGCCGAAGAGTTCTCAAATCACATTCTATGCTGGATTATCATCCAAATGTATTTTTATTTAATTTTTTCTTGTTTAATAACGACTCGCCGCGCCACCGGGCGGAAACCCTGTGTTTGTTTCATTCACACATTGTTATAAATATATATGAGCTGTAAACAACTTTAGTTTGTGTGGATTTGTGATGGTGCTTGCAGATACCAACACCTCCCACATGTTTTACCTCCTTAACGTCTGAGTCGTGTAAAGTGGGATGAATCATGGCTCAGGCTTTGCTTTGCATAAAGCAGAGTTTAGCGTCATGACTGAAACTTTATTTGACAAATAAAGATGTTGCTCATTTGTGCAAGCAAATCCACTTAGTGGAATCAAAGTCCTCCTAAACCAAGTTGCAGAAATGTCGAAATAAATAGATCTCCATCAGTTTTACTTTGTATCAATAGCTGGTTAGCTTCCAAAGCATCCAACTCTAAAAGATTTAAGATTCATTTGTGATTAAAGTGCTCCTGAGTCGACTAAAACTCAGTGAATCGATGTTGCTCCTGGAAAAAGCTGAGCTCCACATGGGCGCAAACAGAACCACCAAAACACAAAGATTCACTTATTTCATTTCCAGACCGAATAAAGCATTTAATGGCGTCTTCCCATCAGTTTCATAGTTACTGCTGCTGAAGAACCTTATGCAGAGTATGAACTGTGCATTCATTTTAGAAATAGCTTGGGGTTCTGAAAGGAAGTTCTATTGAATTAGCAGGATCAATACACCTGCAACATCCAATACACATGACTGAGAACAAAACACCAATATAACAAAAAAGATCCCCCAATTTAAATATATTTGTTGTTTAATGTTTAAAATATAAAGTCATCGATAAGCCACTGAGCCAATATGAACAAATTGTGTCAAGATAAATGGTGAAATTAAATGGTTCAACGCAATACACAAAGAAAGTTTCACAAAAATCTATAAAAAATGTTCTAGGTTTTCTGGTATTTAGCAAATAGAAGAAACTGATAATTCAGAATTCAAACACTTTCCAAACCTTGAAAATATTATTAATTGAGACGACTTTATTAATTTGTGGCGTCAGACTCCTTCTCGAACAGAATAAGGAAGTTTTGTTTTTTGTTATGTCTATTATTTAAAATAAAAAATAAATAAAAAAATTTAAAAAAATGTGTGTGATGCATGTGTGTGGCTAATTAAATAATTAAGCACTTCTTAACAATTTCATGTTTTCTGATATTTTACTCATTTGAAACAAAAATTTCATTTCAAGCATTTTCTACAATTTCAAGCACCAGTATCTGAAGAAAGATTCGACAAAACCTCTTGATAAATAATAACAATGATAGTAACAATACTAATAATACATTCCTTTAATAACTGCTTTGTTGTGTTGCACTAATGTCCAAATTGCTTTGATGTTCTGAAACACTGAAATATGACAAACATCCAAGAAAGTGGGGAATCATCACAGTCTGTTGCAAATTTTTATTGATATGCACAACTTTTAAATAGAACTGAATTCCAACAAAACTGAAATATTTAGACCAGCATATGTCCTCTGCTATAAACACTGCAGCCTAAATCCCAGCCCGTATTTGCCTGTTTATTCAGGGCAGCAGTGGGAGTCTGGTTGGAAGGCTATGAATGTTTTGCTCATAACTGTGTTTTACACGGGGAGTGAGAACATCAGGAAGTCACAACTGCAAACTTCACAGGATGATGGTAAAGTGAAGCTGCACTTCCTGCTTGCTGCACAGCCTAATTTACGCGACCCGGGAAAAGGTGGAAGCCGAGTCTAACTCAGTTCAAGTAGCTACTTAACTGCATTGAAAGCAATAATTAACCAATTTAAGTGAAAAGAGTTAATCATAATATAACTGCCGCTAAAAGAAGGAACAAATTAACGTAATAATTACTTCCAGCCGGGTCTTTTATTTCAAGGTTATGAGTCATTCAAAAGGAAACTGACTTGATTCCTGCCGATTCTTTCGATTTCACATCAGAGGAAAACACAATAATTCAGAATGAAGACAGAACAATGTCTGTAACCGCCTGGAAATAATAGAAAGTGGCTGTTTCCCAGTGAGAGGAGTTAAAATGTTTACAACGTAATCATTTCTCCAACAAAATATAGCCTTTTCTTCCCCTGCTGTGTGAAATGATTTGTGTTCTGGGGGAAGACTTTGCTCGAAGCAGCATTTTTATTTTCTAAAAGAAACGTCTGCTGAAAGGGCAGCGAAAAGTTAAAAGTCAGTTGAGAACAAAAAGGCAGAGTTTGACCCCCATTGGAACATTTAATTTACTGCGTTTTGTAATAACGTCATAAAAGTGATGCCGCGTTTTTTATGAGCTCTCGGTGTAAATCTAACTGTCATCTGATGCAGTTTATTAAGCTATAAAGTAAAAGGGACGCTGGATTTGAAATGGTTCACTCCATTTCTTCCATCAGGATCCATTAACCCACAAACACACCGAGCGAGCGTTCATGTGGGCAAACCTCAAGGCACATTAACCTGAGCAAATCTCATGGCGAAGCTCTGCCTCGTAGCAAAAACATGCAGGAGTCACAGACGAACAGATGAACAGACAGAGAGAGAAACTTATCTGAACAATGAGAGACGAGAAAAAACAATTACTGAACTGTTTCTGTCTTGAAACTATATGGATGGAGGTTTTAGGGAAATACACAACCAACAAGTGGAAAGATTTAGAAAGAAAGGAAGGAAGAAAAGACAGGAAGAAAGGACTGATGGAGATAAATAGAAATGAAGAACTGAGGGAAGGAAAGAGAATATAAGGACGACAGAAAGAACTGGAAAAATGGAAATAAGAAATGCAGAAATGAAGGAAAGGAAGAAAGAAGGAAAGAAAGAAAGAATGAGCAAAAGAAAGAAAGGCAGGGAATGAAGGAAGGAAAGGAAGAAAGAAAAATGAATGAAGATAATCTAAGAAATAATAATGAAGGAAAGACATAAAAAGAAGTGAGGAAATGAGGAAGAAAGGCTAGGGGGAAGGAAATAAGGAAGAAAAGAAGCAAGAAAGGAAGAAAGATAATGGACAAGAAAAGAAATGAGGAAAAAGGAAAGATATAAGTAAAAAGGGAGGAAGGAAATTGATTTAAAAAAACTTAGCAAGACAGTAAGTAGAGAAAATAAACAGAAAAAGGAAAAAAGTCAGGAACATTCTTGAAATGAGGGGAAGAAAAGAGAGAAAAAAGAAATACACAGAGAAAGGAACAGAGTGGAAGGAAGGAAATTAGAAAGGAAAATTCAAAGGAATGACTGCTCTTTATGAGAAGACAAACATCTTTATTCAGAGCTCAGTCTCCATCTAAAGGCTCCAGATCCATCATTAAATCCTAATTAACGACTGAAAGACTTTCAGCTTTTCTTGGGGAAGTGGGTTCTGTGGCAGTGAGCGAAATCTAAAGACATTTAAACATGCCTCTTGGTTCCACGCAGCCTGTAAAGCGTTGTGACAGCTGATGTGACGAGCAGCATGTTGTTGGTGTCAGAGGGCCTTTATGATCTGCTGTCTGCGTGTGTGTGTGTGTGTGTGTGTGTATGTGGTGTTAATAGAGCCGATGACAGAGACACGGCCGACAGGAACAGCAGCGTTTCTGACTGATGGCTCCTGTCAGAGTTACGAGTCGCACCGCACTGGCTCTATTACTCCCCTTCAGGCCAAACCGCCACTGACTGCTGCTGACCGACCCGTCACCTCCCCGTCCATGTTTCTGCTGGAAAACAAGGACTTTCTCTGTACAGGGACAAACACATTACAATCTAATTATTGGCTCGATGGTGGCAGAGGGAAATGTAGGTTTTTTTTATTCGAAAGCAAATGAGAAAATCCAGTCAGTTCAGAGGCTGGTGTGAGAAGAGGACAGACATGACTGGAGCAGACTGGGAAAATGACTCCCAGTCTTTATTTTCAGGTAGGACTGGTGGGCAATTAGACCATTTAGAAATCAAACTGCAGAAGCTGTTCTAAGAAAAATGAATATTGAGAAAGCAGGTCATCACATCAAATCTTTTGGTTCATCAGTGAAGTAACTCTTTGCCGTTTTCACAGATGACAGTCCAAATAGACTCGGTTTGATTGGAGATCAAAGCCGCAACATTTGTTCCACTTTCAGCCACTGCGGTTCACTTTCGTGCTAAAACTGAGTCAAACTCACTGAAAAACCTGTTCCCCCTCCTGACCTGTGGTGGCGCTCTTCCAAGAGCCACTGAAGGAAAAGACAAGAAAGCCTCTGAATAAGACATGAGGGTAACTTCCTTCTTCACACCATGAAAACAAAAATGGTGTAGCACAAGAGGAGCCCCATTGTTTTGGTTGTATTCACTCAGAGTTTGATACACACATCCCCAAACAAACTGGACTTTCTAGGCAAATTGAGTTTGATTAAAGCGGACAGAAGGTGTTAATGCCCCCTTTTACTAAAAGTAGGAAAACATGCACACACTGTGCCATAAATGGATGGCTCTGTGTATGGACGGATGGTTGGGTCAATGAATCAATGGATGAATAGATCAATGGTCGGAGGAGTCAATGGATGGATGAAAGGTTGGCTCAGTAGATGGTCGGATAAATAGATGGGTGAGTCAATGGGCAGATGGATATATTTATAATCAATGAAAAACCCGAAACTTTATTTATCCCAGTATCTTTTTGTCTTCTTGTCCAGCTTCAGGCCTCATTAGATTTCAACCAGCAGCGTTTCACTCAGGAAGTATCTGGGTCTCATCCGAGCGTCACTTCTATTTGACCTTTTTGCTATGAAGAACCAGACACTCTAATTCGAATCCCTGCCAAATAACGGGGGTCATGACCCCATCATCGTCCAGAGGACGTTAATTTCTTCTGATCAAGACAAAAATGACAAGAGTTACCCTCATCTGACCCTCATGGAATATCAAACCCATAAAATTCATTCACAGCGCAACTCCTCCTTTAGCCACTCACTAGCATTCACACGTATTTATCTGTATCACAGTAAATGGCAAATATTTGTTTTGGCTTTTCTTACGGTAAAAACATCAATCCTACATAAACGGCTTGATTCCGACAGTGACTCAGAAAGCACAAAGAACTTCCACAAAGCTGGTTGTGTTACTGTACACCAGTCAAACGAACAAATTGCCCAAGTGTTAATTTGTCAGCACTCTGTGGTGCTTGAATGAACAATTAGATTGCATGCTTTGTTTCAGCGGACCATTTTGTGCCTCACAACGAAGCAGAAATCTCTCATGAGGGGTGACAGGTTCCAGAAAAGATTTGCTTCGCCTTTCAGCACCGAGCCGATTTGTTGTTTGATGAAAGAGAGACGAGGGTTCTGACCCGAGCCTCCTCCGCAAGGTAATCCGTTAATGGCACAAGCCGTAATTTACTGAACCACGAGACAAACGTCTCCCAACCAGACAACGCTTCAGTTCGAGAGCCGATGACGGCACACGCTCACTTAATGAGGATTCAAACATGGTGAACCAGTGAACATCGTAACGTCTTTGGACAGATAATCAGTTGAACTGTGAAGACAAGATGTTTAATTTACCAAATGCTGCTGACAACATCAGAGTTACATCAGCACATTAAAAAACTTTTTTGTAACTTTCTGTCATCAACAGAAGACAATAGTTTAATTCAATTCATAATTCCAAATTAAAACTGTTTCTCTTTTTGCTGAAAATAATTTTTTAAAGGGAATCACTTGTGTACTGTTTCCACTTCAAATAGAAAAAACACTGATGAAGAAAACATATTAAGCAAAAGTATAAGTATTTCATAAGATATTGCAAAGAATTTTTACTTCCACAAAGAACAGACTTTAATTTCAAATTGGTGTTAAAAATAAAAATTGCAATACATTTTTTACAAATTCAACTTTAAATTCTGGAGTTTAGAGGATCATTTTATTCACTTAACATTTTTCAAACCATAGCCTGGTTTTAGCTTCAGATAGACTAAATATGTAGTTTGCAAACTAGATATTTAGGTTACAATATTTGTCTCTCAACTAAATTAGTTAGCAAGAAAGTAATTAGTTTGAAGCTACATTTTCAGTTTGTGAACAAAATATTTAGCTGAAAATTAAATATTCTTTGTATTCATTTCAATTTTTCAAACCACAGAGGCTCTCTGGGAGTTTGAAAAACTCTTCAGGACCAGCTTCAAGACCAACTAAATATTTAATTTAAAAGCAAAATATTTAATTTGAAGCAAAAATATTTAGCCCTAAACTGAATATTTAGCTTGCCAGCTAAATACTTTGTTTAAAACTGACATTTTTAATTTTTGACTTTATGCCTTTACAAACGGCACCCATGTTTGTAGTCGTTTTCAACATTTATATTCACACGTTTCATGTCCTACGTTTGTACAGAAGAGGTTTTATACATCAGCAAGTCTGTTTTGTCAAGCCATCTACAAAGTAAGAACAGCACAGCAGCTTTTGCACATCAAATAAAACTTTTTTGTATTACAGGTTGTAAATAAATCCTTTCAGAAAATCCCATTACATACCCTCCAAATATCCCAGCAGGATAAATAATATCCAAAAAACATTCTTCTATGAATAAGTAGAAAACCAGCTTTTCTTTCTGCAATCCTATTACAAAGACCTAATGTCAGAATAAGGGTTGATAGCGAGCAACAAGCTGATACGGGGCTCTGTCTTCTATTTCACTATCTATAAAGCTCAAAGTGTGAAACTGATGGGATCTTTCTTGTGCGAGTCAGGAGGCAGGATTGTGCCTTGCATTCCTTTGAAATCTGCAACTTTAAATGTTCTTCCACAGGCTTTGTAGGGTTGAGTTGTTAACCTTCTGCAACACTTTGCATCATCAAGCAGTTAACTTTGGGCTCACTTTGGGTTTTGCTACTTTTGCTCCTCGGACACGAGGCAGAGGAAATTAGATTTGCAGCGAATTCAGAAAATGTACATCTGCACAGCCTTTTATCCAACGCTGTTTTTGTCCAACGCTCAGAAGAACACTTGAAAATGGCTTGTGATTTGATCTCTATCAAATCACATTTTATAGAGAAATGTTGTGATGATGTGCAGAGTGTCAGAAAGAGATGGAGCTTCTTAAAGAGACAGAGGCCAAATTTCAAAGCGTCAAATGCCTTTAAAGTTGTTTTGTATGAACAACATTTTAATAGCGACAGAAGGGAATATAGTTACTTGATTGTGATATAAAGTGGCATTATGTGCCTAGAAAATACATAATACTGCCTCTTAACCAATTTAATTTCAGACAAAAAAATATTAACCAGAGTGAAAAATGTATCCTGTAAACATAAATATACTGCTAACTATGAAACAAGTTGCAAATGTATTAAAAACACACACACAAACAAAAAATACAATTATAAATTTACATATAATTTATGATTCTAAACTAGTGATGGAATCCAATTAAAATGATTATGATCAAAAACAATATATTAACAAAACAAGCACCATTTTCAATTCAAAAACCTTTTGGATGCTAATTTACTGGGTAAAGAGACATGAGTTCAACAACAAATATATCTATTGTTTTAAGTCTTGTTAAACAGTTTATTTAACCATCAGATTGGTGCCAAGTGTTTCAGGAACTTCTTTAGAAATGTGGACACTGACATTAGTGTTGTTGTCTGCTGCATGTTTAGCATTGAGATGCTATTTTAGGCTTGAACAGGCTAACTGCTTCTAGCAAAACTTGAACACAACAATAGTCTTTCAGCATCCAATCAGAATAGTTTTTAAAGCAAAAATGAATCCCCAATGGGTCAAGTGAAGCAGCTTCGTTGCCTGTTGCTGCTGTTTGCAGATTTACAGGTGTACCAGAAACACACCTATTTTCTTTTTTTTTTTTAAATTGGTTAAGTGCATAAGCACGTTTCACATATTAAAATCAGTGTTATGTCTTTATTTTAAGTGCAAGTTAGAGGTAATTTCATTGAAAAAATATTTACAAAACCATTATGAAAACATCAGCAGAAAAAACCAGAATGATTCACTTTTCATTCTTCTTCTTTGCCATCAACATGATCACCAGTTTTCAGCGGGGGGTATTTATTTCTTTGAAATGATGAAAATTGCTCAAATTAGAATGCAAAGGAAACTTGCCCTGAATGTAATTTAATTAAGCATACATTAGTAGATTATTATTATATAAAGGCATGCAAAACATTTGATTTCAGAATACACAAACTGCACTAATGGAAAGAAATGCTATTTGGTGGAGATATTTTTAGATGTATATAATTACAAGGACACACAAATGTAGGTTTGCACACATTAATGCAGCGACTTGCCTACAGGTTGCTGCACTGTATTCATACCGTGAAGCTTGTGAAGACGTTCCTGTTGGCAGTGTCACATTTTTAAAGTTGCTCTTGAAATAAATCCAACGCATTTCCACAGAAGAACACAAAGAAACATGACATGTTTCAGTCCCCAAACTTCATTTCTTTTGCAACTTCCTTCACAAAACAAAATAAAGTCCACACAAAAATATGAATCACGCAGGATTTCACACATAAATCCATTGTGGTTTTAAGAACACTCCATCCATTAACCTGATGGCAGCTTTACAGATTAATGCAGCTGGCAGGAGCAGAGGTCATGCTTATTTTAATCATGATGGCCAGTGAAGTGTAACACTCTCCGATTAACACCTTCCTCTTTAGCTACATGCCACCATTTACAACACATGAATTGTCCTGTTTGGATCCTTTCTGTCTGGGAATTTAGTAGGCGACTAAAAAGACTGTATGTGGAAGAGATGGAGGAAAAAAAAATCTTGGATTGGTAAATACAGTCATTACTCGCTGGACCAGTGAATTAGGCTCGTTTGCAGTGTGATTAGTGTTTTTCATGCACACAGCTTGGGTTGGGAGTGTTTTACTACATTAGCAAAGGCCTCTCTGGTGCACTGACTGAAAATATCAGTAGAATGAAAACCTAGAATCTATACTCAATGTGACAAACTCCCCTCCTGCTGTTTGTAAAACCATCCGTCTTTGACACCCGCTGAGGAGCTAACTGCTTCTAGCATTAGGCTGTGCTGTGTCAAGGACAGGAAGTGTTGCTGTCAAGACATAAAGACATCTCTGGAACAACATGAGGAAAAAGGAAAATGAATAAACATATTTAAATAATACTAACTGAGCTGTGAGTTTAAACCAATAAACTGGAGCTTTCCAAACTCTATGAGAGTTTGTTCTGAATAATCGAGGAATTATTATGTGAATTTCTTCCAATAATAGGGCAAGCGTACTTAATATTTTACTAATCATGCTGAACATAAAGCAGCAACACAAAAGTAGGTCAGTGGGTAAACAAAACAAACTTCCTACTGGAAAAAAAAAAAACCTTGATTGGCATAAAACATGCACACAAATAGATACATGGTTCCTGTCTGGAGAATATGTGGCAATATGCAATATTTTGAATGCAATAATTGTTAGCTGATATATTCCAAGCTACATAAACTTCTATTTGTCATGCTAACATTTGCACTACATTCATAATGACAACACTAGTCACCTCTGATTGATGAAAATGTGTTTATCTCTGTGAAAAAACACTTGCTCTGTTTTTTATTTAGGATAAATTGCTAATAGTTATGTTTGTAACTGTCTCAGTAGATCGTTCAGGGATCTTAGTTTGTGCAAACTGTTTGACGATCACTGCCGTGCCCTCCGGCGATGCCCTGATCTTCCCCGTCTTCGCTCTCAGCCACAGCAGTTGGCTGCTGCCCTGCAGAGCTTTTCACATCAGCCGAGTTCATCTCCAGGACCGGAGGGGCCAAATTATAGCTGAGCATTTTATTTCATGATTAAAAATGGATGTGATATCTCAAATACTTCAGCCTAAAATGAGTAATTAGACATCCTGGCAGCCAAGGTCAATGAAAGGAGAGGGATACCACAAAGGCAGCAGTGATTTGTAGAGAAGAGAAAAGTCTCGTGAATGGATGCTTTTTCAAATCCACGAGAGGAAACTGCATTGGCTGTATTTCATTCGATTTATTTTGAAGGTGTTTTCTGAGGAATGCTTCCTCCAAATAATTGATATCTGAATCAACCCCCATCCAGATTCATAATGAGCTGACCTTTATTCTAAATAGCCTGCAGCAAAAATCCATGGAGAGTGTTGATAAATGGCAGGTTTGAGCTCCGTCAAAACAACCCAAAATAAAGACTGAACATGACTCCAGGCTTTGGTGACATGATAATCATGGAGGAGACGCGTTTTTGCACCATTAAACAAGACTGAATTATCTTTGTGTTAAATCCACCAATGCATGGAGTGAATAGCATTAACTACTTCCATGACATCCCTGCCTCATTTGTGTTAGCCTTGAAATCAACTTGTGCTCATGCAGCTTTTACAGATTAAATTAACAATAAAAAAAGATTCATTTTTTTTCACTCTTATACACTGAAGAATTATGTTCCAATATAATGGCACAATTATCCTCTGGATAGTGATGAAGCCATTAAAAGTAATTATTTAACATCACTAAACTTACAAAAGGAAAAAAAAATTAACATAAATATGTCCAGCATTTATTAAAATTTGAGTAAGCATGCAGCACTATAGCTCAATACATTTCTGTTTGATAAAGTCTTCTGCTTCAAAATCTGTTGACTAAATGTACTATACATTTAGTTCTGATCTAAATGTTTAGTTTCCAAGCTAAATATTCCAATCTAAACTGTCATGCAGAAATATAATAGAAGAATCATTTTGAACCCAACATGTGAACAGGAGAAGGCTGAACTTTAGGCAACTTTTAGAAAAAGAAATGTCAAAGATTGGAAACACAAAACATCTTTTCTGTCTTTCATTCACCTCTGAATAATTTAATAGATTGATTCTCCTCCAGTAATATCGAGCTGCCAGGTTGTCGCCTGGATTCCAGGTACACAACCTAACTCTGAAGACCACAGCATGCATTGCAGCTCTGTGATACAGTTGTCAACAACTGAGCAAATTCACTTTATTGTGGAAGCAGAAAATCCATCAACCACAGAGTTTACCCAAAGTTACATTCTTGGGAAGAGAGAGATTAAACACGGTTTAGCTTTCGGGCCAAACTTCGCCTGCATTTTCTATTCACACATTCGAGAGGCAACAAAGATGAAGGGAGGTGCTGATCAAAAGTTGAGGCTGGCAGCCTCCCCCGAGAGAAGTTATCTTCTCCACCCTTCTGTACGTTCGCAGCAGCAGCCCAGTGGATTAGACAGGGGGACGAGGGCTTGCTGCTGTTGCTTTTCCCCTCGTGATGTAAAATTCTGTCAAGGGAAGTGACAACAGAATAAAAGGTAGAAAGGCCTTCAAGATAAGAAATGAGACCCTGCATTCTCCCCCCCACCCCTCACACACACACGCACAGACACCCACACACATAGAGATGTCACCTTTTGTAGTCAAGACACTAGCTGAATTCTGTATTCTCATTAAAGCTTACAACAGCTTTATAAATTCTTACTGTTAAAGCTGCAGGGGAAAAAAACTGCTGAGTTTTAGGGTTTTTGTACGATGGCATATCAGGGCTGTTGTAGATAGAAAAAGAGATAGAAAAAAAAAAGAGGAGTAAATTTCTGCCTGAATTCTGAGATTAATCTCTGAAATTTTATGGAAAAAAATCTTGGAAAGTTCTGTGTTACGAAAGTCAAAACATTTATTTGAAATTCAGAAATATCTAAGTTTTTTTTAGAAATTTTTTTGAGATTTTTGGTAGAAACTCGGAAGCCAAAATATTACATTTCCAGCTCGTGTCGTCAAACTACTTTGTTAAGATTTGGCTTAATTCCTGCTCTGAGTGTGTTTTTCTGTCAGCAAATGATCTTTTTATAGTCTGTATTCTGCAATAATAATAATAATAATCAACCAATAATCAATTACTAAATTAGTTGAGGAATATTTCAATAATCAATTACTCGCAACTCATAATTGTTTCAGCCCTATATCACCTACTAAAATAAGAGTCCAGTGAATCTTTTAAGTTAGCAGGATGTTGATAAATAAGATTTCTTCTTTAAAATACCGAATAGAGATGAAAACTGGAACTACAGCCTATGAACAACTAAAAGGTCCACTAATCCAGTGCTGATTTTCACTGCTCTACCTTGTGATGTCAAAGGCTGTTAATAATAAATCACCTGCCCACCTCTGTACAACAGATAATAAACTGCTCCGCGGCTCTGATTGTGTGACATTATGGTGAAATCTGTGGTTGGTGACAGGCTGCGTTCCACTAGGAAGATGCGTGTTGCATGAAAATAAACATTACAGACTGAAACGAAGACAGTTGGCCTTGTGTGAAGGAGCGCTGCCTCAATGCTGCTTAATCTTCCTGTCTGATCCAGGCGGGGCTCCGCCTGCGGATCACCTGACGACGAAGAGTGTCACTGATAGCAGAACAAAGAGCAAATATCAAGCGGAGCGCTTATCGTCAAATATTACTCTGACGGCTTCCATGTTCTCACAGCTTTGTATGTTTGGTGCTTAAGCTGTTCTAAAGGGATGATGCACATCTCTTCCAGGTTTCCTGAGATCAAGGGAGCAGTTATGTGTTCAGAAAGCTGACGGTTGGGTTTGCATGACATGCCTGCTGGCTGAATCATGCAGCATGGTAATACCTGCCTCTGGAGAGCGCCGCGTGTCAGAAAACATCCAACAAAAATATCACGTCTGTTTTCAGAGCAGGAGGTCGAATAGATCTGCTTCAAAATGCGTCATTCTTGCTTTGTAGTGTACGTACAGTACTGTGCAAAAGTGTTGAGTTGGCACTCATTTATTTGGTTTTTGCTTCCATGTTTTAGTCCTTTCAGAGGCACAGCAGGGTGCCTGTCTTTAGTTATCAGTGGTGAAAGGTACGGTACACTGTGGACAGGTGAGGAGTCCAACACTAGTAACGCTTGCCTTTTTTTATTTTTTCTTTCCCCTCCAGGAGGCTTTTTGTGGGCTCTACTGTCCCTAACCCCAGTAGGACTACTCTAGTAGGACTTTTTTTCTTGTTTTATAACCGTATTCTCATAATATTACTTCTTTATTTTCACATTTTGAGTTTATTCTCATAGTTTTATTTGTAACTTTTTCTTATATCACTCTACAACTCAATCACAGGATGCAGGGTGATGCTTACTTGATAAGTAAAATTAATATTATACATGGAATTCCACAAAAAATGGTTTGAAAGAAGAAATTCTTGAATGAATGTTATTGATTGTTTAAAAGTGTTCCACTGCTTGATCCCATTGAAACTGACAACACATTAAACTGTCAAAGTTCGGTTCAAAAACAGCTGGAAAATGGTTGAAAAAGCAGCGGAAGTCCAAAGAAATGTTGCAACATGCTTTCAGAAACCACTGACCTGGTTCACTTCAGGGTTATGAGTCATTCCAGCCTCTTATGAGCAGAATCTGAAGGAAAAGGAACTGGTTTCAAACTTCTCCACAGCACCATAAATGTAAATCTGTTCTCTGTCACACAGTAATTACACGTTGTCGCAGATTGGCCCATTTTGCATCAGTCCCATCCATCAATCATGTGTTTCATGCCTGGTTGCCTCCCTGCTGTTATGCATTGTGCAGTTTCTCCTCTTGTTGATCCTGGATGTTCTCCCTGCTTGAACAATACCATCTGCGATAAGGTGTCTGTTAGGCCTGATAGCCCTGCTGATCAAACAAATGACTGAACGCTTACTTAGCCTGGCGTTTCCTTTTTCGCTCACTTCTCATTGTTAAGGATCAGAAATCCCACGAGAAAATAAAAAGAAACAGAAACAGGGTGGATTTATTTTTTACTATTTCCACCTCTGGTTTTGAACCGTTGACTGTGGGTGAGAGAGTGTGTTTGTAGGTCTGTGTGTGTGTACTCACAGGCACATATGTATTTATCTGGTGTGCTTGCATGCATGCATTAGATCTGTATAATGTGATTACGGTATCTGCCTGCACTCCGGTTCTTTCCAAACCACACAGAAACAGACAGTCTAATCTTGTTGGTTGCTAGGAACTGGCCAAGCTGGGGAATGGATGAGGCAGACAATTTTGTATCCCCATCAAATAGCTCACCACTTTGAGCTCGACTTGATCTAATATCAAACAGGGGATAAATGAGTGGCTGTGGACGGGAATATGCATTTGGCTGGAAAGAATCAGCCAAAGCATGCGGTCGCTGCGTGCGTGCGATCGCTGCGTGCGATCGCTGCGTGCGTGCGGTCGCTGCGTGGCTGTATGATTCGGGTAAGCAGAGGTCAGGAGACACATGAAAATGAGCAAAGGTTTCATCTATGACAGAAGCTTGGGACGAGAAAATTACCTTCATCCATTTTCATGGATTCATTAAGTCGTTTCTATGAATATTTGGTGGGATTTTCTGTCCATTAATAAAAGATCCAAAAAGAACTTTACATGCAAAGCCTTGAAAAACTGTGTATTCAGGTTAATGTTATTCCCATTTTGTCATTCTACCACCAAAAACACTCAACAGACAAGTCAGGGGTAAAGCTGTGGAGAAGATTAAAGCAGGGTTCATCTGCTTGTAACTTACATTGTAATGATTTGGTCCAACCTCTCATATCGTTTAAGGCAACAAAATGTAAACAAGTGGTAGTTCTGATTCAATTGGGGGCCAAAATTGTAACATTTTTTATGTTTTCAGTTGTTGCACTGTGTCAAACTAATCAAACCCTGTGAGCTACCTGTTCCTCTTGTTGCTGCACCAAGAATCACTGAAGGAAAAGACATGAAAACCTCTGAAGAAGACAGGATCGCAACTTCCCTCTTCACAAAATGTAAACAAAGATTTATTTGCGGTTTTGTTTCTTTGGGCCCATTTCTCCAGTTGGCGCTAGACTGTGTTTGTTTTGGCTCTATGTACCCCAAACGCCCTGCGCTGTAGTCCGCTTCCTGCTTTTGGAGAGTCCGCTTAGAGTTCACATGTGCATTGGAACAGCACCAGAATTCACTTCAACCGAACCGAGACCGAGGTTTATTGCTGGACCAGAGTTTGCTTTTATTTTTTCAGAGCTCGATTAGCAATCCTCCCTCCCCAAACGAATCAGACTTTCCAGGAAAATGAGCTGGAATTTGATTAAAGGGAACTAAACAGGAATTCGTCTCACTTTGCAGGTAAACATTTTAACCGTAGAACCAATGAGGCCCTTTAATTCAGGGGAAGAAGGAAAAAAAAAGGATTCACCACAAGTTACCAAGGATATCATTTTGAAATGTCAAAGATCAATAAACTGGGAGACATTTTAAATATCAAAAATAAACAAAACAACAAAGAAAAATTCATTATAAAGTCTCTCTACACAAAACTGTCCTTAAAAAAAGGATGAGATGAGACCAAAGCCCCAGTCTGCAGATTTTTGTCATTCAGTTTTAGGTAGAAAGAGAGAAAAGAGAAAATAGATAAATCATACAAATGAAAATTATTCAGCCTATTTTCATTTATTATGCAATTAATTGATTTGCTGCTTTTTGTGAAAGGCCTATGCAGAAACATGCATTTGATTTGAAGAGAGGACGATTTCATATAATTGAATATGAAACGGATCGTGTTGCGTTGAGAGGACATTTGCAGTGAATTGATACAACAAAAGCAAACAGAGCTGATATAATTCTCTAGTTCCACTTCATCCACATCCAGCATCCCTCTTATGAATGACACTTTGAATTGGATTTCTTTAGATAACCTCTCGAAGAGTCCCACTCCTCCAGAGGAGCAGGAAAATCAACCCTCTCCTCAGCCAGCAGAAACATGTGTGACTCTGTTCCCCGGGTCTCAGCTGTGCTCATCCCCTGGTTTATTTACTGTACTTCCCGCCCTGTTAGCCTCTCTCATGATACTCTTTCACCTTTACAGTTCATTTTATTAGGAATCGCGCAGCTGTAAACAACCACAAGGAAGCAGAGGTGGATTTAACAAGAAGGTTGTGGGGGAATGTGAAGAAACAGAGCAGCTTTTAGCAGAACCACGAATCATAAAGAATAACCAAATATCATTTCTTCAAATCATGTTTCTTTTCTATAGATTGTGTAACTTCTATTTTGATTGAAACATGATAATATAATTTTTTTTCAAATTAACATTTTCAAACAAATATAATTCCAGCAGAGCATTAAATACAAAATTTATTCTATTTTGAAATGTCTCTTCAATGTAAAAATATAAAGGTGGCAAAAAAAGACGTCGGTATTGTCATATATGCTCCTTAGATACAGGCTCCTTCTAAAAACGCTTATAACAGCTTATTTTAAAATTCAAACATCAAACATACCCTAATATGCATTAACATACAGTGGAAGCCGTCTTATGATACTGCAGAAGTGAATATCAAAAGTCTTCCTTATCTCTGCTCTTAGGAGAACAGCCAACCAGAGCCAAGGAGGGTAGATAGTACATGCAGTAGGTAAAAACGTTCATAAAGTTTTAGTTTCATCTCATTTAATGAATAAAGGAAGATGGAGGGAAACTTCAGTTTTTGTACTTGATCAAAGCTGATCAAAAGAAAAGTGTCTCACCTCATGAAACGTCTCGTTTCTAGGAAAAATAATCATCTTGTGCATCATTTAAAAATATATATATATATATTTAAAAGCAAAGATTAGCTGCTGGCAGGCAGAGAATAGAAATGACTCACTGGCTTGTTTCCACAACATCCTAACAACCCTGCTGATGTAATTAGTAAAAGCTGTTGTTACCAGGTTTCAGCACCGGACATGAATTTTCTTATCAGACGTGATCAAAAAACCTCTTTCATTACGAAACAAGACAGATTTTAATTAACGTCTCGGTTTTCCAAGTCTGGTTTGTTTAAAAGTAAAACAATGTTAGTATGTCATGTTTAAAGGACTGAGGTGGGGCAAAAAAAAACAACAAAAAAAAAAAACTATATCAGGAAATATAGTCATTGTTGGTCTGTGTGAATGAATGAGGCATTTTTGGTCAATGTCGACGTGAAGATGAATAATAACGTCGGTGATCACATGTCAAACGCCCTAATGAGATATTCTCTGATTAGAGATGGGTGGAGGTGATAGGATTTAGATAGTGAATGAAATGAGGAGAGGGTTGTTGGTTTCTCCAGTCAACAGAAAAAAAAAGAAAAAAAAAAAGACAACTCAATCGATAACCTGCTGGCAGACACGACTGAAATGATTTCGTTCTTACACCTGGGCCGAATACAGAGATGTCTCCAGGCACACTGAGCCGCGGATTCCTTCGTTTGGACACATTAGGTCGGTTCAAAGGAGAAAACTGAGTCTCTGGTAATAGGAGGAAAACCTATTAATTGAATGAAATAAATGTGTTTGAATCTGGGCTGAAATGATCAATCTGATTAATCGTTTATAAAAATAATCTTCAACTAATTCAGTGATTTATCAGTCGTTAGCTGGAGAGTATACAGACTCAAAAAAGATGAATTGCTTGAAGTAATTGAGTCAAATTTGTAAAAAAAAAAAAAAAAAAGAAAAGAAAAAAAAAGACATTCATATGTTGCATAACTAACAGAATGCTGTTGTTGGATTTTAGGCAACAAAATGAAAACCACGGATTTGTTGAGTTGGATCTTAGCGAGTATCACATCTTTTATAATCGCTAAATCAACTTTGTTCTTGTGGCAATATTGCGTCTTTATTATGCTAACAGCATAGCTAATCTCGTAATATGACTGTTCTTGTATTCCAGAAAGATTTCTCTGAACCTGATATGCTGTCATATTGTCTGTAACCTTTACTGCCATTTTTCTTTCCACCGTCACAAACTTCTCCATCTCTCTTCCTCCATCAGCTCTGTACCTCAGCATGTCTGTGCAGGCCACTTCTTTTACTGGGTTTAGCAGGCAGCCTGTGGAATGATTTGAACACTGATGCCACCTAGAGACCGGAGGCTTGTTTACAGTCAAGCATGAACTAAGTCCTCCTGCTTCTTGAACCCCATGAGAAGAACTGGTATAAAGAATTTTTTACTATTTAGACCACTTGATGTAAAAAAAAAAAAAAAAAAAGTTCTATAATGTCAGAAAAACAGGTCTAATAGCATTTGAAATTGTAAGATTGGCATATTCTAATAAATTATTACTCCCAACATAACCAAAACCAGACCAACAGATCTGATTGAGTGGGCGGCAGCAGCTCTGTGATAATCAGTGCTATGCAGACGGAATCGACACCTTCAACTTTTTTTGTGTTGTTGATTCTGTTTTTGTTTATGTAGATTTGCTAAAAACTGGAGAAACTGGATGGCTGCATATTGCTTTTTACTAAAAATCATATTTCAGCAAAAAAGCTCAAAGAAAAGATGAGAAAAAGGCAATAAAAGCATTTGTGATCTTTACTGCACATGGGAAAAAAGTGGATTTAATATATATTTTTTGGATGTAAATCTAATAATAAAAAGGGTGATAGTGAAAGCTTTCAATTCATTCCCAGCTGCCCCTGTTTTATTGGTGCTTATGTAATCCATAACATATGAAAGTAACTACAAACTGTAAATGCTGCTGAGCAGAAATATGTCTGATCTCTGTTGTGATGAGCCAGGAGAAAGTCTTAGTTTCCATTCACTGGCTGACATCTGGATTAGACTCTTCATGCAGGTAATTACCATAAATATTACAGCTTCACAAAACAGCAGAAAACCGTGTTTACGAAATCACAGAAATGTGTGATTGTTATTTATAAATCTGTGTGTTTAATACGGCTCATCCTTTGAGAAGCTGTCGCACTGATGCTTCTCATTTGCATGTTGATTGTCTCGCCTGCCCACTCGCTCATTAGGCTCCTCAATAAAAGAAACACGAGCCGAACTGTTCTGAGTTGGTTCACACAGGTTAGCTCAGGTGGTTTTATGGAGATATTTATGTACCTGGATATCATCGTCTGTGGTGACGTCCTAATCATCTTGAAGAAATGTCAAACCAGTTATCTTTAATTAATACACGCTGCTTCAATCGACAATAAAAGGCTTTACATGTGATAATTAAATGGGCAGATTAGCAGCAGAAATCAGGTTTATAAATATTAAAGTGACTCAAAAGGAAAATAAAAGTCATTTTCTAGCTTTTTATCACATCAACGCCTCGTTCGTTAAAATTAGATCCGACTGACCCAAATCACCCGATAGAAAACGGCAAAGAACTTCGCTTTATAAACAGGAAGACGAAAGAAAAAGAGTCAAAAAGCCCTAAAGCAGAATTGAAGTTAAATCTCAAAATATTGATAATTCATAAATATTATTTAGTGAAGATCTTCCACAAAATATTCCAGTGATCCATCTCTCTGGCCTAAATCTTAAATGACTTGTTTTTAGCGTTTTTGTCAATAAATAAAGCACTCGCTGTTTATGGAAAGATGCTGAAAGACTTTATAGGTGCAAATGACACAATTACACTTCCATCAATATGTTTTTGAGATGCACTGAGAAATCCACTGTCGACTGGACCAGTGTGATCGTCTCTGACCAAACAAACCCCAACAGCACTGTTCTGAACCCGACTCCACTTTTCAACATCAGCAAGGCTTTAAAAATGAACAGGAAACTCCAGGAGGAGTTTCTGGTTATCATTACATGACTAACATGAGCTAACATGTTATCTCACACAAGAAAGCAACAGTTGTTCTAACTGCAGCTAAAATACTGTAACATATTAATTATGATATGTTATTGGTGACGTGGTTATACTTTTTATACTTTGTGTGAAAAGTCTTCTGTGTTTTTTTCTAGTTATTTCTACAAGGGAAGAAATTGGCCACAGCAGCTTCTCGAAACAGGTTGCCTGAAAGTTACATCATGTTTTCTTACATTTCAAACAAAACGTCACTTCAGGTAGTTTCATCCTATCTGTGTTTGTACAGTTGAACTTATCAGTCCCAACACTACTCTGGGAGACAGTGTCTGAATTTTTCAGACAGCGGAGCAGCTCATTATCAAGGCGGCACTCGCTTCCTGTCTGCAGAACTCTGATTGGTTCAGTTCGGCTGTTTTTCGTCTGGAAAGAACATTCACAGCAGAACCACAGCTTGTTTGGAAAAAGGTCCAAACAAACAGAGGAAGAATCCACAATAAAGCTGCCCGTATTTATCTCTATAAGCAGACATGTTTCCATGAAAACAGGTTGGTCTCTGTAGTGCAAAGCAAAACGTTGCATTCTTTGCAGCAGGCTTTGACCATCAGCTTCAAGATGATGTGCTGCAGGCAAGTGGAGCAGCCACCAATGTAAAAAAGTAGCCAGTTAATGTTTACTGGCTTCAAACAGAAGTAAAGCTGTGCAAAGTGTCACTTTCACATTGTCAAAATGAAACATGGAAAAAATCCTAAAGGGGTTTAATGGACTATTTTTACAGTGAAAAGCAAACAGCAATTATGTGCGAACTCCAAGAAAGCGCATGAGGAACCAGTGTGAGAAACCTGCTAATGAACGCTAATGTATAATAATGGTAATGGTAGCATGAACATACCAATGAACGTCACTGTTATTTAGACAATGAGACAAGAGGTGCGAACAAGACACAAGAGAAAGTGAGGAAAATATCAACCGAACTCCACGTCAAAGCTAAACACAAACAGAAGAAAAAGGAAGAAGAAGAGAAGAGATTTTGGTTTCTGTATGAATTATTTCCTCTCATCAATATTAAAGCACAAACCAAAACAAGCCTTTTTACATGCATCCTCACATATGGGAGATAACATGATGAACATACAGTCCCAAAGTGGCTCATCCTCAAATGAATTCAAAGACAGGAGGTGATAAATTGAAACAGGAATGGCACCCTTGGACTTTGCTTCATTGGCAAATGCAGGGCTGCTGGAACCTATCCACTGGACTCTGATGGTTAATAATATAAACAACTTTATATGATTAAAGAAGATGAGATTATACATAACCTTGACTTCAAAAAAGGAAAGCTATGTTACAGGCCTATCTATGTCGCTGTGAAAATGTTAAGACACAGTGATTTATGAAATGGCAACATGTTCTACTCAACACTGAGCGACCAGCTCTCAAAGCTTTGAAAAGAACCCATCACATCAAATGATTTTCTGTCTCAAGGCCACTGATGCAAACTGTCAAAGTGACTCAGAGAGGCTCCAGCATGGAAAAGGTAATAACACCCAGGTGTGATCCTCAGGCAAAATGAAAGTGAATGGGCGTCCTTCAAAGTGATTATTTGATTGGCCCTTGCCTAGCTAAGTTTGGCCTCCGATAATTGGGCGGATTGTTGGAAACGAGGGTTCACTGAGGACGTTGTTGCAAAAAGAGCTAAAATGACGCACTTTCAGTAGAGAGTGAAACTGAAGGATATTAAGTCAGGATTCTGTTGAAAATATAGTCACTGAAGTGTATTTCACTCAGAGAAAATAATACTGAAGGGTTCAAAATGGAAATACTACTGCGGTTGTCTGACTTTCCAGCTACACCTACGACTTGATTTTAATCATTGTACCTTGTTGTAAAGGGAAATATTACTGGGCTTTACTAAAGACTCCAATTAATGTGGAAAGCGAAAGCCTTCTTTTATGTTTCACCCACCCAGCTTTAACAAAGAGCATCATCTGCGTCAGTGACTTCTGACTGGAGAATGAAATGACCCCAATGAATTATACTGAAGACTGAACATTTTGAAGGTTTTTCTTCTCCAACCGCATCAAAAACGTTTCTTGCAGCACAGATCGCAGCTTTGCAAGCTCAAGGCCACTTTTAGAAGAGAAAAGGATTTTCGTTTTTTATTTGATGTAACTGGAAGGCATGCTGCAGTGACAGCGAGAAAAAAAAAATGTAACTATGAAAGTGATTTTCTCTTTGAGCATTTGATTGGCCCCTTGTCCTCCTGTTTTCACAGCAGCTGATTAGACTTTACTTCAGTGTGTGGTAGGTCAATCTGACATATGGTTCAGATGCCCAGTCTGCACAATCTGACATTGAACGCAGCAAATCCCAGTGCAGATACAGTCAAGTAACCAATAAGACCACTGTGTATTAACTCTGATTTAATCTGGTCTTTGCACAGATTATGAGCGAAGAGCTGACAAAGAAAAAGGACCTCCATCTTACATATTTATGGATAATTTGAAAAAAATTGGGTATCACTTTATTTGACGGATTGTGAATAAGACTGTCATTACACTGTCATAAGCATGACATAACACCTGTCATGAACATGAGTAAATCTTTATGAATATTTATGACTGTTGTCATAAAATCATTCGGTAAATTATGACACTTTTAATACAAAGTTGACATTATTCAAAATGTCTTTGTTATGACAACTTGACATTAACCAAGAAATCATGATCTGACATAAATGTGTTACAAAAGTATTACTGATTAAACTTAAATTATGTAGCTTTATGTTATTAAAGCTAAAGTTTAATCAGTAATACTTTTATAACAATTTATGTCATATCATAATTTCTACGCTATATATTTGCATATTCTTGCATGTTTCTGCTGCTATTTTGAATATTTACTGCAGGGAGGAGAAAAACGAAGGTGCCTGAAGCAGCGATATCAGGACATCGCACCCTAAAATGCCTCCGTCCCGCTTCAGTTTGTTGAGCACCTCCATTTGACGGCTTAGCAGAGTTGTGATCACAGCCTGCAGACACCAAGCAGCCAGTGAACGTTCCCATTCAACACTTGCGCAGGATGTGTTACACAGAGACAGCTGAACTCCTGGGCTCTGTCCTCCCTCAGCCTTTTTCTCACTGTTTTTTAAAACCTCCTTTAGTATTGCATAATATATTTACATGAGCAACTTTTTTGGGAAAAAAAAATAACTTCCAGGAGTAATTTTATTTTGTTCTCTGTAGGTTTTTGCTTTCATTTTATGTGATTGCAGCATTTTTCATACGCAATGATTTTGGTTTCATTTGTTTTGTTGGCTGTAGGTTTCTGCTCTGTTTTGGACTGGATTGCATTGCAGCATATTTTGAGGCATTTGATTTTTGTGCGCTGCAGTGCTTGCATTATTCATGTGCTTGCTGCATGTTTGCACCCGTCAGCCGCTGAACGACTTGTGATTTCCGTGGGAACTCCTTGAATTTGTGATCAAACTAAAGCTGCCCGCAGCTTTCACGTTTCTAAAACTTTGGGAGAATTTCAAGGAAACTTTCAACCTTGTCCAGAGGCTGCCGAACTTTAACACAAGTCTGAAAACACAACTTGGTTACCACAGTGAATAAAAGGCTTTCCATAGTTACTTTATAAACTCAGTATTCAGAATTATTAGATACACACATCATAGCTGTGAGGTCCTCTGTGACAATTACAGAGAAACAAATAAGATTAACTGGGAGCCTGACTGCAGACCTCTGAAATTACATTTCAAGTCCCAACTGTAAATCTCTATTGAAACTGACTTATTATAAACCTTATTTCCCTCAATTCATTTTCATTTGACTTAATTGAAGCACATCTCCTTCAGTCACACATTGAGCCACAAGAGGTAAGAGTGACGCACGCAGCTCAACAGCTCTGGAGGAGGATCTCCGTTCTCCTAATCAGGGGCCAGCTAAAAAAACAAACACAACCTAGCGTCCAGATGTGGCTTCCACTCATGCCTTCTTCTTCTTGAGTTATTTTTCACCGAGGGGTAGCACAGCATCTGATGCTGAGAGGTTAAAAAACAAAAAAACGGGGCTGATCGTGCACCAAAGAGGATGACTAAGAAGTGAATTTATTTTAAAGCACCTTGTGAGCCTGTTGCTATACCAACCACAGGAGTTAACTTTAATGATAACTATCCACTGTAATTCCTAACCATGGGCTCGGGAAATGGCGCGTTAATCCTGCCTGTTGCACTTGCGTTAAGTAGTGATTTACAAAAAATAAAAAAGTAAAATAATGAAACAAAAAGCTTGTTGCTGCAGGGTTTCCTGATTAATCTGAAGAGGGGAAGGGATTTGTGAGCACGGAGTGTGTTTGGAGGAGGAGACAGACGGATTACATTATGTTCGCCAGCAGGAGTGTGTGGTCAGATACTGTGTTGTACAAGCCAGCAGGAAAATGCCTGCTGAGAGCTTCAGCAGGGCTGTAACAGATTTTCACTAGAGATACACCCACTACAGTCTATTCTTTTCTTCTCACGTCTCACTGCTAATAGCAACTATGTGATGACATTCCCTTAAAAGAGAGTTTATTAATATAGAGGCCGTGATGAGTTCAGGTGGCGCTCCCTTTAAGTGGACTGGTTATAAAGAGGAGGCACCTCTGAGCTCTCCCACTAAAGAAATGGAAATTAAATGAATTGTTTCCAACTTTTCCACCCACAAGATCTGCAAAAATGTGCACAACACTCTAATTGAGAGTCATTTTCAGCATAACGGAGGCGTTATTCCTCTGCACAGAGCCAGGAAAAAGTATTTACTCTCACACACATTTCTTTTTTTAGTACTTAGATGTTTCAGCTCCATAAATGTTGATATCAGACATAGAAAACCTTTTAATCAAAATGTACATGCCAAATTATGATTTTCATTTTTTAAAGGGGCATTATTATATAAAGCAGACTTTCCTGGTCTTCAGTTTGTGTTTTATTGTCATTAGAGTGTTGCTTTAATGCATGGTTAAGAAACCCTTTAATCTCCATAGCAACCAGTCAGCTCTGTAAGACGACTGGGTGAACCTCGACCCGCATTCGAGATGCAGCTCCCCCTCAGAGCTGCAGTTTCCAAGCTTCTGTCTCTCAGAAGGAGTTCCCCATGACTCCTTCAGACTAGCCAGCAGCAATTAGAAAACACCCAGAGGAACTGCTCAGCTGCTGAGCTCCTTCTCAGAGCAATGCTGGCAAAATGTTGTTAAAAGGTTGATAGAAGAGCCATGTTGTGATGACTTCCTGAAGGCAGAGATTCAGAAAGAGCAGAAGTTTTCTTTTTAAAGAAACAGAGGCTCATTTTCAAGGTGCAATGTCAAATGTCAAAATTCTTTTAGATCACATATATTTATGGTATTTTTATCACTAAAGGTAATATATTTACTGTATATTACTACATATAGTGCCAAAATGGCACTATATGTCTGGAAAATGCATAATGCTGCCCCTTTAAATAAATAAATGTTGGCAATCGTCCATCAAGCCTTTAAATGGGAATAACGCTTTTAGATCAATCTGGAGAAATTTTGCCAAAACTGTTTTAATTTAGTCACATAGGGGGTTTATTTTATGAATGAATGCCTATCTAGGACCCGGACTTTGACAGGGCCACTACAAACCCATCATTTTGGCTTTCTGATTCATTCTGAGATGAACTTACTGGTGTGTATCGGGTTGTTTTCCTGCTCCAGAACTCAAATGTGCTGGAGCTCATGGCTGGTTTCACAAAATGTATTTTGACAAAACTTAAAGAACAGTTGTTACTCCCTCAAGCACACTCTGCTTACACCAGTATTCAGATCTTTTTTCTTTTTTTTAAATGATCTGACTGAATTGCATGTTACTTTGAATGGCAGGACATTATTTTTAACAACAGCTCAGTATTTCTGATGAATTTCTGTACTTACTTTACAGTATATGATTCTTTATTCTATTTTTCCAAAATGAACAAATTTACTCTTGAATCAGTCGGATAGCTCAGCAGTCTTCTGAAGGTTATCTACTGAATAATAATCAACACAATCCCACTTAAAAATATTAAGTCAAGTCAACTAAGTAGCTTTATCAAAAGGAAATATTTGCACAATTTGCAAAAGCCTCTAAATAGATGTTTTAAAATATTTTCCAAAAATTGTGCAACAATTATTCTGTAAATCAAATCAGGAAAAAATAATTTCAACAGTTCAATATTGTGGTTGTATATGGAGCTGATCCTTAAACTGAAGATTTAGTTTTGATTTCAACATCTGTGCAATCTGCTTTGCAAATGTTTTCCAAATCTTTTAAACTATGAGAACATTTCGTTTCCAAAGCCCTCCTCAGATGACTGAACATATTTTCTGTCAGATTTATTCATCCTTTTGCTGATTCTGACGCAATTTAGGACTTACTAAAGTTGAAAAATAACACCCCTCTTCTTCTTCAGAGGTTATCTGAAGATTTTGGGTCAAACTGGTACTCAGCTCTGTTCTTAATTTTTATTTACCTTGACAAAATTTCAGCTCCGAATGAGGAAAATGAATCCAGATCATCCCGATGTCACAGTTATATCTGATGATGTCATTTTCATAACGTTCAGCGTAATATTTGAAACCTACTAGTTTTGGTTCCATCATGTAGGTCTGGATGCTTCGTTTGGGAAGAAAATGCTTCTGTTTTCCAACCACACTCATTTTCCCAGACATGTGGTCACATGCAGAACAAAACCCACCACAGAGCTGAAACTCCTACAGCGTCTTCATTGCTGCTGTACGTTTGTAAATGGCAGCCGATAGCGCCAGGTAGCAATGTGGGTAAGTATTTTAACTTCCCAAGCTGAATTTTTTTTTATAGATATGCTCTTCAAAATAATCCAAGAATAGATGAATCTGTGAACTCTGAACCACAAAAATGAGGGTGTCCACTGTATTAGTTTAAGGGTATGCATACTTTTACAATCAGGTCAATGAACTCTTACATTTTTACATTTAGTCACTTGACTGAAGTGTTTTATAGTTGAATTGTTGAGGATAAAAGTTGTATTAAAAGTTGTAAAACAAAACATTTGATCAGGGCTGTGCAGACTTTCAGGAGTCACCATAGAATATAAGTTGTCTTGAATTCAACATTACATAAGAAAATATGTTAGGTCATTGTTTGAGCTCCTGTTGCTCATAAGGTTTAATCTGTCAGCTGGTGAGAGGGAAAGGACAAGAAGATGACTCATGATTACTAATACCTTACACCTCATGTTTCATAAATAAAGCCATGGGAAGCTTTTTATTGACAGGAAGTAGGTGAAAGAAAACCTCCAGGTGAACAATGTGTAAGAAAAGAAAATAAATAATAGGCTTTCTCCTTCAAGAGACTCAGAATTTGGGAGCCAATTACAGCGAGGCTTGGGATTAATTGAAAATGACCCCACGGGCTTGACGCAGAAAGTGCTTTTGCTCATGAAAAATGAGCATGAGCAAGACAATGTATGCAGGGGCTCATTAGAATGTTCAGCATTTCAATTCCAATTAATAACACAATTCATCTTCCAGAAAGTGAGAAATCAAAGACGGATTTATGCTGCGAACAACAGAGCAAATGAGAAACAGTCACAATGGAGGGGGAAAAACTCATTCTTTAATTACTTTTATCCTCCACTGCTTTTATTCTCCAAGCAGTTTCTACATTTGTGGAAGGAAGCAAAGGGAGGCAAAGGGATGCTGATGCCGGCGTTCACCCGGCTCACACAGTCATGGAGGAGCCATCAGTGCTGCATCTTATTGAATCAGCACTGGTCAGGCACCGTCCTGCAGAAGATACAATCTCCAACAACATGGGAGGATAACAATAGATACACTGCCTGACCAGAACAGAGGCAGCGCCTTGCTGCAGCACAACTCACTCCGTATTCCAGCTGAACCACCAGGTTTCCAAGAGACAAAAAACATACAGAAATCAATTCAGCAATTTGCTCAACAAATAAATGGAGCGTGTAGAAATTTCCAGCAATTTTGGTGTAAAAACTCCTCCTGAACAACCTAGGAGACCATCAAAACAAAACAAGCTTCTTTTAAAGAACATCAGCTGCACGAAGGAAACATCCTCATGATGTTACGTAACTTCATGAGGTGGTTCATACCTCCAGCATTTAACTGGAGCTCTGAACCATCAAGACAAACAATCTGAAGTAAACATCAAGTCCTATTGCATAAACAAAACCTGAAGAGTAATGGGTGGGACTTCATTTTTTCCCCAGGTCTGAAAGGTTGTTCTTTTTGTAAAGAGAAATATTCTATGTTTTTCATCACTCTATAGTGATGAAAAACATAGCAGCCTGTTTCCAGTGAGTTGACTGGCAGTGAGCAGCAAAGAAGAGGGAGGTGCAACTCTGTCCTCCCCAGAATGGTGTGATGGAACACTTTAGTGGCTTTGAACGTTGATTTTCATTCAGTTTGCTTCACTTTGAAACAAGTGAAAATACATGAAGCAAATTTTATTTGCCCAATATGCTTTTGTTGTTGTTTGCTCAACCTGGGATACGATGTTAAATTTTTTTTTCAGGTGTGAACAATCTATGCACTACATAGTGCATAGATTGAAGCTCTGGTTGTGATTGGTGGACAAATTTCCACAGGTGTATTATGACTAATACAGATCATGTAGCCTCCAAAGCGGTTCAGACATTAACATCCTCATATCTCACTAAGCTGCAGCTGACTGGAGGTTTGCTATTAATCCGGCAGCACAGAGACTGGAGCCCTGCTGAAACTCCTCTGGGGTCTGTCAGTAACACCAGCGTAGTGTCACATCCTTCACACTTTACCACCTACAGAAACACTTACACATATTTAGTTGGCAGTATTGCTGTCCAGCAAGAAGCACTCAGTTTATGTGCAGAGTTGTCAGCAACAAAGAAACAAAAACGCGAAGTGAAAGAAAGAATGAAGTGATGGAGCACGTTTCAGTCAGAGAGACATCGACTGTACCTGCTGCTGTTTGACCAGGAACCGCTGAAACAACATGAAAACTTCAGAAGAAGACATGAGCTCCTTCTTAACCAAATGGAAACAAAAATGGAGATTTTTTCCACTAGCTCAAGACAAGCATGTTTGATTTTGGTTATAGTTACCAAGAATTTCTTGCATTGTAGCCCACTTCCTATTGTTGGAGTGGTCTGACTTATCAATACAATGCAAGGCTGATTTGTTGATTACTTTTTGGATTAAATGATCAATTGTAAGTAAAAGGATATTGAGGGTACTTACTAGATTTTTTCATTTATTGATTCTGAACCAGGTGAAGCTAAAACTGCCACTTGAGGGGTTTTGGCTAAAACATATATATTTCAAACTTCTTTCAAGATAAAAAAAATAATAGTTGTGTTTTTTAATCATAAATTCTTTGGCTTAATTACTGCTCTGAGTGTGTACTTTCAGTAAATGGCCAGTTTTTGAGCCTCTATGCTCCACTTAACAATTAATTGATTACTAAGTTGACAATTATCGCAACTGATTTTCACAATTTAATTGTTTCAACCCTACCAGCAAGTCCACTTTCAACTTCAGACATGTTTCACTTTATTTGCACTGCAAACCAGAAAGTAAATGCAATTCTAGGCAAAGATAAAAAAAAAAAAAAAAAACTAAAAACAGCAGCTATTATAAAAGATAACAGAGTGAAGCTGGGATTTATGTATGAGCTTTCACACTGAAATGATTTATATTGAGTCTTTCATAGTCAGAATAGTGAAGAGAATCAATCAAAGTGATCCGGGTTTCTGTGTCTTTGCAGAACAACAGCAGCTTCATCCACAGCAAATGACTGATTTAGTTGTATACCTGCAGTGAAAATTCTTGTACTCCCATCTAAATCCTGTTTCCAAATAAGATTTTAAAACCCACAAAATACCAGTTTAAATACTTACAAAACAGTTAAGCCTTAAAAATAATTTTAAAAAAGGGAACAAAGAAGTCATCTAATGGGAATGAAATATCTATGTTTATTGTAAGTTGGAGTTTCTTTGAGAACACAAAGGAAGCAGCTCTATAAGTTTTATTTTATTGCGAAGGAAAAAGATTTAACCAACTAAAGCAAATATGTAGGATCTCAAACAGCATATATGTGTAGTTAGTAGATTCCTGCCTCTGGCTGGTTTTAGACTTCAAGAGATTTAATACCGAGGTAACAAGAAGAGGCTGGGTGCACTCAGAGGTCGGCCCAAGGCGGCCAAGCTCAAGCGAATTACAAATGTCTTTGTTGGAACTGCAAACATCAAAGACATAACGACTGCTGTGTGATTTAAAATTCAAAAATGCACATATTCCTTTGCTCCAAGCAAGGTGGGACAATTATGATGTTTAAGAAAGTTTAGGCAGAGGAAGAACAGAATGATGGAGCTTCCCACAGGAAACCCACAGGAACACTCAACTATTCATTCATGTAAACCTTGCAATAAATTCATGTTTCCCACACAATGTTTTGTGCACACTATGAATTTGATTTTCGTGCACCTGCACAGGCTATTCCAAATATGTTCTAGTTTTGAATAAGTCATTATAAAACTATCAGTGGGGAAAACATGTCAAATATACCAGAAATATCCTTCAAACGAGATACTGTATCTTGAGTGACATTGCAATCATTGAGTTTTACCTCTAAGTATTTGAGTTTATGGTTCCAATATTATTGTCAGACTGGCCTGGCAAGAGGTGACATGTTCCTCGAAGTTTACCGTCTTTGCAGCAGATAAACCAAAATCTTTTATTTTAATGTAGGACAACAGACCTGTTGTTAGCACCTCGCCTTTTTAATGCTCAATATTCACAAGTCAAATTAATGCTGATTACTGTTTGTGAGAGAATCACTATGTTACTGTACTAAAATACTAAACATAAACATATAAAACACGCTGGTCAAACAAGATGGCAGCGTGAGGCGCGATGACGTCACTATGAACTCAGGAAACCCACAGAAGACATTGGTGAAAAAACAACAACAAAATCTTCCAAAAGTTAAATCTTCAAAAGCCAAAAATTTGATTAATCAATCAAATTAATATCTGTAGCGATCTCTTAAAAATCACTACAGATTACAGATTTGGTGTGTGCAGAAAATGCCTCATCACAACTTAACCCGCAATGCACTGAAATGACATGCAAAGGAGAAGAAGTGACACTCTACTCACAGGTTCAAATGTTGCATTTATGTTACATGATGCCCAGGTGATTCAGGGTTTATATCAATACTATGAAACAACCGAGAGTGAACCTCCTGTAACCGAACCAGAGCTCCTGCTGCTCCTGCTTTTCTCAGTTGCAGGAGGGAATAGAGAATAGAAAATCACTGTCTACCATTGCTGCAGTGTCTTCAATCAGCAACATGAATTGACTGACTGAACATGTCACAGTCTGCAGCTGACTTGTCTTGCCTGAATGCACCACATGATGAAGCACAGCCTCTAAGTACTCTCGCTGGGTTCAGGTGTGTGTCGATGCCTAATAAAAGCGTCGCCTTGCAGTCACTGTTGCTACTGTTCTCTGCTTCATTTCATATGTTTTTATCAATGAAGGCTTTGTCTCACAGCCTGTGTTTTCTGTCATTACTGGGGCACAGTTCATGGTGGAAACCCCCAGGTGGATGGGTTTTTTTGTTCCCCTCTTCAAGCGAAAACTACACGTTTTAAAATCCATACCCAATTTGTTTCTGGCCCATTCTAAATGAGTTTCAAGATCCCCTCCCCATCCTGCTCCTGTATGTGGCATTTCATTTATGTGTGATACACAGAAGGCGAGGGAATGCTATTAAAGTAAAAGAGGAGAACCTGCAGCGATGTTGGGGGCTGGGAGCAGACCGGGGAAGTCGTGTTTACTTCCCCTCAGGCATCAGACGGCACTGAGATTTAAACAAAAAACAAGATGGTGGAAGGGGGAACCACAGATCATTTAAGAGTCGCACAGTGTCTGAAAGAACTGACATTAATGAATCCTCACTTAGCCCAGTGAGAATCACCACGAGGACAGCTGTCTGTCATATTTAATGGAACAGAATAAACTTCAATGTGGACAGGAAAATGATATTTCAGTTCTGAGATGCTCTTCTTAACAAAATAGCCAGAAAAGTGAGGCTTACGTCAGTCACAAAAGGAATAAATGTTTGGTAGAAATCACACCACACATCAGTGGTTTATGAACATTTTTTGCAGAGCAGTTATTTCACACACCGGTGGTGTCCAAACTATTTGCCACATTGACCAAAACCATCAAATCAAAACTTCTTGCACTATATATTCACTATTTCAGAAAAAGTAACACACTCTTCCTGAAATAGTGCAGGAAAAGTGAAAATACGTTTGAGGACCAGAGGTCTTTAAATCATTGAACATCCAAAACATACTAAGGGTTTTGTAGATTTGTGTTATTTAAAGGTTATCTATTATGCTTCTTCAGATGTGTTAGGATAGGCTAAAAAAAATCATCTCCATTAAATTCTTTGCAGAAAATAATTCTTAGATCATGCGATTTCAGTCTGCTCAGTTCTGCCTCCTTTCAGAATGAGCTGTTTCAGGGCATCTTGTCGGTTCAGTTCCAAAGAAGCGGCTGCTGCCCACGACCTGTTTATACTCAAGTGAAAATGGCTGCTAACACATGTGCAGTTACATAGCTGTGCAGAAGTGAAGCCTGCTGCACAAGGAACAAGAATGCAACAAGTGGTTTCTGAATGGTAAGTCAACAATGACACATTTGTCTTTTCCTGCTGCCATTGTACAGTGCATACTGAGGAAAAAACAACTGATGAGAGAACCTCCACTTCCACCATCTAATCACTTTACAGGACAATAGCAAGATGACATTTCAATTCTAAGAGTAAACCAGCCCTGTAAAACACCAAAGCAGAAGACATTACTGATCCACTCTATTCTAATCTCTTGCTCAGTTACACATCATTAGATATGGACCATCAGATATGCTCACAATAATTGCTGTTTTGTATTTTTATCCAACAAAGAGTGAAAAAGAAAATCCGGTGCTGTGATAAGATTTCAACAGTGTTTGATTCCCAAACTTTTGAATCTTCCTCACTCTTCTCCAATCTGGGCATATTTAACCTGGGAGCACTACAGTGGTCCACAGTTCATTACAGCTCCACTCCTGGCAGAATAATTGATTTTCAACATGGAGGGTCTTGCACAGAATAAGTCAGGCTGGCATGGAGAACACATCACAGCGTCTTGGTGGTGTCTCTGGAGTAAAGCCAGTGAGCAGCTGGAGGTGCTCTGGCCACTTTCTGATTTAAAAGCCGTCTCTATAAATTATGCTGGTTTTCCGAAGCTTTAGCTAAAAGAACGTGGAGGACTGCAGAACGAGCAGAAATGCAGCAGCGATGCCAGGAAGTGAATCCCTAGAGAGTGTCAGCATGAATGTAACCACATCTTCAACAAATGTTCTTTGACGAAGAAAACAGAAAACTATTGATAGAATATCAATTACGGATTCAGTGATCATATATGGAGTCTCTCTAAACTATCTCTGAAGAGCAGCAAATTACGATGCATTAAGCGAGTATTTCTACTCTGTGAATATTTGATATATATTTACATATCCATGGGAAAACAAGTTTAGGTTCTAAAATGATATACCAAGCTTTAATGAATGCATTTCTCCCAGAGCTCCCTGGTTAGTGTGACAAAAACACAATTTCACATTAATTAGAAAGGAAATGAAAATCACAAGAGAACAGGGCGTCATTTTCAGTCACTTTCCTTACTTTGAAAATATTTAGCCCACTTAGCTTCCTCTAAATTAAGTTTTCAAAAATAAATTCTGACGTGTTACTTTACTTTGCTTTTTTGTTAACATTCAGTTGTAAAAAAAATTAGACTTGCGTGTTGATATTTCAGTTATCGACCTCTAAGAATTCACAGATGTTCATAGTCATGCTCTTATTTTGAAAGTCTTTTAAACAGCACTTCCATTTCCCCACCTCACATTTTCCTTTTTTAAGAAACTTTATTGAGCAAATGGCAAGTATAAAAACAAAGGAAATGATGTATTCAGCAAACTGTGACATTTGTCTGAACAAACAATGAAGAGTGGTAAACAGAAGCACGCAAACATTCACATATTTGAATTGTTTTGAGATGCACTGTGTTGGTACTCCTCACGTTCTCCCACCATTCGTTCTGCACTCAAAATCTTATTAAAATGAACACAACAGAAACCAAGGAAGTGAGAAAGAATTAGTTCAATAATAAAAAATTTAACCTTCATTAGTAAAATCAGGCAGGAAAGTCTGTCGATGTGCATAAAATCTGTAAAATTGCTTCCATGGAATGTTTAACATTTATCAAACAAACAGGCGCTGTGGTGAGTTATTGTGAAATGAGTTTGCTTTGATTATAAATGTCAGAGAGAAGGTGGGAGGCCTTCCTCAGCCTTTACTCTGCTTGTGTCCGAGTTTCCCAGAGAGAGGCGGACTGGAAAATACAAAACACCTCTGACTTCTGTCTGCTAACCACAGAATAACTTTAAACATCAAATAGCATGGTGGACAAAGTCTTCAGAAACACCAATAACGTTGAATGATATTTGCCTACTTTCTTTGCAAAAAAGATTAAAAATGCATTTTTGCAGTCTTTTTAATTGATGGTTTTTTAAAGCAATTTTGTTTAGAAAAACTTTGTAATCCTTTGTATTTGTGTTTGGTTTTTATTTCCATTTTATTTACTCTTTTCAGTTGTTTTGTTTTTCTATATTGGATGTTTAAAATATTACTGTTTGATCTTAATTGTTAATATTGAATTGACAGTTAATGTTAATTGTTCTTTAGAAATGAAGGATTATCAGTCTTCAATAGGGTATACTTTCACTATTATATTACTTAAAAATGATCACAAAATGACAGTATTATACTTTATTGCAATACTTTCTGGGGCAATTATCTTGCAAAATTTTTAATGAAACTGTTGGTTTCATGAAAGCAACAATTCTACTTAATGAATCTGCCACTTAATGTCCAACATGAGTTTGTGAAGAAATCAAAGTTTCTCTGTTTAAAACCTCATTTTAAACAGAGTTCTCCTTTCCGTCCCATGTATTTGTTTGAAATAAAGCTTTTTTAAATAAAAAAAGTGACCCTCAAAGGCGAAGGCACTGGGCATTCCTCCTCTGGAAATGACATATTTCCCGTATATAGTAGAGCTGTTTTCTGCCTACATACAGAGCTGGTAATCTTGAGCTTTTTTCCCCTGACAATCACCACAAGTTGAAGGAGAAATCCATCATAACTCCACCTGTTTGCGGTGTGATGCCTTAATCATCTCCCGTTGAGTAAATGCTGGCGTAATTCCTATGGAGGTCAAACAGAAGTCACATAGAAACGAACACTTCTCACGTTGTGATTTGCCAGAGTGGATTTTATTTTAGTAGCTAAAACTAAATGGTGGCTGATTGACTCTCAGCTGGCAGCCTGTTCAGAACTGACTGGCCTCATTCATGTTGAAATGGTGACAGATGAAGTATGTTAGGAAGCTTTCTGACTGGCAGTCAGAGCCTGATATCACAAACTGAGCAAAGTATGAAAATCGTTGAGGCCAAGCACATTTTCACACAGATTGTTTGGCATCCTCTGAAATGTGAACTTGTTCTTTCATTCAGAAAATGTTGCTGCCATGAGTTGGCCATCTGCTGGTGCTTCTCTGCTGTCGGCTTTCTTGTGACTTTTGGAGAAAACTTAGGACTTCAAATGAATCTAAATAAAAATGCTATGCTAACTGTAGAACTCATACTACACCCTGACATGTTCAGTTTGTTTTTATTTATTTTTTTACAAAAAGTGGACATGAGATGTCTTTTCTGACTTTGAAATGCAACAAATTATCTGTGTGTTCAGGTGTGTTTATCAAGGAGTTTTGCTTGTTTCAATGACTCTGGACGCCATTGTTGGCCCTGCGCCTGATGCTAAATTTAATTCCTCCTTATAAGGAGGAGTTGAAGCAGTAACCTGCCAGGAGTTTATGTTCAGATTTCATTAACTAATGGCTCAGCTTTTGGGAGGAAAATAATCCTTTAACCCATCCTTTGGCTTGGGTTAAAACATATTGCAGGTGTTTAGTGCTGCTCTGCTGAATAATGAGGATTATCAAAGACAATATCAGAGTTAAAGGCATCAATCAGAGAAGATCAATAAACAGCATTCATGTTGCTAAGATATCATTTTAAAGCATCTCATAAGTTTTGTTTCATTTTTTTCATCAACACAGGAGAGGGCACACTTTCATATTCACTGTTCGAGTTTAAGGAGAAAATATTTTGTGAAATCTAAACACACGTTTCCATTACAAATGTACACAAAACTTTGTTGATATATTGGTTATGTAAAAAAACCAAACAATTTCAGTGTTCCATTTAGAGAAAACTTTAAAAGAAAATATGAAATCATAGACAAGAAACGCGATGAAAATTACATGTGAATAAGTTTGCTCACACAATAATTCATTTGGAAACATGCCATCATCCTCCCACCACTTCTTTGTCTTTTCCACCAGAGGAAACCTCCAGCTGTTGATCGTGTGACTCGAATGATGCAAAAAAAAGTGTTTTCATTGCAACTATTTATGAAATACACTAATTTTGGTGGAGCTGATAATCCATCAAATCCAAAGCCAGTCTCATGGTTAGATAATAAAAACACCTGCATGCAGACAAACCTGTGAATAAACTGATATGTATCCCAAGAAAGTCAAAGTCTTTCAGTGAGTCAGACAGAAAGACAGGAGCCTGCTGGGATCAAACACTAGGAAAAAAAACATAAAATAAACTCTAAAAAAGGTGTGATGAAGCAGACTTGAATTATTGTTTGAATCTCTGTGTGGGACTTCTGTTCTCCTCACACAGCTCTGGCTGGTCGAGGGAGAAGAAATGTTCAATCGAGTGGAGATGAGCAGAGAGCTGCAGGCTGTTTCCCTTATTCAGTTAACACTTAAGCAGAGGTGAATGTTTATTTACGCTTTGGTAAAATGTACTTCTTATGCATAAGCTTAGTTATTCACTTAATTTGTTTTTTATGTATTTAACTTAACAGATCACATTTAACTGCTCAAAATAGTTAACTCTCTTTACTGATATAAAGTAACATTTCAAAAATATTAAAATTTATGGAATAATAATTATTTGAGCCTCCATGTACAATTTTGACTGCATTTGTCAAAAAAGAAGCATTTAGAGAAAACTTTAAAAGAAAATATGAAATCATAGACAAAAAGCTCTGAGTTGTTGTTTTCATGCCTCTCTGTCCCACGTTTTTAAGGCTTGATATTCACTCGTAAAGAGCAACATTGTCCATCAGTCAGCCTCCAACTTTTTGCTGCAGCAGTCGACAGATCAGCTCTGCAGGATGGAGGCTTGTCATGCACCATTTCTTTTCAATTTCCACCACAACTTTCCAATCGCAGTGAAACGTACGGCTCTTTGCAGGATGTGTGTTAGAGCCGGCGTGCCGTTCTTAAAGGAAAGCCTGAGCGCTCTCTGTTCTGAGACGCTTCCTCATACTGGTAAATTTCCCCATCAGCAATAAACTTAACAGAATGATGAAACTGTAAGGAGTTCAAAGTCTAAATGTAATATCCAGATGACAAATGAATTAATGACTGATGATAGTTATCTTTATGTTTTATTGATGATCTTTTAGCGTCATCTTTCTGCCTTCAATATCCTTCTCCTCTAATCATCCAGTCCACTGTATTTACTTCCTCAATTTCACCTTTGATGTTTCTAAATATGAATCTGTTTTCCAGCTCATTTCTAACTGCTTAGTCAAAACGTTAAAAAAAAGGGTTTATTTTTCAGCAAGAGTTGGGGTTTGATTCAATTTTTATACACTTTGGTATGATTCAATCTGTTGCAATAAGCAATTAGTCATTAATCATTAATCACGATAAATTAAAATGTGCTTGATCATTTTCATTCTGATAATATTTTTTGTTTACAAAGCCTTCATACTCCATTTTATTTATGGTTTTCCTTGTTAGTGTTTCTTATTTACAGTTTATTTATTGTTTTGTTTGCTGGGTATTATTTTCAATATTCCAGTGTTAAATATTCTTTACAAAGTTACAATTCACTCGTGTTTGAGAGGGTGAACCTGCATTATTATGCCATTATGAAAAGTGACAATATTATCGTTTGTCACAAAATTTGATTGTGCTTATTGTCTGACAAAATCTATTATCATGTCAGGCACACTCTCATCCATTTGTCTTTGTTTTTGCACTTCCTCACAAAGTTTGGTATTTTCAACAGAAAGTTGCAGCAGAATGAATAATAAATCGCCGTAGTGGCTTATGTTTTTATGCAGCATCCATTCCACTAAAAAAACAACAAAAAACTTCTGAAATATCAGATGCATAATAGAACTGGTCCAGCTGGACTTGCTAATGGACTTGAACTCTCTGAGGATGTTTACAGCACCAAGACGCATCATCTCGTCACATCTGTGGGGGATTGAAGGAAGGCAGAACAACCGCGGGCACAATATTTTAAGATTTGAAGGAATCCCAATAAAACTGCTACCATGGATGATGGTACATTTATGGTGAATGAATTCAAGTCATAATAAAACTCAAGATGAGTTATAGTATGAGCACTGAGAAGTAAACAGAACAGATGCAGCTACAGTTTTATAATGAAACGCATTGATCAAAACTGTAACTCTTCATTACTGTGTAACACCTGCTATAAGAACATTTCACAGCATTTATACAAGGATCCATCAGCAACACAGACAGAAGAAAACATTCACAACATTTCAGTTAAATGAAAGCACAAAAATAAAAACAAGTCATAATTATCAACACACTGGGAATTTTCTAAGTTGTCTGTAAAGTTACCCTTGATCTAAGCATCAGTTTAAAGATTCCACTTGGTTCCCCAAAAAACGATGGAACCCGGACATTTTCATCATTTAACAGTAACTCTTACCATAAAATATCACCTGGATGGTTAAGATTTGCACCATCTACCAGATGTTAAATAAGCTGGTTAACCTTGGTGTCAATCCAGAGAAATCCTCAGATTTAGCTTCAAATCTTTAATACAGAATCAGAATAACGAAGTGTGGCAAAACATCTAAAAACAACATGTAACATTTCCTAAGTGTTATCAATAAAAAATAATCCCTTCTTGTTTCGATGGCTCCTGTATTTTACTTTCCATAGTATGACTCTCTTAACGTATTTAGCTAGATTACAAGCAAATTTAATACCACTGCAACTCTGGTACTGCAAGACTAGAGATTACATGCATAATCTTAAAACCCTCAGCAGTCAGGCGACCATCTGGCAAGAAAGACATCCCCCTCCGCCCTCAGAGGAAATCAAATCCACCTTAGTAGTCGGAGGAAATCACACAATATAAAAGGAAATCTTTTGTTTGACTTATCAGTCCATCTTTGCTCAACGAGTGTCTTCATACTGTCCTGAACTCCTCACCGACCTTACCTTGCTAAGGGAAAAACAACTGAAAGCCGGAGGTTTTCTAGAGTAAGGAAGAGGTCTATTATTGATCCGTCAGAGGTGAGGTAAAGCAACGTTTCAAAGAACAAAGTTCAGTATTTCCTACCTCAATGGAAAGCTAACCTTGGACAGTAAAGCCTGTTTATAGCCTGGTGGGTTTATAACGACCGCTTGCCTCTCAAATAAAAGAAAACATTGAATATAAAAACACTTTCATTTTTGCTGAACCCAACCTTTGTTTAGCAGAAAACTGTAGTTTGCACTGATGAGTTTCATTTACAAGTATAAACACAACTTTAGATGCTCTAAAGGTTAAAGATTGAAATGAAAGTCCAATTTATCTGAAGATTGGAGTGCTAGTTAAATATGCAGAAAAGAAAAATCTCTCAGGAACACGAGTTGTTCCCTGCTCTGTTACATAACCAGGAATCCTAAAAATCTTGAAGAAAGATAAAGCAGATACTAATTACAAGATGCTCAAAAAGGAGGTGAAGCTTGAGATCTTGATGGGTTTCTTAGTATTTACAGAAAATAAAAAAAATAGATATTTGTAAAGCTTCAAGCACACAAGATACCAGAACAGATGTCAATTTGTAGCCATATGGTGTGCTCTTATATCAAGTAGTGTTCGATTCAGTGTTGCAATATGGTCTGTGATAAATGGTTACTTATTTCCCTAAATACCAATAGAAGATCTCAGAGATGAAGGCTAGATGCAGAAGGGATAAAAACACTAATCGGTAGGGATGCAACGATTTATCACCCAGACGACTTGTTGACCCATCCCTACTAATCGGAGACGTTTCTTTTGTTCGTCATCAACAAATTCAACGAGGTGATAATAAGTGGCTGGAATAGCATTCTTAAATATAAAATGATTACCTTTTATTTTCAAATGTTATAAACAAGACATGAAAATCTCAGAGCAAAGCAGATTTCAGGGTTTCCAGGGAACAACAGGTTTAAAACATGAAAAACTGTCCAACATATTCTTCCCTTGGTCTAGATTCCCTCTCATCACATGCCAGAGACAGAGCTGCCTCTTGCCTCTTCTGTCATATCGAAGCTGTGTATGTCAAACCAATGAGCCTTTACCACGTTCCACCTCTCTCAGAAGTCAGAACTAACAAACACATTTCTCAACAGGAACATGTCCACAAATAAGAGGCTGTACAGGATGTAACATGCTTCAATAAAGATACTGAACAGTGAGGTTCTGTGTATTACACAACTTACATGGTTCAGTGTGCAGGTACACAGCCCTCAAGGTTTTGTATGCAAGGCAGCCATGTTGAATTTGAACTTGGGGTAGGTAATCAAATCAATGAAGTTTATTTGTAAAGATAGACCTGTGAAGAAACAGTTGCAGTAATCAATGGGACTAAAGATAAATACATCTTCTCTAGATCTTACTGGGACATTAGTCCTCTAGTTCTGGAAATGTTCTTCAGTTAATAGAAGGTCGATTTTGTAAGTGTCTTTATGTGAGGTTCAGGTTCAGGTCTGAGTCCATCACTACATCCGGCTTCCAGGCCTGAAAACTAATTTCAAGCTGTAATAGCAGAAGCTGTGTCCCGAGTCTTTAGGTCCAGAGATAATAACTTCAGTTTTGTTTCTGTTCAGCTGAAGAAAGTCATGGCAATTCTACACAATGATTTGTTCTGAGCCTCTGTTCAGGGCCTGGATGAACTTTGTCCACTGTCTAAACCACTGTCTAAACCACAGTGTTCAAATCTGGAAGTTAATTACATAAAATGTATTCTGTGGTAGCTTATTCTGAAGCTACATCTTAAAATGTTCAAGTGCATAAGGCAAGTCTTCGCTTAGTTGCAAGAGCCACTCGGAAGTAAGAAAAACATGAAAGCTTTGAACTTGCCTGCTCAGATATTCCTAATGTACCTCATTAAACCGTACACGGTGCCTTTATGCTTCCAGCCAGAGGACACAAAAGAGACAAAAAGCAAGAATTTAAAAACTGGTGAGCGGAGCTCTCAGCGGACACACTACCCACTCAGAGTAGCTCTGGTTACATTAGGTGAGTTTTGATTCATTGTTTTCCGTGGGCAGAGAACTGATCAGACATCGGGAGTTAATTTGGGCAAATTGAGTAACAGTTTTTTTTTGTTGTTGTCGTTGTTGTTTGTTTCTCCCCCGATGAAACATCGCTACAGGGCAGCTGCATAAATAGCAGGTGGATTTTACATTTTAAAAGCTGCTGAAGCGCTTAAAAATGTCTTCGTCTGTGTTCAAATAAAGTGTGAGAATCTAAAGCCAAACAACATTCCTCCCAGCTGATGACAGCGCCAGACGTCAAATGGATCTGTATAATAGCTGGCATTATCATTACATAATATGCTTAGCGGGATGAAGTGAGGGCAGAGGCAGAGTTTGCTGCTGCAGCAGAGAGAGTAACAGCCAACTTAAAGCACTCGGCTGTTTCTGTTGAGAGGCAGGAGGATAATAACCCATAATGTGACCTCGCTGAAATCTATCCGGCTTTGTTGGGTCATTCACAAGAAAACAAAACATGGGACACCACAGTGACTCATTACTACCGCTTGGCAGCTTGCAGTTACACTCTTAATAGGATTCCACTGTGCTGGGCATTGCAGCGCCGAAATGGCTCTTTACATTGAACTGAGTGTTATGAGGCTTGGGGGCTGTTTCCAGGAGGATGCTGTTTTACGCAGGTCTAGAAACAGATCAGCTGCAGGAGAAGCAACAGATGGCTCTGTGCTTCCTTTTCTTATTTCCCTAAAAAGGCGGACAATAAGTGCTGGGGAGATTATCCCCAGTGGACTTTACTGCCAACTTGTTTATTAGGAGGTACACCATGCTAAAAGATGTCAGCTCTCAACTTGAAACATAACTTAGTCCTGCAGGTTTACATAACCCAGATAAAAAGTGAGGAAAAAAGAAAGAGTTTTACTAATTTTCTGGATCTAAATGAGGAACAGTGCATTGGGAAATATCAGATTATTCCTGTCTTACATTTAACTGCCGTTTCTTTTCCCGACATTATCAAAGCTTTGTGAAAAAGTGCTCTCACCGGGCCACTCAGCAGCTTCTAGAGGCTGAGGAGGAAAATTACTTTGGTTTTAGCCACTTTGTTTTAGAGTCAGATCTCCAAATTATTTTAATTAACTACATCACAGAGCATGGCGCAACCCTTGACTGCCATTTATTTTCACACTACCGCTGCTTTGTTCAAAAGACCTGGAACATGTGAAAAAGTAAAACAGAAAGCATTTTTATGATTGGCTTTCTGAAGGAAAGCTGCAGAAATTGGGTGACTGATTTATTGTGAATGTGTTGTGAACAAAGATTAGCGATTTATGCCAGCGATCTTTTCAGTGTAGGAAATCAAATTACTGTTTTGTTTTTGCCAAAGGTAGTTTTTCTAAATCTTAAGCTCTAATAATAACCTGTAGTTTCGCTAATGCTAAAGCTCTAACTTAAATTCAAATTAAGTCTGCCCTTGAAAGACTACAATCTGCCAGCACTAATTTAATTTGACATAATTTACAACATGTAAATTATTATAGAACATCTATAATACACTTAGATATTTTATTCATGCTTATGTCTTGTTTTCTACTCTCTGTTTGATTTGATTTGTTTCTTGTTTGAAATGAAGTTGGGGAAAAAGAGAGAGACCATAAGGACAGGAAATGGAAATGCAGCATAACATTCATGAAGTATGTTGAAGGCAGAACATGAGGAGGAACTTTGTACACAAACTGAGATGCAGCTGCGATCTGCATAGAGAAATTGCTTTCAGAAAACCATGGTTTTATAAATCTCAACAAGTAGATTTGGAATCTAGGATGTTTTCTTCATTTCTGAATTAATCTTTGTGATGAATGTAAAAGTACACCGTTCATTCCCTTCAGATCCTCCATGGATCACTTTTGTTTTCCCTGGCTGCCTGTTATAAGCGAACGCTGGTGCACAGCTCACGGATGGAGACGCTTATCTCTGAAAAACACAAGACTCGGCTTGGCCATGTGGGTCACAGCGGTCACTTCTCTGGGCCCCGGCTGGCATGTGGCCCTCAACAAGCACTACAAACCTTCATTAATTAATGTGGCACAGATCCTCGTGTTCAAATGGTTTTTGATTACCCCCCCTTTGGGTGTGTATGCGTGTGTGTGTGTGGGTGGGAATGGACACTTGGTGGGGGATGCACTTTTCCCTTTCAATTAAACTCAAGGTTGAGTCACAATAAATTAGAAAATGTTGCTGTTATGCTGATTAGCCAGCAGGTTTTTAGCCAGGATTGAGATGTCCCTGTGTGATTTGGTTCATGAGGGAGAGCACTGCCTCCCCAACTCCACCCACCTCCCAGAGAGCAGCACACAGATACTGGATCACGTCCCGCAGGACGGCGAGGAGCCAATTTGGGACAGCAGTGGCTGCTTTAAAATCACAAACAGGAAGGCGAGCGATGCTTTTTCTTTAGCATTTGGCGCAGAACAACACACTGAACGACATCTCTCCCAAGTTGTTGATAGACTAGCAAATTCAAACTGAGGCAGCGTTTTCATTTTCACCACAGCGGTGCCTGCCACACCACCAGGAGGGAGGAATTACTTCACCTCAGAGTGTGATTCATATGTAGGAGTCCTGAAATGATCGGATCGGCCTCGTAGCCAGTGTGATAAAAAAGTACTCGACTCTGCAACCTGGATAAACACAGAGGCTGAGCTGGTCACTGAGCATGCTTTAAATTCAACGCAGTTTGTTTGTTTTCATTGTTACAAGCCCACTACTAACTAAATTAAAGAGATTTAATATGGCCTAAACAAAACATCGTTCCACACCAAAGGGAGAAGTTCATCTTATTAGGGGTGGGCAATATGGACTTAAAGGTTATCTCGATATTTTGTGATATCAATAAAAAGTCACAATATAAATTAGGCAATAAATCAATTTTATTTTTTTTTTAAAAGTCAGATTTTTTTTCTCCAACACACTCCTTAGGTTTTCTTAGTTCAGGTAGTCAAGTGTGTGTTAAAGCTTCTACTTATTTGGACTTTGAACTCAAGTGAAGTCTGTAATAGAATATTAGGGCCAGGCTATGGTTAATTTGACTTTTTTAATTACAAGAATAATTTCAAAATATTACAAGATTAAAGACATAATATTAATAATGATATTATAATTTATATAAGACTTTATTCTCATAATTAAACAAAAGTTTTAATAAATTAATAATACTCTGTTGCAGCACCCGCAGAGGGGATGATTGAAATAAAAGCCACATTTTGACTATTTTTGTAATTTGGGATTTTAAAACAAAAGCAAAACATTTTTTATTTGGTACAAAAAATCTCATGATTTTAAACCACATTGGCTCTTATATGAACTGAGCAGCTATAAGCTCAAATAGGGCCACAATGGAGATTAAATTTTATCTTATTAAATAGCATTTGCAGCAGCATTTTGTTTTTCCTCAGTTTTATCTTTGATTTTAACATTTTAAAACTTTGTGGCCGTGAATCATTTAAGCAGTAGAAGCAAAATTTTCACAGTACTATACTCAAACTCACCTCTGTTGTTTCCCTTAGTTTTCTTTTCAAGTCCCTGCTGTGAGACATCAAACAGCCGCCAAACATGTTCAAGCCATAAATCATTCGAAATAGATTTCTATTCTTTTGTTTTCCTGCAAAAGCATTATGAGTAATAACAGCCGCTTTTGTTGCCAGAAAGGGAAAGGTCAGAGTTGTTCTTCTTAATCACATACAGCTAAATCATTTTTCATGCATAACTGCAAGACATCTTGTACATGCAAAATGTTTTGGTTTGTTTTTCACAGCTGAATCTGAGACCTACTGACTGTTTGTGGGCTGTGTCCAACTGTCCCCATGCGGCTGAAAACCCATGGTCCCGCTCACCGCTGTTCCTTCTTTTGACTACTTTTGTTCCCACTGCAGCATTTTTTGACCCAGGAGTCGAGGCATTGTAATCTGTCTCTTGTCAAACTTGCTGAAATCTATTTCGATTTATTTCATGACCAACACATACTGCCTTATATCACACTGTGGAGCACAAACGTTTAAGAAAACGGAAACAATTAAACCAATAAAAATGATCAAAAGTAAAAAAAAAAAATTCTTAGTCAACTTAATTTATTTAAATCAGCTGGTCATTACAGCAAAAGGCTGTTTTTTTGGCCAAGAGATCATAACTTCATAGGTTTCCCCCGTGGGAACAAGCAGATCTCAACCAGACTCCAAAAGTATAGAATCGGTATAAGTTCAGACACAGCAATAAGCACCTTAATCAACTTCAACCAACATAATAAAGACTCTGCGTTAATAAAGACGTCTGTGATGACGCCATTAAAGCAGTCCTGTTTCTGCAGCTTATGTTTCTCCATCTCCTTTCAGCTCCCATGGCAGCAGCAGCAGCCAGGGATTATTGGAACGTTGCATCAGACTCACTCACTTGTTATTCATTTCTTTCACAATGCATCATATTTTCATAATACTTGCATTCATTGAATACTACTTTCAGTTGCTAACAAGTAAAGGAATGTCTCCTGCTTTTGTTGCTGTCCTTGCTTTCCTGCTTGGGATTTTTTCACATTTTATTTCCTTGTGGGAAGTAGAGCTGACATTGTAATTATCCTACCACACTGATGACTCTTCAGGTGATTGCAAAGTCATTAAAATGATCCTCTGGCAGATGTTTTTGCCTAATAGTCTTATTAGCAAGAGGATGGAGAGGAACTTTGGTTTGATGTTTGCATAAACTGATGTTCAGCTGATTTATCTGCAACTTTGGCTGTGAAATGTTAGCTCTGTGATCCACAGCTGTGTTTTTCACTTTATTGACAAAAGCTAAAAGCATTGTGACACGGTGGTGGACAACTACATGGGCGTCGACTGAGATCTCTGAACTTGTGCAGCCCGTTTTCAGGCAGAAAAAAAAAGTTTTCTACATCGGTGTTACCAAAACAAATTTGTTTTAACATTTAGGGAATTGGCTCAGCTTGAACGAGAGATCAGGCTGGTTTCTGTTATTTCTCCAGAGATAAATTGTGATGCAACAAAAAGTGTTGGAAACAGAAAATTGCAAGAGGAAAAATAAAAAGTGGCTTCCAGGAAACTGATCGGAGCCGTTGTCAACACAAACATAAACAAACTGATGTAACACACCTGAACAGATGCTATTATTTTACAGGAAAACACACTCCCCACGCTTCTCAGCAGCCCTGTTAAAGATGTGTCAAAAATTTGAAATAAATTCATCTGTTACTGCTGTGGTTATTTCTCACACTGCTGACAAAGTTAGAAAAAAAGAGCTTACAATCACAACATATTTATTCTGTAGGGAAGAAACTCCCATGTTCAGAAATAATTCATTCACAAAATGACCTCTTATATAATAAATATAACACATCCTTTTTTATTTAGACTTTACTCTTAAATTGATCATAGATGATATGTGTGCTTTAAATTATTTTAATTATAGGCTTATTTCTCTAATCCATTCCCCAACATTCAAGTTTAGATTGTGTTACCTTGGTGATCAAACTAGGCTCAAACAGATCTCAATTTTTGACAGAAAAGAGAAACTATCAGCTGAATAAATCAGTTATCTTTCTAGCTGAACATTTCTTTAGTTGTTTTGTTCTCATACATATACAGTGAGATCCACATTCCTTCAGTGATGCTGAGCAACAGCAAAACATGCAGCTCTAAAATGCAGCTTCAAAGCTCTGGCATCGGGATTTTCCCCCTTCACAACAAATGACTAAGCTCTTCCTCTAGTGTTCCAGTTTCAGGGATGTTTCAGCTGCTTTAGAGGATCAGGGAAACACTCGTTCATGATGCTCATGCCGCTGCTTTCTGCTGCTAAAAGCACAGCAACTGTACTGTAAGTGTGTCACTGTGTCCTCATGGTAGCGGTTGGTGTTAAATTAACTGAACTTTCAAACCCAACATTTGTGTTTGTCGTGCAAACACAAATGTTCGGCGAGTTAAAACATAGTTAGAAAAATCAATCAAGATTGATTGACTCTTTCTTTATTATTATTATTTTTTACTTTTGACAACACTGACTTGTAATTCTGTGCAGTTCTGACTAAAAACTACTTAAGCTATGTTCACACATGAGGCAAAAATCATATTTTCTGCCTTTTTGCCACAATTTAATGTCTGAACTGCCCAATTCCAATCTTTTCATCAGCCCCAAAAATTGATTTGTGCCACTTCCATAAGTGGTACTAAATTGGATAAATTTCAGAGCGTCTGAACTCTGATTGGTCGAATTTCATCTGACTTTTACGTCATTGACGTGAGACGAGTCACAATTCTGTACCAGAAGAAGCCAGGCATGGTAAAAGATGACCGAAGCAAACAACGCTTTCATTTTTCTTCTTCTCCATCTTGTTATGATCTGGTGACATTGCTATAGACTCAAAATTGACCCACAAACGGAATCTGAAGTAGTCAGAAACAGCTATGATGCAAAGTCAAAACTCTTCCACTAAAAATTAAGACTTCAAAATAACTGAAGGAGACAGTTACTTGATTGTGCTATAAAATGGCACCATCTGCCTAGAAAACACATATTATTCCTCCTTTATGGTGAGGATTTACATCCTCCGGGGAACACACACAAAAACTGCTGTTTTAGTAATGCTAGCTGTGCTAATTGCAATGATTACAAACATAAGATAAAAAAGAAAATTCAAAATGACAATTCTGTTGTTGCTCTTGAACAGCCACTGTTCTTACAGCTTTTATTAGAAATAATTGCTAACCACTCAGAGCGTGAAGGTTAAAACAAATGTTTTTTCGGTGCTGCTTATAATCTTCTAGTCGAGCTCAGGGGTCTCCAACTTTTGCCCTTTCACTGTATAAAGTTTTATAAAACCAAATAAAAGCTTTTTGGGTTTTTTTGTTTCATGCACAATAAGAATAGGTCCGGTATACTCTGTTTGATTGTGGACCAAAATTGCAATATTTGTTAGATTACAGCTGCTGCATTTTTTTTTTTCACATTCAACTGAGTCAAACAATCTAAACCCTTTCAGCAACCTGTTCCCCTCCTCGCATTTGGGGGCCGCTAAAGAAAATAGCACAAAAACTCTAAAGAAGATACTAAAAGCAACTTCTTTCAAAGTGTATACCAAAATGTTTACACTTTGATTTTAGGGGTTGTGAAATTTATCTTTTCTAATCACACCCATTTCTCCTGCCAGTGCAAGACTCTCGTGTTTGTTATGGTTGTATTACCCCAGAATGCACTGCGTTGTAGTCTGTTTCTTGCTGTGATAGTTGTCTTTGGTCCTCTTGGCATTCACATATACGTTCATAACGCCCCACAGTTCACTTCAATCAAACAGACTGAGGTTTGTAGGTAGACCTGAGTTTGCTTTTTTGTCCACTATAGAGTTTTATTGCACATTCACACGTTCCCATATGAACCGGACTGTTTAGAAAAACAAATCGGAGTTCGCTTAAAGCGGACTACGCAGAGTTGGTTTAAATGCATCCTTAAAGACAAATCTGAATCTGCAAAAATATTTATTTAAAAGATCAGCCTCGGCACATCCAAGCATTAGATGAAATGTAAAATTTGCCATAACCTTTTAATTGGTCTGTTTGTATGTAAATGGCTGGAAAACACAAGCGTACAAGAAAACAGAATCACTTGGCAGAAAATATTTTTAATTTTGAGTCAGAAAACAAGTTTTCAGCCAAAGCCAAAAATCCTCAGAGTCTCTCCACAGAAAAGTGAATTGTTTCACAGGCTGAGAACTGGTCTGACTGATTAACAGACTTCGTGCTTCTTCACTGAGTAAAACCCTGGCTGCCCAGTGGAGGTCATAAAGCAACATCTGCCAGGAGAATCCATCCTTTCTACTGCCTACCATCCCCCACCTCTGCCCTCCAAACCTCCTGTCCAGCTCTGGATTAAGAGCTGGCCTAACCCTCCCCACAGCATGCCACTCTGGGTGGATTAACTCCTGCAGAAGGCACACTACTGTCACACATTAACCTGCAATCACAAGCCCTTTCTCCAAAGTATGCCTGCAGCAAACGTTCGGTAAGAGTCGAACATGATGGGAGGCGCTCGTCTTGTTCAGCAGCTGAAAGCTGAAACAGAAATACCTTCACTGTTTCTGATCCATCAGACAACAATGTTGGAAAAATAAACAGATTCAGGTAGAAGGAACAAGTGTGCTCAGAAAGCAGTTTACTTTGATTTGTATCTGTCTGACTGTTTGGTATTTTCATAGATTTTCAGGTGGACTGCAAATAATGATCATTTTATTGGTTATTCTGACAATTAATCACATAAAAATGTTTGCACATTTTGCAGATTTTTCCAGTTAACCACTTAATCTTATTTTATACAGTAGAAATGCCAAAAAAAACAATTCAACAAATAAAAATTTTAATTTTATTGCTTAAGATGCAATCACATAGCATTACTTTAGTCAACACTTGATCATTTGTAGCAAAGGATGCAACTGCAGCTAAAAATATTTCTAAGATGTGAAAAGCTTTGTCGCTTCTGCTTAACTTTACATCAATTTGATGTAGGGCCCATCTGTTGATTATTTTGGGGATAATTGATTAATAATAGATAGCAAAAGGTGCTTAGGAGATTTATTTATATTTATTTACAGAATTTGAAGCAGGTGAAGCTAAAACTGTGACACGGGGAATTCTGGGTAGAACATATTTACAGACAAAGAAGGTTTTTTCAATCTTGAACCCAAATGTATGTATTTTTTCTTACAGTCTTGGGTTAGTTACTGCTCTGAGTAAGTTGTTCTTTCTGCAATTGGTCTTTTGAGTGTGTATACTCTAAAGATTAATTGATTACTAAATTAGTTGGCAGTTATTTCAATAACTAGTTTATTTCAGTTAATCGTTCCAGAAAAATATCCAGTTAGATAAAATTTCTTAAAAAGCTTAGCATCTTAAAAGTGTTACAAATAAAGAAAAACAAGTCCGACAGACTGAATTTGCCTTTCTGGGAACAATATCTGAAACGATTGCAGTCAATTCGGCGATATTTTTCTGAATTGGATCAATATTGATCGACACTGAACCTCAGACATGAGGTTGGAAATGGAAAATAAATAAATAAATAAAAACGTGGATCCATGGTGTTTGACGGTTTAATATTTCCATAAATCTCCAGTAAGATTAAATTCACAAAAAAGCTTTGCATCTTCATGAGTCAGAAGTCCAAACAAAAACCAGCCAGCCAGACAGAAGTTGCCTTTCTGGGTACAGTATGTGGATGAGCTCCACTGGGCGGTTTATCTGAGAAGCCATGAATCACGCAGCTTGGTGAAACCAAACCCCTAGCACATCAGCCTCAGACATGGGTGATTTAAAAAAAAAAAACACATTCTTATCAACACATACAGACTCATGCGATGCTTTGTTGCAGTAAAAATCACACGCATTATTCTTTCAGAGGAACCAGAGCTGAGCAGCAGAAGGAAGGGGGGGAGAGGCTGGATTTGCAGCAGCAGCAGCAGCAACAGTTGGCTGCCTGTCGACTAAGACGAAAAGAGTTATCGGCGGCGCAGAGACACTATGTTCATGTTCAAATCAGACGATTGGAGATAAAGAGAGAGAAAAAAATAAAAGCTTGGAGATAAAATCAGATCGGAGGGATGCCTGGCAACTGGCGGCAGAAAAAGAGATGCAGTAAGAAACCAAACACTCACTGGAGTCGTCTGAGTCGTATCCCTCCACGTCCGGCTCCTCGTCCCTCCTGACGGCCTGCAGGGAGGCGGAGGCTCCAGCACACACCCGCTCAGGGCTGTCCTCATTGGGGCGATCACTTTCTGAGGTGGCGGCGGCGGCCGCAGGCGTGGAGAGGGCAGAACGCAGGGGCCCGGCGTGGCCCGCTGGCTGGGGCGCCACAGGGGGGAGGCCCCGCGGGTAACGGGGGAAGTAGTCGGAGATCTGCTTGATGGGCTGAATGGGTCCGGGGCACACGTCAATGGCCATGTGCTCTTGGATGCTGATGGTGGGTTTCTCGCCTTTGCGTTGTGTCATGCATGCGGTCCAGCCCGGAGCTCACTCCCAAAACAACGCAAAAGAAAAAAAAAAGAAAGAAAAAAAAAAATAACCAAACCTAGAAAAAGGTAAAAAACGAGGAGCTGCAGGGAGCGCTCCTGCCGCCTGTTGCTTCTCTGAACGCTGGACAGGTCCAGGTGATGTCGCTCTACATGGAGACTCCCGGAGTGTGTCCTCACACCCAGACCATGCTGTCTGCCACCCTGTCATACACAAACACGCTACTATCCAACCCCTGCTCTCTGCTCGTCCTATACCCCCACACTCTGCCCGTGTCTGCGCCGCCTATCTGGGAGAGATGGAGCTGAGAGAGACGGGCGATCAAGAGCGTAAGGGATTAGAGAGGAGAGAGGGAGGGATCAGCTGATGTTACTGCCTAGCAACCGAGTGGTAAACAGGAACCGTTGGTCTCGGTGCTTAATTATGATATTAACCCAATCCATCTGTCAGTGGGAGGGGACATCCAGAGACATGCCACACTCAAACACAGAGGAATGCGTGTGTGTGTGTGTGTGTGTGTGTGTGTGGGTGTGTGTGTGTGTGTGTGTGTGTGTGTGTGTGTGTGTGTGGTGTGTGTGTGTGTGTGTGTGTGTGTGTGTGTGATAACCTGGAATCTATGGCTCAATCTATGAGCCATAGATTGATATTTAGAGACTCAATTTCAGTTTGTTTGCTGCTTTTCAGTCAGTAAACCATGATGTCATATTAGGGTCATTGTAGACACGTTGACATGCATGAGTCAACATTTGGCAGAAACATACAAGTATGTTTCTGCCAAAAATTTAAAAATTTTGAAATTAATCTCCAAAAGTTTCAAGAAAAAATTGATTCCATTGATCCAAAGAAATGATTACTCTGTTTTATTAGAATACTGCCAGTAAAATTTATTGCTGAGCAGGTAAAAACAAAGTCAGAACAAAACTAGTTTTGCATTTTTACTCCAGTTTTAAAATTTTGTGGCATCAGAGTATTTTAAGCCTTTTTGAGACAGTGAAACTACAAAAATTTGAAAAAAAGGTGCAAAATTGTAATACTGTCACCAAAGCAAGTAAAAAGTATATTCAGGTAAAAGTTTATGTCCAATCTACAAACGTTTGGGGTTTTTAAAAAGATTTTGTCTCATAAAAGATAAACCGCATACAGTGGATCCTGTTAACTGTTCCATAACTGTGAATCCTTGTTAGGAGGAAATTTAAACAAACTATAAAGTGGCAGAGCTGTCGACAGTGGCAAAAAATTCTGTTTAAAGCCTCAATTTCTCTCACTTCATCCAATCCTTTCATCTCTTTTCTGTCACCAAATGTTTAACTCAAAGATTTAATCTTCTTTGCCCTAATAAATACATAAACACATTTGTTCGGTCTTTCATTCAAGAACCACAGAGTCATTTCCACTTCCCAGTGCTCCAATTATGTACCCTGATGTTATCACACATTTCATAATTGCTTACCATCTGCTCCAAACGTGGACGTGGCTGTCAGTGTGCATGCGCCCGGCTGCAGCAGACACGTTCATGCTAAAGCTGCACTTGTCCATGCCGCTGCAAAATTACACCTTTCTTCTCACCGGACATCGGTGATCACACGTCAACACCTGCGCAGAACACAGTGATGAGCTCGGCTGCACAACCTGTCTGTATATTTAGATCACATCTGACAAACACGACTTTATTCCCAATAATGCCACCAAGGGTCTGTGGTCATCAGGTGTTTGGTGTTACATAAAGACAAAAATAAATGACATTGCAATCGCTCCCTCCAGGTTTAGCAGAAACTCTTTTGTCTTTGACAAAAAAGACAGAACACTGTTGGCATACAACAGATAAAACAACGCCATCTTGTGTTTGCTGTTAGCAGCAAATATAGATTTCACCAATTTACTGTCAACTCGGATGATGTACTTTTGATTAAAAAAGGTTTTCCACCCAAAAATGTATACGGGAGAAACCTTATAATTTGCCATTGTAGACAAGATATAAAAGAAGTACATTTCTGCCAAAAAACTGAAATGTTCTGGGGGAAACAAGGACATTTCTAAGTTTGAAATGTCCAAAATTTGGTAGAAAAAATAAATAAAGTTTAAAAAGGCACTTTTTCCTATCCAATTATTAATTTGTTTATCAAAAAAAAGTATAATCTTTTTTAAAATGTAAAAACATAAAAAAATTAATAAATAATTTAACAGATGTGCCAAGCAGACAGGGCTAATGTTATTAGTAAGTTCTTTTTTTTTTTTAGCTGCAAATGCATCCTTTGCAACAAATAATCAAGCAGCCCCTTCACTAAAGGAAGGACATGGTGTTGGATTGTAGGCAACAAATGTTTATTTTCTTATTTTAAAAAATTACAAAATAATTTGTATATTTTTACTTTTTATATATTAACATTGCATGAAATAAGCTTAAGTGGTTAACTGGAAAAATCTGCATATATTGAAACTTTTTTTATACGATCAATCGTCAGAATAATCAATAGAATAAGCAATCAGTAAAGCTTTTAGTTGCTATAAAATTATCTACCAAGGTTACAGTATAAAAGTATGGAAATATGAGATCACTGCAATACCAACTGATGTTGAGAGCAGCGATTGATTGTTCAGCAAAGGCTGATCTGTTTTTACAAACTGAACCAGATCTTCATAAAATGAACATTAAAATAATGACCACATTGAAATAAATGGTAATTTTTTCAGATGGTTCGGTCTGATGTGAAATGTGAGCAGAGGAGATGATTTGCTCACTGAATTGGACTGCGCTGAAAATACAAACAGCACGGTGACATTGTTTATCAGGAGGAAATGATGCGCAACAGCAATTTCATTCTGGATGCTGATGGCTCAGAGTTGAAGTGCATAAACAAAAACAAAAAAAGACGCTGACGTCAGAGAAGCAAAAGGCTACAGGTTAAATTACTTCTTTTATTTATTAAAAAATTAATTAGCTTATAAATTAAATTATTTCAGGTAAGCATTTATACTCAACACAAGTATGTAGTGCAAACAATGAGACAAGCTGGTTCCAGCAGAGAACCTTCTAAAGTTTTCCTGCCAAAAACAACAACGTCATTTGTTCAAAAGAAATATTACGTTTAACAGTGGATAAGCATGTAATATGAATTATGAAAAACTGTTACCACAGGGTATGTGGAATTTACTATCTGTCGTTTTATTTTAAGTAAGCAATGATTGCATAAGATAAGACACCAAGAAAAGAAAAGTCCACTGGAGACATGCATCCAGTTATTTTTATTCAACTGAGTGCTAATAATCCAAGCATGTCACTTCTGGAAAAAATATGATTTATCGTCTCTAAACAAGCACTCTGAGAAAAACACTGCATCCCTGGCCACCATGGAGCCTGCCTAAATAAGACAAGCAATGAGGGTGACCTTTTCAACCATTTCTGTTCACAACAGCATCTGAAATTCAACTCTTAACTTTGACTGATTTTAGTTAAGATAAATTAAGAGATGTATCTTCTTCAAGAACCAAAACATGAATTCAATGCTGATGTTATAAACAGATCAATGACATTACTAATTTTTTTAACATATGAATAGAGGGTGTAATTGAAGCTGAATTAATTCTCCAAACATCTAGCTCTACAAGAACAAAGACTGAAGTATTTTTCTACCTACATGTGTGAATAGAAAATAATCTCCATGCTTAGATTAAATGAAAATCCCCAAAATGACATGGTATAAAACAGACATAAAAAAATTACCTGAGTCCTGCTTCTTATTGTGTTGTGTTTGCATCTCACTCTATTCTTGTAACATACTGCTGCCCTCTGGTGTTGAAAATAGAAACATGCATCTCACCCGTCTAAATATGTCGAGACAATAATTATCCTTTTTAAAAATGACTATCCTTATTTGATAATGAGGTAACCAACTGATAACTTTTTTTAAATTAGTGAATGAAAATAGCTCATTATTTTCATTCAATATTTTGTTTAATTGCTGACATTGAAATAAAAAAAGAGATAATTTGTTAATGATATAACGTTTTAAAGATTAGTTTGGAACTTTTATATCCTTGTGTGAGATATTTGAAAATGTTTGTCTTAAAAATGTGGTTGAAAATATACATAAAGTCTAATGTATCATTTAATATTCAGTTTGGGCCCATTTCACAGCCAATCATGGCGTTTAATCTTATTAGGTAAAAATGTTCCACTTTCAGAATATTCAGAATTTAAAAAAACAAATGTTGAGCTAACATTAGCTAAAAAGAAACAACATGTCTGTTTAGACTAGCTAGTGTTAGCTTAAGCTGGCTAGCCTCCACTTTCTTGGAATTAGCAGAGCTCTTCTTAAGCAGAACGCAAAAACTGTATTTAAACTTTTACTCACTTTAAAAACAAAGAGCCTTTGTTCTAAGGTTTCTGGTAAAATCCCTGCCTCCCTGGTTGCATTGCACGTGCGCGCTTCCGGCACATGGGGAGCCTCTTTAACAGGGAGACAAGATTTAGCACAACATGTCACCAAACATGTCAAAATAACTCAGGACGGGACGATTTATAAATGTCTGGGTTTTGGTCATACAAAAAAAACAAACAAAAAAAAACAAAGACATATTGTATTTCTTGAATCTTAAGTGAAAATGACAACCATTTAAATATGCCCTCTCAGTGAAGTTGATGGAGTGTCTGGGCTTTCATGTTGGGTAAGCCAAATTCTACCCCTATTTTCTGATCATCCAGAAAATAGAGGCAAATACTGCCTGACTCTTTAGAGCACATGTGTCAAACTCAAGGCCCGGGGGGCAAATCCGGCCCGCCGTAGCGTTTTATGTGGCCCTCCACAGACTAGACTAAACCCTAAGTGTGATTAAATATTATATTATCAATCATATCAAAGAAGTTTTTATCTGTTTACTGCCAACTTATATCAATCAATCCCTCCAGTTTCTTGAGAATTTAGTTGATGTATGATTATAGTCCATGATTTATACAGTGAGTAAATAAACAGTCACATTTATTATTAGTTCCTGAAGGGACTGAAAAAATCTTGAATAATATGTAATTTTAAGAACTTATTGACATATTTGTGAACAGGTTTAATCAACACATTCTGGTACCACCGGCCCTTTAAGAGCCTTCATGATCTTGATGTGGCCCAAAACGAAAATGAGTTTGACATGCCTGCTTTAGAGTAAGAAATGATCAAAGTGTGAACTTGACAAGATAGAAAATAAATAATAAAAATGAAAGAAACAATTGCATCACTCCAACATATCTTATTCCAATATGCTTGATAATGAGCCGTTCATTTGAAGACTTGTCTAAAAGTTGCAGGATCGTAGCTCTCGAACTGGAGTTAGACACCAATGTAGGTTGTTGGTTGTGTAAACTAAAATAATTAAAAAATAAAATTTTTTGTTCAGTTTTTGCCCCCATGTACAGACCTATGGAACGGATTGACAGCAAATATATGAGCTTCATGGCTTTGTGTTTTTTCTAACTCGTTCACACAGTATATTTTTGACGGGGGATTCAAGGACTTGAAGCCAAATATAACAACAGGTTAGGTAACCACTGCTTTCAGACTCTTGCACGTGTCTTTTCATCTTTGTGGGAATTATTTAAATCTCTTCCAGGGTGTGATATTTGGATTTTAATCACTCCATTCCTGCTGACTTTCAATTCATGTGTCTGAGTCACGACGACTTAAAATTAACACAAAAGGGCTGATGATACCTGGTGGGTTTCAGAAACCACTCTTCCTTAGAAGTAAATAGACAATGACTAACGATGACAGCTTTTTAATGTGTCACTTAATTGTTGAGCTCATCTTAAAATTCTCCCACTGATGCATGGACATCAGAGTCCTCTGCAGAAATGACTCCCATTTTACCTCAGCAGGAATTAAATTTACTTGTTTTTTGAGCAAGAGAATGCATGATGTTGGCCTCACATACCTGGTGGCTCCTACACAAGGCGACTGTGATGTCAAAACTTTTAATCAGAAAATGAGAATTTTTTTTTTTTTAATAATTGCTTTCAGTTTCCACTAAGCTATTTTCATTTCAAAATGTCAAATTGGGCAGTAAATCATTTTCAGATTAATCGAGAAAGAACATGGGAATGAATGTCTGTGTTTCAATAGTTCCAAATTTTCTAGGAAAAATAAAATCTGAAATTTTGAGATTCATCTAAAATTTTCTGAAAGAAAAAAAAAAAAGTTAAAATTTTTGGATTTTTGAAACATTTTCTTCTTTCTCATCTGTCTTTGAATTTCTTTAGATCGCAGAACAATGGGCCTCTTTCTAAGCCTTTGTAGCCTACTTCATGTTGTCAAGACAGGTTCTATGGAAGTAAATTAAAATGGTTAGTCTCAGTTAATTCTTGATTTAACAAAGAGAAGCACTTAAGTTTTAATATTTGACATAGTGCCAGGATGGTTTGGTCAGCTTTTCATCATTCAACCAATGTAGACAGTATTTATCAACAATATCTCAGCATGATGTTAAAGTTGGTTAGACAAACTGAAACATTCATGACCAAAGAGAAGAAATCTGGAAGGGAATGTTTAATACTTTTTCACAGGCCTCCAGAAAACTCATAATTCTTAATCAAATGAAAATTATGGAAGTTTGGTTCCAAGAGCATTGTCAGCTTTAGTCCTTTAATGTAATGTTAAAAAAAACCAATCAGTTCATTCTTATCTTTTAATTCCAAAACTCATCCAACTTCCAGCACATAATATTTCCACCACATTTTAACTTATCAGTTTTTGCTTCATTTATTCCGACAGCTCATTAATTTTCCCACAGAAACCGTGACGGCAGCAAGGTAACTGGATTAAAGGACAGTCAGGGAGACAAAGTTGTTGGACTTTTGAGACAATTTATTTATTTAAATTTGAATTCATTTACAGCAGTTCCACTGAAGAGAAATAGGGGTTTGAATGACGCCTTAGCCACATGGAAACCTATGATCCTAAATCTAGTGTATGTACAAGGAGAAGGATGCAGCTGGACAGTGCAGAAGGCACAGAGTTGGCTTAATACTTGCGTAAAAGCGCTGCTAACGTGTTGGGAGGATAGGGGAGTGGAATGACAGCACTGCATTTAAGGTTATTTTGTAAAGCAACCATCATTTTGAAACGGTACAACGTAAGAGGAGCATGTAAAACTGCATTGAAAACCCAAAAACCTTTAAGTATACACTTGATTTGTTTCTTAAGCCGGCGTGATTTACAATATGTGAAACAAAGAAAAGTAAAACTGGACAATGTTAAGGCAATCTGCTGTAAATAAGAGGCAATTCTAGCAAAAAAAAAAAAAAGAAAAAAAAACAAATGGAAAAAAAAACAAAAAGAAAATCACTCAAACATGGAAAAGAAGCAGGCAAATTCAGGCTACACATGATAATAATGACAGTTTGGCAACAACAATCAATCACACACCCAGTTTCCATCCATCACACCTGTCAATAATGAGCTACCAGACTTTAAAGCAACAACAATGGAAGCAAAATGAGATGATAAAGTTAACAGATTGTGATACATCTGAATCAGGAAGACTTTGTTCAGAAAACAAAAACAGTTTTCAACCATTCACCAACACACAACCCACCCCCCCAAAAATAGAGCATCTGATACCACAAAATTAAATTCACCACAAAAAGATACATCTTATAACATGTAAATGTCACGTAAATACCACTCAAAAACTGGATTCAAGTAAAGCCTTTCAAACTGAAACGAAATGAAGAGAAAAACAAATTATATCATAGTTTAAACTCAGTTGGAATTGTTGCATCTTAGATTTCGATTACGCTGCTTATAAAAAAGTACATTCAACAGGTACATTAAATATGAAATAAAATTATAGTACAGAGGTAAGTCAAAGTTACCGGGAACCACGACAGGGAAACAAAACCATATTACATGTCAAGCAGGCACACAGTAGATCTTATAACTCTGTTCTCCTCCATAGAGACTGTTGGGAGGTTAGATCGTGATAGCAGTTAAATTAACAGTTTGCATCTTATTGTACAAAAAAAAAAACAATTATTAAAAAACAAATGCAATAAATTTGGAAGGAAACCAATGAAGCTTATGCCCAAAACTTGCATGCTGAGCAAGCTGAGGAAAAAACACACAACTGCGGAGTCACCGGTTGCCATTGTAACATTATCTTCTCAAGAGAGTTTACCAAAAAGAAATCTAAGCCCCAAATAAATAGTTACAACATCTAAACTATGAGCCATATTGCACATATCACTAGGAGAACCCTCTGGTGGCTACATGAGAATTTTTACACCTCCTTTATGTTTAAAGTTGGAGATATGATATATGTTCCTACAAAAAAAGAAAGAAGTCACAGCTCACCATTTCTACATAAGTCACAATTTGTTCAGATTTTTTTTTGACATTTCTCAAAGTTCCTGATAAGCGTCCGGATCATACTGAATAACAGTAGCTGATCTAAGAATGAGGCCAACTCAACAACAAAACATTTTTCCAGGTGTTCCTAAAAAAAAGTCTCTATGAAGGAGATTTCAGAGAATGTCAGTCTACAGCCACGTTTTTAATCTACAAACATCCCAAACCCACTCACGCATATTCACACAGCTGTGGGGTTTTGCACATTTTGTCTAACGGATTTGTGTCCAATCATAAATATGTGGTAGTATTAATGCAGTGAAGCAGTTGCAACTAAAAGGTCAGCAACCCTTATGTAGAAAAACATCTGTTAAGTGCTGACAAGCTTTTTTTTTTTTTAAATAGTCCCCGACATAAATGTACCACCGCCTCTGAATGATGCCGTCAAGCGGTTGATTTAATCTGGATTTACGTTTTGACAGCACTAGCTAGTAAGTTAATAGAATCACTTTTTACAGATGCAGATCAGTTTGAATTTGAGAGAAATTTAATAAACATTACAAGTGAAGTTGATAACTAAATGTGCCAGATTTATGAAGGTGCTCCAAATATGTAATAAAACTGAAGATGTGCAATTGTTGTGAAATTGAACTTTCAGGTGGCTCAAAAAAATGATAATTGATGGATGATTTAAATATTGAGTTCCAGTGTGTGACATTTTGGGGCAAGAGAAAAATTAAATAAGTAAAAATTATTACTCTTTCGCTGATACGTAGTTTCTGGGAATTCATTTTGTTGCAATTTCTGAATTTTGCCACTGGGTGTCACTATATACACAACACACTGGAGCTATATATAGAACAACAAAGAAAAGGAAAAGCAGGCAGTCGTTTAGCAACAGCAGGCCTAATAATCAGCAGAAAACAACCAAAATAAACGTTGGTTGGTGAAGGTATGAAGGTCTCGTCTGATTTCAGCTGGTCCACCACAGGTAAGGCAAGATGTTATTGCGTTATGTTTCCAGGTGGAGTCGGGAAAATGTCTGATAAAAACTACACAAAGTGAGGCGAGATGGGAGCCAGATAGGTGATAAGGGAGAAAAAATAAGGCAAAAACGCTTTCTGGGTAAAATCTGTTTGTCAACCCGAACTGTGCAGAGATGATGGGACTGATCGGATACCTCCCATATAATGATGGATGCAATTTTCTTTAAGATTGTAGACGTAAAATAAATAAGGGCGTGAAATTGTTTTTCTGACTTCTTTCAGTCTCCTCGCTGTTTGAGCTGAGAGAACCTCTGACAACTCAACTACATTTCAAATGACCCGTCAAGTTTTTAAGATCAGTTTAAAAGCGGCTCTAGGGAAAATTCACAGTAAAGTTACTGAGTCCGGCCTTCATCTGTGTTTATCGAGCGGTCCTGGGATGGCACATCGGGGACATGGAGGGAAAGGGGGTTAAACTATCCCAAACAAAAATAAACAAGAAAGAGGTTTTGCACAGAATGGTCAAGAGATCCAACAAATATTTACACCACAGATACAGGCACTTGTATATCTTTGGTTGGAGAAACCCCAACATTGCGAGAGTAATGCATTCACAGAGCGTTTGTACCCCTTCATGTATTACCAGGGATCACTAGGCAACTGGGATGTAATTTTTTTTTTAATTTCTTCTGTGTCTCTGAGTCCATGTTACAGGTAACCTCTGGCAGAGCTTTCTGCCATCTTTTTAACCCTCTGACAGCGCCACCTGTCAACAAAAAAACAAAACAAGAAATAAATACAAGTCAGTTCACCTTTCAACAGAAAACGAAGCAGAGAAGTTTCTTTGATTTTCAGTTTGGTCTGATTTGTCAGGTGTTAGAAAAGTATAAAATTAAGAGATAATTATGTGAGAGAAATTAGATTTTTATAAATTTATAGTTGCAGTGAAGAGAGTTTTTCAGTGGGAAAAATTGTGTATTTCCAGTTTCAATGTTTTTCCATTTAGTGTTTTTCCATCAGAGTCTAAAAAGTTTTTGTTGCCTCCCAAAATGCAAGAGTCGATTTCAAACACATCGGAGAAAATAACAGGAGCTATAAAAAAGAATCAACACTCAAAATACTGACAAAAAACCCTTCAATATTATGAAATCTTTCATTCTTTTTTAGTAGAGCAGAGATATGTTACTGCTCTTGTGAACTGAACTGTTGTGGCATTGAAGAATATGTTAATTAACCAAATAAGGTCTTCAGTGTTAAACCTGACTTGATCTCAGACAGTGTATTTTATGAGCTGTAGAGCTGTCAGATTTTAAAAGTGGGATCACCTCGATAGACTCGGAGGAAATAAAATGGACTATAAAATAATAAATGGCCAAACTCTAAATTCAAGGGTGCACACTGCATTCCTCTTAAAAGTCAATTGGAGGATTTTATTTTAACTACATATTAAAAAATAATGAGATTGCTCTGTTTTCAGCGATGCAGTGTGCAGCTTAAGTGCACTCGACGTAACATTAAACCATCTAAAAAAGCATGCACGGCTATCATTATTGATTCAGAGGTAGAAATAAATATTTGACATGTGTTGCAGTTTATAATCCATCTGCAACAATTAAGCTGTCAAAGTCTTTAATAGTTAAAAGACGAAAAATTCAACAAATGCTCAATGTTAAGCTGGAATACAAATCTAAAAATTCACCTGACGCCAACATGACCAGCAGAAGCTGGAACAAGTAAAAGGATCCAGATAAGAGTCTAGAAGAGTCTGTCCACAGTTTGACAGTGTCAACTTCACAGAAGATTGAACAAAAAAGAGGCAGAAAACAAAAAAGCAGAACAAAAAAACCGCAACTAAAATATAAAAAAGAAAAAGTGGAAAAAAGGAGAGGGGAAAAATAGGAGAAAAAAAGAAAAAGGAAAAGAAAAAAGATGAAGATGAAAAGAAATAAACTGAATTAAAGGCGAAAGAAGGAAAAAAATGTGAAAAGAGGCAAAAAAAGTGAAAAAGCAAAAACAGAAAAAAAATAGAAAAAAGGACAGAGAAAGGCAATGAAATAATAAGTGAAGTTTCTTCATTACACTCCAACAAAGCTATAGACAACAACTCTACCCAAACTCTTTTAAAAGCAGACGAAAGTGGGTAATATAAGCAGCTTCACATGAAGGTTTGAAGAAATGAGAAGAAAAGCAACAGTTTGATTTTATTGTGTCTTAGGACCAATCAGAGGTCAGCTGACGCTTGGCTGAAACTACCTGTTGAGGTCATAAAGCACTGCTGGTGTCTGTTGTACCTTCTCAGGACAGAAGTCAGGGTTGGTTTGTCGCACCTTGCCAGGCCGCCCCTTTATGACTGCATAGCAGAACATAGTGATGACCATGACAAACAGGAAGTAGCTAGTGTGCATCAGATGCAGGTTGATGAGGGAGCGGTCGTCCTGCAAAGAGAAGAGTTTAACGTCCAGGTTAAAGGTCAGAAAGTTTAGAAATATTCGCTCTTTGATCAAATTGCTAAAATTTCCCTCTGAGGGAGATAGTTGCAAAATAAAAATCTACATATTTTACTAGCGCTCCTTTCAGGAAACGGTATATTGATAATATTGCAGGCTGACGTAATGTAAATTACATTTTACATTACGACAGAACAATCACCAGGACAATCCCAATGAAATAAAAATAAAGAGAGTTACCACAGGCTGCCTGCACAAGTTCAACCATCCAACCATCCGCTCGTCATCTATTCATCATTCTAACCAATCAACTGCTCACCTTCTAACTGGAAACAAAGAGATGAAGTTGAAAGATTTATATTTTCTATTTTAGATTTGTCTGAGGTTATGTTTTTTTTTCTAAATGTATCCCAGTAAACTGTTATAAAAAAACATCCTGCAATTTCCAAATATTAGCATCAAATATTTGTTTTCCAAAAAAAAAATCTGAAAGCTGTAAATTTTAGTTATTATTCAAGTTATCAACCATATTCCTAAAGAATGAGGTTCTTTAGGAATTACAATCGTCATAGACACTAAAATAGTGACTCCATCATAAAACTCAATATGAGCCAGTGTCTGTTGACCAGTGAACACAATGGAAAAGCTTGAACTGCTGACCAGGACAGCAGGATCACCAGAAACACAGCTGTGAAGTTTAATAAATCCTGGCTAAAGTCTGTGCTTTTCTTGGCTTTCAGAGCAGCGAAAGAAAAATGAGTAATGATGGGAGATTTTACAGTGAATTTCTGTGATTTTTGCAAGTGTTTATTACACTGCTGCTAATGGGGCAAGGTCAGCTGGTGCCAGGAAATTTAAAAAATGTGATGTAATCAAAAACCTCTCTCCCTGTCTGGTAAACTTTCAACTGCTTATTTGCCTCTCCAAGAGAAAAAATAAGCATTAAATAAACCAGCCGTCCTCTTCTGTCATTTCTGAAGTAAAAGGCAGTTGAGATTTTAATATTTATTTTTTGTAATAGTCAACTTCCAAGAAAGTAAAACAATATTTTTTGAGTTTCTTTGAAAATGGAAACCTGGAACTCACATCTGGGACAATGACGGTGAGTTTGGGGTTGAGTGCATGATACACTTTGCCGATCGCTCCTTTGTAACACCAGAAGGGGTTGTAGTCCTGACTGTACTTGGTGTCTGAGTCACGGACCGTGGTGAACACCTTGTACCAGGACGTTGCGTTGGTGTACGTCTCTGGGATGCAGTGTGGCGGCTGCCTGCAAAGGGAAACACAAAGCACACAATCATGTGATTTGATGACTTTTGAAGCGATTATTTCACAATGAAATATTAACTTGGCATTAATGAATCAAGTTTTAAAAAGAAACTGAAGGAAGAGAAAGTGGGAAAAACTGGGAAGTCTGAGTGGATTCCATGCACACCTTTTTTTTTTAAAAAACATTTTTATTTGAATTTTTATAGGAGGAGAATGCAGACATTTATTCTGATACTGCAGTTCATTCAGTGGATACTGAGCATCTTGCTGAGCCAATAAACAGATTTTAACAAATACACTTCACTTAAATGATAAAAAGTGAAATAATTATAATTTACTTTAAAGTATTCAACTCAAAGAATAAAACACAACCCGGCATCACAATAAATCTGATAAACTCTAAGCTACAATATTTTTGTACATTTATTTATTTTTGTTTGTTTCTACAGTTATTGTTTAATTTCAGAAAGCACATCCCTGCTCCAGGTTGTTTTCTGACCACCTGGAGCATGTCTCTATATTTTGTATCATTATTTACTCATTTATACTTTTTTTTTTTTTTTTTTTTTTTGCTTTTACAAACTTCCAGCAGCGTATCTGGTGCTACGTCTGACACAGGTTCACTCTCACATTTCAAACTAAAGCTGTAATTGTTTGCTGTGCAGAAGGACAGATTAAAGCTGCACAGAGGGATTTGCAGGTGTTGAATTGTTGACGAGATCAAACACCACGACTCCATAAGCTGTTGGTAAATCACAGACGAGCTGTTATGTGGGAGTGAAACGGCAACCGTGGCGTTTTATCCTACTCTCAGGGATGGATGGAGGCAAAAAAACATGACGCAAACGTTTCAAACCCATAAAATAACAGAAGAGACTCATGGATCTTTTTAATTTTAATAAATCTGCAAATCCTTCAGTTATAGCATGAGTATGCCTCAATGAGATCATTTTTATCATTTCGTTTCTAAAGAGGATCTCAGGTCCCCAACTTAATGACTTGTGACTCATAGGTCGGCTTAAAAATAAAATCTCAAATTTGTTTTAATACCAAATCCAATTTAAAACAAATCAATTCTCACTTTTTTCTTTAAGAAAATTGAGAACAAACAAAATGTGTCTTATTTCAGTAATTTACAGAGTAAATTATTGAAATAATTTACAGAGTAAATTACTGAAATAAGACACATTAACTGAAAGTCAAAATAAATAAAAGCTTCTACAGAGTTTGGTGTTCAGTGTCGTCTAAGCCAACTTAGCCATGGTTAGCTGGGCTAATTTTTTGATTAGCACTGTAGCTTTTGCTAACTTTGAAAACATTCAAAGTTTAGTTTCCCCTAAATTAAATTTTTTTTGATCAATTCTAAAAATGCTAATTCAGTCAAGTAACATTCATACCTTCAGTTGTTATGAAAATGCTATATATCAAATATAACTTAAAATAAATTTTACTTTTGTAATTTAACACCTTGAAATTGGGCCTCTGTCTCTTTAAAAACTCCTACTTCCTGAAACTCCACCTTTGATTTTATGTCAAAAGTGGCTTCTCTATTAACTCTTTAATGTTTTTACCAGCATTGCACAGAGAAGTAGCTGAGCAGATACGCAGTTCCGCCAGCTGTTTGCTAAATGCTGCTGGCTAGTCTGAAGGAGCTTCGTGGAGGAGTTGCGTTCTGTGAAGTGGAAGTTTGGAAAACTGCAATTCTGGGGAGGAGTTGCATCTCAAAGGTGGGGTTAGATCCACCCAGGCGTTTTGCAGAGCTGAGTGCTTGCCATGGAGATTTAAGGATTTCTCAAAAATGCATGAAAGTAGGCATCACTCCAGGTATGTTTTTGATAAGGGAGTAACGCAGTAACAATAATAAAATTATTTTTCAGCTCAATAAAGTTGATTTTATAGAACACTGTACATTTAAATGGAAGGTGTGACGTAGAAATTTGTAGATAGGATATTTAACTTCTGATTTATTAACCGTATTTTCCAGACTATAAGTCGCAGTTGTTTTAATAGTTTGGGCGGGGGTGCGACTTATACTCCGGAGTGACTTATAGTCCGGAAAATACGGCAATAGAAAAGAATCTAGAAATACGAGCATTTTTTTGCACACATATGCAGTCAGAGGAGAGGCTAAGAGCAAACTGTGGGAAACCGTCCAACTCACAATGTGACTGGGAAGATATTGCTGGCTGCTGTGATGGTCATGCACGTGCTGAACACCACCTGCTCACAGTGGCCGTGCAGCACGCAGTCATCCGAGTTCCAGGACAAGGGCAGAGTGAATGTGATGTTTATTTCTTCATGGGCTTCCCGGCCTGAAATCACAGACACCACAGCAGAGCGTTCTTTAAATGCCAACATCTGAAGAGATTACTCAATCAATAAAGGTTTGGAGGAGCAATGTTTTACCTGCTTTTAATGCAGCGGCAAGTTGCAGAAGCAGAAAATCTAAGAGTTTCAGCAACAATATTATGAAACTACTTCCTTAATAATGAATGACAGACTGGGTTTGTGGGCTTATGCAAGATTTATTTAATGGAAAAAGGACTTAAGAAGATTATCAGGTGGACTACAGGATATGACAGAGGAGCGACTGAGAAGTAATTTGATAACCTGCCAAGCTTTTTAAGTTGTTACAGTTCATAAATCAGAAGATTTGTTAGAGAATAAACAGAATCTGGGTATTTATGATTCTGTTAAGAGAATAAACAGAATCATAAATACCCAGGGTCCCACCAGACAGTCATCAAAATATATGAAAACCAACCTAGATAAGCCCCCACCTCTCAAAAAAAAATTCAGCCGCAGCAGAAATGCCTCGAGGGTTTCAGCTCCATGTTCAAGTTTCTGCCTGCAGACGCTACATTTTCCCACATTCCTTCACTTTCCCACAGCGGATTTTGTCTACCTGCTTGCAAAATGTGTTTGACTCTGAGTGCGCGTGATATTTAAACCAGTTTCAAACTTGATAAGAGAGAGAGCAAGTTGACCTTTTCCAGAAAAACCACCTCCATCTGAGCAGGCTCATCCTGTTGATGTTAGATTAAATCCACACCTGCGCTAAATATTTGCATGGGTTTCTATTTGCTTTGGTTATCTGTTCTAAAACGAGTTTTAGATGATAAAGCCAAATCATTCATCTACAGTTGAAACCAGAAGTTTACATACACCAGGCTGAGGAAAAAGGTCTGCTGCAGCATAACGTTAAAGTATTTCACTCTAACAAACTATGAACAGAGAAAAACGAAGATACAAAACATTTCTTTCCAGTATGAACAAGTTGTGAAAACACTCACTCAGGTATCATACCAGGTTAACTTTTCCCATGGTAAAATTCAAAAACTTTTCAAGGAATTTCAAGGTAAGCATTAAAATTTTTCCAGCATCACACTTTGTCGAAACAAATGATACAAATTAACTAAAGATAAAGTTTACATAATTTATTAATATCTTGTACTAGTATTCTACATTCTAGAACAAGGACAAGAAAAAAAAGTTAATTATAATGTTTGTTTTGAAATATCACACACATCCAAAAAAACCTGACTGGTATAAGAAAGTCACAAAAAAGTTTCTATAAAATATTATTGCTAAAATTTCTGGCATTTAGCAAATATAAATTGTTTTGGTAACTAACTGACCTAAGACAAAAAGTCTGATTTACCTTGAGAAGGTGAAACAAATGTATTGAATTTTTTTTATTTTTTTTAAATATTTGGTTTCAACTGTAAATATTTTCCAAATTTAGACTGCACGTTATGATTTTGAATATCGAGCACTTTACAAATCCTGAAATTCAAGTATTTTCAAGGTTTTCAAGCACCCGTATGATTCCTGACCTTAAAGACCCACATATGCTGCCTGAGAAACTCTCAAGACCTTAAAAGTATTAATCTACAGCAGCAACTAGAGATGAACCAATCAGACACTAATGTTCTGAAAAAGAAACAAAATCTAGATCAGATGTCAGAGACAATGTGCCAGATCTGTAAGTGCAGATTTGTTCACTCTAAGTCTATGCTTTGTGCTCTGAGTGATGTCATGCTTTATTTATTTATTTTACATGATATTTAGAATTCCTAATTACACTTTCTGAACCATTTGAAAGGTTTGTTGCTGTTCATTTTTACGTGTTTGAGCAAGGTAGTCAACCTGTTGTTTCTGTAATATTTATTTAACATTGATTGCTCTACTTGTATGCACTGACTGAACAAATTAAACTTGTGTTGTTTGACCAAGCTTGTAAAGCAATTGATGCATTTGAGTGTGCTGTACTGGTGCAGATTTATCAAAAACATTTGTTATTCAGTATATCCATGTCTGTGTTTAGAAACAGAAACATTTTGAGTCAATTCAGTTGTTTTTCTATACAGATCGTATTGGCCGGTTTTAAACCTCTGTAATCGCTATCGCAAGAGTAAAAAGTAGGTCGCAGCTTCCTTATTATTGGGAAATGGACCAAAAAAAGACAGTATTGTGTCACCACTACACAATGCTGCAGCACAAAATGTAAGTAAAAAATGTGCACAAAACTATGCTGATATTCCACAAATGACAAAAAAAACACAATTTCATAATTTCTGTGTTGCAATTTTGAATGCAATTAAAATCACATTTGTTAACGTGATAAGACATTTAAAGACATTCCACACCATCATCTTTCTCCCTCTTTCTGTCGTTGTCTTTGTGGTTTGCTACAGTGTGAATGTCCGGTTGTTGATCATGTGACTCGAGTGATGAAAAAAAAGTGATTCCATAGCAGTTTTCCAAAATACACAAATTTCAATACAGCCAAAAAAACCATCTCATACTAGTTCCAAAAACTTTTTTAAATTGCCATTTCTATTAAGTGCACAATTATAGGGTCAATGGAAATGCAGCTACTGTTGGCTCGCTGTATCCAAATAAGGTCATCTGACAAACCCAGACAGAAGAAATGAATTCCATTCATATCTCTGCACACCCACCTGATAGGCCGACCTGCTGCCCCAGCACTGTGGCGTACAGGTGGGTGATGTTGCGGGAGTAGCCTCCGAACGGCCGCACAGGGTCCAGCGTGAGGGTGATGGAGACAGAGATGTTGATGGGGCCCGAGTCCTCCAACAGCAGGGGGGGCTGTGTGCTGGAGCGGGCCTGGCCGCTGGTCACCACCAGGCTCTCCGGGGTGGTCGACTCGTTCAGGCCGTGCTTTATTGTCTCGTTCTCCGACACGCAGAAGTCCAGGTCGTTGAAGCGCAACAGAAACGTGTTCCAGTCCTGAGGCACAAAACTAAACTTATTAAACCAAGTGAGGTTTTCTGCACCGAGTTGTTGAGATTTGCATCCTGCTTTACGCCGAGATGCAAATCCTTTATGCATGCTTCTGCTGAGGATGTTCAAACACAGAACAGCACAACATCAGAGTTTGTGTTCACTTTCTGCAGTCTGCAATCACAGTTTTACAAAGTCTATGAGGCAAAGTTCAGATTTTGTTCACTTAAACTGAAAAATTCAAGCACTTCAAAGTAAGTTTTCTAACTTTTCCAGGTCCACTTTGGAGATAAAAATGATACAAATAAACTAAAGCAAACTGTTCCAATTCACCATTATGTGACAGCATTTATTGCTGTTGTTAATATGTGATGTGATAGTACCCTACTTTCTGCATCAGGGAGAACAAAAACTAAAATAAAATGTTATGTTTTGAAATGCCTCTCAGACATATCAGGCACACCTAACAAAACGCTAATTTAGCAAAAAACAAAAAGAACAGAAAACAAAAAGAACAGAAAACAAAACTTGATTTAAATAATCCTGCTTAACATGTAAAATATAAGAGAGTATTAGGAATAAATAAATACTCATTACACTGACACAATGCAAACAAATCGTGCTATAGTAAATTACTTGCCTAATTAAATTAAATGCTTTAACACAATATACAAACAAAGTAACAACAAAAGAAATCACTTTAAGTGTTCTCACCCAGTTTTCTTGCCTTTAGCAAATAGAAATAATTTTGGTAAATCTAACTGATCTAAAACAACAAAAGTTAGTCTGATTAAACCTCACAGAGAGAAAAATGTGTTTGTCTTATTCTCCAAATTCAGGCTTTTAGTTAAATGTTAGATTAATCTTTGTTATAAGTCTGTCCAGACTTTATACAGAGACCAAGCACTTTCCAATCTTAGAAAACACCTAATTTAAAAAAAACTTGGAAAACGTATTTTCAACTATTTCAAGCACCTATGCAGACCCTGAAGGTTTCATACACTTCACTCGAATTATCCTCCTAAATGAGTAACTTGGAGAGAAACATTTACCATAATTAAATGTAAACTGTTTTGTAAAGAATGGTGTGGATTTGTCATACCTCTGTGAGCTCTGGAGACTTTATCTCCTTAATTTTGAAGAAATAGCCGATGGTCAGGAAGGCAATGGCCACCGCACTGACACTGATCATAAAAATGACCAGAGGTGGACGGTTGGTGATGTAGCCTCTTAGGTTTTCTATGGGATTTAGCAGGTAAACCTGCAAAAAAAAAAAAAAAAAAAAAAAAAAAAAGGACATTTCATACCAAACATATTAAAAGGTGTCGACCCTTTGGTAGTCACTGGATTATATCAATGGTATGAAGGTGATCTGATCAGGATGCAACAAAAAATAACTTCGTTAATCAAAAATTCTGACAATTCATTGATAAATTGGGAGGCAAATACTTTTTTACTGAGTTATATCTCTGCCTCATTAACTCAGAAAATGTTTTCCCAGTTAGCTGCTTTCTGTTCATCATATCCGTTTACAAAAAAAAGATAAATCACAGTTACAGCCACAGAGGCACTTCCCGGCAGAAACTAAAACAATGACTCATTTTTGATAAATGGTTTTAATGTTCAATATAACTAAAAAAAATAAAAAGTCTGCTCTGACAAGTTACCACTCCAGTTTTATTGTTCCATGTAAGGAGAACAATTAGCTCTGCCTCTTCAATGTGGCTTTGCTTTAAACCACACATTATCAGCAGGGAGAATCAATAACACAACCTGATACTGCAATTAAGTATGCAAGTCATATTTTCTACTTCATTTTATGCAAAGCCAGAAACAGTAATATTACCATCTTGTGCCAATATTAGCTTCCCTTTTTAGACAATTTTCTTATTTTTCATATTTGTATGTAAACATTTATAAGTTAAATAATATATGGACTGCCAACAAAAGAGTATAATGGCATATTAGAGCCACTGTAGGTAGAAAAAAGGAGTACATTTTCTCAAAAAGAAAAAAAAAAAAGTCTGACATTTTTAAGAATAAGCTCAGAAATTCTCCAGAAAAAACCCCAAAACAAAACAAGGAAATTTTCCAGTTTGAAAGGTTGAGAACTGGGAACCTTCAAAAAACAAAAAAAAAAAAAAAAAAAAAAAAAAAAAAACAAGGAAATGTCTTTTGAAACTCAGAAGTCTTACGTTTTTCTTCAATATTATTCCTATAAATGTTGTCACTGGCCGATATTGATGATTTTTTAACATATCGGTATTGGTCCGATAAGTAAAACTGAGCAGATACTAACAACTGATATTTATTTTCATCTTTTTAATATTTATGTTTTTTCAGTGTTAAAAAGGTAGAAAAAAATTAGAATGCAGTTAAAAATGTCAGGTATCAGTCCCCACTTGGCTCTTGGATCACTGTTGAAACTTGGAGTTTTATGTCAAATCCACATGAATTAAATGACAGAAACTAATTTTCTCACTGCATCTTTGATTCATGTTGTCCAGCTGTAGATTTTTAAACTCTGTCTAGTCAGAGTCAGGTATTGTGTAGTTGGTACTTATAATCAGTTTTCAGTTAATTAAATCCAATCCAATTCTATGGAACACAAAATGTCACTAAAATCACTATGTACTTCTAAAATCTTTCAAAAAATTGTAAAAGTGCATCGAATCATACTGTTTGTCAAATATTGTGATACATATCATACTTTCTCCAACTGAACAAAAAAAAACTGAAGTCATTATTTTTGGACCTAACGAGGAACGATCTAGAGTCAATGCACAGCTTCAGGTATTACAACTAAAACCTAGCGATCAGGCCCGAAACCTGGGAGTAGTGATGGACTCAGACTTGAACCTCCAGAGCCACATAAAGACAGTAACAAAATCGGCCTTCTATCACCTGAAGAACATCCAGGATTAGAGGACTAATGTCTCAGCCATATCTAGAGAAACTCATTCATGCGTTGTCTTTAGTCGCATTGATTATTGCAACAGCATCTTCACAGGCCTGTCCAACAAATCAATCAAACAGCTGCAACTGATCCAGAATGCTGCTGCTCGCGTTCTCACTAGAACCAGGAAAATAGAGCACATAACACCAGTTTTAAAGTCCCTCCACTGGCTCCCTGTAGCTCAAAGAATAGATTTTAAAATACTGTTGTTAGTTTACAAATCACTGAATGGTTTAGCACCACAATACATCAAAGATCTGCTGTTGTTGTATCAACCTTCCAGACCTCTCAGGTCTTCTGGTTCTGGTCTGCTCTGCATCCCCAGAACCAGAACCAAAAGAGGAGAAACAGCTTTCAGCATCTATGGACCAAAAATTTGGAACAAACTTCCAGAAAACTGTAAAACAGCGGAAACCCTGACTTCCTTCAAATCTCAAGTAAAAATGCATCTGTTTAGAGTTGCATTTGAAATGTAATATGTATGGATTTGATTTTGTGGATATGTATGTAATTTTTTTTTTTTTCCTGTTGTGGGCAAAGGGGCCCGGCGAATACCCGTGGTTAAACGGACGGCGGAGTCCGGCGGTAACAGGCGCTTAAATTCCGTGTCAAAGGGAAGGGGGAAGAAAGGGAAAAAAGAGGGAAAAAAAAAAAAAAAAACCTTGGTATTTTATTCTATGTTGCATGCCTTTGTGTTTTGTGTTTATGATGTAAAGCACTTTGAAATGCCTTGTAGCTGAAATGTGCTATACAAATAAAATTTGATTGATTGATTGATTGATTGGTATTGTGATCAGAATATTGTATCGTGAGATTATTGTATCGCTACACCGATAGTAGCGGTACATTCTCATATTATTTAGTCCTAAAACTGCCCCAGTTAAAACCAGGATTAACATTTGATTTACAGACCTGAGCAACAAATGCAAGTTAATGCCCATGTTTATATGAGGCTCATATTTCACAATAATGATGACAGGACTGGTATCTCCAGGGTAACAGAGAAGCAAAGCATGGCATACACAAACACAGGAGAGAACAAAACCAGCAGCTCCATTCACTGCTGCACACACTTATCAGCAGCTGGTTGGAAAAGCCGTTTAGACAGAGCATAGATCAGGAACAAAACCTTTAAATGAAGCCATAACTCATGGAAAGTGCTTTACAAAGTATTCACACCCTCTTGAACATTTCCACATGTCAAACTATGACCTCAAACTTTAATGTATTTGATTGGGATTTTATGTTTATACAGCAAAACAAAGTAGCGGAAAATTATGAAGTCAAAGCTGTTTTAACCTGAAAATGTTAATATTTTTTTAAATGCAATATTAGCTACAGAGACTTCATGACCTGTTTTAATTATTGTTTTAAAATTTTGGATATTTAAAATGTTTCCCCAGGTCCAGTGTTAAATATTCTTTAGAAATTTAAGTTTCATTGATCTTTGAATGGAAATGCTAATATAACTACTGTTATACTAGTTGGAAATGGTCTCAATATGACAATATTAACATTTACCGCAAACATTTCTGGGACAATTTATCATCCAGCAAAATTTGTTATTGGGACAAATTTAACATATCGGTATTGGTCCGATAAGTAAAACTGAGCAGATACTAACAACTGATATTTAATTTCATCTTTTTAATATTTACATTTATTCCACTGAATGAAATCTAGTGAACCCATTTGCTTTCATAGATGTGTCATTTCATCAGAGTACTAATCAAATTGTTCAATCAAGACATTGAAGTGAAGATAAGAACTGTTTATTGCTTTTATTTTTATTTAGGTAACTGTGACTGTGTGTTACAGCAGTAACAGCCCCACAAACACAAACACTGCTCTTGGAAAACATTCCAATTTGTAACTGGATTTAATATGCAGATTTTAAAATGTATTAATATTTATTGATGCTTTCATTGAAGAGAGAGTGGCAAAAACAGTAAAAGTAACATATTTGGGAGTTTTAAACATCATTAACTGGAATTCATCATGATAGCAATATCATTTATGTTCAATTAATTATATATTATAAGGAAATACATTATTATCTCCTTAAAGAGGAGCGCCAAAAGCAAAAGAGGTGAATTAGCAATCCTTGCCAACAACTGATGGCGTCACCATGAATATTTCTGTGAAATAGAGACTCTGCTGGCTAGATATTCACCAGACTGTCACACAGCAACAGCCGTCAGTCAGAGGCCTCTTCAGGTTCGTTGGAAGACCGACTGCTACAGCATCACCATCCGCAACCAGTTTTTGAATATACTTGGATGATATGAGATTTCCCTTTGGGGTAAATACTAATTCACATTTGAAAACAAGGGGATGTGTTTATGTAGAAAGCAGGTAATATGCGAGGCTTATTAATTAGCCTGTCTACTGTTACAGGTAAGAAGAGAACACGAGCTTCTCATCTATTGGCTAAGACAAAAATGACACTGTTGCCCTGGTTTAAATATTAATTAAGCACCAGGTTTAGCTAGTTTCGTCAAAACAATCGTCGGGTTAAACTAGCTATCGGCGTAGCTACAAGAATCAAACTAGGCTCCAGACAATGTCGCACGTTATAAACGCTAGATAAAAAGCTCGCCACTCACCATTTTCCCTTGTTGTGCAAGCGACGGGATGCTAGGTGTAGCTGGGAGGGAGCGCTGAGGGCCACAAAAAGGGCTGCGATGTCGCTAGCTCGGTTGCTGCAACGCAGCTAGTCTCCCCTAAATTCACCGCCGAGAAAAAAAAGTCTGCGCTCCAAGCTTTCAGCATACGAGACAACGCATGTACTGCTTCCCATTCTTCGCCTTTAATATTTCCGCAACTCGTCAGAGAAACGAATATTCATCTTTAGGTTTGGAATAACGTCAACATCTTCCTGCCGACATCTGATCCGCGCGTCCTCGCTTTGAAGCGTCGCGGTCTCGTGATTCCCCCTCGACGTACGCTCGACAATTTACGGTTGACTATCGAGGCAAGAGTGGAGTACGGAATTTACGTAGCGATAACGCATTTAGCGTGTTTACAAATGGCTGGGGGCTGTGGTTGCGTTAAACTACCGTGGGAAAACTTAAGGTCACCGGGAACGGGAGACGCTGGCGGTTGTGTATTTTTGTGCTGTGTTTTTAGTTTGACTTTTTCTGTTTTTGTTGAGTTTATATCTTTTATGTAGCATCATTTGATAAGTTTAAAGTGAATTTTATGTTTTACCATCTCTTGATTCCCGAGACTCTTTGAAAGCAACGCAATAATAATCACTTTTTCCCCTAAAGTACGTTTGGAAAACATAAGCGCTGCGATTTAAGCGCAGTATTTATATCGTAAATTACCCTAGTAAATTTAGGTTTTCAGTAATTTTAGCTAAATGTGTTTTCTAAGTAATGTTATGTGAAGTTCTGATTAAGAATGTCTGCAGGGAGAAAAACAAATGACATCCATCGAACTGCTCACATAGGCCGATCAGTCTTTTGTTTCTACTTAAATGTTTACCGTGTTTCAGATTGAGCCATTGTTTTCTCCCCTGCAGCAGAGGGCGATATGCAGCAGTTGTGCCACACATTTCAGCAAGTGTATGGTCTGCAGTGCAGCTTGTCGCTCGCAGTTACGTTGTGTTGCCTCAAACACAGAGACTCTCAATGTCTGCGCGGTTTTTCAGTTGTATAATTTTTTTTGTACAGGTAACATAATTGTGACATACACATATCTCATGTCACATACAGCAATATGTGACGTCTTCTTTTAATTTTATGAAAAACTTTTATTTTGTAAATAAAAACCGGAAGTACTAACAACTCGTAGGTTTGACACGGAGGCAGTTAGCTGTTTGCTAAATAACAATGAGGAGGTAGATTCATCTTCATCATCTCCTTTTATGCGTCTTCTACACGGTACAGTAAAAACATTCAAGTGTAATTATTGGCTACATTTGAGATATTATTCAACAATGTCATGCTTGGTTTATTTTGTCTCGTCAGTTGTAGCCAGTGTAAGACAGTACTGGTTGCAACTAATGCTAACTTCGAGTTGTCTTTGTAGCATTCATCTTACTTTTGTCGTTGTTAAAGTTTTTGCTTCGAAAATAAAAGACCGTGACCAAAACATACATTAAATTGGATAGTTACACTGTCTGTGTAAAACTTATTACTAGCAAGATTAATATTACCACATAGATGCTGAATTTCTGTGCAAGTGAAATACTAAGATTTCAGTCAAAACAGCGAAACGTTGAAAAATAAACAAATCCAAGTTTCATAAATTAAATCTTTGTAACAAAAAACAAATCAGTTGAAAGATATTGTAAACAGTTTATCAAATGTGTGGACCAACGTCTGTGGAGCTCGGCAGTCTTTTCCTATTTATTAAAGCTTTCAGAGGATTGTGTGTTATTTGTAAAGGCCACTGAATCCTTCAATAAAATGACATCCAAATTTAAGAGTTGAACCAGTTTTGTGTTCAGACAATAGTAAACTTACAGAGTTTTTTGAGGGGGACATTGTTCTCAGCGGGAGTGAATGTAAATTAAAATGTATTTTTTTTTAAAATTCGAATCTGTTTTTATTAAAGAAATATCACACAATACAACTTCAATGACCTTTGAAGACTTGAATTGAGTGTACAAGTTTGAATTTTTCTTTCATTCTTTGAGGGCGAAAGGTCATTCTGATTATCGGATGTTTGTTCTTTTCAACTTGTTGATAAACCACAATATTTATTTTTTTGTTGCAGTTGCTACACTCTTCTCCTAATTCTGATCACCTTTCATTTGTTTCTTCCAGCTACTTTCAGTTTGTATCTGGTTCTTACTCATGTGTTTTTTGAAACTGATCAAAATTAACCTCTTTAACCATTTGTTTTTTTCTGGTTTAGGCTCTAACTTCCCGACAGTCATAACTACATGCAGAGGCATCTTGTTTTCTTGGTTCAGAAGACTGTCTGTGTGGGCCGACAACCTTTTGGGACACTAATCCTTTGTAAACAACCAACGTTTTGCAGAACATTTCTAATTTCATCTACTTCTGATCAGCGAAAGCCCCTAGCAGCCCATCAATACCATCTTCAAAAAAGACACAGTCCCTGGACTTCAGTTCGGCGGTGCTTTTCCGAGTGGCCAAATATGTCCGAACAGCGCTTCCTTGTGGAATACGCCAAGCGTGGCACGGCGGGGTGCAAGAAATGCAAGGACAAAATCCAGAAGGGCATCGTGCGCATAGGGAAAATTGTGCCAAACCCTTTCAGCGAGTCTGCTGGCGAAATGAAAGAGTGGTATCACGTGAAGTGCATATTTGAGAAGCTGGAGAGGGCAAGAGCCACGACAAAGAAGATCGAGGACCTGACGGAGCTGGAGGGCTGGGAGGAGCTGCAGGATGAGGACAAAGAGCTCATTAATAAACACGTTTCAGGTGCAGCAGAGAGCCGATAAATCATCTACTGCTCAATCTAAATCTAAACAGGGTGTTCAATTAATTTATCTAAAATTAAGGTCTTAAAATGTCTTATTCACCTAAGAAAATGCACATTGACCTTAAGTTAATGAAAATCTCATTCTACATAGGCAAAATGGAAAAGTTTGAATTATGTGCAGACATTTTCACTCACTATGTCTTATTACTCAAAGCGACTAAGAATAGCAGTAGCAAACTGTTAATACTTACTAGCAAGAGTCATTAGCAATGTGAGAAGCACAAAGCTTGCATGTAGAAGTCATTCTCAAACTATTATTTAATGCTTGACTCTTTTTAAAAAAAATCTTTTTAACTTCTATTGTTGTCAAACCTCTTGTTTTGTAGACCTGATGGCCAAAGTCAATGCAAGTCCTAAAAAGAAAGTCCAGGCCAAGTTGAACACCACCGGTCAGCTCATGGCGCCCCCTGCTGACCCCTCTGTCAATGCTCCGAGGAAGTTTTCTGGCTTCACAGGTAAAATACATTCACACTGGATTAATGCAACTAAACTTTCAATGCTGCTCTTACCTGGACTGCATTTGAATGTGAAGATGGTTATTTGGGTTTGACTTTCTTCAAAAAAGTGTAAAACCACTGTAAAATTGTTTGGATTTGTGCGGTTGCCAGTTTAGATTTTTTTGGGGCTTGTTTTCATAGAGCTTGTTGCTTGTTTCTCTTGCAAAATCTGGCAACACTGATTGTATTTTCTGTATGTGATTTTTATTTTCCCCCTTTTGGTACAATTAGACTGATTAGTTAACTGGATTATAGAGACTCAAAAAAGGCCATTTGTTGAAATAATACTCTGAGTAGTACAGAAGCCAAAACCGGTCAAATGAATATGCATTTTGTGTTTAAAATAAAACAGACTTTTATTGTCTGCAAATATGTTTTACCCACAAGTCCTCAAGTGGCTGTATTAGTATTAGCTAGTCACCTTGTTTAAATTATGTACAAAAATGAAAAGCCCTCTGGCACCTTTTGCCATCCAGTTAGTAGTCAGTTAAATAACCAGCTCAGCCCTACAATAATTGATAAGTTGAGAAAAGCTTGAGCTTGTTATATGTTGACTTTTATAACTTCAGCGCTAAAACCATACAGCGAGTAGAACTGGCAGATTTGTCAAAGTTAGGACGTGTAAAAATTGTAATTTTTTTAATTTTTTATTTAATGGCTCTGCTTTATTCTGACATTAGCTGCGAAGGCTGGCAGCTCGGGCAGCTCAGACAGCTCCAGCAGCCCCGGACTGTCGACGTCCCCGGCAGCCAAAGCTGGCTCCAGCAGCGCCCTGTCCACTCAGCTCTGCGACGCCCAGCACAAAGACTGTCTCTTCAGGGAGTTTCGCAAACTCTGCGCAATGGTGGCTGAAAACAACAGCTACAACAGCAAGACACAGATTATAGAGAAGTTTCTGAAGAAGGGCACAGGAGGAGGTTGGCCTTAACTTTAGTTTACTTGTTTTTTTTTGTTGTTGTTTTTTTTATATTTTGAGATTTTACCATGTCTGTTTTTTTTTTTTTTTTTCATTTTCTATAACAGATAAATTTTACGGAGATCTTTACTTGACGGTGAAACTGCTGCTGCCAGGCGTGGTTAAAAGTGTTTACAACCTGAACGATAAGCAGATAGTGAAACTCTTCAGCCGCATATTCAGATCCAACCAGGAGGACATGGTGCGAGATCTGGAGCAGGTCTGTCCAGCAGCGTTCATGAATAACTCCGAACATGATGTCAGGCTTTTAGCCCTTTCTGCATAAAACCTTTAGAGAAATTCTCTGTTTCAGGTTACTGATCCAAATAGATGTTTGTTTCTGTAAAATAGAGGTGGGGAATGTATACTTAAAGTTTTATCATAATATTTTGCACTACTGTGATGAGAATCAAAATGACTATAAGAACAATTCAATTAATCAGTTACAGCAAACACAAATACAGCTCTTGAAAAACATTCTTTTTTGTGAGACGCTTCTGTTGGACACCAGTCACATAAAGAAGTTTGATCTAAATTATTAAACTGTGAATTATAACTGTAGTGAACAAGATTTTTAAACTTCTTGGTGCTTTTATTGAAGAACCAGTGGGAAAAACAGACTAAAATTCCCAACAATATGGACAGTTTGGGGGTTTTTAGCTTCATTAAATTGATCTTTTTTAAAAATAATAAATCGCAATTATTTCAAGAAATTTATGATAACTGATACGATAAATGCTGTAAAGGCATCTTTTGAACCAGCGATGCACAATATGTCGACATAAATATCTGTATCAGATAATTTTTTTTAGTTCTTTTTATTATTTTTTGCATAAAAGTATTGTTCTTGGGCCTGTACTAATAACCAATGTTTGTTTTCATTTTGTTGTTGACTTCATGCGTTTCTGGAGAGTGGTGTGTTGGTTATGTGACAGTAGCATCCCGTTATCATGTCAAGTTGCTTTTAAAAAAAAACCTTAATTCGTGATACATTTCTTATGAGAATTACATTTTTTTGTTGTCACAATGAATTCCAATTTGTTGAAAGTCCCCAAAACTGTCCTTATATCAAGATTGAGTTTACTCCACCGCTTGCTTAATGAAAGCATCAATAAATATGCAAATATGATTAAATGCACTTACTAGGAACAGTTTAGTTTTACAAATCACTCTTTATTATGTAACTGGTGTCCTGAAGAATCACATTGCTAATGGGAATGTTTTCAAGAGCAGCGTTTAATAAATGATTCTTATTGTCACTTTTATCATTATCATGCTACTGCTAAGCATAGTGATGAACATTGTAGTTCATATTGCCTCTAATGGAAACAAAGCTAGCGATAATGCAGTTCAGGTTTATGGAGTGTTTAACTGAAACAGGAGTGATGTCAGCAGTGAGAAAAATGTCTATCAATTTTCAGCCCAAACAGTCATATTTGTTCATTCCTGTTTTAAACTGCTCCCATTCATGTGTTGTTTTATTTTTCTCTGAAGGGCGATGTGTCAGAAACTGTGAGGATTTTTTTCGAGGAGAGCAAATATTTTCCTCCCGCTGCCAAGAGCCTCCTAACAATCCAGGAAGTAGATGCGTCCCTGATGCGCCTCGCCCAGCTCACAAAGGAGGACGAGCAGCAGAGCGAGCTGGAGAGCATCGCCAAAAAGTAATGTTTTGTCCTGTCAGGCTGGGAGGCAGAACCTACCAGAACATTTAGTGCAATGTTCTGGTAGGTTCATGTGACCATGAAGAAAAGATCTGCTTAAGTATTTAATGTGAATTTGTTTAAGTCGTTCAAATGAAATGCGGTTAATTTATAAAAAGATGGCAGATTCTTCTCAAGTATTTGCAGGGAGGGTAAAGAGGAATGTATGGGCATGTTAAACTGGTAATGCTATGCAGTACTCACTGTTTTTTAGCTTTAGATGAAGTTTTTATTAAGTCAGAGGGGAAAACAAATGAGAAAAAAGGGAAAAAACACAAAGATGAGAAAAGGCAAATGACAAAAAAATTATGTTTCCACTGTCATTAAATGTGTTAATTTCTTTTTGCCAATTTTGGCAGCATCTGACTTCTATATTAGTTTTAAAATTCTTCACTGAATAAATCAAGTAGGGTTTTTTTTTTTTACTTTTTTCTTTTAAACGTCATCCTCCTGTATTTCAGAATTTTTTGATGTCTTTAATAGCCAATAAGTTCTGTTTAAAACATATTTAGGTTGAATTGGAAAAACCTTATGCACACAAACTGTCATCTGCTTCTTGCAGTCTGCAGCTCGGTTCCTGACCATGTGTTAGAATTTCCTGCTTCTCTTTCCCAGATGCACCAGCAACGACCTGAAATGCATCATCAGGCTCATTAAGCACGACTTGAAGATGAACGCTGGCGCCAAACACGTGTAAGTGTTCGTCCCAGAGCGCTGCCTGCATGAACAGACCGAGTTTATAAACTTCTGCTCCTCCACTCAGGTTGGACGCGGTAGATCCAAACGCGTATGATGCCTTCAAGGCCTCCCGTAACCTTGGCGACGTGATCGAGAGGGTTCTGAGGAACCAGCAGGATGCCTCCAGCGGCTCTGGACCCAGGAAGCTCCTGACCGTCGAGGCGTCGCTCATGACGCCCGTCCAGCCGATGCTGGTGAGGCCCGACTCTGACATCACACTTTATGAATATTGCTTTTCTATCACGGCTTAGTTAATAGACTGCTAAATTGCTCTCTCATTTTTAAGCTTACTTCTTTCTTTAGTTCTAACATTTATTACCTCTTTTGAATACGGCAGCAAATTTTCCAGTTTTTTGGCAGAAATACTTTTTTCCCCATGAATTCCAAAAGTTGAAAATATTCAAAATTGACTTCTCAAGCTCTGAAATTTCCTCGTTTTTTTTTCTAGAAGATTTTAGATTAATCAACACTAAATCAATTAGTGATGTTGTTAGTAGTTGACTATTTGATAATTGTTTCAGCTGTAATTAGTTTTAATTTACGGTGAAAACAAATGGATGCCACACTTATTCATCATCCCTTTTTCCAATCACGTGACAAATATTCACAACTTTGTGTTGATCTGTCACATAAAATCCAATAAAACACATTGAAGCTTGTCTGTCTGTGCTTGTTTTTTTCTTATGTGTGATTCCAGGCCGAGGCGTGTAAATCCATCGAGTACGCCATGAAGAAATGTCCAAATGGTATGTACTCCGAGATAAAATACGATGGCGAGCGCGTTCAGGTCCACAAGAACGGAAACACCTTCAGCTACTTCAGCCGCAGCCTCAAGCCGGTGCTGCCCCACAAGGTTGGTCCTGTTAGACTTGCATCAGTTTGTCTCTGCAGGGTCTGCAACTTTAGAAGTCCCACGTTTCAACATTACAACACCTAAACTAGTTCTGTTTCATGCTTTTGCACTCTCTGTCCACTAGATGGAGGTGCAGTGTGGACTAAAGTGTAAAAGTGCAGTGAAACTGTTTTTTAGATGCTTGAATTTGGACTTATTTTGGTGTCTGAGGAGCAATTTTAGCTTCCTGGAAGCTCCTTGCCAATTCAGCCTCTCATCCAAACAGCTGATTAAGTACTTAAGGTCTGTAATTAGACAGTTTATGGTAATGAAAGGTTAATGAAGTGGGGGAAAGACTGGAGTGTAATTACCACAGTTTTCTGTAATTTTAAAATTATTGTGATTAATGGAAACACAGTAGAAGTGACTGAATTATTTACAGTGAGAAAAGCAGAGTTGGAGTTTGGATTTTAGCCGTTTCACTACAACCACCTGACTCCCTGGTTTCTCCTCAGTTTTAAACCCTATGACAGAAATTCGCTGTGGTTTTGAAATCCTAAAATCTGAATCTGAAATCCTAAAACCAGTCATTATCAAAACTATTTGATTCCAACCAGATGTGGAAATGTTTTCTCCCAGATGTTGAGCAATGACATAAGAGTTTTGCATTTCAGGTGGCCCATTTCAAAGACTACATCCCTCAGGCTTTCCCCGGTGGCCACAGCATGATTCTGGACGCTGAAGTCCTGCTGATCGACACAAAGACCAGCAAACCGCTGCCTTTTGGCACCCTGGGTGTTCACAAGGTGAGAACCTCTCCCTGCTCTTGTCTTTTCCTCTTTTGGTTCAGTCTCTGTAGTCAGACTTCAAACTTCTCTTTGTCTCAGAAAGCTGCCTTTCAGGACGCCAACGTGTGTCTGTTTGTGTTCGACTGCATTTACTTCAACGGTGTGAGTTTGATGGAAAGGTAAGATTTTCTGTATTTCCAGTGAGAAATATAGAAATTTCCCCCCCAAAATCTGTGACTTTTCAATCTCAGAAATCAGTTTGTCTCTGCAGGGTCTGCAACTTTAAAAGTCTCACATTTCAACATTACAACACAACAACATAAATTAATTTCTCTAATTTTTATAAGCAATCAAGATAAAGTTAAGTGAAGATTAAACTTGTAAAGCATTTAAGTCAATCCCTCTTCTTATACTTATGGGATCAAAAATAGCACAAAAATCAACAAGAAATGTAGATTTGGGAGTTTTGCATTAGGAAAACCAAGAAGGAATTAACTTGGCTGTAATCTGCGGTTTGGTGATCCCACACACAAATGAATAATTTGAAGTTGGCTTACTCTTTTCTACTGGCTCCGTGTCCTCCAGGCCGCTCTGCGAACGCAGGAAGTTCCTGGACGACAACATGGTGGAAGTCCCAAACAGGATCCTCTTCTCAGAGATGAAGCACGTCACGGTAAGTGTTGAGTCAGGCTTTCTGCTTTGTCTCTGCATAAACCTGCGGATTTATATTCTGTGTGCGTTTTAGAGAGCAGGAGATCTGGCAGAGATGATAACTCGCGTCATCAGAGAAGGACTGGAAGGCCTGGTGCTGAAAGACGTAAAGGTCAGTGGAAAGAAAAGCGTCAGGTTGATCTGTGAGTGAACGGTTGAAACCTGTATGTTGTTTTCCTGCTTTATGTCTGTTTGTTAATTTGTTTTCTTCAATTCCTTCAAATATGGAAGTTTACATGCATTTCCTCAGTATTTGGCACAGTTACATTCTTCATCCTTCAACCAAAAGTTTTGGGTAATATCGACGCATTCCATTGAAAAACCTGTTCCCCTCCTCGCCTGTGGTGGCGCTGCCCCAAGATCCACTGAAGAAAACATGAAAACCTCTGAGCGCAACTTCCTTCTTCACAAGATGTAAACAAAAATGGAGTGGCGTCAGATTTTTAGCGGTTGTATGATTTCTCATTTGTCTTTGGCTGATGCAGGTGTTTTGATTGTATTTACCCAGAATACCCTGTGTTGTAATCACTTCCTGCTTTTGGAGCGGTCACCAGCCCACTTGGCATTCACATATGCATTCAAACTGAACTGAGACTCAAGTTTCTTGGCGGACTGGAGTTGGTGTCCTTTGGTCCACATCAGACTTTGATTACCCATCCACACTTTAGTGTTTGTGGAAACCTTTAAAGCTGCAGAAAGTAATACAATAAAACTAGTTATCCTGATCCTAACAAACCTAAAACATTAGGTTTGCTAGAATCCTAATGTCAGTCTGGTTTTATGTCAAATGGTGAAAGTTATGTGTGTTTTAAATGTCTTTAAGGTTTTGGTTTCAACTGCAGCTGAAGTGGTGAATTAATCCATCTGGGCTTCTTCTGTGTCTCAGGGAAGCTATGAGCCGGGGAAGCGACACTGGCTGAAGGTGAAAAAGGATTATTTGAACGAGGGAGCAATGGCCGACACGGCAGACCTGGTGGTGCTCGGTGCCTTCTACGGAAAAGGATCAAACGGTCTGTCAACGTTTGAGGTCAAATATATCTGCGAGATGTTTAGATGTCATCATCAGATTAAATTTAAAAATTATGAAAAAATGTCAAAAGTGAAACAGTCTCTGAATGGAACTAGCACTGTTTCATCAATACTAGGGAATTGTTGACTTAAAACAAGCTGATATATATTGCAGAAAAGTAACTTGTAAGTTAGTTTTGTCTTTTTTCAAGTGTACTGAGGTGTTTGCACTACAAACTAGACATTACTTAGTAAGATTTTGTTTATGCAGTGCCACCTTCTCACCCACTCCTTGCAAATGTAATCGTTTACATTTCTCTGTCAGGACTCTTATGTACGCATATATTTTTTTTGGGTGGAGGGTGTGCTTTTTATTTTTTGTGCTCACTGAGTGCATGAAGAAGGACTGCACATTCTGCAGGCAGCAGTGTAACACAGTGCTGGACTGGGAATACAAATGAGCATCGAAGTACTTCATGTGAAAAATATGCAGATGTAATGCAATGCATAAGGCGAGGATGCCACTGGGGAGGGAGATTTATGAGGGGGGGTAATGGGTGTGAAATAAAACTGGGAACACAACAATGGGGTTCAACTCTCAAAGCAGGGCTAATGAAACTTCTCATGAGGTTTAAAGACGACGTAAAAAGCAGGAACAACAAATGTAGGGCGGTAGAGGGGAGAATAAATTTCCCTTTTTTGTCCACCAGGGGGCATCATGTCGAGCTTTCTGATGGGCTGCTATGACCCGGACTCGAAGAAGTGGTGCACGGTGACCAAGTGCTCCGGAGGCTATGATGACGCCATGCTGGCCCGACTCCAGAAGGAGCTGGATGTGATCAAAATCAGCAAGGTCAGAGGAGGACCCGCTTAGAGGCTGCTGGAATATGGAGCTGATGTAATACTGACAAATATTAATCTGTCATGTCTCTCTGTGTGTGTAGGAACCCGGGAAAATTCCCAGCTGGTTGAAAATTGTCAAGAACTATTATCCTGATTTCATTATCCGTGACCCTGAGGTGAGATTTTAACATGCTGACGTCTGGATTAGAGTAGAGGTTTTCAAGTTCAGTCCTGGAGAACCTTTAGATGTATAGACCTACATTATTAGATAGGACAGCATCCATTAGCCAACTAGTGAAGTGCATCTGTTGGTGCCATTACTACGCAACAAGTCATGGTTGTTAAACCACACTGTTCCCATGGAGAAGCAGGATTCTGTCTCAAAAATGTTTATGATCAGATTTGTATAAAATATGACTTAAATGAATTCAGATGTTTTCCAGGCAGAATAGTCTTTGTCTCGAGCAGAGTTTCCATATCACTGTTCAGTCTGACATTTCAAAGATAAATTTGCTCATCAAAGTTTTTTGCTCTGGGATGAGGTGATTTTTAGCTGCATCAAAACTGGTTTATTTTGCAAAACTGCAATGGAAACATTTAATGGAAGCCCACAACTACGAAATTGTCTTTTTGACACTAGCAGAAAATCGACAAATCTTTGAGGGTACTTGTATTGAAAATGTAGCTTGTGACAGCATAAAAAAAGTTTTGATATGCATTCTTCCTAGATATAACAGTTTGGTTTCTGTCAGGTCTCTCAGGATGCAAAAGTATTAAAAACATTTTGCATTCATATGGGACAAGAATTTAATTTAACATCATTTCTGCCGCAGGAAATATCGTTTGCTAAATACTTCATAAAGCAATTTATTCTATTTGATGAGAAATAACTGTTAAAAGCATCTGGAACAATGGTGGGCCGTGTCTCGGATCTACCTGCTTGTCTCTGTTTTCTTTCCTGCAGCAAGCGCCGGTCTGGGAGATCACCGGCGCAGAGTTTTCCAAATCAGAAATGCACACTGCCGACGGCATCTCCATCCGCTTCCCCCGCATGACGCGAATCCGCGACGACAAGGACTGGAAGACGGCCACCAACCTGCACCAGCTCAGGGTAATTGCCCAGCCTCTTCCTGCTTAGTTTTAACAAGATGGCCATCAGAAGACCTGATGGGAGGGTTGAAGGAGATCCAGACACTCGGCCTCTGACCTTTCCATCCTTCTGCCCAGGAGCTGTTTCGCATTTCGAAGGAGAACTGCGACTTTAAAGTGACGGCGGGTCCTTCTACGTCTGACGACAAAGGCTCATCAGGAGGAGACAGCGGGGGAAACTCGCCGTCGTCCTCATCCAGTAGGAGCAGTCCGGCCAAAAAGACGAGTGAGTCCGATTGGTCAGATTAACACAGTGCTGGTCAGATTTAAAGGCACCTCTGGTAGAAATCTCGGGAATCCCTTCAGATCTGTTTTTATTGCAGCAGAATATTGATTTCCTGGAAGGAAAATCACTTCAAAATCGGCCACAATCGTTGCTCCCCCTGGTGGTAATACTGTGCATGACATTTTTCTTCATTTTTATACATACCAGTACACAACATCAAACATGAGGGCTTAGACAGGTGGACAGTCACACTGATGACCATTATAATTTTACAGACATTTCACTGTATAGACTCACAAAAATAAAAGAGGAGAAATTCCAAGTGCCTGTCAATCAGAATGACATGGATTCACAACAGTTACACGTCTCCGGCTATAAAAAGATCCCATTTTTTCCCCAAAGTCTCTCTCCTTTCTCCTTCTGGAGATGTGTTGTAAAAGTTAACATTTCCATATTGTGGATCAGGTTTATAATATTCACAAGAAGCTTCAGAGTGGAGCCAACATTTAGCAATCGCCTTCTTGCTTGTGTGACTCAATGCAGTTGAGCACTAACTTGCTGCTAATATACCTTTGCTAGCCAGCTAATTCATTTTTTTTCTTTATGCCTCCGTCATAGAAAAGTGCAGATTTATCACCAGTTTCGTCATTCTGTGCATAAAAGCTTTAAGTCTTGAATTGAGTTGGTAAAATGTGCAGAAACCCTGTTTGGCCCTCAGTAATTGGTCCAGAGTTGTCAAAGCAACATGGTCCTTCAGAAAATAAAACTATAATTCTTTAATTAACTTTATTTCATTGGAAATGTTGGCGTGCCAATATTTGTGGCAACAGTGATTATCAGAGATTACATTGCTGCAGTAGAGTTAATTTACTTTGGGGCTGTCAACAGGCTATGGATGCTCAGTGAGAATCTCAAGCAAAAAAAAAAAGTCCAATTGTTCTGAAATTGTGATGGGAACCTACTTCGGTTGTCCTCAGGCTCAGCAATGTTTTCTATTATTTATAAGGAGGCAACTTGAAGTTTTTTAGCTGATGTTGGTCCTCGACCTCTTTATAGGTACTCCAAGTACGATTTCCAAACATTCTTCTGTTTTATTAAAGAGCTCCTGGTTTGCTTTAGGGGAAGAAACTTCTGCAAAACTCAAAGTAGTTTGTTTCTGACCAAAGGGACAAAGAAAATCCAGGCATTGGGATGTACATGCACAGAATGACCATCAGAGGGCAGAAGTAGTCGCAGCATCATGATTTACAGTTGCTGGAGCATCTGACAGGCAACTTGTTGGGAGTTTACTTTGGTTCATGTTCTAAAATTAGAGCAGAGATGTGAAAGTTTGTAACCTCCACTTCCTATTTATTACGGCCATGCGCAGCGCCACCATCTGGTTGATTCGTTCCAAACCAGAAGATGAAAACACAAATGATTTTATTATTATTTTAGAAGTTCAAATGTCGATGGAGACACAGGTAGTGATTGAAAACCTAAATTAATGGTAGAAAATGGTTTCTTCTTGCTTTCCTTCACAGGTAACAGCACCCCTACCAAACCAAAGGCTGTAAAATCAAAACCCCGCACTTCCACCTCTGAGGTCTCCAGCGCCAAGAAGGTACCAGCTGCACCGCGACACACACTTCACAACATTTACACACACTCAGTGGAGGAAGGTGTGATGAGGTGTCCCTTTGCTGCAGGTGAAGAAGAGCGAGGAGAGCGTTCAGAGCAACGGACAAAACAAAACGTCTTCCCAGCTGCTGCAGCCGAGGAAAGACAAGGTTGGTCCAAAATGTCGTCATCGAACCAGGTGGACCTCAACAAACTCACAGTCGTCCAGAGAAGAGAAGTGGTAGTTTTAATGCAATAGAAATTTATTTTAATGTGTACATTCAGTGAAGTCAAAAACCAAAAGGAATAAAACTCTATGTTTTTATTTAAAATTTTCCCTTAAAAAAATATAAAAGTCCAGCTCACATGAGTTTAAATTGTCTCGACGTGTTTTGACAATTCTATCATCCTTAAATCAAAGTTTAAATTCTCTTAAAATAAGAGAAATGCTTTACCATAAACACCTTGTGAGAAAGTAGGTCTAGAAAAAAACAAGGGAAACTCAACACTTAGAACAGACAGAATTCAGTTTAGCAGTGAATCTTGTACCTGCAGCCTGTCAGGTTTGAATCAGTCTGTGCTCCTTCCAGACGCTGTTGGACATCTTCAGCGGGGTCAAGCTCTTCCTCCCCGTCTCCGTTCAGGACTTCGACAGACTGCGGCGGTACTTCGTGGCGTACGACGGGGACCTGGTGCCGGATTATGACTCCGCCTCGGCTACACACACGCTGGGCGACCCAGAGGGCAGCCGGGCCCAGAGGGTCTCTCCCAGCTGGATCTGGGAATGCATCCGAAAGCGGCGCGTCGTTCCTCCCTGCTGAGAGGAAGGCACCATGAGTGTTGGGGTCGGGTCGCAGGGCAGCTCTTCAGTTCAACGTTCTCTCAGGTCATTTTTTTATTTCAGCAGCAGACACTAAGATTTAAGTTGGAGGCTTTTTGTTTGGAGAATAATGATTCTAATGAAACTTTTGCAAAGAAAAATGAGGTCACAACTAAACAGGAGTTGACTTTTTACTACAGAAGCAAGAAAGATCATGAACTGCAAATAAATACTGGTGAAAAAACTGTGTGATGTCTTTTTTTTTATACAATCTTTGTTTTACAGAAAAAAACTGCAAAAATGTTCTATTCTAGTGCAAATACATTATTGTATCATTTCAAATGTACTTACAGGTAACTTTTCAGCATGATCTTATTTTAACTTAAAAAAAATCCATCACACTGATCAAAATGTTTCGGCAAATTATTTCACTTATAATACGGGGAAAAGGTTTTATTATAATTGAAACAATTTGCCACTGGACCTTTTTCATAAATATTAAGGATTTTATTTTTACTTAAAACAACATCTTGTACTGTGTGGAAAAATGACTTGGAAGTTAGTTTTCTTATTTACGTCTCTGGCTGGTCTGTGTAAAACCCTCACCTTGGGCCACATTAAACTCATGAACGTACTCTTAAGGTTCCAGTTGTGGTGAAATTTATTGCTAAAACTACACAAACTGTTCAAACATGAACTACATGAAGGTTTTGCTTCCAGATGGACAACGATTAGGTTAGAATGGCCTAATCAAAGCCTGGACTTAAATCCAACTAAAAATAAAAAAAATCAGTTACCAGTTGTTCTTCAACCAATCGTACAGCACTAGCGCTATTTTGCAAAGGTGCATGCCACACTTCTCAGATTTGTGTTTGGAAAACAAAATAAGTTTTGCTCCACTTCTTGATTATTAATTAACTTGTTAATCATATAAAATCCCAACAAAATGTAAAAGTTGATTTAAATGAATCCTTAACTGAGTTTTGTGGATTTCTGAGTGAATTTAAGCTCCTCGTTTTCCTTCCTTCTTCCAGCCTCTCAGGTTAATGTGTCGATACTCAGCAGGTAACTGTCAGGTCATTGAATCGGCTGCATTTAAATCTGTCACTTTTCAGAGAGACACCTGAACCCGTCCGTCAAAAACTCCAATCCAGCAACGTAAACGAACCTTTTGGTCATTGCTGCAGCGTTCCTCTCGTCAGGGGTCAGGGGCTAAAGGTTAAGGGTCAGTCTCGTCCAGCTTCCTCTTTCCTGACGTCTCTCCTCCTCCACCTCCTGTTGCTCCTTCAGCTCGACTCCAATACTGCAGGTCAAAATCCTCCTTGATGAGACAAGCCTGACACAAAAAGCAAAATTAATTCACTGGATGCTTGTCTGTTTCATCTGATGTTTTTAAGTTAAAGTAGTCAGATTACAGTATTTAACTTTTTTTTTGTTTCAGTGGAAGCTGTCTGCTCTTCTGCTGCAGGTTTGATTAAAGCTCTGCAGTATCTGGATGAGTAACAGCATAATAAATAGATCTGTCAAGAACAGATAACTGAAGAAAACTTAATGAGATCAACAGAGTTAAAACAAGTTCTCAAGAACCACAATCTTAATTCCCCAGGAATTGTTTTTTTTTTTTTGTTTGTTTCTGCAATGGGGCATCTGACCTTCCAATCACCTTCAGAACTGAAGAAACATTTTGGATCAGAGGGAAAAAAAAATCTGCAAGAACAAAATGAACCGATGAAGAACACTCGGCTAAAAATATCAGCAGGGCTCTACAGAAAGTCTCTACTGCAAGTTAGTTCAGATTTTTATGCGTCTAGAAGTGATTTAGGGCATGTGTACTTTATTTTTAATTAAGGTGGCACATCCTTTCCCACCTGCCTGCTTTCGCGTTTTCCACACAGTCAGCATGTGGGTCCAGCTTGTAGGTAACAGCCTCTGTGTTCTGCATGTAAATGAGCAGCATGACTCATTATTTACAGCCTGTCTTTATGAATTAGACTGATGCGTCTGGTGTACTTTTCCGCTAAAATCCAGCCTGGAGATGTTTTTAAATGGAAATCAGGAGTCTTTATCAAACCGAGCCTGTGGGCAAACAACTTTGTGCTCTCCATTTTAACAAGATGTTTTGACAACAGCAGAAAGCTCCTCTGACAGAATCGGCGGCGCCGCCGCTCCTGGCACACCTGTCTGGAAGACTTGATGAGCGTTGCCGAGCGCAGACCCGACGCGCCGCTCTCAACTCGTTCCAGCAGGATTCTGGTTCTGGGGACGTGGCTCCACGACACGCCGAGGCCCGGCTGCGCTTCCCCACTGCCGCTTCTCGTTACATGGTTGGTCACCTGCGGGCGCAGACGGCATCCCGTTTCAGTGTTTTATGGCTCATTACGCCCTTAGAACAGATAAAACCGGCTCAACACATGAAAGGAAGGCTCAAATTGTTGTGGAAAATCAAACACAGTTCTAAATTAGGGCGCCTGCACGCTTTTTTTTTTACGCCGTTAAGGCGTTTCTATTTTTTTGTTTGTTTTTTTTCTGCACCAGCAGTGGAAATGAGGCCTGCATTCAGAGCAGGAAACATCAAGAACCGAGTCAACCTTACCAGAACAGCAACACTGAAGTCCTTCGCCATCGTCTTCAGAGCTGCTGCCACTTGTGTCATCAAGGACATGCCTGGAGGCGCAGGAAGTTTTGGAGAGGTTGGAACACGGAGAGAATATGTTCAGCGTCCTGAAGTTATACTCTGCAGCCGAAGCCAGGATTTAGATAAAGCTCCAAATGAAGTGACAGAAATATTAGGAGTTTGGAAATCTATTTTCACAGTTTTACCCAGAATGAGAAGAACAGTAACAGATTATTGTACTTTTTTTTCCAACCCTCACTAGAAAGATTGTTTAGTAAGTCTGTCTTGATAAGAATAATTTGAATTAAATCAAGCTCAATAATTTCCATTTGTATGATTGATTGGATTTTGTGTCTCTTTCTACTAAAGAATAGCTTCAGTCTCAACTCTTCATCTGCTGAAGGACTAGTTGTTTGCACAGACTGCACTATCTTTTTTTATTGGTTTCAGTTGTTTTGTTTTTAATTTTAGATATTTCAATTGTGAGTAATGAGAAGCAATGAGCAATGTTACAACTATACATCTTTGACAAGCAGACATGGGGCCTCCTGTACAGCCAACAAGAATGCAGCAAGTGGTTTCTGGATGGGAAGTGAACAACAAAACACATGTATGTGCTGAACAGCAGCCATTGTACAGGACATACAGCATTAAAACCAGCTGACCAAACGTGCTGGAACTCACTTTGGGTTGCTTGGAGACGGGGCAGCGTCTGTAAAATGTGACATATGAGGAGGATTTTGAAACGACTCGTTTTCCAAAACTAAAACTATTAATTTGTTGCCAATAAATGTCTGGGTGTTTTGGGTTTTTTAGCACTTGGCTGTTTTTAGAAGCAGTAGAGAACCAAATGGAAGTACAAACGTGCAAAATGTAAATTTTCAACATGGGTCCCCTTTAACGGCTCCTCTGAGGTGACAGAGGGTTTGTTAGGCACAAGTCATCCACAGCAACGCTTTCAGGAGCAAACCAAGCAGGTGATCAGATTATGCCTCTGTCTACCACCTTCATAGATGAACTTTGACCTGCTGCGATGGTCGATCGTTTAGCTGAAGCTCTTGAGACGCACAAGTCAAGGGGAAATTGGGACTCTGACCTTCTGTGATATTTTCAGGCTGACAAGTCCAGAGTTTGTCCTTAAAGCAAGTTTCTAGGACTTCTGTCCCTCACAAAATTAAACTTATTAATGCCTCTGGAAGGTCGAACTGAGTCTGCAGCAGGGACAAGGAAACGTTACAAACAACTACATTTTACATTTTAATTACCAAAATTCAGACAGAAGTTTGGAAATCTGGTTATTCAGGTAGGAAGAAAAGTTCAGTTTAATTCAATTCTGGGCAGTGAGATAAAAAAAAGAAAGAAAAAAAGGTGGATTTTTTTTTAATTAGGTTTGTGAAAATATGTGGCTTTGATAATAAATGACATTTTCCAAATTTGGGCTTTCATAAAACTGTGTAATTTTAACATCATACACTTTTCAGAACTTCATACAGAAACCAAGCACTTTCCAAACCTTGAAAAGAAAAATCTAGCTGAAATTTAATTTTCAAGGATTTCAAGCACCTGTACGGACTTTGTTAATCGAGATTCAATAAATACATTCAATTAATAAGCAATAAAGCTGAATGAGCTCAATTCATTTCAAGTCTCAAGAGCAAAGACTAGCTCAAACATCGAATTTAACAAACATCCTTTTCTTCTGTACTGCTCTACTTTAACTTCACTTCCACGATGCTGCTGCTCTTATTTCCAGCGTTCTTTTTATGTAAATGTCATCCTTCTAAAAACACGCGGGGCTCCTTTCCTCACATTCTAACCTCAGATGAAATCCATGCAGATGTGAACAGCCTGGGGTGTGCCTGAGTGTGACAGAGCAGCGGAGAGACACTCACCTTCGTTCTGTTTGCCTCCCAGCAGAGGAGCGATAACAGCAGACACCGAGTCCACGATCAGCGCCTTGACAGAGCCGCCGCCGACACACGCCTCCACACACAATACGACACATTTAGACAGCTGAAAGGTTCGCTCCCCCTAACCCCCCCCCACCCCAACTCCCTGCAGGTCCCGGAGGTGCGGCTGGTGTGTTTTATGCAAACGAACCTTGTGAAGGCCGCCGCCGCCGAGCCCGTACAGACAGTCGAGCAGAGCGTAGACGTCAAACACGCGGAAGGTGTGGATCCTCTGAAGAGCTTCCATCTGCAGACAGAAAGTTTTGGCTGTCAGCTGATTTCATGTTAAATTAAATTATTAAATATTATTTGTGTGAAACAACCAGGGCTGAAATGATTCATCTAGGGCTTTATCGATTATATTAACTGCAATATTCTGCAGAGTTTTCACTTAAACTTTTTATACAAATATTAGAAAATACATTAAAAGATGCAAAAAAAAAAAAAAAGATTGAATTCTTTTTATATCATAAATAACTTTTTATAGCCTAAAAGCAACAGCATAGCAGGTCTTTAGTGAACACCTGAACATTTGTAGCTAAAAAAGAATGACTTCTAATATTAACATTTGAAAAGCTCAGTCCTTTCCACTCGATCTGTCGATTCTTTTATGGACGAGCCGACTGGAATTTGAACCAGATCCAACATTTTGTAGAAAAGGTTTGAGCAGTTTAATGAACAATCAGCAGAGTGTGACATTTTCCTTTAATCTGATTAATTTTCAGAATAATGGACAGATCTATCAACATCCAGCAGCTCACCTGCTCGTCTGTGTTGTTGGTTTCGGTTTGCAGCATCTGCAGCAGGCGGCTGGCAGTGAGCCCGCCTGTTGTGTCGATGTAGATCACGCTCTGCTTCAGGTGGTACGCGATGTGCACCGCGACACCAAAACACACCTGCAAAAACACACACTAACTGGTGAAACTTTCTGAAACGAGAGCGTCGCTTCTGCTCTAGAAGCAGAGCTTGGATCTGGCTGGAGGGGAAGTTTATGAGGCTGAAATGATCTGCGTTGCTGGAGGAGGTCGAGGAAATGCTCACCTGAGTTTTGCCGCTTGCTGGACCTCCTGTCAGCTCCGTTATCTCGCCCGTATACAAGCCTGAGTCCAGCAGTTTATCAAGGCTGCAAGAAACCAGGTCCAACTCATTACTCACAACTGGCAGGGGGGGAATAAACTATTAGCTTCAGATTAAACCACAGTAAAAACTCTGGCTGGGTAAACACGCAGGGGTGAAGCGATTAATCTGATCCATTGATTATTGAAATAATCGTCTACTAATTTAGTCATTGTTAAGCTCAAGAAAAAGATCAATTACTGAAAGAACACCCTTGGAAAGTGATGAAGCCAAAACGTCACAAAAATATGCATGTTTTGCATTTATGATTAAAAATAACGCAAAAAGATATTCTTCTGGCAAGGTTGTCTTTATTCTGTTAATATTATGACTATATAAAATTTCTCATAGTGCGTCCTAATTCTGCCACAGACTTTTTGAAAATATTTTCTGTTCTTTGTCATTTTTGTTTTACAATAGAAAGCAAGAAAATAAATTACACGTATTAAAATTGACTCTGGTATATTAAAAAAATGTCATTTTTAAGTCATATTGCCCAAATGTTTAATACCTATGTGGAAGACTTATTGAACAATAACAGAATCTAAAACGGTGAAAGCTAAATATTGTTCTGCTGTTGCCGATTCTTTATCTGCACTTAAAGGATTCTGCATCGGATTGAGTTTAATTAAAAGCACACACTGATTCAACTACGGTAGTCATTTTTCTGCTGGACGTTTTTCATTTATCTATAGCAACAGATCTAAAATTGATGAAGCCATCCAGAAAATAAATAATCCATGTATAATCTTAGAAAAACTACTTTAGGAAGTCCTTCAAACTGAGAACATTTTAAAACCCTTTTGCTTTTTGGTCACGTATAAAACTAACTAATCCATCCAAACTGGACGTGCGAGAGAAGCACTCACTGCAAGCATCATTTTGCACTTAAAAAGACGTTTGGTATAAATCGTCAGTATGCCAAAACTCAATCCAACTATTTCTGTGACATTTACAACTCCCTTAAAGGAGCTCTCACTACGACTGACTCCTAATTCTTCATCTTGTCCTGTCAGAAAGTGAAAGGCGCTCCTTCAATTCTGGGCGGCGAAGATGCAGCGACTGAATACTGTGAGATGGAAACCAAATATGAAGCTGAACAAGAATAAAGAATAAAGATGTTGGACTGGGATTAGGAAGCGAGGCGTGACGGCGTTGAAGGAACGTCAAGAGTTTGTCGCTGAGAGGATAAAATGGAGACAAAAACAGAAATAATCTCCGTCTCTTGGCAAGAGCGAAGCTTCTGAACAAGTTGGTGAACATTTGCAATGAAGATTCCAGGTGAAGTGAAGACAGACAATGCAGTTGGATGAAGCCGAATCCTTTTCATATGTACCACATGGTGCATTATAGTTTGTCTAGAAAGTCTAGTACATTTGAAAAGGTGTGAATGCATATCTGAACTCTAATGTGGACTGAAACAGTGAGGATCAGATTTCACTTTGTTGGAAGTGAAATCTGGTGCGGTCCCACTACATGACGGCACAACACTCCAAACGCAGGAAGTGGAGGGGCATTCTGGGTAAATACAACCAAATCAAGAGCACTAGTGTAGCACTAGAGGGAGAAATGGCTTTTACCAAAGACGAAACAGAAATTCTGCAACTGCTAAAATCTGACGCCACTTTATTTTTGAGTTCATTTCGCGAAGAAGAAAGTTGAGATCATGTCTTTTTTGAGGATTTTGTGTCATTTCCTTCAGTGGTTCTTGGTCAGGAGAAGAGGTGAACACGTTTTAGATAAGTGAAGATAATGCAAAGCTGTCCAGATATAGATGCTGCATAACGAAAGAAACATCTTGTCAAGATGATCTATGTAAATCTAATCTATCACTGTCCTGGACATCAGAAATATTAAAACCTGCCGACTTGCAAAATATAAATAAGTCCATACATTGAAAGTCTATTTTTTCACAGCACAAATAAAATCGCAAAGCTCTGAGACTTTTCTAAAACATTAGATGTGAGATATAGACTCAGCATTGATTTTTCTATACAATTTTTCCACATACCCGACCTTCTCCAAAAGGTCTCCTTTTTAGAAAAACAACAGTATCAATCGTTTAAAACAATGTCACAACTTTTTAATGAGAAGTCTGAGGAAGTAGCAGAGTGATCCGTTTTGGTGGTTTGTTGCATGTTGGGTGGTTTCCAATGGAAACATGAATAGTGACAGATGTTTCATATACCTGAATAACTCAAGCAGAAGCGTTTTGTCTCAGCTTCTCTGTGGGTCACTATACTTTACTTGGGCTTGTATTATTCTCTTGTCAAAATACTTGTAAGATATAAATAAGTTCCTTAAGTTTTAATTTAAAACAAGAGAAATAAAAGCGGTTCTGCGTCTCTTCATGTAACACTTGATCGTTCCGATTCGCTGCGATTACAGTGTTTGGTTTTGTCGTAGTTTATGTACAGACCGCAGCTCTTTACTTCCTTTCTTCTTACTCGTGGCGAGAAATGTGACAGGAGTCCACTTGCATTGACAAAGCCACGGTCCTCCAACTTGAATGTGAAGCACTCAGTTCCCCCAATGTCGCTGTACGTTTGTCAAAAGCAGAAAATCTGTGTGGACAGACTTATTTGCATTATTGCTGCCTCTTGTGACAGTATTGTGGAGACGACTGCGCTGCTGATGGAACATCAAATCATGTTCTCATAAGGACACGGCGAGATGAAAGTGATTGCCCTTGAAAAGTCACAGATTTAAAAAGGAGAAAACCCTTGGGCCAAACTCGTCAGCGTGCTCTGAACACTCTGAACATGAAAGGGTTCGTCTTGGCGTTTGATTGGAGGAAAAATCATGTAAGAGTTCAGATTTAAGTGTGTTGTGAAGGGGAGGGGTTGGATACACTGACAGGATGATTTCATTTTACAATGGACAAATATTACACCGTTTAGACATTAGAAGAGTCTTATCTCTTAGTTCAGTACTTCCACAATGTTTGGCACATTTTACTCTTGCATCATTGTCCTGATTATTACTGAGAAATCACCGTGCAATCTAGTTCAGCTAAATCTACTCTCGTTCCCAGCAGCTCCATTTCCTTCTTCTGAACTCAAGTTCCCTTGATCAACATCGGTTTTCACAAGGCTTCAGTCATGCAGTTTATTACTAAAATAATCATTAAGTCCAGCTCTAAAAACCACACATTTTCTCACCTTATGACAAGAAAAGATAAAAAAAATATATTTCAGGAACTTTGAGCGTCGTTGTATAAGCAGTGTTTATTGAGAGACATTGAGGAAGGTTAAAGGAGCCGCAGGCTGCAGAGCTCTGAGCCTCCAAACCTGATCACCGCCTGTCTGTTCAGCGACCCACCACTAGAGGGCAGCCAAGGCACGTCTGCAACACAGCAGCTTCACCAACATGTGCGATTTAGCTTGACATCACTGCTTCAAGTCTCTAATTCATAAAAACCACTTAAAAAGAGCCACTGAGAGGAGGAAACACCTGTGGTCATTATTATGCTGAAGCAGTCGGCCTGACTGCAGTAAAAGTCCCATCCTATAAATTATGCTTTGCTGGAACAATTCGCAGATTTGTCAAGACAAGATTGTGTTTTTTTTCCCCCTTCAAAGATGAATATTTACCCTTCCACGCTTCACCATACTGACAACAGAATCATGAAGCAGCTGCAGACATCAAACCTGCCATTCCCAGAGCTGCAACAATGCCACGGTGACAGCATCTCTGCTTTCTTCCAAGTCATTAAATTTTGATTGTGCGGCGTGCCGATGAAACGTTTTAATGTTCTCCTCTGCAGTGTTTGTTGTGTTTTTCAGTGGAAGGTGGTCAAGAAGAGCATGGAGTTAATGCAGCTGATATATCTGAAGCCACTTAAGGATGGCTATAGGAGCCAAATGGAGCGACGGTACAAGACGACAGTTTCAGCTGCCAAATTGTTCCTTCGGTTCGGGGGTGTGAGCGCTCTGGCCACTTCTGCAGCACTTTTCACTCAGCTGTATTTCTAACTGCAGCGGCTGAGCAGAACTCACATTCTCTGCTGGCATCAGTAAAAATCTCAAAACTAAAAACAGGGATTTCAGTTCAGTTAATCTGATAAAGTGAAGAGCTCCAACTGAATGTCAACAATAAAGAAAACACCCACGAGCACGACTACTTTTCAAGGTCAAAAGCGATTCATTTAAAAGTATACAATGTGTCCTCATCTGCTTCAGGCTAAAAACAGTCAGACTGTTGCCATTTGAGGGTTTTATGCATCAGAACAAAATGAAAAGATGCTGGGATTTTTTTCTACAGTTATTCTACTCTAACCTAACCCGAAGTGAACGTAAACAGACAGACTGCACAGCTTCAGTCTTTATGAAATTGTAAACCCCACACAAATGAAAAAACATCTCACTAACATGGGGGGAGCCAAGAGCCACTGAGGGGCTGAGCAGAGGTTAACCAGGCTCTGTGGAGCCTTGAATTTGTCATAGTTGTCATGCCAAGGACAATATAGGGCAATGTGATTTTAGCACGTTGTTGAAACATTTAAGTTTTGGTTGACCCTTGACCTCCACCTCATCCTGCACACCCCTTAGTTCTCTGCATGTGTGGTTTTCTACCTGTGGACTCCTTCACTCATCTTTGGACGGAGTTCCTGAAAAGTCCCCACTTGGGAAGTATGAGAATTTAAGATCTAACATGGCCGCTCCAATATGGCCGCTCCTCGCATCCACATAAAGCCAGCTTGTTTTAAACATGTTTATTTTATGAGACACGTATACGAGTGAGCATAAAATTAATGTCATATGTAGCGCCTGCAACTTTAAATTGAAAAAATTAAAAATGGTGTTAATTTTTGGAAAGTACAGGTTAAACTGATCTTCATAACAGGCTCTACGAACAATGTCTTCTCGGGCGTTGCAATATTAAAATCCCAAATAAGAGTGAAATGGGTCAAAGATGGAGGTGAGCAATGGTTGCCATGGCAAGTCATACCAAAACTGGAATTTTAGACATTGCAACAAACTCTACAGGGAACACAAAACTGACTGATGTTTACAGCTGCTAGTGCTACCCATGCTAACTATTCTAACCTTTAACAAAGAATGCTAATGATAGTAATTGTAACCTGTGTAATCATATTTGTTTAAATAAAAACCCTACACAACCACAACTGATTTCTCTTTCACACACAGTGTGACATCACCTCTGCTCCAAAAACACCAAACATATCATTGAGCGTTGAAAAGCTGTTTGTGGCTTCTCTATAGTTGCAATAAAATTATTAAACATCTCAGTGATATTTATATTTTCCAGTCTCCAGTAGCATCTGGACAAACATTTTTTTCTTTCAGATCCACTTTACTTTGATAAATTAACAACTTTACAAAGAAGAAAACAAAACAAAATACTATTTTACAAACTGATAACTTGCGAAAAAAGGAATAGGCTGAAGCCAAGGCTTAAGCTTCCCTTCCCTATTCATAGACTCAGCAGCCTACAATCATTAAAGATATGAGTTGACTGTTATTTTGAATGAATCTAATGCAGTTCATGCTTGTGTTACATGTGAGGGCATAAAAAAAAATATTTTATGGAACGATTCTGTGTTTTTAGATGTGAAAAAAGGTTAGTCCAATCTACTCAATTTTATGTGCTGTACAGTAGGAACAGATAAAGAACAAATAATGAAATAAAAACATTAAAAGCAGAATAAAACACACTGAAAACACTGCAGACTTTTAAAATAATAAACCATACTGGAATGCTGTATTGTTTTATTTATATGGACACATGCATCCAAATAAATATATGGTTTATGACCTGGACAGTTATTCTGTACTGTTATTACTTTTTTAGAGAAGCAGAGATTGGCAGCACTGTGACCCTGTTCTGTTTTTGAGAGATATCACAGTTTTAATTTATAGAGAGCATTTTGTTAAGATGGAATAATTATTAGTTTATCCAGAAAGCAGAAAAAAACAGCATTCAATTGGGGGGAAAAAAAAAAGACAAAATCTCTAAACACAACTGATGATTGGTCTGTAAAACCAGGCAGCAATATAAAAATGTTATTAAAGCGTCTCATCGGAGCAGCACAAATTAATTTGGCAGAGCAGCAAAATTTTAAAAAGTTACGAGCCAGAAAGCTAATTTTCAGTTTTACAACAGAAAAAATATCTATGCTTAAAGAAACTAATCATAGGATTCAATGTGATTGGACTGATAAAGATTCTTGAACAGAATCACAAACCTTACAAATGTTTCCTTTGGAGTATTGATACTGGAGATAAGCCTTCCTGTAAGCCCCTGTGATGGTGTTGAGCTCCCTGTTAAATCCCACAGGGCCTGACAGATGAAGCAGTGTGTGGAAAATTGACTTTACCTGGGATTTCCAGTGGAGAGGATGGCGGTGGAGCTCAATAGTTCCTCGTACAGATCGGCGCCCGACACTGGGAACGCCGTGTGTTGGGCCAGCAGCACCCGGCGGATGGCGAACAGAGCCTGAAACGCAGGAAACAAACTCACAGCAACTGCACCAAAATTCTGCAACCTCTGTATTTTGAGCCACTTTTTGCGGACAAGAGGCGTGACATGAGGTTGATTTTGTGACTGTGTTCACTCAGTCATAAGTTTTGTTATACAAATGATGACTTTTAGTTTCCTCTGTGATTTTAGCTTAAAATGCATCACTCTCTATCTCTCTCCCAACGCCAAAAAAGCTGTCATACTCAAACCTTATTTGTCCCCCAAACTGTGGCAAAACCATGCTGACACCATGTCAGAGTGCTGTCCTCCACAATGATCTGGGTGGAACACGGTGCGCTACATAATAAAACATAATTTAATGAAGCTTCGAGGCAGATCATTTTAATAATCGAGATACTTGAATCATTTGAGGAATCGTTTCAGCCCTAGTTCAAATTCTCTTCAAAAAACTCCTTTTAAGCACCTTTCGCTATGCAATTATGAATTGGTTGATAAAAAAAAAAAAAAGAATTGACAGCTCCACACTGTATTGATGTTAATTCAATCGGGAAGGGCTGAGATTTTCACATGTTGATGTTAAAAGTATTTATTAAATGGTAGATATATTGTTTGCTGCAAGTAAAGTTATAAAGTAATGCTATATTATTCCATTTAGATAATGTTATTAAAAGTTATTTGATTTTTTTTTATATATTTCTAATGTTGTATAAAATAATCTTAAGTTGGTTAAATGAAATATTTGAATATCTGAAAAATGTGCCAATTATTTTTAATTAGAAGACCGGTCAAAATAATCACTAGATTAATTTCTAGTGGCAGCTCTACCATAATGCATGTTAAGGTATATTTGAATGATTATAATAGGCAGTTTTTAGCATTTTTAAGTATTTGTGGATTTCAGCTGTTCGCGGGTTTCTACCGCCATGAACACTGGCGGTCCGCTGCATACATATTCTGCTCTGGAAATGCCGTCTGCTACAATTTAATCAATTCTGCATCAGCGGACCGAAGGAGGAGCTGTGGGAACGTTTTGGACACACACTCGGAAATTCAACATTTGTTGCTTGGTGGGGTCTGCAACACAACTAATCCCTCAGAGTTTTCTATTCCTAACTAATGTACAAAGTGACTGGAGTTTGTTGAAAATATGTTGACAAAACTTCAACTAATCCCTAAGATAATTAAGTGGATGCACTTAAAATGAGATGTAATATTAGCTGTCAGAACAGGGACGTCATTTGATGTATTCTTGGCTCTTCTTCTCTGCTGTATATTGAAATAAAAACCGTACATGCAATCTTGCCTTGGCATTTAACTCAAGTTTGATCAATTCCAATCAATTGAAATAACTGTATTCACGTCTATGCAAAGAAAACTGGCAACACAAAACCAAAGTCTGTATATCTGTAAAATTGCAACACGCAACTGGATATCTGATCAGCTTTAAATCAGAAAGTGGAGATTTAAGAAAACTCTGAATTTATGTTGACGTGTGTCCATGAGAAAACGGATATTTAGTGTCCCAGGCTTTATAGTCTGTGACAAACAATGCACTAACTTGCTTTGACATGATTCCCAACTGACATTGTCTTGTGTTTTATTATCTTTATACTATAATATGTTATTTAGAAGTAGTTCAAACATGCAAATGAACCTCCTGGTGTCATGTTTAATTCCTAACGGGAATCCTCCAGTTGAATAAGCTGCTAGTTAGGAAACCACATGGAGCGCCTGGCTGAATTTCTTCTAGAAAACTTTATTCTTTGAAAATTTCCCTCCAAGAAACGAGGCTCATTTAAACACGCCGTCGGTTGGAAAGTTCCAGTGCTTCAACAAAGCCTCGTCTCGCCACCGCTGCTCCGCACAGTAAGGAGAAACTCGCTCCTGCATATCAATAAAACTTCTACATTGAATCTCACACGCACGTCTTGCTTTCTCATTAATTAGGCAGAGGAAGACAACAGGCATCGACCGACACCGACTGCTAGAACAGACGGTGATGACAGGGAAGATCTAACCTGACAGGCTTTCACGCCAACTAATCAATCAGCTTTCAAAGATATCCTGTTTCCAGTTTTTACAAGTAACTTCAAAAGGTCATAGAACCCCAATAATAAAGCATTTCAGGTCCAACAGAGAGACAGGTCTAAACAAATATGACTATAAATTGATTAGCTTTCTAAACTCTGCAACAACGTGCCTTATATTTCTAAAACACGAGAAAAAAGAAAGGTGTAATTTATTGATTTTATTCCCAAGTTCTGAATCAGTTTGGATGCTTTAGGACTATAAACAACTTCAGAGCACTTTAAGGTGAACTCTGGAGGCTGTTTATAGATTAACCTTTAGGATATTTATATATATAAAAAAAGGTATTTATAAAAAAATAATAATAATGAAGCTATTGTAGATGCTTTAAAAAGCTAATGATATTAGCTCTGTTAAACGGTGCATAATGTTCTGAATCGGTGAGCATGTCGCGTTGCATTTCCAACTTACTGGCATCTGCTTGATTCTCTCCTATATGGTTCAAGTGTATGTAATGTGGAATTATTTCCCTGCCAAATAACTGCTTTTATTTACATTTTTCTGCTTTAGTTATTAGAGTGGGTAATTCTGAGCGGATAATCTGGAATTTTTCCATAAGTAATTGTTCCACAACGTGATCACAATAAAGAATCACCAGAAGCCCTTGAAGATTCCAGCAACTTGTACATGCATCTTTCTTTAACTACTCCTCAAGCAAACAACAGGTTGATAAGAAGGGTTCTGCAGATAAAAAAAGCAAAGTTTTACAGCCTCAAGTCCCAAACATAAACATATTAAGAATCTGTCGACTATGTTTAGGGTGTATTTACACCCAAAACCTTTGGTCTGCTTTAATTTGTTTTCCCATGGGGTCCATTGCAAATACACTCAAGTCCTAGAGGGAATCAAAATAGTTTAAAATGTTTCTGAGGCAGTAATACGTGTTTTTAGAGGGTTGTAAGCTGGCAGATGTGGTCCACATGAACTCCCACCTCTCATTAGTTTTTAAGACTTTACTGCTCAATAAATAAGCATCAATTTATGGAATAGAATAGAATATACTTTATTGATCCCCAAGTGGAAATCGCTTATTAGTTTACAAGCTACTCCAGCCAAGGAGTATTTCTGTATTTATTCAGAATTACAGCAGAATTGGTCCTCCATACACTATAGCAGGTATCACGTACTATCCAGAAACCATGCGGATTACTGCAAATGCACAACTAATTGAAACTTGCACACCATACTTGTTAAATAAACAATGTCATACTATTAATCACATTCATGCTCATGATGTTTATGAAGTTCATGATATATGGATGCATGCTGAAGTGTGCAAATCAGATGTCTGTGATTATTTTCCTCTTACTTATTGTTAATAACCTTTTCAATGCCAGATTCAGAAAGGATTATATCAACAGCGTTACACTGTCCACTTCTTTTTGCTCAAATTGTGAACATGCATTTGAAA